>NC_135517.1:15000-710000 GCF_051989575.1 Stigmatopora nigra
GGACTCCCAGGTTAGGTGGCGCGCGGGTAAAGCTGCCCGGGTTAGGTGGCGCACGGGTAGGTCTACCTGAGTTGGGTCCCGCGCGGCGGGGGGAGCTACCCAGGTTGGGTGACGCGCGGCGGGGGGACACTCCCCCGGGTTGGGTGCCGCAGGGAGGGAAGGTTGGTGGTGGGGGTAAAGAGTTGGTGGTGGGGGGAAAGAGTTGGTGGTGGGTGGTGGGGGTAAGAGTTGGTGGTGGTGGGGAAAAGAGTTGGTGGTGGTGGTGGGGTGGGGGAAAAGAGTTGGTGGTGGGGGGAAAAAGTTGGTGGAAGGTGGTGGTGGGGGGAAGAGTTGGTGGTGTGGTGGTTGGGGGAAGAGTTGGTGGTGTGGTGGTGGGGGGAAGAGTTGGTGGTGTGGTGGTGGGGGGAAAAAGTTGGTGGTGGGTGGTGGGGGGGAAAGAGTTGGTGGTGGGGGGGGGGAAGAGTTGGTGGTGGGTGGTGGGGGGAAAGAGTTGGTGGTGGGTGGTGAGAAATGGTGGTGGGGGGAAGTGTTTGTGGTGGGTGGTGGGGGGAAAGAATTGGTGGTAGGTGGAAGAAAGAGTTGGTGGTGGGTGGAAGGTAGAGTTGGTGGTGGATGGTGGTGGTGGGTGGGAAGAGTTGGTGGTGGATGGTGGTGGTGGGTGGGAAGAGTTGGTGGTGGTGGTGGTGGGGGGGGGGGAGAGTTGGTGGTGGTGGAGGGAATGGAGTTGGTGGTGGTGGGAATGGAGTTGGTGGTGGTGGCTGTGGGGGGAAAAGAGTTGGTGGTGGTGGCTGTGGGGGGAAAAGAGTTGGTGGTGGTGGCTGTGGGGGGAAAAGAGTTGGTGGTGGTGGCTGTGGGGGGAAAAGAGTTGGTGGTGGTGGCTGTGGGGGGAAAAGAGTTGGTGGTGGTGGTGGTGATGGTAGGGGGAAAGAGTTGGTGGTGGTGGTGATGGTGATGGTGGGGGGGAAGAGTTGGTGGTGGTGGTGATGGTGATGGTGGGGGGGAAGAGTTGGTGGTGGTGATGGTGGGGGGGAAGAGTTGGTGGTGGTGATGGTGGGGGGGAAGAGTTGGTGATGCCCCCGATGAATACCTTGTTGAAGACAGGCAGGCCTCAGTTCACCTTGTTGGCCTAAGTGGAAAAGGACCTGTGGGGAGGGGAGAAATGTCAGTTCCAACTTCACTGGAAAACAGGGTCAAAATGGGGGAAAAAGTGCCATCTATCACATATAAACCGAAAACCTTTTAATGACCGACTGTCTGGTAAACGTCCCAGACAAGACCGGCAGGCAAGCCCTCTCGGTTAAAAATTGACTGAACATCTGCCAATTACCAACTCTAATCTTGCCTTGGCTGGCTCAAAAATGGACAAAAAAATAACATCTTGTACATTTAAGTTTCAATTACTCACGTTTCCCTGTATTCCACCACTCCATCAAACTGTCCGTATCCTGTGAAGAAGAAAGGAAGGAAGGGCGTAAGTGAGACGCGACGGAAAGAAGCGGCGACTGAGAGGGCGCGAGACAGGGGGCGCTAGAGAGCGCGAGACAGGGGGCGCTAGAGAGCGCAAGACAGGGGGCGCTAGAGAGCGCAAGACAGGGGGCACTAGACAGCGCGAGACAGGGGCGCTAGAGAGCGCGAGACAGGGGCGCTAGAGAGCGCTAGAGAGCGCGAGACAGGGGGCGCTAGAGAGCGCGAGACAGAGAGCGCGAGACAGGGGGCGCTAGAGAGCGCGAGACAGAGGGCGCTACAGAGCGCGAGACAGGGGGCGGTAGAGAGCGCGAGACAGGGGGCGCTACAGAGCGCGAGACAGGGGGCGCGAGACAGGGGGCGCTACAGAGCGCGAGACAGGGGGCGCTAGAGAGCGCGAGACAGGGGGCGCTAAAGAGCGCAAGACAGAGGGCGCTACAGAGCGCGAGACAGGGGGCGCTAGGGAGCGCGAGACAGGGGGCGCTAGAGAGCGCGAGACAGAGAGCGCGAGACAGGGGGCGCTAGAGAGCGCGAGACAGAGAGCGCGAGACAGGGGGCGCTAGAGACCGCGAGACAGGGGGCGCTAGAGAGGGCGAGACAGAGGGCGCTACAGAGCGCGAGACAGAGGGCGCTACAGAGCGCGAGACAGGGGGCGCTAGAGAGCGCGAGACAGGGGGCGCTAGAGAGCGCCAGACAGGGGGCGCTAGAGAGCGCGAGACAGGGGGCGCTAGAGAGCGCGAGACAGGGGGCGCTAGAGAGCGCGAGACAGAGAGCGCGAGACAGGGGGCGCTAGAGAACGCGAGACAGAGGGCGCTACAGAGCGCGAGACAGGGGGCGCTAGAGAGCGCATGGCGCTAGAGAGCGCGAGACAGGGGGCGCTACAGAGCGCGAGACAGGGGGCGCTACAGAGCGCGAGACAGAGAGCGCGAGACAGGGGGCGCTAGAGAGCGCGAGACAGAGGGCGCTACAGAGCGCGAGACAGGGGGCGCTAGAGAGCGCGAGACAGAGGGCGCTGCAGAGCGCGAGACAGGGGGCGCTAGAGAGCGCGAGACAGAGAGCGCGAGACAGGGGGCGCTAGAGAGTGCGAGACAGAGGGCGCTACAGAGCGCGAGACAGGGGGCGCTAGAGAGCGCGAGACAGGGGGCGCTAGAGAGCGCGAGACAGGGGGCGCGAGACAGGGGACGCTACAGAGCGCGAGACAGGGGGCGCTACAGAGCGCGAGACAGGGGGCGCTACAGAGCGCGAGACAGAGGGCGCTAGAGCGCGAGACAGAGGGCGCTACAGAGCGCGAGACAGAGGGCGCTACAGAGCGCGAGACAGGGGGCGCTAGAGAGCGCGAGCTAGAGAGCGCGAGACAGGGGGCGCTAGAGAACATGACAGGGGGGCGCGAGACAGGGGGGCGCTAGAGAGCGCGAGACAGGGGGCGCTAGAGAGCGCGAGACAGGGAACGCTAAAGAGCGCGAGACAGGGGGCGCTAGAGAGCGCGAGACAGGGGGCGCTAGAGAGCGCGAGACAGGGGGCGCTAGAGAGCGCGAGACAGAGAGCGCGAGACAGGGGGGCGCTAGAGGGCGCGAGACAGAGGGCGCTACAGAGCG
The DNA here is from genome assembly GCF_051989575.1 of Stigmatopora nigra. Lineage (NCBI taxonomy): Eukaryota > Metazoa > Chordata > Actinopteri > Syngnathiformes > Syngnathidae > Stigmatopora > Stigmatopora nigra. The sequence goes on from NC_135517.1 coordinate 18,060, forward strand.
CGAGACAGAGGGCGCTATAGAGCGCGAGACAGAGGGCGCGAGACAGGGGGCGCTAGAGAGCGCGAGACAGGGGGCGCTACAGAGCGCGAGACAGGGGGCGCTACAGAGCGCGAGACAGGGGGCGCTACAGAGCGCGAGACAGGGGGCGCTACAGAGCGCGAGACAGGGGGCGCTACAGAGCGCGAGACAGGGGGCGCTACAGAGCGCGAGACAGGGGGCGCTAGAGAGCGCAAGACAGAGAGCGCGAGACACAGGGCGAGACAGAGAGCGCGAGACACAGGGCGCTAGAGAGCGCGAGACAGAGGGCGCTAGAGAGCGCGAGACAGAGGGCGCTAGAGAGCGCGAGACAGAGGGCGCTAGAGAGCGCGAGACAGAGGGCGCTAGAGAGCGCGAGACAGAGGGCGCTAGAGAGCGCGAGACAGAGGGCGCTAGAGAGCGCGAGACAGAGGGCGCTAGAGAGCGCGAGACAGAGGGCGCTAGAGAGCGCGAGACAGAGGGCGCGAGACAGAGGGCGCGAGACAGAGGGCGCGAGACAGAGGGCGCGAGACAGAGGGCGCGAGACAGAGGGCGCGAGACAGAGGGCGCGAGACAGAGGGCGCGAGACAGAGGGCGCGAGACAGAGGGCGCGAGACAGAGGCCGCGAGACAGAGGGCGCGAGACAGAGGCCGCGAGACAGAGGCCGCGAGACAGAGGCCGCGAGACAGAGGCCGCGAGACAGAGGCCGCGAGACAGAGGGCGCAAGAGAGCGCGGAGAGGGCGCAAGAGAGCGCGGAGAGGGCGCAAGAGAGCGCGGAGAGGGCGCAAGAGAGCGCGGAGAGGGCGCAAGAGAGCGCGGAGAGGGCGCAAGAGAGCGCGGAGAGGGCGCAAGAGTGCGCGGAGAGGGCGAACGAGCGCGAGGAGAGGGCGAACGAGCGCGAGGAGACGGCGAACGAGCGCGAGGAGACGGCGCAAGAGAGCGCGAGGAGAGGGCGAACGAGCGCGAGGAGAGGGCGAACGAGCGCGAGGAGAGGGCGAACGAGCGCGAGGAGAGGGCGAACGAGCGCGAGAAGAGGGCGAACGAGCGCGAGAAGAGGGCGAACGAGCGCGAGAAGAGGGCGAACGAGCGCGAGAAGAGGGCGAACGAGCGCGAGAAGAGGGCGAACGAGCGCGAGAAGAGGGCGAACGAGCGCGAGAAGAGGGCGAACGAGCGCGAGAAGAGGGCGAACGAGCGCGAGAAGAGGGCGAACGAGCGCGAGAAGAGGGCGAACGAGTGTGCGAAGAGGGCGAACGAGTGTGCGAAGAGGGCGAACGAGTGTGCGAAGAGGGCGAACGAGTGTGCGAAGAGGGCGAACGAGCGAGTGCGAGAGAGAGAGAGAAAAAAACAGAGAGAGAGAGAGAGAGAGAGAGTGCGAGAGAGAGTGAGAGAGAGAGCGAAGAGAAAAAACTGAGCGAGAGAAAGAAAGAGGAAGAGGAGGAAGAGGAGGAAGAGGAGGAAGAGGGGAAGAGGAGGGAGAGGGGAAGAGGAGGGAGAGGGGAAGAGGAGGGAGAGGGGAAGAGGAGGGAGAGGGGGGTGTAGAGGGAAGAGGCAGAGGTCGGGGAGGAGAAAGGGGGCGGTCAGGGGGAGGAGAAGGGAGGCGGTCAGGGGGAGGAGAAGATATTGACGTTGTCCGAGATGCTGGCGGAAGCCGATCTGATCCCTCTGGACGTGGCGATGAGCGAGGCCCCAAAGGTGAAGGGCGCCAGGGCCAGGCCGGCGATGGCCGTCACGCCGGCTACTTTGGCCTTCTGGTGGAAGGTGGCCAGCTGGCCGGCCAGGGCGTGGAGCTTCACCACGTGCTGCCAGAGGACCTCGGCGCGCCCGGTGAATACCTTGTTGAAGACAGGCAGGCCTCGGTTCACCTTGTTGGCCAAAGTGGCAAAGGACCTGTGGGGAGGGGGGAGATGTCGGTTCCAACTTCCCTGGAAAACAGACGGCTAGACGGCCTCCTGGCACGCCTACCGGGAATCGTCCTGCTCTTTAGATTCTTCGTCTAACGACAACTCGTCCCACTCTGGATTACAAAATGGGGAAAAAAGTGCCATCTATCACATATAAACCGAAAGCCTTTTAATGACCGACTGTGTGTGTGGTGGGGGGGGGGGGGGGGGGGGTTCACCTATTTTTGCGGCCCCATATCATTGGACAATATTGCAGGGTTTTTGGGTCGGAAAAAAAATAATTGCAGGGTACACTTTTTCCAAACGGCCACAAGATGGCAGCAAGAGATCATATTACTGGGATGTAATTTTCAAAACAAAGAGGATGGCTGAGTTTTTGGTCGGGAAAATAATTGTATGGTGAACTTTTTCAAAACAGCCACAAGATGGCAGGAAGAGACCATATTAATGGGAAATATTTTTTAAATCAAAGCGTATGGGAGGCATTTTGGTTTTCAAGACCAATTGCGGGTTATGTCATCAATCATGCCTACGAATAATCTAGTTTTAGGGTTAGGGTTATAGTCAATTAAAAGTCAAATCAATTAGAAGAAACTTACATGAGGCGACATCTTGAGACGACTTGCGTTGGCGCCCAGAAGAACCTGTAAAGTGGTATGGATTGAGAACGTGTTTCCCAAACTATTTACAGCTGCAGTACTTTTTACTTTGAAAAAAATACAAGGCACAACAATATATATTATCATTTAAAATTGACAATATATAGTGGTAGCTAATTTCGAGATACGAGAAAGCAAGACATGTAGCCGTTTATGATTATAGCGCACTAGTCTTTTTTGCTGCATCTCTTTCGTGTATAACAGTGTTTTCCCCCGTCACTCAGCGCAAATGGCATAGCGATCTCTATTACGAGGAATATATATTACTTATCGTTGGCAAGTGGTCGTGCGTTATCCCATTGTGAGCACATTTGTGTGGATCATTTTCAGAATATTTTGAAGGGAATATGAAAGCAAACAGCCCATCGATGGTGAAAATCAGGTTGGAAGCGGGATAAACAGCCAACCCGGCCGGCCGGGGAAAAGGAAGATATAAAAATGCAAAACAAAATTAGAATTATGTTTAGTGTAAGGTTAGGTGAAACTTATTTTCCAAGTTTATTTAAAAAATGTTTTGAAACGGGCGTGTGGATGTACAAAAAGGGTTGGGGTCCATCTCTCTCTCTCTCCCCCTTCAAAAATCTGTACTACTATAAAACACATTTTAATAACATTAAACCACTAGTTTTGTGTTACTTTGTCAATAGATGGTGGATTAGAATACAACATTTTTCCAATCCAATATCCTGTTGTTGTTTTTCTCCCAGAGGGTGGGAAAGAATTAACGTCCAGCCCCCTTCGAAATCTGTATAATTTTAGTACCACTATGACTATGAAGACCCGAATTATAGTAGGCACTGGAGTAATAGTCGGGAGTGGAAAATTCCAAATGAATTCATAATAGTAGGCACCGGAATACTACTACTACCACTGCTAATATTCATTATTTTTGGAATTTTCCACTGCCTACTATTATTAATTCATTTGGAATTATCCACTCCCTACTATTATTCCAGTGCCTACTATTATTCGGGTCTTCATTGTAAACACATTTTGGTAATATTAAACTACTATTTTTGTGTTACTTTGTAAATGTATGTCGAGTTAGAAGAAATGAAACGTTTTTTCCAATCCAATATCCTGTCTTTTGTTTTTCAGAGGGTGGGAATAAATTACCCCTCCATTTCTCTGTCCGTCTCTCTGTCTCTCTCTCTTCCCCCTTCGAAATCTGTATAAGTTATCCATTCCAATTTTAGCACTACTATTAAACACATTTTAGTAATATTAACCCACTAAATTTGTGTTACTTTGTAAATATATGGCAGATTAAAGGAACGAACGAATGAACTTTTTTAATAGTCGCCATTTTGAACAAAAGCCTCACGTCCGGAATGCTAACGTTTAATCCGGCAATTTCGACGTCAAGCATGCCTACCAAAAAAGGTTACAAGTCAAAATGCTACTTAAGTCGAATGAACGTCCCAATAAACGCAAAAAATAGAGAGAAAATCAAATGCAAGGAGAAAATCACCATGCCTCAAAGCCAAATGCAGAGCAGACATGGGGGCCATGGCGTCAATACAGCAACAACTCCGGCAATGACAAAGGCATCACTGCAACTGCGGCGCATGTACAACACAAAGACACAAATGGTCAACTTTAGAGTTATTATGATAGAATATACTCACGTTCTTTTACGGACGAACACAGTCCAAATTCTTCTGACCAACATTTGTAACTCGCTAACATCGCGCCGTTTGCGAGTAAAATGGCGGAAAGGAAGTGACGTCATTGCACCCACCTTCAAAATAAAAGACTTTTATGCGGTGCTTTAATTTCTCGCGAGGTTTTATACAGATTCACAGTTGTACGCTATAGGGGCTATATCTTACATTTAACGTGCAAGTAGTATCACAACATTGCCCTTCTTAAACAAGTATAATTAAGATGATTAGTCTCAATTTTGATGACCTGCATAAAAATGGTAGAAGACCGTAAACAAGCTCCGAACATTTTGGTTACTTGTTGATTATTTAAAGAGTGTAAAGATTGAATTGACAATAACATAATTAATCACTGTAAAAAAAAAATGAATAAAAAGATGTTTTGCTTGCTAACTCCCGCTCACTATAAATAAAATCGGGAATAAATTTGCCCCCCCCCCCCCACCCCCTTCTCTGTCTGTCTCTCTCTCTCTTCCCCCTTCGAAATCTGTATAATTTTAGCACTACTATTAAACACATTTTAGTAAAACGGATTAACCCACTAGATTTGTGTTACTTTGTTAATAAATGGCAGAATAAAGGAACGAACGAATGCACTTTTTAATAGTCGCCATTTTGAACAAAAGCCCCACATCCGGAATGCTAACATTTAATCCGGCAAATGCAAGGAGAAAATCACCATACCTCAAAGCCAAATGCAGAGCAGATATGGGGGCCCATGTCATCAATACAGCAACAACTATGGCAATGACTAAGGCAACATTGCAACTGCGGCGCATGTACAACACAAAGACAGACATGGCCAACTTTAGAGTTATTATGATAGAATGTACTCACGTTCTTTTACGGACGAACACAGTCCAAATACTTCCGACCAACATTTGTAACTCGCTAACATCGCGCCGTTTGCGAGTAAAATGGCGGAAAGGAAGTGACGTCATTGCGCCCACCTTCAAAATAAAAGACTTTTATGCGGTTCTTTAATTTCTCACGAGATTTTATACAGATCACAGTTGTACGCTATAGGGGCTATATCTTACATTTAACGTGCAAGTAGTAGCACAACATTGCCCCTCTCAAACAAGTATAATTAAAACGATTAGTCTCAATTTTGATGACCTGCATAAAAATGGTAGAAGACCGTAAACAAGCTCCGAACATTTTGGTTACTTGTTGATAAGTTAAAGAGTTTAAAGATTGGATTGACAATAACATACTTAATTACTCACTGTAAAAAAAAAGAATAAAAAGATGTTTTGCTTGCTAACACTCGCTCACTATAAAAAGATTTATTGGGGGAAAATCAGTGATTACTATTGGACACCAAATACTGCTGGAGTTTGTCAGTATTTATAAGCTAAATGCCAACGGTGGCGCAAGCATCCTTTTTTACTCGTGAGCAGGAGGCGTCACTCCTGAGTGATGCCGCGCAATCATTAAGCTCTGGCTTTTCTCCGCTCAGTGACTGCTGTTCAAGGTCGGGGACTGCTATCCTCCACGCGGGCCGTTCTCCTCGAGGATTAGTCGCTCTCTGACAGAAAGCTCGACGGCAGGAACTGCGCGGGGTCGGCCCAGAGGCCAGCGCGTGCCCACGGGGCCGGCGTGCCGACGGGGCCGGCATGCCGGCCTTCGCCCGAGCGCCCTGACCGGGGGACGCAGCGGTTCGGAAACGGCAGGTCTGATAAGGCGGAGAGACGAGATGGTTTCTGGACACCCGGTTCGGCTACGGTCCTCTTTGGGGTATTCGTTGTGTTACTTTGGAGCCCAGACAACCCTGCCGACGGAGGGGGAATTAGCGCCTTCCGGGACGCTCGCCGAATCGATTGGCCAGGCACGCGTGCACTGCGGGCAAGACTGAAAACACAATAATGACCAACTTGTTCAGCAAAGTACAACTCCTTTCAAAAAACGACACATTTGGAGCAAATGGGGCCAGGGGAAGGAAAAGTAATTGGCGTGGAAACAAATTACTTTCAGTCGGTTCCCAGTGTGCTATCCCACTCAAGAGGAGCAACGCTCACAAGGAGGCAGACGGTAGACCTAGGCTTGGGGCTTTTAGGACTAAGATGAAGTGGATGGTCTACAAAGGAGACAAAGTTTTGGGGTCCTTTGGGACATGCCCGGGGCCTTTCTCCCATAAATGAGCCAAATGAGCACAAAGGTCCCTTTGCAGTCAAGACAACTTATTTTGTGATTATTTATCTGTGCACTTTGCGCTGCAGTTTTAAAGCTTGTGTCACTTGTATGATGACAAGAAATTCAATCATTAATCATACCTTGCAGCGGGGCGTTTCGCGGAGGAACGGGAGGCGCCGCGACGTCGCCAGCCTGCGGACCGGGGCTGGCTTCTCGGCTGCCGCCGTCCAAACTCCAACTGCTGGGTGTGTTGGCGACCACTGTGGGAGCAAAGTCAGCTGTGGAACATTTGCACGGATGCGTGCACGCGTTCGGCCGTACGCCGACCCACCGACCTTTGTCGGTGAATGACAGGTTGGGCTCACTGCAGGGTTTGCACGCTGGACTGCTCAGCTGATGGAGAACCACTCTCTGGAGGAGGAACGAGTGGCACTATAAGAGATACTCCTCCTTGACCTCTACCCCCCCCCTTTCTATCCTGACCTGTCCACCCTCAATGAAGTTTTGGTACACGAAGGTGTTGGTCCGCTCTGGTGGCAGCGGCAACTTGGGCATCATGTCCCTGTTGTTTCTGCTTTCATCTGCCACGGAAAAAGGACCAGATCCACAAAGGAACAGGAGGAAGACAGTCCAATCCAATAAAAACCCCAACTTGCAACAATTAAAAGCCCCGTTCCCCATTTTCAGAGTCTTGACCTTTGTGTGAGGACAGAGCTGAGCTGATGAGAGAGGGTGCTGCAAACGAGCGGGTTGCCTGCAGTAAAAAAAAAAAATAATAATAATAATTAACTTTTATTTTTTAAAAAGCTAGCTTTTGCAGCTATTTTCTCTTTGGTTTAACCCCATTTGGAGACAGCTCTTTTTGGCAAAGATCTCGGTCTCCCTTTCCTGACCTGAAGGCTGTACACGTCTTCAGCGTCGGCCAGGATGAGCAGGTTTCCCGCGTTCCTCGTTTCGCTAGAGAGAAGACGACAGGGAAAAGCGAGCGGGTCAGGAGTTGGCGGCGAAAAGAAGAAGGATGCCGGAACTAGCCGTTGTGCAACTCCCAGAAAAGGAAGAGGGGGCAAAGGAGGCAATGGAGAAGGGACGTCATTGAGGTGAGGTTTAGAACCGGGGGGACGCACAAACACGATGGTGCGATTGAGAGGAGAGCGACTTGGCGGACAAGTCTCACCCGCGTCGGTGCACTTTGAAGCCGTCGGGACTGGATGTCCCTCTGTTTGCCAGGTGAGAAGCGCACAGGACCTGCCGCGGCGCAAGGTGGCAAAAAGTGCAGAGTTAGCGGCAGGCAGGAGTGGCAAGTTCAAATCGTTCATGACTTAGGGTTGTCCCCCAGACATTTGAAGGCTAAACAGTGCAAGCCTTTCCTCTCGGAACCCCAGATAGTGTCCTCGTTGGTAGCGTAACGTAAAAAAGCGACGATGTCACGCGCGTGGTGGCTTCGACACCCCGAGATGCGGACATGACATCTTTTTGTTGTGCGTCGGGCGTTCTTACGTGACTGAGGCTGATCTTCATCACCTGGAAGTGATCCATCAGCTTCTTGTGCAGCGGACGCATTTCGGGATGCGCCAGCTTGTCGTGCACGGCCAGTCCGGCCGCTAAGACGTGAAGCTGAAAGCCATGCGGACAAGCACACACGCCACACTTGGGACTTTTGTGGAGGAGCCAACACGGCACGGCGCCGGTGGCACGGGCTTTCCTTCTCACCTGCTCCTGCATCAGACGTTTCAGCTGCGCAATCTTGTCGCTATCCCGAGGGTGGCCATCCGTGTAATCTCTCCCAAAGAAAGCCTGATGACCACAGACAAGGAGGTAAGCAGAAGAGATTGAAATCAGGGCACTTCTCTTGACTCTTGTTCATCTGTCGCCCTACCCCGGGGAATCGGGCCTAAATCCTGCTCACAACAGGTGCCGCGTCTGACTGGCTAAAGTTAGCGGCGAAGACCAGGGCTATCTTAGGTGGATGACAATGTTATCATCCAAGGCGACGTATCAATCTCTAGGTCAAGGTGTGGGCTATACGGGGTCCTTGTGGGCCAGTGTGTGTGTGCAGGTTTTCGTTCCAATTCATCCGAACAAGGACACTTGAACCAATTAGATCGCTGCTGAAACAAGAAGCACCTTACTGCCTGCCCCGCACGCTTTGTATATCTAACATAGCAGATTGGTGGAAAGGTTTTCTCTCAACCAAAACCTGTAACCACTGCGGCCCTTTGTGGAATGTTTTGCCCACCCCTCCTCTAGGTGGCGAGTACTACTTCTGAGCAGAGATTTTTTTAAAGGAGCGGCCTACTAAAAGCGATGCCCCGTTGGAAGTCAGCTCCCGTTTTTCGGCCCCCTTCCCTTTTAGGGGCCGCACTGCCGTGTCCATTAGCGTCTGCGTGAGCAATTTGCCGGACACGCTTCCGAGCTGAAATCCGGTGGGCGGTAAATTGCGCACCGGCAGATTACCGTCTACTCTACATGGTGTGGGGTGTACGGGCGTCCTTGAAAGCAAATATAGGCAGAGACCTCCTGGTATCTGGCAATGCCGCCATTGACGGCGGCGTCCACGACCCCGTTGAGCGTCATGCTGAGAAGGTTGGCGTTGTTGTGCGGCTGCTTGAGCTGATAGCGATTGATCAAAGTGCGCAGCTCCTGGTTCTTGTTCTCCAACACACTGATGGCGTTTTCTAACGGGCTCACCTCCACCTGGAAGGGTTAGGTCACCACTAGACTAGCTGTAGACTTCCAACATCCCCCAGGAGGACCGGGATGCATTTGAAAGGGTGCAACGGCATTGGGGGAACTCTCTCACCAGTTCTCTCTTGTCCACTTCAAACCAGCGTGAAATTCCGGGCAAAGGATGGGTAAGAATCAAAGTTGTCCTCTCGATCCAAAGACTCTGGAAGACAACGATTCAAACGGTCACGCTTCTTGCAGCCATTGAATGGATTGGATTGAGGAGACAGCCGTCCGTGAAGAAGGTCGGGCCCGAGCTCCGTTGCCTATTGGTGCGTGACGACGCCGGCTGACATTCTAACCTTGAACTCGTTGTCTGGGTCCTTGGGTCCTTTGTGGAAAGGTCGGTCGTGACGGAACCGGCGAACGTTGTTGACGCGGTAAAAGCTCTTGATCCGGTCGGGGATTCGGTCCGACTGAAGGACGGCGAGCGCTTCGGGAACCGGCGTGACGGCGTAAATCTGGAGGTCTGTGAGCCGTTGGCTGGTCAAAGAAAGCACCCGCCTGGCTGGATTCACTCCAGTGCCTTTCCTATCATGACGCAAGTATCATGAGATTGAGGGGTGCTTGAGTTTGCGCATGGCACTTAAAGGGCAGGATACGTTGAGCGTCGCTCTGCAGGATGGCTTCGTCTGGCTGGTTTGGATGCTGCATGCCGATGGCTTGGGGGAACTCGCCCAGCATCCGTTGCTGAAAGGCCTCCAGTCTCTCGTAGTCGTGACCGCGGCAAACAAACTCTTTGTTCTGGTCGGGGCAAAAGGGCGCAAGAGTGTAACCAATGTGAGCATCTGTGCGAGTCGCACAGAGCGGCTTGGTCTTGCCGTGGCTAAGCACCAAAAAATGTGAATGTGAAAAAGGCTTAAACTGACCCTGAGGAAGAAGGGGAATTTCCTGCCGTAGAATCCCACCCTGAAGAATTCCGGTTCCAGACGTTGTTGTTCCACGATGTGATCAAAATATGCCGCCTCCAATTTCTGCAGGCAATGGCAGAAGAAAACAACTTTTTTTGGGGTCGGAACGGCGGGCCGAACAAGTCCCGTCTTTTTCATACCCACCCGAATCCAACTGAGACTCTGGTAGTCGTACAAGGATTCGTAGTGGAAGGCCAGTTCCCTGCACAGAGGAATCCCAAACTCCCAACACTCAACACACACACACACACACACACACACACGCAAACACACACACACACTCTTTATCATATGACACAATTGTCTAACTCTAACCTAACACATAAGCATTTGTAGTTGAAGGTGAAAATGAACCGAGCGGTTGGCCCGGCCATGTAGTGAGTTCAAGGCTAAAATGGCGGGGATTGGGCGCCGTCGCCAAACGGGCCCGAGAGAGGATGACGTTTACCTTTCCCTTGTCGAAATAGTGGAGCACCTTGCGGCAGAGCGCCTCTTTCCGCTGCCACTCGGACTGCGCGGGATAATTCAGGAGACCTTTGATGGCTCGCTCGTCCCAACGCAGCAACTCCCAGTACAACAAGAGGGCGAAAGCCGCCTCTGTGGGTGGATGCGGGCGGCGTCAATTGGCCGCCCGGAGGTCTTTGGGAGCCCGGCAGTCCTACCGGTGTAGTTTTCCGCCTGCAGATGCATGTCGCACAGCTTGTGAACGTAGCGCACGTACATTTCCTCTTTGTTACTCTCCGATTTGTAGAAGTTCTGGGCGTTGACGGCAGTTTCGTGGTCATCCAGTGTCACGTAAATGCTTATGCTCTCGCCGCGTCTTACCAGGAGATTGACAGCGCAGGCCAGCTTCCTGTTCTCCGTCTCGTCTCCTTTCATGGAATCCCTAGAAAGGAGATGGCGGCGGGCGGCGGTGGTGGCGGCTCAGCCTTTTTCTTTGGACTTTGCACTCTCGCGCTAGCGAAAGCGTGCCAGTCGGCAAAGGCCGCGATGTAGGTACGCCCGTCTCACCTGTAGTCCAGGAGACGCTCCATCAGTCGGGTGACGGAAGTCACGAAAGAGATGCCCGTCTCTCGCCACGTTTCTTGCTCAATCTTCTCCAGGAGGCTTTGAGAAGACAACAAATGGATGCAGTGAACTAATTAGGGCAGGGCTGGTCAACTCCGGTCCTTGAGAACCGCTAGCCCAGGGGGGGTGGCCAATCCGGTCCTCCGGGGCCGCTGTGGGGGCAGGTTTTTGTTCCCACTGATCAAATACGGACAGTTTAACCAATGGGGGATGTGCTGGAGCGAGAAGCAGCGGACTGCAATCCACAGATTGCACCCGTTGGACACCAGATTGGTGAGAAGGTGTCCTCTTGATGGGTTGGAATGAAACCCTAACCCTAACCCACTGCGCTCATCTGTTGAATAGTTCTCCCACCCCTCTGCTGGCTGCTCTCTTTCCCACATCTCCCTCCTCTAGCGCGCCCGAATTAAATGATGGACTCATCAGCAAGCCATCCAGAGGCTTGATAGCAATCCCCATCATTTGATTCGGGGATGTCGGTGGAGCAGAGATGTGGAAAACAGACCGAATAGTGGCTCTCCGGGACTGGAGTTGCTCACCCCTGAACTGGGGCCCCACATAGCCCCACGCGGGTGGGTGCTCGGCGATACCTACCTGGGGTACGGCCCGAAGAGTTGAGTTCTAATGCCCGGAGCAGAAAAAGCAAATGCACAGGGGCGGCGTTAGGGGGCAGAAAGAAAGCCGCGTGTTTGGAGACACACGCGCCACCGGGGTTTGGAATCACACCAAATTGTTGCCTTACAGTAACGCGAAGAGTTCTCGGTAGTTCTCGTCGCCTTTGCCTTCTGAAACCAAGCCGTCCAGTTTGTCGATCAGCTCGGCCTCCACCTAGAGAAGCAGGGGGGGGGGGGGAAACACCAAATGGCCGTCGGTTCCCAAAAGCTTTGGCCGCACGTCTCGATCTTCGGAAATGCCGGGATGCCGTCGTCGTCGTTGCCGCCGTGTGGCAATGGAGCGTGCCGGGCCGCCCGGGGAGCCGCCCGGGGAGCCGCCCGGGGAGCCGCCCGGGGAGCCGCCCGGGGAGCCGCCCGGGGAGCCGCCCGGGGAGCCGCCCGGGGAGCCGCCCGGGGAGCCGCCCGGGGAGCCGCCCGACTCGCGCAATCGCCTCGTTGCTACGGAAGAGATAAATTTCCTGGGTCGGCGGGCGGAGCCAACCTGTTTAAAGTTTCCGTTCTTGCGTTGCTCGCAGTCCATCATGTCGTGGAAGATGGGTATCATGATATTGCGGACCTCCGGCTGAGGAACCAGCGTAACTCCCAGGAAGGGACCGATCATGGCCGGAATGAAATGGATCTGGTTTTGGCCTGAAGCACACGGAAGACTTTGTCAAAGCGCCAAGCCGCCAAGCCAAATCAAGGCCTGACGTCGGCTGCCTCTTTTACTCAGGTTCTTCCACATGCCGTAGAGCTCGGACGTCATGGTCACCCTCATGTCTCCGTACCTGCGGCGAGATATTTGCCTGGTTATTCCATTCCGTTTATTCCGGCGACTCCATGCGCATGACTTTGAGCTGCGCTGGCAGACGCCTATTCTTACTTGGAAAATATCTTCTTCCTCTTTGATTGGTTGATGTTTTCCAGTTGTAAACTGGGCTGGTTGATGTATAACACAGCCAGACTGAAGTAGGAGCTCCATACCTGCGGAGAGAGACGGTTCAAAAGGCACTGGACAGGGATGCCAGATCTGAGCAGAAGAGGCTCGAGACAAAGACAACGTGAAGTGCAAAAGCGAGCTCATCTTTCGGGGCTGCCGAAGGTGTCCGACGGCGGTAAGCCAGACCGCTCCGGAAAAGAAGGAACATTACGGGTTGGAGGAACGGAGCGGGCGCCAACTACCTTAAAGTCAAAGTCGGCTCCTCCAAAGTTCTTGAGCTGAAAGGGGGCCAGATGCTGCGCCGTGGTCAGGATCACGCTAAACAACGCACAAGGAGTCGGTGGGGTGAGAGGCGCCATCTCGGGCCGCTTCCCCTTTCTCCGCCGGCCGTGGCTTCTTACTGGCTGGTCAGGAGCCTCATCACGTTCCAGTCGCGCGGAAAAATGCTCAGCTTCATCAGGTTTCGGAACAGGCACCAGATCTTCATCAGGAACTCCTGCATGGGTGGACAAGAAAAGGAAGAAAAGGAAAAAAAGAAAAAAAAAGTTTGACAGTGATTTTACAAACTACGCGAATCTTTCTGCGATGGTCCCAGCGCAGACTTGTCGTATTTTCTCGCACATAAGCCGCATTTGTCGGACAAATAAATGATGACTGAAACGAGGGTACCGCTTGGATGGGCGGAAAAAGACGACATGCACGGAACTGCAAAGTAACAACGACGGAACGCCACAGAGCAAGAAAATGCGGCCCATACGGTCATTCAAAATAGACACAAGATAAACGGGCAAAAAGGCCAAACAACTATATTTACTCCAATTTAATCTATTTCAAAAGCCGATCGACTGTGGGGCTGGGGCCAGATAGCAGAATAGCGAGCGGTTAGTGTCGAACCCGCATCGGCCCGAGTCGTCCGTTCAAAAACCCTCGCGCTACATTTTTTTTAAGTCAATGACGACGTGCCGCTCGAAGTCTCCCGTGAGGCGGTATCTGATTTGGGGACGCACCTTGAGCACTTCTTTGCCGGGAAAGTTCTCCACCAGGTGTCGGAAGTGGGCGTCGGTCATGTGACGAAGGAGAGACAGAAGGCAGGCCACCAACTCGCCCTGCCAAAGGCAGCGCAAAGTCCGTCAGCCCACTCCGGGGAGGCGGGAAGCGCGGGGGCCAAAAGTCACCCACTCTACGCGATGCTGGCTAGCGGACGCGGCCTGGAATTGAGGTGACAGAGTAGCATTTTGTTGCCCCACGCGAATGGACAACGGCCAATGCAGAACCAAGGCTGCCAAAGCATGAATGCGGGAGAGAAAATCCCAACATGGCCGAGGGTGAGATGCCACGGACGGCGCAAAATGGGGAAAAAAAGCCTACTTTTGATTCCAACGTGAAGTCAACACTATAATGCGCGGCTTACACGCGGCCAAAGAGCATAGCCTTATTACACTTTGGGACACCTTGGGACGGGTGCGAGGGCATGGCGTTTGGCCCCGCCCGCTGACGGAAAGGCGGAAGGAGATGTGAAGGCTTAGTTACTAACAGAGATCTCGGCGGCGCACTGCAGGCAGCGGTGGCCCCTTACCGCCTCCTTTGATTGGCTCTTGCCCATGATTGACAGCAGCGTCTGCAGCAGGATGTTCAGCAGCGACTCCACCATCATCTCCACCTCCTCCGCGTCCTGGGAAAAGCACATTTGAAAGAAAGGCTTTCTTTTGTTTTTTGGTTTTTCCCATCCGCGACGCACGGCTCTTTCCCGGCAAGACTGCGACCGGTGGACCATTCTTTGGAAAGAAAGGCTCCTTTCCCGCGAAGAAGCGCGGTGGCGAGCTCTGGTTACCGAGGAGCCGGTCTTGACCGCGGAGAAAAGAGAAGTGAGAATTCCGGAGCACGCCAGCAGCTCTCTCTGATGCCTCAGGTGGAGATGAACGCGCCGAAGAACCACGGGGAGCAGGATCCTCCGAGACTCTGCGCAAACACGGCGACGCGGTGAGCCCGGCCGGGCCGGTCATCGGACCCGGCGGCGGGCTCGGCGGGACCAAAGTTCACCCGGAAATGAAAAGAGGTCGCCGTCCACCGTGCGAGCGATGGCGCGCAGCTCGGCGACGTCCCACGAAATGTGAGGCGTGGACGGCAGAGCGGCCAAAGTGGCGCGCGCCAATTCCGCCAGTTCCACCACCGAAAACAGGTGCAGCAGCTCATCCAGGACGGCGGGGAAGGAGTTGAGCACGGCCACCTGCAAAACGCAAGAGTCGAAGGGCCTTCTTCAACCCTCCCGGCTCCCTCTTCCACCCTGCTGCGCCCACCTGAGTGACAAGGAGGGCCTCGCAGTCGGGACGCTCCAGACTCAGCAGCGAGCGGAGGGATCGAAAGAGTTCCCGGACGGCGGCTCGGAACTGTTCCTCCTCCGTCCCGCAGGTGGCGCGGGAGTAAAGGCTCCGGGACTGAACGATGAACTTGAACAGATAGTCCAGGGCCTGGCCAGAGAGGACGACGGCGTGTCATCCATTGTACTCCTTCTGGGATCCCGCTCGGGGGTTCGTCTGTCGGCGGCCGGGTTTGAGAGCCACGCCCCCGACCTACTCTCACGACGTGGTGGACGTGATCCTGCCGGCCCGGCGCCACCGGCCCGTCCGCCCAACGCTCCAAGGACCACGCCAGACATCGGATCAGCTCCCTGGGGAAAAAGGCAGTTAGGGGTCGGGTTAGGGGTCCGGGTGCTCTGGCGCGCTCGCGCGCATGCGCCACCTGCATACGCACTTGTAGGCCAAGGCCCCGGCAAAGTGTTTTTGAATGTACGTGTCCATGACGGCCCGGAAATGCACGTATTTGCCGTCCCTCAGCAAGTTGATGACAAAAACCTGAAAAGGCAAGCAATAGCGGGCGGGCACCGCGCCATTGGAATAGAGCCCGGAGCCTCCGTCTCCACGACTTATCGGCCCGGGGGGGGGCATTTGCTCTTGGCCTTACCAAAGACTGAAAGACCAGCGGACCATATTTGTCGGTGTTGTCATCCAGAATGGAAAACAAGGTGTCCAGTATGTCTTGGAGAAACTGAAAGAAGAAACAAGAGCGCAAGACACACTCGCCTTTCGGATCCGGTCCCATTCATACTTTGCGGGCGGTCCCAGGGGGCGCGTGGCCATTTCAAAGAGACGTTACTGTCCTTGGCATCAGCCCGCCACCGGAGCCCCCCGTGGAGGGGCCGGAAGCACGCTCTGGCTCACCTTGACGATTTCCTCTCCGTTGACGTTGCGTATGCGGGCCAGGATGTCGCCCACTCGCTCGGGATGAGCTTTCCACTTGAGCAGAGCCAGCAGGTCCGCTGGAAGACGGAGGAGGAAGGTCGGACGGGGAGAAGCCGACGACCGCCCAAACGGCCGCCCGCCCAACGGCTGGTGGCCTACCGTTCTGGGTCAGCTTGGTGGACGAGAGCTGCGTGGAGATCCAGAAGCTTTCCTTGACACTACGCTGGAAGGCCGGCTCGGGGAGGCCCGGCTCGGGGTGCTCTTTGCAGCAGGGCAGGCCCAGATAAAGGCTCGGGTGGCGCAGGCCGCCGCCGCCGTCCTCCTCGCACTGAGACGCGTCGGAGGAGGAAGTCAGACTTCCCGTCGGAGGAGGAAGTCAGACTTCCCGGCGGATTCGGGACCACCCCTCGCCTCACCTTGTAAACAAAGAGTTGGTGGCTCTGATCGGTCAGCGTGCTCCCGTCGTCCCTCATCAGCGGAGTGAAGGAGAAAGCAAAGAGTTTCTTGTCTCCCTTGTCCTTGGCTGGAAAGGCGAGAGGACAAGATGAAGGCGGCGGCGGCGGCGGTGGTGGTTAAATGGGAAAACGCGCCGGTCAGGTCCTCACTGGAGCAATGGCGGAAGTCGAAGCGGAGGTGAGAGCCTCGGAATCGGTCCACGGGGAGGGCCAGTTTGACGCTCTCGCTCCACCTGGGGCCGTTGTTGTGGTAGAGCACCAGGGAGCGATGCTCGCCGGCGTCGGGCTCGCCGGAACCCGGGCTCACGCAGTCCTGGGGACGAGGTCACAAAATTCCCGCTGCCTTCAGCCCGGGGAATCTCCACGAGGTGCCGAGCGCCAGGGTTGGCCAAAGCCCCCAAATCCTCAACCCCCGATTTGTGGCTAGGGGAGCTGGAAAAGGCTAGCCCGAGCGACCCGAGCGAGCCCCAGCACCTTAACGGGTTCTCCGTCGGCGTAGAGCACGGAGACGGTCACTTCGATGTTCTTCTGGACGCTTTTTCCTCCCCTCTCAAACTCCCCCCGCTCCAGTGTCAAGTGCAGGTCGTTGCGCACGTCGCCTGGAAACCACGAGTGAGACCCGAGAGGCGCCCGGGGGGGGCCGTCCCGTCGCTCGCCGTCGGCCGGGGCTCACCCGGCACGATGATGTCGGGGAAGGCCAGCTTGCGCGTCACGGCCACGCCGCCGCGCCGCATCCGTTTGTTGTGAAGCCGGAGCTCCTCGGGGTGGCCGCGCAACAACTGCAAGGAGACCAGAAGACCTGCCGGAGGGCCGGCCACGTGAGTCACGGACTCGGGGAGAGCGGCGGAGACCGGCGGAGAGCGGATGGCCCTACCGTAGTTGTTTCCGGCCGATGAGTATTTGGCGCTGGACTTGCGGATGATGTTTTCGTGGATTTGGTACCATTCGCTTTCATTGTTACACCTGGGGGGGGGGAGTGGAAGCGGTACGTCGACGGCCGTGCCGCCCGCGTCCCCCGCCGAGAGACTCACGTGTAGAATTTGAGGACAAAGTCTTTCTCTTCTCTGGTTTCCGAGATGGTCTGCAGGACCTCGCTCATGGCCAGAACGGCGCAGGCGTGAGGGCGTCGGTACCGAACGTGCGCCGGACCTTTCTTGTGGTCGTTGAGCAACATCCGCCCTGCGGCGGCGGCGGCGAGAGCCGCTTAGAGCGTCGTCGACGACCCTTTCCCTCCGTCCCGGGACGCCTTTATACCTGTGCGGATGACTTGTGAGACGATGTACAAATCTCTCTTCATGTCTTTGTTGCTCAAATCCTGCGGTGGTGTACAAAGGCCAGTGTTGAGCAGGAGGGGGCTGGACGGTCGCCCGACGGTCGCCCGACGGTCGCCCGCCGCCGTCCCGACTGAGTCAGGTTCACCCGAGCGTGTACCGTGAAAAGAGCGCACGGCCCGTCGGCGTGGGCGGAATTCTTGGGCCCTCCGTTTTTGTCCAGTCTCACCAGAAACTTTTCGCTGCGGGAGAGACCAGCGGACGTACGGCCGGTGTTTGGCGCGGCGCTATTTTCTCGGGACCGATGGCCGGTAGGCCAAAACCTACCTGATGCTTTTGGCATCCCTCAGGTCGTAGAGCCAGAAGAATAGTTGGCTCTCTTCACCGATGTTGTTGTTGGTGAAACTCTTGAGGCCGAGCAGTAGGTGCTGCCCCTGGGCCGCCGCCGTCGTCGCCGCCGTCGCCGCCGGCACCCTCCACGGTTCCTCGCCATTGCCGTCGCGCCTCTGTCCGGACGTGAAATGAGTCTGCGGACAAATCATTCCTGTCCGAGTGGCATTGGGAATTCGACGGCACCGTTGCAGCCAGCCCCTCCCCCTTTTTACAACAAGCCTCGTGGAAGGATTCTATGGCAATTTGTTTTCAAATGAGCCGCAGCTTTGCACGCTCCTATTTGGCAGTCATTTGCTTTGTGTCCCTTTTGTGATGTCATAGGGTTAATGGATCACCTTCCCGACACACCATCCATCTGGAGGTCACATTGAGAGCGACGCCTTGACAATTGCCTAAGAGCTTGTGCTGGGAAATTTTGTTTTTGGAGCGTTGCGCAGGGGGAGCGTTTTGGCCATTCTCCAAAGTATTCGGAGGAACCCCCTAAAGCCCGCCCGCCCGCCTCAAAGCAAGTCAGGCCAGAGCGGCCATTTCCATTTCTGAGGCCCACTTTTGCCGATCGGAAGGACGTCCGTGTGACAAACCTGCGAGTTGCCTTGAACGTTGCTTCGGCCGCTGAGATGCTGCCGAGAAAAGAAAGACCGGTCAGCCAAAAACGCCCTAACCCTTAAAACGGCGCCACATGCCGTCACGAGGGGTAATCGCAAAGAGGGTTCGAGTCGGCCTCTGGTCATTTAACAGACGGAGAGAAAGGAAAGAAAGCAAGAAAAGAAGAAAAACAAAAAAAAAGGACCAATACTAACTACACGTCTACTTTTGGGCTTCCGGCAACTCACCAGCTTGTAAAGGTCGACGACGCTGATCTGGTCCTCGTCCACCGTCTCAAAGTCTTTTCTGGGAACCAGGTCCAATCCCAAAAGTCTGAGCGGAATAGAACGGACGGCGTGGATAGATGCGCGCCTCTGGGACGGGGGGGGATTGGCGGCCTTCCTCACTCGTTCCCCCAGTCCAGCCTGGCCGTGGCGTGTCTTTTGACGTCCCTTTTCTGTTCCGCCGTGAGCGGAGACGCCGATGGAGACGCCGATGGAGACGCCGATGCCGACGCCGATGGAGACGCCGATGCCGACGCCGACAGACGCCTCCTCAGTTCCATCAGCTCCGACATCACGTGAGCCACTTTCCAGAACAAATCCACCTTATCTCTCTGCGGGGAAACCACACCAAAGCCGTCAGAGGAGCCGGGCGCCAAACCACAGAGGGCCGATGCGGCCGACGCTTTCGTTCGAGGGACAGAACTTAAAGGCGGAGCGTGCAAAAATACAAAAGCCAGAGCAAGAAACTAACTAACGAGGAAGAAGGTGCTTTTGCGGCTCCGCTACATTTACCCCACGTCCGTCGGAACCGGGCGGGCCCGATAAACCCAATGACGGAAGAGTCGTCGCAAGCATTAAGGCTGGTCCCGTGCAAAAAATCGGAATTTCACCCGCAGAAAGGACCCGTGACGCTCGGCATGGGCAGAAAGAGGGGCCGGTAAGACGTTTGAGAGGGGGAACAAGCTCACCACGTAGAGTTCTTTCCACGGCGACGACCATTCGCGAAGTGTGGACGTCACCTCGGTCACCGTAGCGTCCTCCAAGGCCACCGCTGTCCCATTGCCCTGGCTGAACCAAAAAAAAGGGTGTAAGAGAGCCCCAGAATGTTGCGCGGTAGTCTGGCGACGGTGTGGTACCTCTTGGTGGCGACGGTGGACTTCTTGACGTGGATGTAGCTACACGGGAAGATTCCCTGCCGTCAGAGAAAGAGAGCGAACGAGCGCCAATGAATGGCAGCCCGCGGGCACGAAAGGCGTGGCTTTCTCACTTTGACATTGGTCCTCCTGCAGGAGAATCCTCGGAACCACCCTGCGGGACGCCGGCAAAAGGGACGCGTTTGCGCCACGGGAAAGGACGGCGGGTCCCGAGCGCGGCGCTTACCTTGGCACTTCTCCAGGATGTGAACGCTCTCTCCCAGCTCCAAGGTCAAGGAGTGAGGCACGGCGCTCCGGAAGGCGAAGATCGCTGCGTGGCCGTCACGCCGGCCGGTCGATAGAGGAAGAGAAGAGAAGAGAAGGAATGCCTCCATCGTCACCACCGTCACGGGTGTCTCAGAATAACGGAAGCTTTCGCTAGCCGGCCGCCGAGCCGGCGCCCACTCGCGTCGTCGCGCCGGGCCGACCGCTAAGTTAGAGACAAGGCCAACGCGGCTGGGGACCAGCGGGCATCCAAGCCGCGCCGAGTTCGTCGGCGCACGCTGGGCCGCTAGCGGCTCCGGCCCAAGAGCCGGCCCGCCTCTTGGCAGGAAATGGCCCGGGACGGCCTCCTTCCTCCCCGAAAGGGGGTTACATTCACGGACAAAGGGAAGAGACCACGACGACTGGAATTAGCTGTCAAATCATTGAGCCCACGTGCGCTGGCGTTTCCATCTGGGTCAGGGGGAGACAACCAAAACAACCCCCCACCCCCAAATCAATTGCCACGTCGCGGCATCTGCCGCCGTTTGGGCAAAAAGCGGATTAGAGCGCGGTCGAGCGGGCCCAAATCCCGAAGGATTACCCTCCGCACGAGCAAGACCGAAGTGGGCAGACATGAAGAGGAAGCCGGCAAAACTGAGCACAACGGAAGCCACCATTTGACAGAAACCCGGGCTTTGAATGGACGGACGTGGGCTTGACCAGACAATGGAAAAACCCCGGGTGACGCGAGCGGCGGGCCGGGGTTAGCTCCGACCCTGACCCTATTGGGGGCTACCGCTGTTTGCCAGATGCTAATCCGAAAAGAAAAAAAAAACAACAAAAACAAAGTCAGCGGGCGCTTCGGGCGACTGCGAAAAAAATGTAATCACATCAACTTAGTGACCTAAATACGCCCGTGTGAATGCACGTGTAAGAGGCTGTGCGTCTGCGCGTTTGCTTGCAGAAAGAAAGGAAAAAGCCAGGCTGACAAATCCTTTGGGGGGGGGGGGGGTGTGGGGGGGCGAATCGGGTTTTTTGGGCGCTACTCGTAAAATGTTGCCGTCGAACAAAGTTGGACGAGCGGTTGGTGGATGGATTCGCACACCTTCAAGTGGCTTAGTTCTACATTGACAGGATCTGACCATCTGGGCAGAAAAAAAATAATTGATTCCCCCCCTCATCCCCCAAAATAAATAAAAAAAACAGACGAGTGGAAGCGGCACTAAGGGGAAAAGGCCTCTCCGCGACCCGGCTCCTTCTCTGTGAAATATTCATGTGCCGCAAAGAACGTCTGCGGGTGAAATATGAATGAGGAGGAGGCGCAAAGACCAAGGTCCGCGGAAGAGGGGCGTCGGATGGGACTCTACTTTGATGGAGCGTCCCCCAAAGTGACTTTTGTCTGTGCCCCCGACAACGACGGCCGATAGACCACCCCACCCGTCGGGCCACCCCCGATCACGTGCGCATTCGGCAGAGGGACTTGGAAGAGAGGCGCACTTACCCACTCCCAACTTCTCGTCCTCGGTCAGCCTCCACATGTCGTCACGGCCGCGCTTTCACCGTCCGCCTGCGGGGAAGCGTCCACTGAGCTAAAGCAGAGGACACACACGCGGTCCAAAAGCGTCCACACTGATGAAAACTTGGAGCATCATCACCGTCACCGACTGGGGTGGTGGGGGGGATGCGACGCCACGTCACGCTCCTCTTGGCCGACTAAGCGGGAAGGCGCGCCGCCGCTGCCTAAGAGGATCATCGGGGACGCGCTTGGTTTCATGCGCGGGAGCAAGGGCCAATGAGGTGGGGGCTAGCTATGGCGCTGCGTCCAAACACACATTGGAGAAGCCGTCCTGGAGCAAAGCATTGGCAGCTTGAGCGCGCGTCTCTGGAATTGGCTGCTCCATTGGTTAGAGGCTCACCCTCCTCAACTTTCTTAAGCCCTTCTGAGAGATTGACACCACCTACACACCAATCACCTTCCTCCATTGAGATGAACTATTTCTCCTGGAGATGTCATTTATTGGGAAATTGACATTGCGGCGAAGGCAAAAGAAAAAGGCAGACTTGGAGAGGAAGACGTTCTCCTTGCGTGTCGGCCGGCTAGCGCGCCATCGAGTCCGGCTAGCGCGCCCTCGAGTCCGGCTAGCGCGCCATCGTGTCCGGCTAGCGCGCCATCGTGTCCGGCTAGCGCGCCATCGTGTCCGGCTAGCGCGCCATCGAGTCCGGCTAGCGCTCCTTGCCTCCGGCTAGCGCGCCTTGCGTCCATCTTCCCACAGCGCGACAAACACTCCGTGCAGGAGGACGGCGGCCAGGATGAGGAAGGTGCAGGCCACGGGGCCCAGAGACAGGAGGGCGCCGACGACGTAGCAGACCCCCAGCGCCAGGATGTTCCCGTAGCTGGCCAGCGGACGGAGGCAGAGGCGGGCCCGTCGGCCGGCTGGAGCGCCCAGGTAACGCCGGCCCAGGCGGCCGGCCAGATCCCGCCGCGAGCACAGCTCCGCCATTTGACCTTCGAACTGAAGAGAGGCCGTGAGGGGTCGAGGGTCAAGCCCGAGCTTCTCGGCTCCAGCCCGCTCGCCACGCCATCCGTCTCTTACTTTGGCGTTGAGTAGACAAGACAGCCGGTAGAGGAGGCGCACCAGGGGGGCATTCTCGTAGCTCCTGATGGGCTGAAGCTCCGGGTCCCCCCGGTACGTCACGTCCAACCGCCGCAGGCCGTTTATCATCTGCGACTCGCACACACACACACGCACGCACGTGTCAAAGTCCGCTGCCTCCGGTAGCCGCGTCTAATTTGCCCAGGCGGAGGCAAGGATTTAGGTGGGCACCTGCATCCGTCCCAGGTCGGTGAGGACGGGGCCGTCTTCTCCCAGGACGCAATCGGGCCGGCGCTCCGACTCACCCTCGTCCCCGTCGGATGCGGCGTTGGCCACGAGCTGCGTCAGCTGGCCCTGGTTCAGCTGCGAGACAACGGCGGCGGTGGCAAAGCTCAGCCGACGGCCCCGGGAGAGAGTCGGTGGGCTGGGTTAGGCCTTTGCCGGGGACCTTGAAAATGGTGCACAAGTTGTCCAGCGCCCGGTCCAGGAACTCGTGAGTCTTCTTCGGGCACTCGCCGCCGTCCTCCGCCTCCACGCCGCAGAGGGCGTTTTCGGAATCCGCCGCCGCCGGCGCCGCCAACCAGCTCAGGAAGGACCTGTTGGCCGCGGCTTGACCGCAGCGGTCCGACACGCGCTTGGCCGTCTGCCTGGCTCCGGCCAGCACCCGCACCGACTTTAGCACCTGAGACGGATGGAGAAAAAGGCGTGTGACGCCGATGGGGGGGGGGAGAAAAAAAGAGAGAGGAAAAAGGCCCGACGCCTGCCCCGCGCCCATTCGCCGGGCCTCGCCTGGCTTCGCAGCTCGGGGCCAAACATCTGACTGTAGCGACAGTCCTGGCCTTCCAAGGCGTACACGTGGCTCTTGACCCGGAAGACGGCGTCGGTGGCGGCGCGCTGACGGGCCGAGGCCGGGCCGCTCCCCTGGCCGCCGGGCGTCGGGTAGCCTCGCGGCTGCCGGTGGTGTGGGACCAGCTCGGGCTCCAGGAACAGCTGCTCGGCTGCGGATGGCAAGACGGGGTGGTGCGGCCATCCATTTTTCCGGGGGTCCCCACGACACCGGGGACCGCGCCTTTCTCAATATCCGGCACACCGAGCCCGGGGGCCTTTTTTCTTTTTCTGCCGTACCTTTGTGGATGAGGTCGGCCAGGTCGGGCTGAGAGAAGACTTTGGACACCCTGAAGAGCATCAGGGCGTTCTTGGCGTTGACCAAGTCCGTACGCATGGCTCTGTTGAGGAAGACCTGGAAGAGTTTGGTGTAAACCAGCAGGTTCTCCTGAACAAAGGACTCCCTGCCGGTCGCCGTCAAGTTAGCCGGAAGTCCGGAACGGGGGGGAGACGGGACGGCTCCCACCATCTTTCGGGGTCGCTTCCGCCGCCGCGGGCGCCCTTGTCGTCGGCGTACCTCCACGGCTGAACGTAGCTCAGCCACGTCTCCAGCACCTGCGCCCAGCGGACGGACGCTAAGAGGCCGGGAAAGGCCGGGAAAAGGCGGCGCCCGCCACGTACCGCTCGGAAGGAGGCGTCCAGGGGCCAGTGGCCGAAGCAGTGCTGCAGGAAGAGGAAAAGCTTCTGCCGGACGAAGCGCTGGAGCGCCACCCTGAGAGGCAGAGGCGCCGCCCGTCAGACTTTCAAAGCGCTTCTCCGAGACGCCGCCCGGGCTCGTCGTAGTCGCCGCCTCCGACCGGTGGACCTGGGCGGGCGCCCGCCAGGCGCCTCACCTCTTAAATTCCTCCAGGGGGCCGCCGTGCGAGTGGGTGGGCGACGACGCCGGCTGCTCCGGCTTCGGGCTGTTGGAGAAGGCGTGCAGATGTTTGACCAGCACGCGCACCGCCAACACGTGCTCCTCGCTCGGGCTGAACGGTTCCTGGGGGAAAAGAGACCAGACGGACCCATCAGACGGTGGCCGGCGCTCTGCCGGGGGACCGAGCTCCGACGGCCCCTGACCTTTCTGGGGCAAAAAAATAAAAAGTCAATCGATAGATAAAAGGAGCCCCCGACGGGTCAGCGGCCGGACCTCGGCGCCCCCGCCGAGACGTCCAAAAGCGGACGGCCGGGAAGTCGGCGACGGCGGGGCGCCCTCCTTCCGTCCGCCTTTGTCGCACACGACCGACGGCGGGCGGCGGTCCGACAAAGCGGCGAGCAAAGCCAAGCGGAGGGCATTCCGTCGTCAAGGACACGCCGGGGGGTTTTGAAAAAGTTGTCGTCCCGTGAAAAGCTTCCATTTTGTTTTGCCCATTTGCACAGAAGGGATGTTTTTCAGCGGGTCTTTCCGCAACACTCTGCTCGTTCAGATCGCCAAATGCGGCGTCTCCCAGACGACGATGACGAGGGCCGGGACCTTGGCTTCTCCCAGACGTCGACTCGAGCGGGACCCCGGGGTCGTCGAGCCGTCGGCCCGACTCGAGTAGGGCTGGGTATCGGCCCAAAGTATCCGCGTGGCCGCCGATGCGGCTTGCCCAAATTTTGTCCCCGGGAAATGGACGTTGCGGTAGCAAGCCTGCGTTTTAGCGTCGACCCGGGCATTCGTGCCACCCGTAGCAAGGAAGAATTTCCTGGGCCAAAGTACAATTTGCAAGCCTCCGTCCGTCCGGGACTCCACAAAAGCCAACCGACGGGAGAGCGGCCAAATCAAGTGGACGGGTGGACGGTTTCCCGCAAGCCCGACCGACCCTTTTTTTATCGGGTACTCGGCCCTAGTCTCGAGCGGGACCGGGGGTGGCCGCGGCGGGGGGCGAGGGCGCTTGCGAGAAAGCCAGCCGGCCAGCGAGAAGGTTCAAGTACTTGGTAGTTGTGGAGGTTGCCCGAGCCCGGCGGGCTGTGAGGGTGGCACGGCGTGCTGGACATAGTCAGGCGGTACTGGAGCAGCGCCAGCTGTGGAGCCGTAAACCACCGGGGTTAGGACGAGGAGAAGGACGACACATAGGGTGGAAAACAAAAAAAAAAGGACAAACAAAAGCGGGGGACACCACAAGGAGACACAAAGACAAATCGGGCGAAACGGCGGCCAGAGCCGACCGTCTCTCGCCGGGCCGGGCCCAACCGGACCCCCTCTCTGGGTTGGCTTTTGCCCTTAGCCGCGGGCTTTGCTTAAGAGGACCCCAAGTTACGACGGGCGGCGGAGAGAGCGGGCGAAACCGCCGGTGCGCGCGACCCCAGGCGGCCGGCGAACAGAGACCCGGCGGGATTCCGCTTACCTTCACCTGAGGAGACTGAAGCTTCTGGTACATCTCTAAAGAGTAGTGATGCAGCCACACTTCCACCAACATCTGTCACACAAAGACTCAGAGGTTCCAAGAGTCCCTCCCTCGGGCGAAGAGCGGCCCGAGACACTCCGGCCGCCCACCGGCCCGCCCGCCCTGCGTTTGTCCGACGGGCCGGCACCTGCAGCAGCGTTTCAGAGCGCCAGATTTCTTGGGCGGCGGGGTCGGCGTTCACCGACGGCTGGTGGAAGATGTGCGGCTTGAGCAGGCTGGGACTGTGGACGCCGTAAGCCCCCAGGGACACGTTGGCCGATCTGGGGACGGGGGGTGTCAAACGGGTGGATGGCGTGGGCCGGGAAGCCGGCCGGAAAGCCGGACGGAAAGCCGGCCGGAAAGCCGCCGCTCACCTCGGGGAAGGCGCGCTGACCGGGCCCCTGCTGTCGAAAAAGGGGGACGGGGGAACGCTCCCTTCGGTAGGCAGGAAGTACTTGAGGTACATGTCCACCAGAGCAAAGTAAGCGCTGTCGGCGCTCCCACCGCCGCCACCGCAGCCGTGTTGGCCCGCGGGGAAGCACTGCGACACGTCAGAAATCATTAATCCACCCGTGCTCTTCCTGTCAATTTCCCCGGATGGGATTCCACCGGTTTTTGGTGGGTGACTTTTGGCCTAATGTGCTCATGTGATGGCTTGCAGTGTAACCGGAGTTGGGCACCCCGGCTCTACCGGAGGCGTCACGGCACCCCGGTAGGTTGTCTCACCTTTGGCGTGACGAGGCAGGTGGCAAAGGAGAACATGAAGAACTCAAAGGGATCTGCACCAGATGGAGGGAGGGGAAAGTCTCAGTCGGCCGGGGGCCGTGGCTCGGTCGGGGGCGCAAAGGATACTCACTCAGCATCAAGTTGGGCGTCAGCACGCCGGACACGGGAAAGTGCGTCCGGTAGTGAAAGAGCGGACAGTCGGGCAGGACGCCTTCCTGGATGCACGTCCTCACCGGAGCCTGCGCAAAAGACGACTTCAAGACCGGCGACGACCCGGACCGGGCCTCCCGAAAGAGACTTACCGGCAAATAATTGACGGGGACTTCGTATTTGTACTCCTCGGCCTGAAGCTTATACACCATTTTCATGATGGGTCCGCTGGCCGGGCCAAAGACGCAACGTCAGTTGGGCCCGCCGCCGCACGCGGGAGGAGGGCGCTCACCTGGGCGCCGGGCACGCGGGAGGACGAGGCTCACCTGGGCGCCAGGAAGTCCACCACCGGCGCAAAGTCTTGGCATCGCGAGTGGAGGAGGCGCAGGTTCCAGCCCGCCAGGATGCCGTCCAGGCTTCCGAAGATGTTCTCTGCCAACCAAGAGAAAATGGCGTGTAGCTCCTGAAGCCACAGAGAAGAAGAAGAAGAAGAAGAAAAAGCCCCCGTTAGCGCCTTCCCAAATACGGGACGAATAAAGTTATCCAATCCTCCCCCCGTGCAAGATTTGCACCTTGGCGTGATGGTCGTCAATGATCTTGGCCAGGTCTCGACACCGCTGAGTCAGCGTTTTTCCGGGCGAGTCCACTTTCAGGTTGGCCTGAGGAAGGAGGGGACGGAGTCGGTGGTCGCGCTCGACCGTCGGGGAATCGAGTCGCGTCGGCTCGCACGGCACGGGAGTCGACTGACCAGGAGGAAACCTGGATGCTGCAAACCGGGAGCGGCCATTGGGGACGCCTCGGAGATGGCGGAAAATCGCAAAGGACGATTGAGATGCGATGCGACGTCCCGCGGTCAAGCCACCCCCTTAGCTACACTTCCTTTTCCGATCCTGCAAAGTCCCAACACGACAAAGCGAGGCAGTCAGTGGCGTCTAAGCAAGAAACAACACTTTTCTGCCACCAACGCACCGAAGCTAGTTAGTTAGCTACTAGCTCGCGGGGAGGGGAAAAGCACAAATACTGGCTGAGGTGTGTGTGTGAGGAAAAAGGTCAGCGTTGAAAATGTCCCCGACCTTTTGCGAGTCTTGCAGGAGGTTGAAAAAAGTCGTCCAATTGTTTCTCTCGTCTTCCAAAGTTAAACAGCACTTGAGACAGCCGCCAACGAACTCTCTTCTTCGTTGCGCCGTCTTCTTCTTCGGGGCTTTCAAAATGGAGTTTTCAGCGCACTAGCGCCCTCACTCAATCGGGTGGAGAACGGAAAAGTTATGCGTTAGCAAATTCTTACACGCTCTGCTTCACTCCTGCCATTTATTATGCAACATATTGTCTGCTCCTTTGTTGTTGTTGTTGTCGTTGCTTGTTTTTGTGTGTTTTCATTCATGCTCATTTGTTTTGACGTAAGAATAAGTCTCGTAGGCCCGTTGTTTCTTGGGGCACTCCCGGCATCTGTCTTTGCTTTCCAACAAAGAAGTCCTCCCTCTTACAGCCTAACTTGACGGAAATTCGGCAGACCGAGTTGGGGATCGGCGTCGAGCCGACGCCGGTGGCGGGACTGGGCTGGGGTGGTGTGGTTTGGTTTGGGATGGTGGGGCACCAAGAGATGGAAATCACCACAGAGGTCAAGCAGACTTTTCTTGCTTGTTGACTGTCGTCCGAAGACGAGCCGGGCACGTCGACGGGAAGCGGTACAATGCCGACTTCCTGTCATTGTGATGATGTTCCCGAGAGAAATCCAGGAGGAAACGCCGGCCGACGCGGGGCCTCCGTGCGCGTCTAAAACCGGCTCCCTAAAGGGCGCCGCTCATCCGCTTGATTCCGAAGGCCCCCTTTTTTATTTTTTGGTGGAGACTCGGCGAAGACGTGGCCTTGCAAACTCCCGGCCGGAGCTTCGGCGCACTTTGCGGCGCGTGGGGCAAGACGCCCCGGCGTTTTGAAGTCAAGGTCCTCGTGGGCGATGACTCAATGTTGACAAAAGGGGAGGAACGCCAAGCCACGTCGTCGCCACGTCGTCGCCACGTCGTCGCCACGTCGTCGCCACGGTGTGTACTCTTTGTTTGTGTGAGCAAAGAGACTTGATATTGTGAAGACAAGCTGGGGGGTTGGGGGGGGGTCTCGTGTTTCGATGCCGCCACCTTTCAGAGCATTGGCCACATTGCATCCCACCCATGGAAATAGAGGTCCGATCCATTTGGTCCAGAACGGCTAGCTACGAAGGGTCGGGACTCTGTGCCATTGACGGCCACAGACGTCCAATCCTTGGCCACCTGGTCAGAATGAAAAGAGCTCGTAGAGGGTTACGCTAGCTTCTCTTACTCTACTGGCACGTGGAGATTTGGAAGGATTTCGCTCGCCAAATGGGATCGTCAAATGATTGGTCTCCCGCCGCCACGAACAGCCTTTTGTTGTGAAAGTCCCTAGCGGATGACTGAAGGGGGGGGGGGGGGGGCTGGCTGGGCGGGACGGTTGCATTGCGGGGCGGGGCGGAGCCAAGTAAGCTGAGTGACAGTCACGGAATCAACAGGTGATCCTGTCGGAACCTGTCGGCCAAGCGACAACCGGGAAGTGGCTTCGCTTCGCCTGACTGTCGTCGTCGTCGTCGTCTCTCTCTTTTTTTTCTACTTTTGCTTCCTCCTCGTCGTGTCGCTCGCTCGCTCGTTCGCTCGTTGGGATCGCGTCTAAGTCGGATGAAAGTTTGCTGTTGCGGAGGCGGCGTCGGCCAGCAGCAGGATCAGGACCCGGACCCGGACCAGCACCCACTCAAGACGAGATGAATTGGTCGGAGAGCCTTCGCCCGGCCCCCGGAGGCCGCAAGCCGCTGGGCAAGCTGGCGGCGCGCCTCGAAGAGCTGAAGAGTCCGTGGAGGCAGGTATCGCCGGAGCTGGAGCTCAGCCACAACGAGGCCGCTCGCCTGGCCACCGACGCGCTGCTCGAACATGGCGAGCGCGAGTACCGCCGCGTCCTCACCGACGAGCGCGAACTCGGCTTCCTGTCCAAGGAAGAGATGGTGTACATCGCCGGCCACCGGGACCGGGATCCGGAGCCACAGGCGTCGGACCCCGAGAGGACCGGCGCCGAGGTGGGACGAGCGAGCGGCGGTGGGATCACCGGGCCCGCGCCGCCGTTGCCGTTGCCGCCGCCGCCACTGGCGCTGCTGGGACAGGGTGACGGCGACAGAGAACAGCAGTTCCACACCGACACCGAAACCGAAGCGGACCAGAGCGGCGACGATGACGATTGCGGCGACGCGCTGTCGGAACTCACCTCCGGGACGTACTTCCCCACCATGACCGACGAGGAGCCGCCCGTCCTCGAGCTGGGCTGGCCGGAAGCCCCGCTCAGTTACGGGCCCTCGGAGACGCAGATCTACTTCCAGCGGGACAAGAGCGTCAACGTCAAGGACACCATTCGCTCGCTCATCAATAAGGCCAAAAAGGTGAGAAAAAAAAACAACCTGCGTGCGTATTCACTCACTCACGCACGCTAACAAAAGTCACACTTGAGAGCCGTCCATCTAGTCGCGGTCTAGTAAACAATACATGACGCGGAGTGCAAATAATGAAGCAATTACAAAAAGTAGCACAATGTCAACGACACGAGCAATCGATGTTTTAATTAACAAAAGTGTGTCTTACAACGAATTCTTACAGATTTTCAAAAGTGATTTATGAGCTAACGCGTGAATTGTCTAAACTAATTTGCTATTCAGACTCGGCTCATCTGGAGGAATTTTCACCACTTGACCAAGTTAGCTTAACTGGTTTTGGCTGAAAAAAATGACCTGACGGTGTAGCGTTATTTTGAAAAGGACAGCTTGACTGACGGCATCGAGTCCTTTTTGCCCTCCGTTCCCACGTCGGTCGATTCGCCGGGAACGTCCAAACCCCGACCCGAGCGGTCCCCGTCCGTACCCCTAGAGCCGTGGCGAGCGCCCGGACACCCATGCGCGCGCCACCGGCCTTTTCCTTTTTGACGAGCTTTGTCGGCGGCAGGTGATCGCGCTGGTCATGGACGAGTTCAGCGACGTGGATTTGCTGTGCGACCTGATGGAAGCGTCGTGCAAGCGCAGGGTGCCCGTCTACGTGCTGCTGGACCACAAGAAGCTACACCTCTTCACCGAGATGTGCGGGGCGCTGGACGTGCACGCCGTCGACTTGAGCGTAAGCTCGCCGTGGACGCGGACTCGAGCTGACCTCTGCTCGCCGCGGACGCGGACTCGAGCTGACCTCTGCTCGCCGCGGACTCGAGCTGACCTCTGCTCGCCGCGGACTCGAGCTGACCTCTGCTCGCCGCGGACTCGAGCTGACCTCTGCTCGCCGCGGACTCGAGCTGACCTCTGCTCGCCGCTTGTCCGCTCACGTCGCCTTTTCTTCCCATCAGAACATGCGCATCCGCAGCGTGTGCGGCGACACCTACTGCGCCAAGAGCGGCAAGAAGTTCAGCGGGCGGGTCCTGGAAAAGTTTCTCATCATCGACTGCGAGGAGGTCATCGCCGGCTCTTACAGGTCAGCCGCCACGTGGCCTCCGTCGGGCCAAAGCACGCCACCGGTCGGTCGCCCGCTTACCGTTTGGTGGCCCCGGGCATGACGCCGCTCGCGCTGGGTGGAATGAAGTTTGGGCGAGGGCGAAGCTGCGCTGTCAGGAATGCGACACTTGACAGCTGGGTGCGGCTGCCAATCACTTTCACATCGTTACTGCTGCTTGATGCGTCTTTAGGAACTTTTTTATAGAAGACAATGGAATGGCGTCCCCTCCGCTCATCTGGATTGGCCTGTAAAATACACTAGGTTAGCCGACCGACGTCCTGTTAAAAAGATTAGCACGAGTTAATATAATGCACTCATTGGGCAGAGGGGGAAGGGGTGTACTTTTGCCACACTCACTAACGGTAAGGGCTTAAGGGTCTGACCGAGCCGCTCCAGAAATGATTTTCCATTCAAGTATATATATATATATATTTACTGTCACCTGGACGCAATCCATTACCCTCTGACAAGTGGCAGTCCGCGTCGGAAGCCTTCCACGGCAATTCCGAGACGCCGTCACGTAGCGTGGAGTCAAGGCGGCGGGGTCGTTCTCGGCCGAGGCCTCCTTCCGGAGCGCAAAAGTCGTCCTCGGCTGGCAATGGCCGCCACCGTTTGAGAATTTGACGATTGACACGTGGCCAATCCGGTTGTTCCGGCTGCGGACCGACGCTGGCAACGGGCCAGGCCAGGCCGGCGAGGAGAGCACTGACGCATTTCCGCCGGCTGCCTGGCCTTCGCTCCGGGTGGGGGTTTGGGTCAGAACCCGTTATGAGCGGGCCGTTATCAGGGCGCAATGTCTCACCGGTGTGTCTCACCGGTGTGTCTCTGTGCGTACGCAGCTTCACGTGGCTGTCGTCGCAAGTCCACAGCAACGTGGTGCTGCACTTCTCGGGGCGCATCACGGAGAGCTTCGACCGCGAGTTCCGCTGCTTGTACGCCGACTCTCAGATCATCGAGTGTTTCCACAACGATGAGGACGAAGACGAGGCCGTACTCCCGTACTTCCCGGCGTACCGGGCGCCGCCGCTCCCCTCGGCGCCGCTGGTCAAGGCCGACCTGCTCTCCGACAGGTAGGCCCGGCCGTCTCGGACCGGCCGCGGCGGAACGACTGGGGCGTTTCCGGCGGCTGACGGCGCCTTCCTCTCCTCTCCTTTCCTTTCCTCTCCCGGCAGGCAGAGGCACGATTCCGACGAGTCCAGCAGCCGTTCGGGCAGCAGCGTGTCCAGCGTGAGGGCGGCGCCCGCTGCCAGCTCCAAGCCCATCTATCAGGTGAGCCGGGGTCAAGAGAGAGGCGAGGACTCGCGGCAGATCCCGGGGGCGCCGCGGCCTCTGTCCAACGGGGGGAGCCACCGGAGCCCGCGCCTGGAGCGCCGCGCTCCCATCTACGGTCTGGATCGGAGCAAGGGCAAGGCGGGCGAGGGCATGTGGTCCCAGCGCGGGGGCCCGTCCTCCAAGTACCAGCAGCTGGGCCTGTACGAGCACAAGGGGCACATGTTCCACGCCACGGCGCCGCTGGTCACGGACGGCAAACTGGGCCACAGGCACAGGAGCTCGTCCAATCAGTTCCTCCACAATCTGCCGGACTTTTACCTTCCTCCGGCGGGGGCGGCGGCGGGGGCGGCGGCGGGAGCTGTGGCGGTGGCGGCGGCGAGCCAAGACCACTTGGCCAAGTCGGCCTCACCTCAGAACACGGCGGCGCGGGGGGCGGCCGAGCTCTCCCGGAAGGAGGCCGAGGGCCGGCGGGCTCCGCCCCCGGAGGAGAGCCCCGGCGGGCACGAGCAAATCAATCGTCAGGATCAGAAGCGCATGACGCTGGGTCACAGCAAACTGGATCTGGTCAACCAGTACAACAAGATGAAGTCCAAGCAGGTGTACAGCCGCTTCGAGCTCAAGACCTCGCAGTGAGCTCTCGCCGACCAATGGCGTCGGCACCGGCCGGCGACGCCAACCCGCCCCCGGCCTGCCTCTCGCCTCCCGGGACCGGCCCGACGGAAGCCCGGCGCCGGACGGCTCCCGAGTTCTCCCCTAGGCCGGCAAATGTCATGACATTCCCACGGGATTCTCTCCCGGGGTGGGGGGTCCCGTTGACTGAAGGGGGTGCGGCTGTGCCGGGAAGTTGGCCAAAAGGCCGGATGAATGGAGGGGGGCGGGTTGATGAGAGCCAAACCTGGATGTTTCCCCTTTCTTTTTGGGGAAGAAATCCTTTATGACTTTGCGTTCCATTGTCAACCGTGGTTATTTGAGGGCGCGCCAGGAGCCGTTTCCTTCGGTGCCACTGGTATAGGCTCTGGCGCCGATCCCTTGGTAAACTGCAAAAAAAAAAAGGACACGTTGAATACCGCCGCCGACGTGCGCTGTGTAGTTGGCCTCCGTCGGCGTCAGTCTAAATGGGAGGCCAGCGGGTGTTTGCATATTTTCTTCGATAAAATCCCTCAGCGCCCGAGAAAAGAGACCTTTTCTACCGCCCACGTGGGGTTCCACGGGGTCGACGGATGGGAGCGAGCGCCTTTCACAGACGTGGCCTTGTTGCCCGTACAAAAACATCTTTGGGGCCAATGGGAGCGCTGACGTCACGGCCCGAAAGGCCACGTTTGCTCTCTCGCTGGTAAACGGAGGAAACATTTCAAACAATAGTTGACGTTTTGTAGCCAAAATCTCCATTTCTCGGCATTTCCATCTCCTCCAATAACGGCCGGAATAATGCATATCAATAAAATCCCATTCGAGCCATCTTGGTGTAAATTGATGGCGCCAACTCAACTTTTTTTAAAATGCTTTGTACGATGGGTTCCAGGTGAAGTGCTTAACAAAGTTTGTGCTTTCATGGACAACACTCGGGACGGAAAAGGTCAAGTGTCTATAACATTCGAGACATTTTCTAATCGAGGGGTCAACCGTAATTCTGTGTGTGGGACGTCGTCACTCGCTAGCATTTTAAAACGGGCACTTCCGCGAACCACTGACACGCTTTGAAACAGGCATCTCGCAGGCCAGCTCTGCGACTCCTCGGCCAATCGTATCGCGAAGATAATTCTACGTCATCAGAAAAGGCAGGGCCCCGAGCAGATCGGCTACCTCGAAGGGCTCGGCGTCACGACGGAGGCGTCGGACGGAAGTGAATGCACGTGAGGTCCGGCAAGAAAAGGCAATCGCGCGTCGATCGGAACGAGGCCAAAAAAAAGCGCAACATTTGCTCAACTTGGGCTCTCGGGTACGTCCATACTTCGCTCGTGCTCTTCTGTCGGGTCGCCCTCAGCCAAATTGGTTAGCTAACGAGCGAGCGTGCTACCGTGCTAGTGCAGCTCACCTTTGACTGTCTTCGAACGCGAAGCTTCTTCTCGCCATGGCGGTCCGAGCGAGCTTCGAGAAGAACAACGAGATCGGCTGCTTCGCCAAACTCACCAACACCTATTGCCTGGTCGCCATCGGGGGAGCGGAAAACTTTTACAGGTGAGCGAGCGAGCGAACGAGCGAACGAACGAACGCTGGCTGGCCCGAGGCTTGGAGAGGCGCGGCGGCGATGACGTCATACCTGGCTTCTTTATTCAGCGTGTTCGAAGGCGAGTTGTCGGAAAGCATCCCGGTGGTCCACGCCTCCATCGCCGGCTGTCGCATCATTGGCCGCATGTGTGTGGGTGAGTGAGTGAGCGAGCGAGACGGAAGTCGAGCCAGAGCAGTCTCGCGGACGTGCCCTGACCTCCGTGCCTGTTTTTAGGGAATCGCCACGGGCTGCTGGTTCCCAACAACACCACGGACCAAGAGCTGCAGCACATCCGCAACTGCCTCCCGTCTTCGGTCGCCATCCAGCGCGTGGAAGAGCGACTTTCGGCGCTGGGCAATGTCATCGCCTGCAACGATTACGTGGCACTGGTCCACCCAGATCTGGACAGGGTGTGCGGCCCGTAACCGTCCCCTCCACTTGGGCACCGCCCCCTACTCACCCGCTCGCTCGCCCTCGCTTTACCCCCAGGAGACGGAGGAGGTGCTGAGCGACACCCTGAAGGTGGAGGTCTTCCGCCACACGGTGGCCGATCACGTGCTGGTGGGTTCGTACTGCGCCTTCAGCAACAGGGGCGGCCTGGTGCACCCCAAGACGTCGGTGGAGGACCAGGACGAGCTCTCCTCGCTGCTGCAGGTCCCCTTGGTGGTGAGCACGGGCCGCCGCCGTCGTCGTCACGTGGGAGCCCCCCTGACGCCGCGCGTCCCCAGACGGGCACCGTCAATCGGGGAAGCGAGGTGATCGCGGGGGGCCTGGCCGTCAACGACTGGTGCGCCTTTTGCGGACTGGACACCACCAGCACCGAGATGTCCGTCATCGAGAGCGTCTTTGGCCTCGGGGACCAAGCGCAGCCGGCTGACATCACCGCCACCATGAGGGACTCGCTCATCGACAGGTCGCTAACGCCGCCTCGCCGAGGGGAGGGGTAGATTGCCGTAATTGACACCATTCCCGTGCTGTGTACTGCTGGCGTGTAGCATGGCCTGAGACCACCGCGGACCCGCCCGCCGACGAGACGTCGGCCGTGCCCTCGAGCGGGAGATTCCTGGTCCCGGGGGCTCCGACCTTTTTCTTGGATCCTGAGCCCGCTTTGTTTTTGGAAGAAACAAGTGTGAATGCTAGCTTTTTTCATGTGCCTCCCAACTGTCTTTGGGCTTTTTTTCTAAGATGGCTACAATAAAATGTGGAGAAAAATAAGCTTTCCTTGATATTGTCATCATTTAAAGCACCACTTTCATTTTGACACTGTTGAAGTATAACAGAGAAGACGCGGCGGGGTGTCACGCAGAGAAAAAGAGGTTCATTTTAGGGTTTAGGTATAGGAATGAAGGCTCAATTAGCAACCTATGCCGCCCATGGGCTTAAGCCATCATTTTAGACCAACGTCTCTAGGTCGGCGAGCAAAGAGGACTTTTATTGAAAAGATTTGACAATAATTTAGCAAAGCGCGGCGACAGCGTGGGGCGACAAAACGACAGGGCCAAGGCGTTTGGGGCTTTAGTCGGAGGGATTCTGAATGACGATCATGAAGTAGTCCTTGTCTGCGTACGGGAGGGGAAAGAAAAAGAAAAAGGAATAGGACTGGGACTGGGTGGGAAAAGAAAAAAAATAAAAGGGCGAGAGGGGACCTACCCGGGGCGATCATGATCTCGTTCTTCTTGGAGCGCAGTCGCAGGAAGGTCAGGTCGTTGAGGGGGTCGATGTCTCGGATGGTGCTGCGAGCCTTCATCACCAACTGGTGGATCAGGCCGGCGTAGTGCACCGTGCTGGCGTTGTCCAACGTCGAGCGGATCGGGATTCCTGACACACGGGAGGGAGGGAGGAATGAAATAGACCTAAAAAGGTGGCTGGGAATCTTTCCTTCCTTCCTTCATACATCCATCTCAAACAGGGTGCAGACAGTACGCTAACTTTTGATAGCCAGGCCGAACAAAAAGGAAATTTGCTTTGACTCACCATCAGAGTTGACGATGATGAGGCCTTGGACTCCCTTTTGGCCCAAAATCCTCTTCAGTGTTTCTTCCACTTCAGCCTAAACAACAGTATCAGCATATGGAGAAAGCTCAGTACCCGCGGGCAGGGAAGGAGGCAGAAAGCCTCCCCCCATACTTCTACGTCTCGTTTAGACACAATTCACTCCGTCGCCATGGGAATTTGCCAAAGTAGCTAGCGGAATGGATTCCCTCGCGAGTGAGAGAAGGCTTCGTGTCGAGCCAGGTCAAAATAAAGAGCAGCCGAGCCCCGACCTCATTCTACTCGGAACGCTAAACGTCAGAATCGTCCGGTGGTGGTGGTAGAAAGTAGGTCCGGTCCGGACGTACTGGACGCGCGCGACGGTGCTTACTACAAACCCAACGTTCATTTGCCGTAGCCAGAGGGCTAGCTAGCAAGACAACGCCCAAGCGGCAACAAAACAAACAAAACAAACCGTTACTCATACAAATGACCGACCTTGGGTATGCTCGTCAAGTCAACGCACAAATAGAGGAAGAAAAAGACATTAAAAAATGCGGCTTCGTCGCTACTTACCATTTGGAGGGCTCCGAGTCAATAGAGATAGAAGCCAAGTCGGAGGGAGCGAGAGACTGTTTAGAAGCAGGAGCCGACTTCCGGCTTGGAGTTCTTCTTCGGCGCGGTGTCTTTACTTCTTCCTCGCTCGCCTCCCAGAGGCCGGGAGTGGTCTGAGCGCGTCAGGAGCCGCGACGTCCGAACGTAAGGCAACGCGTACGTCACGTCGTTGGGTCCGACGTTTAAAAGGGACTTTATGATCCCACATTAGCAATCTTTTGACGCTCCCCTCTTGGCTTTGAGTGCCTTCCGACTAACTGATGACTAGGAACCAAAAGGGTCAAAGGGTGGGCCAGGCTGTTTCAAAGAAGCGCTCCCAATAACCGTTCTTTCAGTGAGAGTTCAACTTTTTATTCCCCGGGCAGCATCACAAAGACAAAAGGTTAGGTAAAAAGTCACTGGGTCCAAAAGCGCATAGCCGTGACACGAGTCAGAGTAAGGAGGCCGAGCCTACTGCCGCCGCCTCACAGTCCGGCGTCGTTGTACGTGGGCGTGGCCACTTTAAGAATGCTCTGTGCATTCTCCTCCAGCAGTGGGCGCCACTTGACCTCGCCGGTCAGGAGCAAGTCTTCCCCGTCCAGGGAGTCGATGAACTGCATCTGAAAACCAGTGGCGGGCAGGTACAGGGCCACTGCGTCACTTTCAAATAGTCAAGACGGCGGACGGGGAGAGTGGTTTTGGGCGTCTGACCTGCTTGCGCACGTACTCCACCATGAGCTCCAGCTGGGCCGGGTCTTCGCACTGACAATTGAAGAGGTTTCTCCACAGAGCGGCAGCCAGGACGCCGTCGGCACACAGGATGCCCTGCGCGGAGGCCAGATTCAAGGGACGGCGGAAAAAACGGGCGCGCCCGAGCTTAGCCGGGCCGGGTGCGTGGCCGGACCTCGTCGTATCCGAACAGCGCCGCGTAGAAGGTCTCGGTCATGGCCTTCAGGGCTTCTTTGCGATGGACGGCGTCGATCTGACGGAAAGCGGCGGGGTGAGACGCTTGGGCTGCCGGCGTCGTCTGGACCGCGGCGTTTCCGCCACTCACCCCCATGATCTTGCTGCGTTGCTCCACGTCCTCCCACATGGAGTGCACGATGTAGCGGCACATGTACTTGCCCGCTCGGCCCTCCTGGCGCATCCTCACCAGGCACATCCTCAAACACACACACACACAAATATTCTCAACGGGAGTCGGTTCAGATCAAAAAAGACATTTTTGTGTCGCTGGCAAATGTACGGGAGTGACCTTCATTTAATACAGGACTACATTTGGGGGAGGCAAAACAGTGGTGCTGAAGTGGGGTGCCAAAGTAGTGCTTTGCCGCCACCGATGAGATAATGTCTGTCAGTCGGAATTTCTCGGGCATGTTGCCCGTCAAGTATCGAGGAAGGACTCGGTGCCACAACGGAGAAAATCAACTATGTGACGTGCAGGTACAGCCATGCGGCTGGCGGAACCCGTTCCACTCGCGGAACCCTCTGTGTTTGCGCTTGTGTTGCGTTTGCGCGTCTCACCACACGTGCAGCTGGGCCACCAAGAACCAGGAGTTCAGCGTGTCGGGCAGCGAGCAGCCTGAAACCAAAAGGGGGAAAGGGGGCGTTAGGGGGCAATCGGGCCCGGTCGGCCCTCCCCGAAGAGAAGCACGCACGCTCAAAGAAGTCGTCGTAGTTGATCCTTTCCACACAGCAGGTGTACATGCGCAAGGCGGCGATCTTGATTTTCTGCGTGTGGCAAAACAAAAGCCAACGGCTTGACTCACAATGGACGGGGCACGCATCTCCCTCGCCCGGCCAGCCGCTCGCTCACCCATTTGTTGTACTTGAGGGGTCCGGTGAAGCCCATGGCTTCGATCAGCTTGGTAAAGCCGCCCACTTCCTCCTCCACGGGCGCCGGCGTCTCCTTGGCGCTGCGCGCCTGCCAACGCGCCAAACGCAGCCCGTTTACAAGGCGGACCGAGGCCGGGGTTCTCCTCGGGCGGGCGGCGGATAAGTCACCTCAGCGCTCAGGTGCAGCGTGCGCCTCGCCCACGCCGTGGTCGTCGAGCGGGACGCGGCGGGCTCGCCGAGGGAGGAGACCTGCTGGGAAAAGATGCCATTTCTCCCATGAATACCACGCGAACCATCCTGCGCCTCCCCAAAAGGAGTTCTCTCAGGGTGCCATCGACACGCTCGAGGTCCACAATTACAGGCGGATGGGTCACCACATTGTTGTGCTTTGGAGTTAGCCCGTGGAAAAAGGACCATGGCCTACAAGTTTTAACTTTCGCTTACATGCAAGCACTTGGGTCAGTTTGTTTTCGGTAGGAATGGCTTCAAGGTATATTCTATTCGAGTCGTGACTTGACTTTAGTACTGTGACCCCGTTTTCAAAATGAGCCCTCATTTAGGCCAATGAGCCGGCTGCCGACGACACAGGTTGTCCGCAAGAAAAGGCAAAATCGTTGTGTTGTTAAACGCGCGGAGCCAACGAAGAGGATGCCGCGTCTTTGACTTACGTAGCCGAGCTAGGCTAGGCTAACGCTAGGCTAACCTTGTGGCGCAGGATGAGGTCGCTCCCGCCGGTTGCGAGCCTTCCTCTGGTGGCGGCGGCGACGGCGAATTGTAGCGGCCGCCGGGCCACCAGCCGTACGGTCCACATGACCCGCCGGCCGGGCCGAGACGAGCGAGCGGAAACGAGGCTTTCGCCGCCGCCGAAGGCTGAGTTGACTGTTTGCCGGCTAGCGGACAAGCGGGCTAGCTTGTGCAATGTCAAGAGACGGCAGTCCCGCGCCTTCTTTCGTTCCCCGACCGGAAACAAAGAGTTTCAGGGGCGAGAGGCACTCGGTTGGGCTCTGACTCTGCCGCTGGGACGAGGACTTTGGTCGGGCCGCATTTGTTTTGTCGGCAAAGTTCGGCCCTCGTGTTTCAAGTGGGCTGGTCGCAGTTATGTCATGCGATTTGAGCAAGATCTCGCGTCCTCTGACGTTGACCGTGTCGGAGTTTGCCCACGCGGAAGCATTTCTTCCTTTTCCTCCGACTCACGCGCACAGCAAATTTGGGCAAAGTGCCCAAGAGGAAGAAGAAAGCTGGGGCAAAATGCCTGAGGGGAAAAGTGAACAAAAAAGCTGCCCGTGCTTTCTCTCCACTGTCGCTTCTGCATCGAAGGAGGAAGTTGTTAGGGAAAGTTTGGCCTGACGTCACTTTGAGGAATCCCCCCCCCCCCACCAGCGGAAAGTCGGCTGCCCTCCTGCCAAAACAAAAGCGCTCACGATACGTCACATGCGGGGGGTTTATTTGAGCTTTTACAGGGTGGCACTCCTGAATAATTATACATGGTTTTATATCGATTGAAACATAGAAAAGAATCAAAACAAATCGAGACTGGAATAGCCCCCGAGCAGCGCTTTGGCCTCCCCTGCCCGAAGCCATCGACGACACGACTCTGACAATGCGTTTGGAGCGAGACGGGCGAGCCTTTGTCCGAATGGATTGGACGTCCGGCGCCGTCAATGGCAGACAATGACAGCGCCGTCGGAGCCGCCAAAAAAACCCACAACACGATACAATATAGAAAGAACTCGCAGCAAACCGAAGCCTTTTCGCTTTTATTGTGTAATGGCTCGGGAATTTGGGGACTTGATTTACGGGAATATCGCGCTTGTGACGTCAGCGTGGAGGCGGCCGCTGATTGGCGCAGAAGCGCGAGGGCATGTGCGAGAAGAGAGCAAAAAGACCAACAAGCGTCCGACTTTCCTACTCACGTATTCGCGCAAAACAACAAGTGAGCTCCGATTCTTCTTTGTCAGCAATACTCGCCGATCGTCGAGCTCCACTTTTTCCCTTTTCTTTTCTTTTTTTGCCCGGGGGAAGGCAAAAAAATGTCAACTTTCCGAAGCTCGACGAAGCTTTTGGCCCTCGTCCTGGTGGCGCTTTTGGTGACTTTGTGCTCACGGGTCTCCTCCGAGTCGGTAAGTGACCGCTGGCCGTCGCCAAAGGGTCGTTCGCTCAAGGCTCTCTCGCTCTTTCGCCAAAGGGTCGTTCGCTCAAGGCTCTCTCGCTCTTTCGCTCTCTCGCTCGCCCAAACGTCGCTCGCCGTAACCATCGTCTCCGAGTCGGTAAGAGGCAAATCGCGCTCAACCGTCTCAACTCCCGACACTTTTTTTGTTGTTGTCGTTGTGGCGCGTCTTCGTCCTCTGCGACTCTTGCGAGAAACTTTATCCCAGCGCGACAACCAAGCAAACCCCCCCTGGCTAACTGCTAGCATTGGTAATCCTATGACAGAAGGATTCTCGCTAGCTAACGAACTCACCAATCTATCTATCCATCTCCCTATCTACCTACCTACCTACCTACCTGAACACAAGCGACACACTTGGACGACGTCGCATCGAGAGATTTGCGTTTAAGTCCATGGCCTGCGGCACTTGGGCGAAAAATTGAAGAAGCCCCCTCCCCAGGGGGATCCGCCAGCGAGCTACCTCTGATCCCGCTGTGCCATTGACGACGATAGACGTCTCATCGTCGGGCCATTTTTTGACTGAGGGCTAGCGAGGGATCACTCTCTAGCGCCGTCGGTAACGGTCAGGGTTCCCGACGCACGGGCAAAATGCCACTCTGTGTTTGTGGAGGAATTTTCCAATTCTGCCAGTGTCACTTTGCGTTAGAGAAGGAGAAGCTAAGGGACGGCCGGAGTCCCAGTCCCTCGGCGTTTGGGCTTCGGACTTTCCTGGCGCTTTGCGAGCCGAGAGCCGTGCCGAGAGCCGTGCCGAGAGCCGTGCCGAGAGCCGGGCCGAGAGCCGGGCCGAGAGCCGGGCCGAGAAACAAGCCGACCAAGCCGCGGGCTAGATGTCTCTACATTTCTTGCCGTCGGCTCCTTTTTTTTTTTTTTTTTTTGTTCGCGGTGGGCGTGACCGCTCTTTCTTGTTGTTTCCCGAGGAATGTGACCTCCGTTGACCTTGAGGGAGGTGGGGGCGGGGGGAGGATTTGCACACTTGGGAGAGTCTCAATGGAGCCGGAACCCTTTCCCGAGGGGCCGAGCCCGCCCACGGACAATGGGCAAGAAGGGCTCCCGCTTTTACGCTGACGTGTGGTCGGCCGGCATCTGGCGTGGGGCCAACGCCGGTGCCAACGCCGGTCCCCACGCCGGTCCCCATCCACATCTCAATCCCAAGAGCGCGCCGTGACGTTCCTGAATGGCCGTGGCCTCATTTTAGTATCTGGATACGGAGCCTGGTATCGGCCATACGCCGGCGCCAGTTGCCTCTCGTTTGGCTTGACTGCCGTTGCGTGTCCGCTGTGGTGTCATTTTCGAATCGGCGGCGGGCGCTAACCCTAAGCCCGCTCCAACAGGTGCGCGAGAAGGAGACGTGGATGGCGGCGGAGAGCGCGCACGACGCCGCCTCCACCGACGAGTCGTCGGGGGACTTTGGCTTCGTGGCCGACGACTACGACGACGACGACGAAGATTACTTCTACGACGATGACGAGACGTCGGGCTCGGGTGGGTGCGCCGTTTGGCATCGAGGCTAAAAATGGGAGGCGCGGCCTGGACCTTTTCCCTTTATTTGGCCGACAGGGACGGAACCCCCGTCTCCCGCCGGCGGTCCCGACGACACGGACAATAAAATCCCGGAGCGAGCCGGACCCACGGGGCCCCCCACGGACGATCGGCGCGAGGCGGCGATCCAGGACAACGAAATCCGGCCCCCGCCCCCCCGCGCGGGCGGCGAGCCCCCGTCCAACGTGCTGATGTCTCACGCGGGGCGCGAGAACGGGCGTGGCGGATCCCAGGTTCTTGCAGGTGAGAAGTGCGCGTTTGTGTTTTGCTCCACGCATGGGTCTGGCTGCTGAGGAGATGATGATGATTATTATTGTTTTTTTTTTTTTTAAATGTACTAACTCCTCCTAACACCTCCCTGGAACTCGCAGCACTCATCGGTGGAGGCGGCGTGGGCCTGACCTTGGCCATTCTGCTGGTTGTGCTGCTACTTCACCGCATGAAGAAGAAAGACGAAGGGAGTTACGAGCTGGGCAAGAAGCCCATCTACACCAAGGCCGCCAGCGCCGAGATCTACGCCTAGCGCCCCCCCCCCCCCCTCCCCCAAACCCCTTCGCCCCCTTATTTATTCTCTACACGTAAACTAAGCTAACGTTAGCGGCGTGAGGCCGATTTGAATATAGTTTTTATTTTTGTATTTTGGAGGCGGGCGTCTTGCGTGGGCAAAGCTGCCAAAGTTGCCTTTTGTTTTTCTTCCCCGTGGAGGAACGGTGGCCAGGAAAATGGACTGTAATCTCCTAACGCGCGCAACGCAAACACACCACGTGCATTTTGCCGGCGTACAGGGAGTACAATTTGACCTTTCCTTTGGCCCGCGCTACAAGTTAGCACGCCAGCCCTGAGGTGGGAAGGTTTAGTGACGGTGGGACGGTGCCGCTGGGGCTTAAAAGTAGCTCTAGAGCGCAAGTTTGCCACCTTTTTGGTGGCCCGGGTCTTTGGATAGAATTGTTTTTTTTTCCCCTCTGACCGCACCCTGCCGGTTTGTGACCAGCCTGGCGACGCACTACTTTTATTTGCGTTTGTAGACTTGTGTGAACTGGCGGCACACTCGGACAAGAAAAAAAAAGGCTCACGGTTGGCATTTTTCTTTGTTTTTTTTAACTCTTCCAGATTGGACCTCCCACTACGTGCCATTTTTGAAGCTCGCTGCTCAAGGTCAGAGATTGTTGACTATTGTGGAAATAAATTGTGCACAAAATACAATCTATACTACTTTCAATAAATGTGCCGTTTTTTGACGTGATTGTGTCCATTTTCTAAATGGGTGACAAAGACCCAAAAATGTCTTCTTTTTCCTGGGTGAGGTGACCCAAACTACCCCTTCCCCCCCCTTTTTTTTCCCCCATGGCATAAATGGCCGTGACTGCTCGGGTTGCCAGATGTGAAAGATCAATCGATCAGAGGGTAAAAGCCAGCAAGTTCATGTAAAAACAGGTCAAAGGAACACT
Organism: Stigmatopora nigra; assembly: GCF_051989575.1. Lineage (NCBI taxonomy): Eukaryota > Metazoa > Chordata > Actinopteri > Syngnathiformes > Syngnathidae > Stigmatopora > Stigmatopora nigra. The sequence goes on from NC_135517.1 coordinate 62,342, forward strand.
CAACCTTTATTTTTTACGTGAGCGGGAAGTAAAGCGACAGTGGGAGATTTCCGTTCCAACAAATGGGACTCATTTTTTATAGCTTCATGAAACGTTAAGCGTATGTGTTGTCGAGGATGACGATGGCGGAGCCTATGTCCGATTATTATTATTATTATTATTATTATTATAGAAAATACTGTGACAGTGTATTCTGGGAAAACTCACAAGGAAACAAACTTGTGGCACATGAGAAAGATGCAGTTCCCAACTCCAGGCGATGTGAGGCGCTAACATGTTGGAGATGCTGAGCTCAAGGAAGAGGCTTCACTAACACAATGAAATTCAAAAAAACATTCTTACCTTCTCGTTCAAAATGACTTTTCTGCTCAATGTGCCACTTCGGGTAGTCCAGGTTGACTTTTAGTCGATATTATGTCCATGAGAAAACTTGCTGACATATTTAGCTTTGCTGCATCTTTTGGAGAGGAGAACGTTCTTTCCATTGGATTCATTTAATAAGGCATAGTTCATATGAATGAAACTATTTCTATGTCCATGAACATATAGTATATGTAAGATTGTAGCCGAGGGCGGATTTCCATCTTTAGTCAGTCCATCGTGTAGCTCGAAGACAAACTTTAACAGCCAGCAGCCACTCGACACACAGGTGGTAGTTTTACACGTTCTCGGGCAAATTCCTTGCTTGCCACTCCATATGCACCTACTCCGGTAGCCATTCCACCATAAAACAGTCGCATTTCTCTTTTCCTTGGGCTCTTTTGCGCCTTGATAAAGGCTTGGCAGCAGCTTCACTGCACCGTTCGTTATATGCTAACCTGCGAATCCGAGGCACCTGCGCCGAACGCGGAACTAGGGCAACCAATCCGTCTCGTTAACATGTATACTCGTGCCGCGGAAGTAAACACACGTGACGTGAAGCGCATCGTTTGATTGGCTGGACGCGATGTTGGCCATGTCTTAAGCCGTAGCCAGCGTTTGTTGTCATTTGACAGCGGTAGGCAGGCTGTTACTCGGACAAAAAAAAATGCTCCTGTCTTTATTGTGTTTGCCGTGCACAGTGGACCCGAGAGTAGCAAACAGTTTAGGGGGGGGACATTAGCTGTGATCCTTCCACACTTTCATATTCCTCCCAAAATAATAAAAGAGGACAGGTGAAACATCTGAAAACAACTTTATTGGAGTAGAAGGGGGCAAAAAAGCAGGAAGCAGAACTCATGTGTACATCATCTCGGCCATGTGCGACATCTTCTTGGGGATGTACAGGTAGAACTCCATGTAGCCCGCCAGGTCGTCCATGGTCACGTCGTCCACGGAAGCCAGCGCCTGCGAGGAGCACGAACGCGGCGAGGCGGGAGCGCCGCCGCCGCCACCACCGCCGCGCCGCCCGGGGACCGCCTGGCGCCGCGCCCCCGCCGCGTCGCAGCGCTCCGACAAAAGTCCAAAGTGGCGGGCGCCGACCCGGCCCTCCGGCTCTCCCCCGCCCGCGCCCAGGCCGCCATCCGGGGCCGGGGAGGCCGACGCGGGACCGGGCTCCGAGTAGGTGAACTTCGGGGGGTGAAGGACGGGCGACTCGGAGCGCCTCCGCCGCGGAGTCCGGCCGGCTCCCCGCGCCGTTTTCCTCACGCAGCTGTCAACAACCACAAAAAACACAGAATCGGTGGTCACGGAGACGCAACGCTTTTTGCCGAGCTCTCGGAATGGGCTTTTGCAATCTCCCCGATTTTGATTAGATTGGCTTGTATTCAATCCGACCGAGCCAACGGGCACCACGGTGACACCTCACCGTGCTTTCTGGACACGCTGCCTCCGCACACCTTTGTAAAGGTGCGGCTAAAGCAAAGGGCGGAGCGGGCCCCTCGCATTCGGAACCTCCGTCCGGTCGGGCCCGGACGTCCCGCGGCAGAAAGCACGAGGTCTCGAGCAAAAACGGACCCGCCGTTTCCATTTGCCGCAAAACGACAGGTGGGCTCACCCGTGCCAGTTGTCTTTGGAAATGCCGTGTTTGGACTTGGACGAGTCCCACGCCGCCGCCGCCGCCGGAAGAGACTCGGATCCGCCTCCGGGCATCGTCGGCGCGCTGCCAAAAAAAAAGGGTGCCAGGGTGAGCCGGGAGAGCGGTCCGTCGGCCTGGTGGGACCTTACCTGCCGGCGTCTACTCGCAGCTTCTTGAAGGCCGTCTGCAGCACTTCGTCCTCGTCGCGCTCGGGACCTTCGGCCACCATGCTGGAACGCCCCCCAGCTGAGAAACAAACATATGTTACAGAGGAGGAGGAGGAGGAAGGGGAGGAGGGTTGCTATGCTAGGTTTAGGCTAACAAAAGTGGTCGCACTCTCGTGACAGATAGCATCTAAACGAAGGGTTGTTGCCATGTGGTCGTCTTTTGTTGTTGTTGCTTTGTTTTTGATCAGGAGACGCAACTTCCAGCTACCCGAACAAGCGGAAGCCATAGCAGACTCGTCGTTTACGACGGGAACGCGCGCACGCGTTTCTATCGTCGACATCAACACGGCGAAAAAAAACGAAACACGAGTTGGAGACGTGGGCTACAAAGGGTTAGCGAGCAAAAACAAAAAAGGAATCACTTACGCTTCTTTACCAGCTCCACGCCGAGGCGTCCGGATCGGGAGCGCGCATAGAGTCGGCCGTCGACGGACGCGAGCAGCGGGTGGCTAGCCGATAGCCGATAGCAAATAGCCGACGAGGCTAGACCTCGCGACGAGTCGGAGTGGAGAGCTCTTTCCTTCGAAAGGACTAATCTCTTCGAGGAGCCACGCGTAGTGTCGGCGCGGCGAGGACGTGCGTCGACGACGTTTTATCGTAAGCGAGCGCGCAGGTTTACAGCTGCTGGCGTCGCTGACGTCAGGCGGACAAAAACAAGCCAGCGCGACGTCAGTCCCCACGTGACTGCCAGTCTCTTCTTCGGGCGGCTGCGCGCGACCACTTCCACTAGCATGTGGCGCCCCCTCCACGTCGCATTCGGAATGAGGGATTGGGGAGCGAGCCAGCCAGCGCCTGCCTGCCTGATTGCAAATGTTCCAGTTTCGAGCTCGCGACGAAAAAAGTGCGCTACGCTCTCGGAGGGGAAAAGCCAAGTACCCCCGCCCCTAATCGTCACGTGACGCCCCCTATTCAGCGGGCACTAAACAAACGTCACTCACAAGGGCGCGCAGGCGTGTCGTCGGCCCTTTTGGAGTCGGCGCCTGCGTCGATCCAATCACACAGCGCCAACTGGACCTCGTCCCAGAACCGGCTGTTCTTCACCCAATGGGCGCAAAGCACGGGGCGGGCGGAGTCCAGCGCCGCCGCTCTTGGCCAATAAAACGGCGAGTTAGCCGTGACGCCACCTGCGAAGAGGCGTCTTTTCTTCCTGTATGCCGCCGCTTGGCTGACCGGCAAGTGGAAAGGAAAGCAAAGGAACGGAGGCGAGGCGAAGAAACGGGCTCTTTCGTGCCTCCCTCCCGTCGGTTTCAAATATTTCCAGCGTCGTGTCCGAGAGGAGAAAATGTGGAGTGTAGGCGCCCTGCCGGCGGCCTGCGTGGCGACTCTTTTGCTCGCGGCGCTGCTGGCGACCGATGGGCTCCGGGAAGGAGACTGCGAAGGTAGGTCGAGTCGTCAGGCGAGCCCCATGCTTTGGCTTGCCTTAGCTAGCTTAGGTTAGCTTCAGACAGCCGCCTACAGCCCACCTCATCTTCACAAACAGTCCCCAAACGAACCACGTCCTCGTGGAAGTTGCGTTCGTTCGCGTTGCGAAAAGAATGTAGCGATCGCCATTGGATCCTCCGAGGAAGGAAGGAAGAGGCGTGGCTTTTTCTCTTTTCTCTGCCTCGCTACGTACGTTGGAGAGTCGGTTTCCGTTGGAAGGAAAGCTCCGGGTTGTCGAGAGTCGCCGACTTTTGAGTCCAGTCGAGTGAGGGTGGTGGCGTGGAAACCGCTCGCTCCACCCGCTTGACCAATAGGACACGGGATGCGCACACTTGGGCGTGTGTTTAGCAGCCTCGCCAAACTTTGCCACTCACTCCTTTCACACCCAAACAATTCCGCTAACTCCTAGCCGAGTTCCTCAAAAAAATCCATAACACCTTCATTGAGGATGATGGCATTACAAACCACCCTATCAAATGATCTATAAGATAACATGAATGGTATATTTGGGGTGAGTGCTCCAAAAGTGCATCCAAAAACACGGGTCACGGATCAGTCCACACGCTTGGGTTTAAATGGACCCATCTTCCCATCGGGTGCGCCCTTTTTAATTCGGCCAGAATTAATCCAAGTGATTCAATGTGTAGAAAGAAAAGGCTTCAAATAGAAACACCGAATAATAGGAGCTAATACGACCGTTTGAATTTGTTGCAGTGTGCGTGACCTTTTTGGGAAAGTTCTACGCGTCTCTTCTGGAGCGGAAGGCCGACATGAGCGCCGGCGCCGTGGAGAAGGCGCTCCTCCAGAGCTGCGCCGTGGCCAGAGGAAAAGAAAACCGCTTTGTGAGTCGCTCGCTCGCACGCCGGCGAGTTCGCCCGTTTCTGACACCCGTGTGCCCGTTCGCAGTGCTACTACATCGGGGCCACCAGCGACGCCGCCACCAAGATAATCAACGAAGTGTCCAAGCCGCTGGGCTACCACGTCCCCGTGGAGAAAATCTGCGAAAAGCTCAAGAAGAAGGACGGGCAAATCTGCGAACTTCGATACGGTACCTTTTTTTCCCCTCCAAACTCCCGGGGCTCGTCGGGTTTGGCCGGGGCTGCCAGGCGAGAGGAAGCTTTTACCATCTTGTCCTCCCTCCTTTTTTTTTTTTTTCTTGCCCGCGCAGACAAGCAAGTGGACTTGAGCTCGGTGGATCTGAAGAAGCTGAAGGTGAAGGACCTGAAGAAGATTTTAGAAGAGTGGGGCGAGTCGTGCAAGGGCTGCGCCGAAAAGTCCGACTTCATCCGCAAGATTACCGAGCTGATGCCCAAGTACGCCCCCGAGGCGGCCGGCGCGCGCACGGACCTGTGAGGCCTCGGCGGCGTTTCTTCCGCTGGCCCGCGAGCCCGCCCCCCGGGACTCTGGCCCAGGCCGCCAAACACGCGTGTCGGTTCCCACGTTCTTTAGTTTTCCGGCAAGGACACTTTTTTGTTTTCCAAGGGGCTCGGCAAAATCTTTTCCACAAGTAGGTGTGAGTACGTTTGGTGAGTGGGGTGCCAATAAAATGTCCAAAAGCAGCAACTCCTCCCTCGTGAGTCTAACCCAGTCGGGAGCGCCAGCTCTTTAGCGTCACAGAAAATGGCAAAAGTGCCAGCCATATTGTCCTCTGTTTCTTTTTCAATAAAACCTATTTATACTGGACAAATACTTCCACTTTTTGTATCCAGGAGTATATGTACTTGCCGTAACTTTGACGCTTTTACCTGGGCTGGAAAGACGTGCACCGATTTCCTCGGTCGGGAGACTGCTGCCTGAAAAGAAGAAGAAAAAGTGACGTATTTACAGTGTCCTGACAGTACCTTTCGAGTTGCGTTGAAATGCTTAAAGAGAGCCGTAGCGAGTCGTCAGGGTAGACTGCCGTGTCGTGTGCCGTCGCCCGGCCAAAAGTGAACTCTACTTGGTGGCTGTCAAACGTCTGGGAGAGCCTTTCCGCGGTGTTTTGTTGGAGTCGGCGGGACGAGAGACGAGGTGAGGGCTCACGGGCTCACTGGCTCGCGCGGCTCGATGACGTATGGACGCACAGCCTGCGCCGACTCCGCCCCCGCCGAGCACATTCCTATTGTCCAAGATGGCGTCGTGGTCGTAGCCTGCCCGTCGCCCGACGGACGGACATGTTTTCCTTTTCCAGCCGCTTTTGGCTTCTCCGAGCGGGGCGCCGTGGGCCGGAAGTGCCGGCGCTTTAGCTCAGTAGAAAGACTGCCGGAGCTCTCGCTCGCCTTTGTTCTCGTCGTCTTCGTCCGGGGGCCGACATGAAGCGGCAGGCCGCCCGGGAGAGCTCCCCTCCTCCGTCGGTGCCGAGAACCGCCAAGCGCCTGAGGGAGAGGGAGCGGGAGCGGAATCGAGAGCGGGAGAGGGACAGGGAGAGGGACAGGGAGCGAGAGCGCGACCGCGAGCGGGCGAGAGAGAGCGTCCGCCGGGACGAGCTGGCGCCGGTGCCGCCGCCACCACCACCACTGGCGCTGCTGCTGGCCGACGGTCGCGGACATCGGCGGAGGAGCCGCAGCCGGGAACGCGATCGGGAGCGGGAAAAGGCGGCGGCGGCGGTGGTGGCGGCCGGCTTGCGAGCCCCAGTCACCGTGGCCACCGCCGGCTTGCGAGCCCCGGCCAGGGACTACAAGACTTTGCTCATCAGCAACGTGGGCCCGCAGGTCCCAGACGACGACCTGGAGGACGCCCTGTTCCACGAGTTCAAGAGATTCGGCGACGTGAGCGTCAAGCTGTCGCACACGCCGGAGTTGGGCCGCATCGCCTATGTCAACTTCCGGCACGCCGAGGACGCCAAGGAGGCGCGGCGCGCCAAGAGCACGTCGCGCCTGCTGCTGGCCGAGCGCCCCCTGAAGATCGAGCCGGTGTACGTGCGACGGCGGAGCGTGACGCCGCCGGACGTCGGCTACCTGGCCGCAGCCGCCGCCGCCGTCCACTACACGCCCTACCGCCAGAGGTCGCTGTCGCCGCCCGCAGCCTCCTCGCTCAGCCTGCGCGAGTTGCGCGCCCGCCACTACGCGCTGGAGAGCCTGAGCCGCGAGCGCCTCCTGGACTTCTACGGCATGCTGGACGAGCGCGGGCGCCCTTACGGCCTGGCGCCCGCCCCGGCGCCTCCTCCTCCGCCGGCGCCGCCCGACGACCTCAAGCCCGAGGACGACCAGCGGGCCACCAGCAACCTCTTCATCGGCAACCTGGACGGCGGCGTGACGGAGGCCGAGCTCCGGCGGGGCTTCGAGAAGTACGGCGTCATCGAGGACGTGGTCATCAAGAGGCCGGCGCGGGGCCAGGGCGGCGCCTACGCCTTCGTCAAGTTCCAGAACCTGGACATGGCGCACCGGGCCAAGGTGGCCATGCAGGGCCGGCCGGTGGGCGGCCACCCCGTCAAGATCGGCTACGGCAAGGCCAACCCCACCACGCGCCTGTGGGTGGGCGGCCTGGGTCCCGCCAACTCGCTGGCCGCCCTGGCGCGCGAGTTCGACCGCTTTGGCAGCATCCGCAACATCGACTACGTCAAGGGCGACAGCTTCGCCTACGTGCAGTACGAGAGCCTGGATGCCGCGCAGGCCGCCTGCACGCAGATGAGGGGCTTCCACCTGGGCGGGGCCGAGCGACGCCTGCGCGTGGACTTTGCCAAGGTGGAGGAGGCGGCCGGCCGGCCCTTCGCTCCGGTCCCGCCGCCGCCGCCGTCGACGTTGCCGTCGCCGCCCCGTCACGAGGCGCCGGGTGAGGCTTACGGACGCCGGCGCGCCAGCCTGGAGCGCCGCGCCTCCCCTTCCTCCTTTGCAGCCAGCCCCCCGCGGGGCGGCCAGGACAGGAGGCCGCCGCCGGCCGCGGCCGCCGAGGCCTTCGGGAGGAGGGCTCGCAGTCGCGAGCGCTGGCCCAAGGAACGCGAGGAGAGGCGGGCCCGCCGGGGACGCAGCCGCAGCCCGTCGGCCGAGCGGGAGAAGGGGCGGGGTCGGACGCGCCCCTCGCCCGAGCCGAGCGTGCGGGCGCCCGACTCCACCACCGAGCCTCGGGACCACACCCCCGACGACGGAGAGGTCGAGTCGCCGCCCGGCCGCCGGCGCAAGTCGGCCGAGGGCCAGAGGCGCGGCGTCTCGCCGGCGCCGGCGGCGCCGCCGGCCGCCTCGCTGTCGGAGTTCGCGGCGGCGGCGCTGTCCAAGTCTTGGCGCGGCGTCTTCGGGCTGAAGAACAGCAGCTTCCCGGCGCAGCTGTACCTGTTGGAAGGCGGCGCCCCTTTCTTCGGCGGCGTCATGCGGCGCAACGGCGAAGCGCTGAAGATCGCGCAGCGACTGCGGATGGACCAGAGCCGCCTGGACGAGGTGGCGCGGCGCATCAAGGCGGGGCGACCTGACGCCTTTGCCGTGCTGCTGGCCCTGCAGGGGGCGGGTCCCCGGGCGGGCGGGCCCGAGGGGGGCCCGCAGGTGCGCCTGCTGCGCCACCTGGTGGCCTACCTGCGCAACAAGGAGGCGGCCGGCGTGGTGAGCCTGCCGGGCGCCGTCTTGTACGCCTTCCCGCCGGGCGACTTCTCCCTGCGCTTCCTGCAGGCGGCCAAAAAGGCGTCGGCGCGCCTGGACGAGGAGCACATGGTGGTGGTGGTGGTCAACGATGGCAACTGAAGCCCAACACGTGGACAGATGGACCTTTTCCAATGCTCTTTCTATGTCTTTTAAGAAGGGTGAACTCTTTTTTATACCTCTCTTTTTCTTCCAGCCAGCCTTTTTTTAATTTCTCCTTCAAATACGTAGAGTTAGCGCGGCAACGACTGCAACGTGGCAGGCGTCCCGGCCGTTTTCTTCCGAGCGGAATCCGTCCACCGCCCATCCGTGGCGTGTATCCTTCCGGGCCGTCGCCGCCGCCATCTTTCAAGCCAACGCAAAAGTGGCGCCAGTGCAGCTCGCTCTTTCTCGGAAATGGTCAGCCCCGTTTTAGTTGTAGCTAGTAAAATCAGCTTCCTGTAGTGTTGACACCATTGTTGGCGACTCCGGTCTTGGGGGGGTGTAGTCATGGGGATCTTTCTCAAGCTGGTCCATCTTTGGATTGTGGGTGTGCCGGGGGAAGGAAAGATGCAAAGCCGAGTGCTTAGCCCAGGGTCGGTCGGCCAAGTCGGGTCCCGGAGAGGCCCCGTCATCCCGTCTGCTTTTCCATGTCGAGTGTTGAAAGCGAGCGGCTTCAATTTGAGGGGGCGCCACCGCCGACGCCGCCGTCCATGTCAGTATTTCAGACCACGAACGTTTAATTGCGGGTTTTGGTCTCCTCCGCCTTCCGTCTCTGACGTCCTGCATTCCAATCTTTGTTTTTTTTTTTTTTTTTGTTGTCCTTCCCAGCGACGATAAGAATTCTCTCGGGGCCGTTTTTGGCTCCTTCGGATGGGCTAAGGTCGCCGGCCGGCGTGGTCTCCCGACGGGTCCGATGCGGCGGGTGTCCATTTCAAGAGGTTCTCCCCAAAAATCCAAATTGGTCCAAATGAATAAAAGAGCCTTTCCACTTGGTGCTGGTTTCATTTGAATACTACAAAATATTTATTCTTAGAATTCAGCCTTTTAAGAATAAAAGAATGACTTTTTGGTGGGCAGAGGGTTGTGCACCGTGTTTTTTTTTTTTTACTCTTACTACTTCAATATCTTGAAATAAATCTATTTTAAATGACAGAGCCAATCGTTGTTATTGAAATGGAAGGTACAACCGGAGACTTGTGCGGAAAGCACAAGCAAGCAGCTGACTTGCACTGGTTTGCTGATGGCTCCGATGGTCCTGGGCCAGGACCAGCCGCCCCGGTGGCCACCAGAGAGCGGCGCTGTTTCCTCCGAGGTCAGTTGAGCTAATGAGCTGTCAATGTCATTGATTGACAAGAGCGACCGGCCGTTAAAGGCCAACGACTCCCAAGCAGCTTCTCTTCTTTCGTTAGAAAGCCTTTTTACTCTCTTATCTCCATGCAGACAATCCCGGTGCGCACACAGGACAAAGTGTGTGAGCAACATTAGAAATACTCGCTATGCTCACAGCAGCTGTCATGCCGACTAGCCATACATGATATCGTCATGATTAATATCTATGAATAAAACATGTGGACAAACTAGAACACTAGAATATGAACAAATCTGTTCTTCTTACCTTATTTCCTACTCACTTGTTATCGTCGCTGAAATGACTTTTGATGGCGAATGTGCCACTTGAGCTCGTCCACCTTCCATTTTCCATGGCAAAACTCGCTTCTAACTTTGACTTGGCCGCTTGCTTTGCAGAGGACAACCAACTTTCTCAGGCCAAATCGTCTCTTGTTCTACCGCGACAGCCATTCCGACTGAAAAGAACCGCATTTCAAAGTAAACAAAAGAGAAGAAAAAAGAAAAGGCTTTGGCTGGTTTGTTGGCGTGGCAGCCCAATGCTGAGCTGCCCATCACGCGCCCCTGCGCATAGCATGCCAAGGAAGTAAACACACGTGACGTGCACCGCGTCATATGATTGGCCGGACGCAGTCTCGGTCACATCGCGAGCCATAATTCGACTTTGTTGTCATTTGTCAGTGACACGCGGCCACTCTCAGAATTGCTTTGCAAAATGGCAGTAAAAAATGTCCAATGTCTTCTTTCTTTCTTTCTTTCCTTACAATTCGGGGTGTGTAATGACAATAACAATAGCAATACTATATTAGATTGTGCAATAGTATTTTAGAATGAATTTAGCCAGACGTGACTTTTGAAATGACTGGGGAAAGTCGCACTTTGGAGAGTAGCACCCCCAATTTCGTCATAGGTGGCTGTTGTATAATGACAATAAAGGCATTTGATTAGATTTTGTGCCCTGGGTTAGGCTTTGCTGCACACACACGACACTTAGAGGGAACGTTACTCACCGCAGGGTCTTCCGTCTGCCTTCCCTCCGTCGAACGTCGGATCGCGATGCGGTTTTCTGGTGCTCCACGCCCGCTTCCACGGCCGCCGGGCCGTCCTCGGAGGAAGGCTCGTGGTCTCGACCGCCGGCCATCTTGGACGTGGCTCCTTCGGAGGCTTGGCGGCGGCACGGGGACGGCCGCTTGGACGCGAGCCGTCGGAAAAGAGGAGGGGAGTTGGCGCCCGGTAGCAAAAATACTTTTATTCCTGATTACTCGTGGAAAACGGACAAGCGTCATCATAGCAAAAGTCGTCCGGAGAAAAAGGACAAAACCGCCCAAAGGCGGAGGCCGGAGATGTCCCCGACGGCGTCTTTTTCCGCCATAAGGCCGCCGCCCCCGAACGTACGCACTCCAAACGCTGACGGCTTCGCACGTGGAAGCAAAAACAGACGCCAGTGGGACGGACGGGCACGCCGCTAGCGAGATAACCTGAGCACATGCGCTACGTTTGGCTTGGAGGAGGCGTGTCCGAAGTAGCGTCCCCGAGGGCCGCCTCGGCCAAAAGCCCAGGGTGGATCTGTACTTAAAAAAGGCCACCGTGCCACCCGCTGCTATTCTACGGCAACGACATCTCCGTCCGTGGGATAAATGGCTAGAAACACACAAATGGAAGGCCACAGCGTGGGAATTGGCTGAAAAAAAAGATGAGCTTTTGCCAATAGAAAACCTCTGCCCCGTTGAAATGGCGACTAGCCGTTGGGTTCGCGAGCCACAAAAAAAAAGGTATAATGACAATGGGCCAAAAGAAAAAAAACACGCACACACACACACACTATATATATCTCTACACACGCTACCGAAGCAAAATGTCCAAAATGGCCATCGGGATCGCTATGGGCTCTTGGCCTATAGAAATATGGATGTGTGTGAAACGGGACACATTTCCCCCCCCCTGGGCCGCTTAGGGCGGCACGTACGGCGGCGGAGAGCGGTAGGGGGTGCTGTTCTTGCCGGCCCGGGACCCTTTGCCGTCCCGGCCCGTGGCCAAGGGCGGCGGGGGCCGGTAGGGCGGCACGTCGGGTTCCTCGTCCCCCAGCGCCGGCGCCGCCTGCCGATAACCGGGCGGCGGCGCCAACGGCGGCTTCTCCTCCGGCAGGACCAGGGGGGCGCCGGAGGGGGCCGCCGTCTTGGAGCCGTCCAGCTCGTGGGCGAAGATGATGGGCACGCCCTTCTTGAGGAAGGTGGCCCGCTCCTCCGGGCTCAGCCGCCCCTCCCGCTTCTTGCGGTAGCAGATCATGGCCGCCGCGCCGGCCAGCAGCAGGACGGCCGCCAGCGCCGCCGCCGGCACCACCGTGTGCAGGTAGACCTGCTCGGCGCCGCGCCGGCCCGCGCCCGGGGCCGGCGAGGGCGCCGGCGGGGGCGCCGGCTCCTCCCTCTCGCCCGGCGGGATGAAGGAGAAGGCGCGGCAGGCGGCCCGGCCCCGGGCGCCCACGCCCAGCGGCCGGAAGTCGGGCGCCAGGGCCCGGCGCAGGCCGGGCGCCGGGCGGCCGTCGGCGTCCCCCAGCATGCGGCTGAGGGCGGCGGCCTCCTCGCGGGGGCAGGGCCAGTGCGGCAGGCTGCCGTTGGTCCACTCCAGCAGCACGGAGCCGGCGCTGATGTTGCGGAGGGTGACGGAGCTGCCGTTGCGGTCGCCCAGGGCCTCCGCCAGCTTGCGCACCAGCAGGATCTTGCGGCGCACGTCGTGGGCCAGCCGGCGCGGGTCCCCCTCCAGCCGGGCGGCGAAGAGCACCGGGTTGCCGTCGTTGGCGGGCCAGCGGCGGACGCGCACCTCCACCGCGTCCACGGCGCTCAGGCCGCCCTTGTCGCTGGCCTGCACAAAGTACTCGTGCTTGCCGGCGTGCTGCGCGTCGGGCAGCCCGTAGAGCAGTTGGCTGGTGCTGCGGAAGAAGAAGCGCCGGGTCAGCGGGCTCGCCCCTGCAAACGCAGGCACCCCCATTCCCAGTTTGGACCCCGACGCCGCACCTGTTGAACTGGATCCAGGACGATTCTCCCACCGCCTCGTTCAGGTTCTTCCTCAAGCTCAGCCGCAGTTTGTCCGTGGTTCCGTCCTCCTTGTCGAAGAAGGTGTCGGAGGGGATCTTCACCTCGAAGTAGGTCCCCACCAGGGCGTTGACGCGGTCGATGGGATTACGCAGGAGCGGTTTCTCGTTGCGGGGCTCCGGGGGGACGCCCGCCGAGGGCTCGGCCGGCTCGGCCCCGCCGGGGGGCGCCGTCGCCGTGCTCTTGGGCTTCTTGGGCTTTTTGCCGGGTTTCCGCGTGCTGCCGGCCGGCGTGGCCGGCGTGGCCGCCGTGGCCTCCGAGTAGTCGGGCCGGCCCACGCTGGGCGTGGCCTCCGCGGAGGCGGGCAAGGTGGGGCTGGGCGTCACCGACGAGGGGCTCGCCCACGCCTGGGTGGGCGCGGGAGGCTCCGGGACGGGCGTGCGGCCCGCCGACTCCCGCACGCGGACGGTGGGTCGGACGGGCGGCGGGACGGGCTCCCGGGCGGGCGGCGCCCGGCTCCGAGGGGCCTCGGCCACCCGCGGGGACGAGGGCGTGGGGACCACTCGGGGAGGCGGCTCCACCGCCGGGGACGGCGGGAGCCGGGTCAGGACCGGCGTGGGCGCGTTGTTCAACTGGCGCCTGGCGCGCTCCGCCCCAAGGGGCTTCTTGTTGGCCACGTGCCAGCCCAGCACCGGGTAGCCCAGCCGGGCGGACATGGCGCCCTCCTTGGCCGGAACCTGGACGCCGGCCAGGTCGGGCAGGGCGCCGGGCTCCAGCGCGCAGCCCAGTTTCCACGACAGCAGCGCGCCGTTCTCCACCACCTGTCGGGAGGGACGGACGGACGGACGTCAGAGGGTCGGCCAAACGCAACGGGAGCCAGACGCCCACCTTTTTGGCGTTCCCAGGCCCGGCCATAAAGGCGGACATGTCGAAGAGTCGGTCGTCGACCACGGGGAGGAGCGTCATGTGCCGCGGCTCCACCCCCGAGAAGCCGCTCATCCCGTCCAGCAGCGCCACCCTCTGGCCGGAGCTCATCTTGCTCAGGTCGGCGTCCAGGACCACCGTCAGCACGGTGACCGCTCGGTCGGGGCCGCACGTCCCCACCTGCTGGGCTTCCGCCACCTCCACGCAAAAGGCGTGGCCGATGCAATGGACGCCCCGGTCCTCTTCCAGCGGGACGCCCCGCAGCGTCTCGCCGGGGGCGTCCCGGACCAGCCAGGATGGGAGGAGGCCCTCTGCGCACATCTGAAAAGGCACGGAAAGGACCCCCGGACGTTGGTCGAAGCCTAAGGCGGCGGCAAAACCATGGCGCCTTTGCAAAATAAGGAGGCGGGAAAAGCCACTCACCTCCGGCACGGCTTTGATCCGGAACAGTCGGCCCACGGGGGCCCGGGCGTTGGGCGTGGGCCGGTCGCTCCGGGCCTCCCGGAGATCCGGCAGGAGGGCGGAGCTCATGGACGCCTCCGGCCCGCCCGCGTAGCCAGGGTCCGAGCGGGCGGCGGCGGCGGTCAGCAGGACCAGCAGCCCCGCCCACGCTCCCGGCATCATGTGGGCGCCGGGCTGAGGGCTCCTCTTCCGATTCAGCGGGACGTCATGGCGGGCGACCTGAAAGAATGAGGCGTCAGAGGGTTAGGGTTAGAAAGGCATTTCAAAAAGCCTCGTCTTGACACCGGGGGACAATTGCTGTGGCTTTCAGAGAGTGGCCTCTGCATTTTGGCCTCTGGATTTTGGCCTCTGGATTTTGGCCTCTGGATTTTGGCCTCTGGATTTTGGCCTCTGGATTTTGGCCTCATTTGGCGAGCGGGAACCAGCGTCTTTTCTTTCCCTGGTCCGTCCACGGAGAATGACTGAAAGACACAGTCCGTTTGAGCCCTGCGTGGATGCCGTGGTATTTCGGGCACTTGAAAGTTGGAGTACTGTGTCGTCGGGGCAGACGGAGGGACGGCGGCAGCTGACAGAAGCGTCAAGCCAAGTGGCAGCTGCGCACTCAACCCAGGCCCGCCTCATCGCTGGGGCAAACGCCAGTTTGCCCGTTTGCCCGTTTGCTTTGCCCCGCCCAGCACGCGCGCCTTCCATTCCATTCCATTCCATTCTGTCATGACCAGGCCGCAGCCGCTTGGACTCGGCCACATGATATTTGTTGCCGTGGCGTTCCAAAGACTTTCCTTCCTATTTTGGGGTGACGGGTGGCTACTTTCGCCCTTGGATTTAGCCATTGGGTTCTTGGAAGGAAGCGCTACGGGTCAGGCTTGCTAGCGGGAAAGGGGTCACCCGGCGTGCCGTCACCCGGCGTGCCGTCACCCGGCGTGCCGTCCCCCGGTGTGCCGTCCCTCGCCGACGGACACGACGACGAGGTGTGTTGCTGTCGACGTCATCGACACCTGGGCACGTCGGGCCCCGCAGCCGGACACACAAATAACAGTGTGTGTTCAGAGAAGCTTCCCGTGAAACGCTGCCAATCTGCCGGGGAGAGCGTGCACGCGCACCAGAGCTTTAGCGTTCCAGCGGTAGGACGCGCGCGTGCACGCATAGCCACTAACCACCGTCAACGTCGTTGCTGCTGCCGGCGCCGCCGCCGCCGAGTGTTTATGCTTTTTCTTCACCCCCCCCCCCCCCCCCCCTCCCTTCGAAAGAAGTCGGCTTTCGTTGGCGGTGCTGCCTTTACCTCCTTCGCGCAGGCGTTCGGTCAGTCGGTCAGTCGTCGTCGTCTTTGGCCTCTCTCACTCGGTTTTCTCTTTCTGTGTTTCTGGCGTCCTGGCCTCTTGACGTCTTGACGTCTCGACGTCTCGGCGATCGACGGCCACGATGGGAGCGATCCGTGCAAGGGGCTGGAAAATAGAGGCAGCGAGCAGGCAGGGCAAGAAAAGACGGAAAAGGGGAAGGGCCAGCGCACATAGCTCCGCCCACCCCTGCCTCTGTTCCTCCTCCTCCTCCTAGTCCTCCTCTTTTCGCTTCTTTTAGGCTTCCACGTCGTGATTTCCCTCAGCGTGGCGATGGTGTCGACGTCTCGACTTCGGTCGTCGTTGCCCTCGATCCATCGGCCTGAGAAAAAAGCAAAGGTCAGGCCAAAAAGAGGGCCGGGCCGTACCTTACCGGGCAGGCGGGCGGGCGGGCAACCTCCGCCCCGGTGGCCACTCGCCACGGCCGGGGTTCTAACCCTATGGCGGGCCATTCAACAATAAACGAGCTTTGACACCAAAGTGACCGACAAAAAGATTCGCCGTGAACGCTCACCCCATAGTCCCTGCCTCGGCGAGCGACGCTGTCGCACCGACGGACGCCTTTTGTCACGTGCCCGGCGCCGGGCCACCTCCTCGGAAGGCCGGGCGGGCGGGCGGTCTAACGGCAGGGGTCAATTCCGCCCAGACGCTCCGCCGCGACGTGGGCCCCGCCATTTCTATTCTGGTCATCCGTCGTCAGCGTGCCGACGGACGGCTTTATTTTTACGGTCGACCCCCGGGCCGGCGGCGTCCTTAGTCAGTCGCCGGGCTAAAAATAGGAGGGGCCCCGTGCGGTGTAGGGGGGCATCCAATGGGGACAGCGTTCCTTTATTCCATCCAGAGTGTGGCGGGGCAACGGGGGGCAAGTTCCAGCCGGGGGAGATGGTGAAAGTCGAGAAGGTGGCGCCCGATTGACAGCGCCAAGTGTGGACGGCACTCGGTTTGTCGCCGGCACCCTTTGAGATGGCGGCCGCGGCGAGAGGCGCCGGACGAGGCAAACATAGGGCGGGCGAGTGAAGGAAGTAGCGGTCGGGCAGGCGGGCCGCCTTTTCCACGCCCAGTGGAAACGCACAGGGAAACAAAGGACAACACTGGTACTACTCAGGGGCAATTTAGAGTGTGCATGTTTGTGGAATGTGTGAGGAAAGCCACACAGGCCCACCACGGACAACACGCAAACTCCACACAGCTGGACATGACCTGGATCTGAATCCAGGTCTCCTACTGTCAGGCCGACGGGAAAACCACTGGCCCCATCGGATTCCAGTGTTTACACGACAGTAGCCGGCCGCCGCGTCCTTATTGGGACGACGACGGGACTTTTGGCGCCGACAGAGCGAGGAATGGAAAGGAAAGGTCGCTGTCAGTCGAGCAGTTCGCTCCTCCTTCCCTCCCAGCCAGGCGTTTTCTTCAACTCGTCCAAATTTGGAGTAGAAACATAGTCAGGCAAGTCTTGTGGCGGCGGCGGCGCGCCCTCTATCGCCTGCCACGCGTCAGGACAGGTTGGCACCCGGAGGTAGCCCCCTCCACCCTCCCTGCCTCCCTCACTGGCTAACTCGCTCGATAGCTAGGTGGCTAGCAAACTCGTCCCCGCTTTCCTTCTGGTGCGGGCTCGCCTCGCCGGGCCTAAACGCTCGGTCGTCCTTCAAGTGTACGGACACGTGAGTCAGGAATTACATATTTGTGTTCCGCGACTAGAACGGAATATTGGCCGGCGAATTCACGGAAGGAAACTTGTCGATCACTAATGAAGGCGTCCGCATGCTGTGGATGAACGGGGGCGGGCGCTTTAGAAAGAAGGAAGAAAGCGAGCAAGAAGGAAAGGAAGCAAGGAAGGAAGGAAGGAAGGAAGGAAGGAAGGAAGGAAGGAAGGAAGGAAGGAAGGAAGGAAGGAAGGAAGGAAGGATTTGGACGCCGCTCGGACAAGGAAGGATTCGGTCCAAAGAGCTAGCTAGCTAGCTAGCAAGCTAGCGAGCCTGATAGAAGATGAGCGAGGGCGTGGCCTGCACTGTCAAGCCGCCCGTCTTCCTGGGCTCGGGAGGCGGGTCTAGCGCCGGGGCGCCTCCCTCTGGCGTGTGCGTAGTGGACGTGGTCCTGCCCCCGGGGAAGACGCTCGACGTGAGTGCGACGAAACACCCACCAGGGGGCGATAGCCGGGAGGCCGGCGGCCCTAACTCTGCCTCTTTCGCATGCGCAGATCGAGAGCATCTCTTTCAAGAACTTCTACACGGCCTCGTTGAGCGTCCGCCTACTGAGGCGGGGTCCCGGCCGGGAGGGGGCGGGCTCGAGTGCCAAATGGTGCACGGCCTTCAGGGACCGCCCCCTCATGACAAACCCCCACACCGAAGGAGGGGCCCACGACTACTGCCACATTCACTGGAAGCAGGTTGGCTAGGCGCTTAGTCTTTTTTTTTTTTTTAAAGAAAACTCGATTTTTTTTAATGAGACAAGGTGAGAGGGGGGGGGCAAGACCCCCTGACACAGTCAAACCACTGGAATCCATCCATATTGTGCAATGTACGGAATTTTCTTGGCAATATGGCAGTGCGACTAATTTTTCTTTTTCTTTCTCGACAGTTGCCAACGTCGTCCGAGCGAGTGTCTTGCGTGCGGCTGATCCTCAAGCAGCCGTCGCGCTGCTGGTCCCGCTTTGGCGTGGAGGATGTCCGCCTTTGCCCGCGCGCTCCCTTGGCCGTATGTGCGCCGGGTCGCCGCCGGCTTTTACGCCGCCGGCTTTTACGCCGCCGGCTTTTACGCCGCCGGCTTTTACGCCGCCGGCTTTTACGCCGCCGGCTTTTCCCGCCGCTTGGCCTCAATTGGAAAGGCTTTTTATTTCTTTTCTTCCAGGAGCCGGACAAGGAACTTTCGGATTGGCTTTTGGCCCTGGACGCGGCCAGTCCGCCCGCGCAGGTACGTCTGGGTCCCGGTGACGCTCTGTTGCTGAAGGTCACCACCCCCACCCATCTCCTCCCCCCCGTGCAGGGCCCCACGGCGCTGTCGCGCGCCCTCCAGCGAATGTGGGCGCTCAGCCAGGTCACGCAGGCCAGTCAGACCTCCGGCGACTCGGCCTCCGTGGGACGCTTTGACGTGAGTGGCGCTCGCTCGGCACCAAGAGGGGCAGATTGGCGGCCGCGGTTTGGCTCTTGCTTCTAGTGGGCGGGACGTCCATTGGATGAGTTGTTATCCAGGAGCCCTTCCAAAAGCCCGACTTCTTTTTTTGTGTTTTCAGGTGGACGGCTGCTACAACATCCAGTCATTGTCGCTGACATAAAAGCCCTTCATTTGGACGGTGTCAATAAATGCGGAACGGTACAAATGTTGCCCTTTTCTCGGCAACCAAATCAAGAAGGCGGCCCAGACCAGAGGACCCAGCCCCCCATAAATACACCCCCTAACCCTATTTCGGGACGGGGTCTCCTCCAGTAAGCCAGTCCGCTTTGCGTTGAATAATTTAATGGCGTGATGGATCACAAAGAGAGGGGAGAGGGTGGCGCCGTGGCGTTAGGAGGACGACGAGGAGGAGCCGGGGGTCTTGGCGCCGTCGTCGTCCACCCCCGTGATGGTGGCCTTGCAGAAGAAGCAGTCCTTGTTGTTCATCAGGTGCTGATTGATGCAAGCCCTGCCAGAGGGGGCGCCAGAGAGAAAGAGAGAGAAAGCCCGGCTCAGCCACCCAGGCCACAAAAAGTACACTTGGCCAGGCCTCGCTTACTTGCACGACTTGTGCGCGCAGGGCCGGAAGACGGCCGAGATGGGGTGCGCGTAGCAGATGGGGCACAGGTCGTCCTCGCTGGTGGGCTGCCACACGGACGGAAGACAAGGTTTGCCGTCGACGGAAAGACGTTTAGCGTCAGGGAAAGGAGCTTAGCGTCAGAAAGGCGTTTAGCGCCGGCGTCAGAAAGGCGCTCCTCTCACCTGCGTGCTGGTGGCCGCCTGCTGCGATTCCCTGGCCAGGAAGGCCAGCATGCTCTCCACTTTGCTCTTCTCCTCGCCGCTGATGTAGTCGCCATCTGCGGGAGAGAAAAAAAGCCGGCGGGGGGAAAGAGGAAGAAAAAGAAAAATGGGCCGCCGACTCACATGCGTCCAGGGAGAAGGAGCCGCGCTCCGAAGAGGAGCCGCTCCCGGACTCCGAGCCGCTAGAGCCCAGCAGGTGGCGCACGGACTCCAGCTGGAAGCAGGGGTCCGACAGCAGCGCGCGGGCCGCCCGACACGTCCTGCGCCGGGCGGATGCGCAAATAAATACGTCCGTCCGTCCGCTCTTTTGCGCAAAAAGCTCCGCGACTTGCAGTTTCGTGCACGTCCACTTTTTATGCGCTTGTGAGCCGTACCGTATCCACCCGGTCGGCATTTTTCGCTCCAACAAAAGCGGCTCACGTGCGAGTCAATACGGTAAACGGGCAGACGGCCATGGTGTGCTCAAAAATTGCCAACGAGGCGGGCCGGCCAGACGCCCCCGACTCACCCGTGTCGCTCGCCGTCGACCAGGAGTCTGACCAGGATGCCCGTGACGGCCACCAGGATGGGGTAATGGTCCACGCTCTCCAGACCTGGGAGGAAGGGAGACAGACGTCAAGGTTGGGAGAAGGAGGAGGAGGCGGCGGCGGCGGGAGGCCAAAAAGGCGCTTCTTTACCCGGCAGGCGCAAGTTGACCACGCGGTCAAAGAGATTCTTCTCGGCCGTGGCCCGGTTCAGCACCTGATTCAGCAACTGCCACGCGGGACGGAGAAGGGAACGAGTGGCGGTCGGCGCAACGGGCGCAACGGGCGGGCGCAACGGCCGGATCCCTCGTCACCTGAGCCACGCGGCGCAGCAGCAGCTCGGCCGACGGACGCGACCAGTCCAGGAAGATCTCGGGAACCAACGTCACCGTCATCTCCAGGACCCTCAGCAGGCTGACTGACAGGTCGAAGCAGGTGGCGCACACCTGACGGAGGGAAACGGGTAAGTAGGTAGGCGTCAGCCTTCTAGGCCTCGCCGCTCACCTTGAGCTGCCGCGTGTCCACAAAGTTCCTCTCGGGACGCTCCGCCGCCTGTTGGATCTGCGAAGAATGAGGGGACGCGCGTCACGTCAAATCAAGCGGGCGGCCGGCGCTTCCGGCGGAGGGCTCGCCTCCTGGATCATGCCGATGAACTCGGAGAAGGCCCAGTTGAGCTGATTGAGGACGCTGTTGAGGAAGGAGGCGGCCATCTCTTTGTCGGCGCTCAGCAGCTGGGCCATGTGTCTCTGGAGCGCCAGCGACGGACACGGCTCTGAGGGACCAAAACGAGTGGGCCGAGTCGGGGAAGAGAAAGGAAGAAAGGAAAGAATCTAACGCCCGCCCGCCCGCCCGCTAGCCCACGTACTCTGGAGGCTGGGCAGGTTGGCGTCCTCGGGCTTGCTCTTCAGCAGGTGCGGCAGGCGCGTGTACCTGTAGCCGAAACCGCAGCCCTGCCACACACACCCAAATAGTCAAATAGTCCAATCCGCGGGGGCCACCCGGCACAACTTTGATGTCCGGGTGCCGCTGACTCACCCGCCACAGCCGCACTAGGATCCAGTTGGTCTGCGCCCAAGGTCGCTGCTCGTAGGGTGCCAGGAGGTTCTTCATCATGGCCACGCGCCTGTCGGGGGTGGTGACACGGCGGGGCGTGTGAACCGGCGCCGACAGTGGCGGATTGATCGCCCACACCGACTCACTGCTCCTCGGGGATCCTCTCCACCGCCCGCAGGGATTGCGGGTAGCACACGTAGCTGGCCAGGGCCTGCATCAGAGCGTCTTTGATGTCTGCGGGGGTGACAACGGCCGTCAGCGGGGGGCGGGGATCCCGAGGTCGGGCCACCTACCCGTCCCCACGATGCGCGGATCGGCAAAGTGTTTGGCCAGGATGCCCGCCAGCTGCGCCAGGGTCTCTTGGTAGCCTGCGCACGTCGGCGGGGACAGAGGGGGCGGGGTCACGGCCACGCCCACGGTCACCCACCGGCGGCGGCGGCGGCAGCCCACTCACCCGGCAGCTGCTCCATGCCGCCGGCGGGCCCAAAGTAGTTCTTGAGCGCGTTGTAGGCGTACATGGCCACGTTGAGGTAGAACTCGGGCGTGAAGGCAAAGAGGGAGCCCGTGCGTTCGGCGTGCTCCACCGTCACCATGCACACGCGCAGGAGCCAGTACACGTCCAGCATCTTCTCCTGACAAAACACATTCCACAGCGTTCCACAGCGGGCGGCGTAGACTGGCACGCCGCATATACCAGCGCCGCCCACTTTGGAGTAGATGGTGGCGTTGATCCAGGCCAGCCTGCGACTCAGGTGATTCAGCTTTTCGGCAAAAACCTTGCGACTCTTGTGGAGCTCCTCCAGGATGTCGGGCCTCTGCGGAGAACGCAGAGAGAGTCGTGGGGTCGGAGGCGGGGGATTAGAGCGTTGGGGGCGGGGGATTACAGCCTCGGGCGCCCACTCACCCCCGCCGGGCAGCGCGCGATCTTCTCGTCCGTGTCGCAGAGAGCCACCGCGTACTCGTGCACGTCGTCGGCCACCACCACCATCTACGGCCGAGCCCCCAAAAAGGTCAGCGGCGGCGCCTGGCGTTAGCAAACGGCCGGGGCCCGCCCACCTTTCCCAGCTGCTGATGGACGCTGAGGTTGTACATCATGACGATCCCGTCGGCGATCTCCAGCAGCGACTTGTCGGCCACCGGACGATCCGACTCTTGGGCCGGTCGCCCCAGCAACAGGCCGTCGCTGCCGTGGGTGCCCTCGACTTTGGAAGTGAGTGGTGGTCGGAAAAGGCCGTCCCAGAGCGCCGCCCCGTCCGTCCGCCCGTCCGTCCGCCCGGCACTCACTGTCTTCCTCGGTGCGCGTCTCCACGGCCAGGTGGCGCACCCTGACCTTCTCGGGCTGGCCCAGGGGTCGGCGGGGGGTCATGAGGCTGACGGCGGCCGTGCTGAGGAAGCGGTTGGCCCGTCCCAGAGTGGGCGAGCTCAGCCAGCCGGGCCGTGGCAAGGGGGCGGCGCCCGGCCTCTGCTCGGCGGCGGGCGGGCAGAGTCAGCCCGGGCTTGTCGCTGGCCGGACGTCGGCTCCGAGGCACCCACCTGCGGCTCAGTCTCCTCGTCCTCGTCCAGGTCGTCCATGGACGCCGCCTGGATCTCGGCCGGCTCTATCACGATGTTGGCTCGGCTGGCCAGATCGTCTGCGGGACGGGGAAGCCTCCGTTTCTAAGACGCCGGGCGATCGGCGGGCGATCGGCGGGCGATCGGCGGGCGGACGAGCGATCGGCGACCCGCCCCACCTTTCAGGCTCTTCTTCAGGTGCGACAGCAGGCCGCCCAGACGCTGCAGGTCAAAGTAGTCCACCTTGCCGTTGTAGAAAAGCTGCGGCGGCACGTAGGCCTCTGGAGACCACCGGGAGGGATTAGAGCGGGCCCCACGCAATGTGACGCCCCTTGTATTACCGTCGCTGGGGAGGCTGCCCGGACTCTTCTTGGAGGCCTCGTCCCAGCAGGCGCGCACGGCCGCGATCAGGCGGTGCAGGAAGCACAGCATGTACTCGGGGGGGCACAGGGCCGTGGGGTGCTGAGGGCGGTTCGCACGTTAGGGCCCGGGAAGTGGGCAGGCCGGGAAGCGTGCCGGAAGCGTGCCGGAAGCGTGCCGGGAAGCGGGCGGAACGGCGCTCACCCCTCGGTTGCTGGCGTTTTCTTGGAGGAACTTGCGGAACTTGTTGAGGAAAATGTAGCGGGAGGCTTCGCCCTGTTCAGGGCAGTCGGGCGGACGTTTGATTGGCTGCGCTGCCGATGGCCATCACGTCCCGCCCTACCACCCTTCGAACCCCGAAAACGGCGCCCGGGCGTACCGTGCTCTTGTCCTTGTTGTTGAGCAGCAGCCGGAGGATTTGCACTTGGAGCTCTTCCACCACTAGAGGGAGACAAAAACAAAAGGCAAAGGAATGATCTACGTGGGATGGACCCACGATGCCGTGGCCCGATCCTTGGAAACTTGGCCAATTTGCGAAAGGCCAACTGCCAAAGGAAAGGGGAAAAAAAAAGGAGCCGACGAGAGCCGGCCACCTTCAATTCTTTTTTTCAGCCTCTGGCAGCCTCGCTCGTAGGCCCTCCGTCGCAAGCGCTCGTCCGAAGTCTCGTCCTTGGCCTCGCGCTCGTCTCTGCCCTGCCGGCGGGGGGGAAAACGGACCACGGGTTGGCCGGGGTGGGCGCGACCGCGTCCACGGGGCGCACCTCCTTGTCCGAGTGCGCCGGCCACCAGGTGGTGGGGATGAGCTCCTCCAAGCCGGCCTCCTTGACCCGCAGCGGAGTCTTGATGTAGAAGAAGACCACCGAGCGCAACACGTCGAACGTGAGCCGGAGTTGAGGAAAAAGAGGCCACGCCCCGTGCGCCACGCCCCGTGCGCCACGCCCCAGGGCCAAAAGGATATAAGACGTGGCCCAGCAAGTACTTGCGGGATTTCTCGTGACGCAAGACGGCCGTGGTCAGACGCAGGTAGTGGATCTGAAAAGGCGGCGAGTTGAAGGACGGCTGGACGCACGGCGGACGGACGGACGCCGTGTACCTGGAAGCCCAGGTCGGGGATGATGGGAGAGAAGCGGTAGGCCCTCAGCAGCGACATCATCAGCTGCTTCAGGCACTCGTTGACCTCGTGATCCTACCGAAGGCCACGGATGGACAGAAAATAACTCTTTAATTCTCCCATCCTTAACGTCAGAGGAGCACACTGATTTGACCTCCATGAGGAGCCAGAAGAGGTCCAGCAGCTGCTGTATGAGCGGGTGCTCGTCCACCGCACCGCCGCCCTCCAAGATCCCCAACAGGAAGTTCATCAGCACGTCCTCCACCAGGTACACCTTGCACTGGGCACGGCGGGAAAAGCAACAAGATGGCGGCGTTCGGAGGGACGGACGGACGCGGCGGCGGCGGCGGCGCTCCGCCTCACCATGAGTGGCGCAAAGTGCTTGAAGATGTGCGCCAGGGCAATGAGCACGGTGGGCTGGCCGTCCAGACGCCACGCCGAACGCTCCGTCTCCACCACGCGCTCTTCCTGATCCGGCCGGCGGGCGGACGGGAAGTTAACGGGAGGTTGACGGGACGGCTCGGGACGGCGGACCTGCGCTCGGATATCCGTGGACAGGACGTTCTCCAGGAAGCCCAGCAGCCTGTGGGCCTTGAGCAGGTCGGCGGAAGGCGGGTCCTGGAGGGGCAGGTAGCCCTCCGACGGGTAGGTGCCCGCACGCCGTCAAGGAAAAGGCCGGCCGGCCGCGTCGGAGGACCGAACCGTCGCCGGACTCAACCGTCGCCGGACCCAACCGTCGCCGGGCCAAAAGGATATCGGAGCGGTCGGCTCCCAAAGTTGAAGGCCACCGACTCCTTGAAGGACAGGCTGATGGCGGGGAAGTAGGCCACGCCGGGACCCGTCTTGATGCCGCTGAACGCCGTGCCCAGCGACTGGCCGTTGCTGAGGGCGGACACGCAAATCCACACGCTGCCGGCCTCGGACTCCAATTCAAAGACTCACAGGCAGAAGGCCACGCTGGCGTGGTCCAGGTCCACCAGACAGCTGACGATGTCGCCCGCCGCCCACGACTGCGGCCGACGGTCCGGAGGTCAGGGCGGGTGGGCTTTAGGGCTTCAAGCGGGCGGCCGGCGTGCGGACTCACCTTGCCGTAGTTGGTGGTCACCACGTTCCACTTGCGCACCCGGTTCCCGTCGTAGGCGTACGAGTCGGGCGTGTCCCCCACTCCCTCCTGGCCGGGGGCGCAGAAGCGTCAAGCGGCGGAGGTCGAGGGGCAGGGTTATTGGCCGGGTGGCTCGGCCTAGCGACTCACCTCCTGGTTGAAGCGGCAGTTGAGCGTGCACCAGCCGATCTGCATCAGGCCCTGCGACGAAATCAGCACCTCGTACGCCCACTTGCCTGCGATGGTGGAGAAAAGAGAGGGTAAGGGGAGGGTAAGGGGAGGGAGCAATCCGTAGGGCCACGCCCCCACCGTTACCTTTGTAGACGCAGGTGGTGGCCCGGATGGAGCTGAAGTTGCTGTGGCCAATCACCTGGGAGGGAAAAGCCAGAGGGTGAAGGATCCCCACCCCCAAAGAAGGCGGCCATTTACCCCCAGGAGGTCGTCGTCCACAAAGAGCAGGCCCTCGAAGCCCCCGGTGTGGTCCAGGACCACCGGTTGAGGACCCAGACGACCCTCCGTCTCACGCCCTGGAGCCACAACGGACAATCCACATGGGGCGCTCTTGGAAACGCCGCAAAGGGGCCTACCGGGGCCGTCGTCCGCGCTCTCTCCTTGGGACAGCAACTTCTCCAGGTGGGCGTCCAGGCCCCGGAAGGTCAGAGGTTTCCTGAGCAACGAGACGGCGCCGTCAAGGGTGGGTGGGCGTGCGTGTCATCACCGGCACGGACGGAGGACCACCTGGGCCAGGCCGGAACGTTGACGTCCACGTGGGCGGGGGGAAAGACGCGATGCAAGTATTCGCTCAGCAGCTTCTCGTTGACGATGCCTGAGCGGTCAAAAGAAAAAAAAAGGTGGGTCTGGTCCGCCATCCGGGCCCGGCCCCCGACATCGTTACCGCCGGATGTGTCCGAAGCCAGCCTGTAGTTACGGCGGGCCGGCGTGGTGCCGCCGCCGCCGCCTCCGCCTTTGGAGTTCATGGCGCCGGGTGGCCGCCGCGGGGCGTCTCGCTGAAAAACACACAACAACGGAGGTGACCAAACAATGAAATGGGGGCTTTACTGCCACTGGCCCACGGCCTCCGATTGCGCTATTAATAACAGGTTAAGTTTAGAATGGATCTCAAGGCCAGGCAAGCTTTGGGCCACTCGAGCGCCGGCCAATGACGGGGGAGCTCCCGCTCGCCCACCTCGGGCGTCTATTCCATCCGTCCGAGGCGGCCCACCCAGACAAAAATACATCTTCTTCTTCCTCCCGGCAAAGACTTGGGCGGATCCATTTCAATGGTGCCTTCCCTCCCTCTCTTTCTAAACGAACGGGACGTCTAGCGCCGTCTAGAGAACGACTTCTTCAACTTGTGTGCCTGAGAAGATGCTACGGAAAATGCAGCTTTTTTTTTGGATTTTGGACAATGGGATGGTTGGAGTGTCGTAAGAATACGCGAGTAAGCGAGTGGTCGGTCGGTCGGTCGGCACATACTAGGACAACATCTATTTTGGAAACGTCGGCGGTGTCAACAAGCGTTTGGCGGCTGTCCTGGACACTTTGGGATTGCCCCGACCTGACATGACAGGCGCCAATATGAAATGGCAAATGGAGCACTCTTTGCTTGACGTCAGGCCGAAGCGAGACGTCAGCTCAAAGGTGGAGGTGACGACGCCACGAAACTTGAGGCCACGTTCCAAAAAAAAAATGGGGCTTTGGCGAAAGCGTCCCCCCCCAAAGGACGACGAGATGGCCAGCCCTCTGCTAGGCGCTAGCTTGCTAGCTGGCTTACTAGCAAGACGGCTAGCGAGCCGACTTGGCCCGGGACTGAGGCAAAACACGCCGTTGACGCGCGGAAAAATGAAACTTTGACGGTCTAGGCACGGTCGTCCCGGACCCTCGAGTTGTCACCTTTTTTTTTTAGGACGGTCTTGGACGAGCGGGAGGAGCAGGGTCTGCGTGCCGACCGACTTGTTTCTTGTCTGTCGTTCGCTCGCTCGCTCGCTCACTCGCGGCGCGAGATTGGACACAACAGACTTGGCCACGCCCACCGCCACGGCTCCTGACGGGGGACACAAAGCGACCAACGCCAGAAAAGGCCAGCCAGGAGACGCGGGTGCAGCTTTTTTTCTATCCAAGCGATCCAACGACAACAGTTGAACCAATGTGGTTTCTGCTGGGAAAAAAAGAAGCAGCACCTACTGATTGGTTGCACTTCTAAGATAGCACATTGGCAGGGAAAGGTTTCATTTTAGGGGAGCAGGAAAGCAAAAAGAAGGCAGTGGCGCTCTTTTGTCATCGTCACCCACGGGTGGAAAAAGTGCGTGCACCCGACCTAGGCTTTATTCAAGTGGACTGGGCGGGGAGAGCGCCACGACGGTGGTCACCAGTGGGCGAAAAGAGCCTTCGTCGCCATCCCCAGCCACACCTTCCTTTCAATGCCAGTGGCTCAACACAGCCACCAACAAACACAAAAATAATAAACAACACCGAGGCAGCCGGCGTCTTCTCACAGAAAGTTTAACACGTGTTAGAATCAGTCAGAGCAATAAAGTTCCACGGTATTCGACCGGAAGACTTTTAAAAAGTGTCCACGTATGGATCAACATTCTTATATGATGGCCATCATAGCTATGCACTTCCATTTATAAAAATAGAGATATTTCAAAAAGGGACTTTCGATGGGCTGGATGTCGACACTCAAGGGGGCGGGGCCAAGGTGGACGGCTGGCCCCCCTCAGGCCATGTAGGGGTACTTCCACTCTGTCAGCGGCACGTGGGTTTCCTTGACCACCTGCGGCGACGTCCAGCGGAGGACGTAGTGAGGACCGCCCGGTTTGTCGTTGGTGCCTGAGAAGCCGCAGAAGACAAAGACTTGTCCGTGCTCACGTGCGTCCATTCGTCCCTCCCATACTCCCTCCTCCTTCCTCCCCAACTCACCCGAAGCTCTGGCACCCCCGAACGGCTGCTGCGCCACCACCGAGCCGGTGGACTTGTCGTTGATGTAAAAATTCCCCGCCGCGTTCCTCAGGATTTCCGAGGCCCTTTTCACCGCGTTCCTGGAAAAGGGCGCAAGGTCGCCCGGGGGTCCTTTGGGGTGGGGTCGGGGGGCCCCGACGAACCCTCCGCCCGCCCGCCCGCTCTCACGTGTCCAGGGCGAAGACGGCGCCGGTCAGCGCGTAAGGGGACGTGCCGTCCACCAGACGCAGGACGTCCTCGTAGTGGTCGTCCTGGTAGACGTAGACGGACAGGACGGGTCCGAAGAGTTCCTGCCGGCGCCCGGACGAAAAGAAAAAGGAGTCAGGGGAGGCGTCGCGCTCCGCCCGCCACTGACAAAATCCCCCCAGCCGAGACAGTTTTGTTTGGAGTCTACCTCACTCATGATGGGGTGGCGGGGGTCCTTGGTGACGATGACGGTGGGCTCCACAAAGTATCCCTTGGAGTCGTCGCAGCGGCCCCCTGCCACGATTTCCAGCTCGGGCGAAGACCGGGCCTCCTCCAGGCATTTCTGGATGCGCGCGAAAGACTGGCGGCCAAAGTCCAAAAGACGTCAGTCGGGGGGGACTGGCGGCGGCGATATCCCTCCCCCCGTCGCGGGCCAACCTTGCGGTCGATGACGGCAGAGAAGAAGGTGCCAAAGTCCTCCACGGGCTGCGAGACCAAAGCGGAGGGACGTCAGCTAAGGGGGAGGGGAAGGGGGGAGGGTCGCGAAGGAGGCCACCACGACGACGGCAACGACGACGGCAACGCACGTCGCCCACGCGCACGTCTCGGAGGGCGTCCAGCAGCCGGCCTCGCACGTCGGGCCACAGGGAGGCGGAGACGTACATCCTGGAGCAGGCCGAGCACTTTTGCCCGCCGTATTCGAAGGCCGATCTCAGCGTGCCGTTGACCACGCTGCGCACGTCCGCCGACTTGTGAACCAAGTGGAAGTTCTTGCCGCCGCATTCTGAGGGGAAAGAGCAAAAGGGCGAGTGACCGGAACCCGGGGAGGCGCCCGCCCGTCCGACCGTCCGCCCGCCCGCGTGCCGCCGCCGCCGCCGCCACTCACCTCCGGCCAGCCGAGGGAAGGCCACGTACGCGTCCAGGTTCTGGGCCACCTGCCTCCACAGGTGCTTGAAGGTCCTGCGCGCAAAAGCCGGCGGTTAACGCGCAAAGGACGCTTCCACGGGCGGCCAGTCCTCGCTCACGGGACGCTGCCGGTGAAGTTGATCCCCGCCAGGTGAGGGGACGAGGTGACGGCGTCGCCGAAGACGGGCCCGTCGGCCGGCAGGAACTGGATGACGTCGGGGGGCAGGCCGCAGTCGCGCAGGATGCGGTAGACGGCGTAGCTGGCCGACATGGCCGTGTCGCTGGGTTTCCACAACACCACGTTGCCCTGCCAGGGGAAGCCACCGGCAGGGAAACGGCTCAATCCACGCCGCGCTCAAAGGAAGGTGGGCGACTACGGAGGAGCGGGGCGCCGTCCACCCACCATGAGGGCCGGCGTGGCGGCTAAATTGCCGCCGATGGCGGTGAAGTTGAAGGGCGCCACGGCGGCCACGAAGCCCTGAGGAGGAAGGAGAGGTGAGGCCGGGCCTTCTGCCACGCCCCCCCGGCCAGGCACGTACCTCCAGGCCGCGGTAGACGGCCGTGTTGGTGCTGCCGTCGGCGTCCAGCGGTTGCGCCGCCTGGAGCTCCAAGGCGTGTTTGGCGTTGAAGCGCAGGAAGTCCACCAGCTCGGCCGCCGCGTCGATCTCCGCCTGGATCACCGTTTTGCCCTGCCCGACCGACCGACCGACCGATAGAGGCGCGTCAACGTGCGGCGTGGCTCCCGACGACGACGACCACGTCCCGCCCCCTCCCCTCACCTGTCCGATCATGGTCTTGGCCAGCACTTGGCCGCGCGCCGGTCCGGCGATGACGTCGGCGGCCTTGAAGAGCACGGCCGCCCGTTCCTGGACGTGGCGCAGGTCCCACTCGCGTCGGGCCGCCACCGACGCCGCGATGGCCTCTTGGATGAGAGCCTGCGGGCGGCAAAGAGGTGCCGCGCGTCAACGCTGGGCGGACGACGTCACCTTTCCGGCGGCGACGTCACCTTGTCAGCGTAGCAGAACTTGGCCACTTTGTGCGCATGGTTGTAGGGCTTGAAAAGAAAGAAAAAAATGGGACGTGAGGCGGGGTTCCCACCCCCGCGCCGACCGGGCCACTCACGCAAAGCTGGTAGCGGATGTCGGCGGTCCAGACTTGGCGATCTCCCACCACGCAAGGGATCTCCTCGGTGCCGGACTTGAGGCGCTCCAGCTCCTGCGGAAGGACGGAGCCGCGTCAGCGGGGGGGAGGGACGCTCCGACGTCCGCGGGGGACGCTACGACGTCCGCGGGGGACGCTACGACGTCCGCGGGGGGACGCTCCGACGTCCCGCCCGGAGGCCGTCCGTCTACCTGGAGCAATTCTTGGCGTTCCGGACTCCCCCGTCGGAAGCCGAGGATGGGCTCGTTCCTCACCGAGGTGGCGGCGCGCGACGCCGATCCCGTCAGGCTGAAAAGACCACGCGAGAGGGTCAACTCGGGTCAATCGTAGCGGCGTTGCGAAACGGGCCTCCCACGGGACGTTTGAGCTACTTTTGGGTGTTTCTTTCTTCCCACAAAGGGTTAAATTGTTAACTTTTGCAGGGGGGGGGGGGGGGGGGCAGGCCAAGGTCAGGTAACACGTTTGCTTTTTATCCCGGCCGGCCGGGGAAGTGGGTCCAAAGGCCGTCTCTCCTCTGTGTGTGCGTGTCCACTCGCCCGCCACCTACGAGATTGCCGTTGACTCTTTTCGTCCTTCTGGCCTGAATTCATTTTTGGAAACGTTATAATCGAGGGGGATTCTGCAAATCTCCTGCACAAAAAGTGAATTTGTTCTCTTTGTCGTTCGCTGACCGCTGCCGTCAATGAGTGACCGTGAAGCACTCACGCACGCACGCACTCACTCACTCACGCAGGCGCACATGCACTTCTAAGCGATCAATCAATAACATTTGGCCAAATGACCATGTTGCAATTGCGAGGGGATCATTGACCAATCTTAGCGGCCGAGGGGCGCTTTGGCTCAGCGACACACGCGCATGCGCAGAGACGAGAAAAAGAGCCAAGCACACAAATGAGGGGCTCATCCCTACATCGAACCCCCACAAAGAGGTGGTCACCAAACAGGCCAGAGAAGGCAGGTCGGCTACTTATTTGAGCAAAGAGCGGTGGTTAGCGGCTCGACGAGTCATATTAGCGTGACGTCGAATGGGGGCGGACTTTTCCCCCCTCTCACAAGCTGACAGCTAGCTACTCACTAACTCTGAGCTTAGCCTTAGCCGAGTGACTCCCAGAGGACCCAGACCTAGCAGAGGTGACCGAGCCCAAAGAGTCGTTCCGCTCCGGTCCGGTCTGCTCCGGTTCGGTCCGGTCGTGAACGTGGGCGAGCGCGAAAGGGTTAGGGTTAGGACGCGCGAGTTTCTAACGCGGACGGACTCGGAACTCACCCCCGCCACGATTGAAGACTCGCCGCCGCTGTCACTCTTAGCATGTTTCCACGAGCCCGAGGAACTCAAATGTGACGCGCCGTGCCGGCCGCGGGGGGGAGGAGGGAGGGAGGAGAAAGGAGGCAAGAGCCCCGACATTCGGCGCCGCCTCCCGACACCTGACGTCTCAAAGCAGGAGAAGGCACTTGGTGGGCTGGGTGGGGGAGGTCTTCATCTCAACGAAGGAGAAAACCGACGCTCTTGGGGCTCGTTTCCGGTGCCAGTATGGCCGCCGGCAGAATGAGCGGACGTCCAACTTTAGCGCACGCGCAGCAGCAGCTTCCGCCGTCGTCGTATACCTTATAAAGTATAGCTCTCGATCCGACCAAAATTATCAAGCGATCATACATAAAGTGGCGCGACTTAAGCAAATGCAAATGAGCGGAAGGCTCACGTCCACCGCAACAACCTTAACTTAATATTCTAGAAAACGGAGTGCTTTAGGCCATATTTAAAGGCGAATTAGCATGCGGCTATGCTATGCCGAATACGACCCAAAACCCCCACGTTCGTAGAGCTGTCGTCTCTTTAAGGCACGAGGCGTGCAGCCAATGATTTTATTCGAGCCTTATTTCCTAAAGACGGATGATCCTTTGACAAGAACTTGTTTCTTGCAGTACGATTTATTGATCACGCGAGCAAACAATGACAGGAAGTCATTCCACAAAGTGACCATGCTCTACAAAAATAAAAGCACTTTTCTTAAACACCACCCGAGTCCTTTTGTCCTTTTCTCCTTCTTGTCCAACAACACATGGGTGAAATACCGGAGAAGAGTTGGAGTTCCACGGACGGCAAAGCGGCCGTACCGCCCGCCGTCCCAATACTTTTGAGCGACCGAGTGTCGGAGCCAAACGCGCATACGCAAACATATTCCAGCCAGAAAAAGAGAGGAAAACAGCAGGGCGAGAAACACGTCGTAATGTAGACGAGACTAAAGTTGAGCTTTTAGCACGAGAATCCAGTGTGGATATTAGGAGGGAACCGTAGGATTAGCATCATAGTCAAGTCCTTCCATCGACGGCTGCAAATGAGCTAAACGAGGTGCGACGTGACTCAAAGCATTTTAGCTTAGCGGGAATCTTCAACAAAGTGGTACTAAAAACCCTAATATGGTCAGCGAGCCAGATTGATTGGAGAAAGCAAACCCTAAAATAGCAGGTGATCTCGGCGTTTGGCGTAGGAGGCCGAGCGGCTCATTTAGCGACATTAGTCGGGTGGTGACGAGAACCTTTTCTCCGACTAATGCCACTCCTACCATTCGTCTCGTAGTCCTATTTTTCTGCCCACGTTTGGACCCGAAACTCCGTCGCCCGTCGTCTTTGGCGCCCGAACCGAAGGGAAAAAATAAGAGCGGCCTTGGGCGCGGCGCCTAAGGGCCTCCTCGGCGGGAGTCGAGGCGAAGGTAGGCCCGGCGCCGATGCTCGGGCTCCAGGCAGCGGGCCAGGACCAGCTCCGCCTCCCGGCAGCGGCGCAGGAAGCGGCCCCTGTCGCGGGCCAGCTCCTCCCACGGGCCCCGCCGGTCCTCCTCTTCCTGGAGCAAAAACTCCTGCACCGTGTCGCTGAAACGAACCTAAACCATGCAACAGAGAGAAAAGGCCTTTGAAATCATGAGCGCTAACATAGAAAATGGTGGATTAAATAAAAAAAAACGCACACATACAATTTGGGCTTTTCGTGGACATGTCAAAGAATTCACCAAAGTATGGATAACCAGTTGACAAATACTAAATG
Source organism: Stigmatopora nigra (assembly GCF_051989575.1). NCBI lineage: Eukaryota > Metazoa > Chordata > Actinopteri > Syngnathiformes > Syngnathidae > Stigmatopora > Stigmatopora nigra. Next base: position 95,512 of record NC_135517.1, read on the forward strand.
AAGGCTTACCTTTTTGGCAGAGGCCAAAGGTTGCGAGCGGTGGTCACGCGGCGCGTCCGGGGCCCAGGGCGGGACGTCGCGGGCCGTCGGCGGCGTCCCGCGGCCCGTGTGGAGGCGGGCGCTAAAGTTCTGAGGGTTGTACGGGTCCTCGCGGTGACAAAAAGACGCCAGCAGCCGCGCCGTCTCGTCTTTGTCGGACGGGTCGTCCGAGCCGACGTCCAACTGGTCGGTGTCGTCCGAGTCCAAGTCCGATTGGCCGCCGTCATCGTCTTCGTCGTCGCTGCAGGGGCAGCCCATGATGAAGGAGATGCTCACGTTGCGGCACTGCTGTGGTGGCGGCGCCGTCGCCTCCTCCTCCTCGTCGGGCTCCGTCTGTCGCGGGGCCCCGAGGCCGTGCTCCTCTTCCAAGCTGTAATAGCCGTGATCCTGGTCCCGGCCCCGACCCTGCCCGACGGACGCTTCCTCTCGGGGGAGCTCGCTTCCGGCACTTTCGCGCAACGGCTCGCCGTCCAGCTCTGTTGTCAAGGTTTCTTTATGCGGCGGCTCAAAGCATGGGTGAGCGGGGGCCAAATGCGCTGACCTCAGGGCACCGCCACGGGAGCCGCTACACCATTGTTCCTTTTCGGCGGCAGCCGGATCCACCGCGTCGTTTCCCAGCTGGCGGAGCGAGTTCTCGTACCTGGAGACGAAGGCGAAGGAGGGCCTGGACAAGACGGACAGCAGGCCGAGCCACGGGCTTTCCCGAGTGCCCAGGCCGGCCGGGGACGCACCCAGGGCGGCCGCGGAGGCCAAGCTCCGGCCTCCCGGCAAGCCGCCCTCGCTGCTCAGGTTTTTGAACATGTCGGTCGCTCCCCTCGCGTCCAAAAAGGACAAAATGTACAGGTTGAATCCACACGCTCGCCGTCGACTGCTCTTACTTGATATTTTCAATATTTTCCCGGTTAGCCGCTCGGTGGCTAATTTGACAGCTGGCACGTCGAAGACAGTCCAGTCGGAGCGGCGGCTCGCCTCGGTTCCACTAAATGCTTCTGGCTCCACTAAATGTTTCTGTGAGTGAAAAATGTCCAAGCCAGAGGAGACATGGCGCCTATTCCGCCCGGGGAGCCCAACAGCCGTGGAGAGGAAGGAAGACCGGCAGAAGGCGGACGACAGCCCGGCCGAGGTCGGCGCCCTGCCCGCTGGGAGAACGCGGCGCCTGTTGGAGACCAGAATTTCGAGGGCCCGCGCCGGGGAGCAGGCACGCCGCAGGCGCCATGCTGCTCGTCTCTAAGGACTTGGCAAACGAGCGAGCGGGCGAACAAATCAAGTAAAAAAAGAAACCGAGCGGAAAGTTAGCCGCTTAGCCTGTTAGCCTGTTAGCAACCGCCGCCGAAAAATCGACCCACGTCCGTCCAAAAGTGAAGGAAGAGCCCCCGTCGCCGATACGGCGTTTGTACTTTTGTACCGACGCAAAAGCAAAAGTACACTTGTGACACTGGCGGTGGCTTGGAGAGCAAAAGGCGAAAGGAAGCCCGCGGCTGGCTCGTTTTCTGGCGTCCTCCAAAAGATTTCATCAGACAAGAAAAGGGGAGGGGAGTGTCCACCAATGGGAGGCGTTAAACGTAACGAAAAAAAGGAGGGAGGGAGGGAGGTACTTTGCTAGGGAGCGTCGCGATGTGACTTGATTGAGCCGAGCACGCGCCTTCTTCACCCTGTTACGTAACAAGACTGACAGCACCTACTTTTCTTGTTTTCTCTTTTCCACCCACATGGACACGTGAGGAAAACTGAGCCGGTGTAAACATACGATACATACTGTACAGAAAAAGCAGGACACCACGCGTTCAATTACACTTTATTTTCTAGTGCAAATACAAAACGTCAGTCAAGTTTACAGTGTGAGTGGATTTTCTGTCTTTCTTTCTAAATCGAACGCTTTATTGTCATGATACAATAGTCAAGCGATGGCACAGGGAAGCAAACAGTCCAAATGGAATCAAATGGATTTCCGTCACAGGACGCCGGCCGTTCCACCCCGTTGCCGTGGCGGCGGAAAAAGGGCGGAGCCCGGCCTTGAGCGTTTGGAGATAAGACTCCTCCGAGTTTTTTTTTTTGGCTCGGCAAGGGCAACAGATACGTTGCCAGCGCAGTGGTTAGGGTTAGTGTCCCGTCTTCCAATCCACTGCTAGCGACGGTGGTAGCAAAAAAAACCAGCCAGCGCTCTCCTCTCTACTGGGACGAGCGTCTCGGCGGAAGGCACTTGTGGGACGCCGGCTCTTGGGCCACGGCGGCGTCGGGCGTCAGGCTTTGGCGGCGCCCAACGGGTGCCAGTCCACCCAGTGGCGCCCGGGCAGCAGGCGCCCCAGCGGGACGAAGGCCTCGCCCAGCAGGGTGCTGTCCCAGAAGGCGCCGTCGGCCAGCGCGCGCACGTGAAGCACCAGGCGCTGCAGGTCGCCGCGCGGGATGCGCTCGTACACCAGCTGAAAGCGGGAAACAAAAGCAAGTTCACGGGTGGTTTTGCGGCGGTCGAGCGCCACAAAGTCAGATGCGTCACTCTCCCGACAAGCCCCGCCTTGCCCCGCCCTGCCCCGCCCCTCGGGCACATACCATTTGGTTGTAGGTGGGGTTGCAGGTGCGCCGGGCGGCTTTGGTCCTCCTCTTGCTGGTCTTCTGCGGGTCGGGCAGGAGGTAGACCTTGACGTAGGGGTCCGGGTCGCTGCCGTCCTGGAGCGGTCGCTGCGCCACACTGCGCCACGTCAGCGTACCGCAGCCCGCCCCGGCCGTGGCCCACCCATTACTGACCAGTCCTCGAATGTGCATGACCATGATGAAGAGCTTGTCGTTTCGGTGGCAGATGGACAGCTTGACCTGGCCCGCCTCTTGGCCCGAAGGAGCGCTCCACGCCGCCTCGGCGTCTGCGCCTGCGTGGCGGACGGAGGAAGAGCCACGTTCCGCTCACGTTCGTTCCAAATTGCAAAACGGCTCGCGGGGGAAAACCACAGGGATTTGGCGGGCTGACCCAGACGCTAAAAAGCCATTTGGCACTACCTGCTTTGCCGCCGCCGGCGCCGGCGCCGCCGCTGGCTCCCGGTTGCTCGTCTCTGGCTAGCGGGTAGAAGAAGGTGTACACCAGGTCGCACTGCGGGTCAGCGCACACACGGGCCAGCGTCAAGGAGCGCTCACATTGGCCCGGCCGGCGGGACTCACCCGCGCCACGTCCTCGGAGGCGTGCACCAGGTGCCACACGTAGCCGTTGAGCTCGTCGCAGCGTCGCGTGGCCTCGCCGCGCGAGCGTCCGGGGAAGCTGCGGGAAACCGTTCCACTTTGAGAAGGCGGGAGGCGCCATGCGGGAGGCGCCATGCGGGAGGCGCCATGCGGGAGGCGCCATGCGGGAGGCGCCATGCGGGAGGCGCCATGCGGGAGGCGCCATGCGGGAGGCATTTCCTACCTGGGGAGTTTCGAGGCGGGAAAAGCCAGCTTGAGTTTGCCGTGAAGTTCCTGAAACTCCTCAAAAGTCCTCTGCACCAACTGGGCCTCGCGTCGCCCCTCGCGCTCCACCTTCACCACGTAGCTCTGCCGCCAAAGGACGAGTCACGGCGGTCGGGGCGTCTCGTTGGGAGGAGGCTCACCTGAGTTTTTCCTCCGCCTCCGCCGCCAGACGGCGGCGGGAAGACGTAGAGACCCCGGATGAGGCCGTCGCTCTTGGCCGAGCGCACGCGGGGCGCAAAGGACAAGCCCGGGACGTCCTCGGCGCAGGCGAACTTCATCTGGGCCAGGTTGTGGATGAAGAAGTTGAGTTTGGTGGCCACGCTGCCCAGGCTGGACTCGATCAGCCTCAAAAAAAAAAAAAGAGACCGAGTGTCGGCCACGGCGGGAGAGAGGACGGAGGTGGCCCGCCCACGGGCCCAAAGCACCCGTGACCGGTCGGCACCTGGTGAAGTAGATGGTGGCGTCGGCTTCCGACTCGTGCGGTCTGAGCGCGTCGTAGACGTACTTGAGATCGTCGATGCGGGACAGTTCGGGAATTCCGCACGACAGCATCTGTCGGAGGGGGGGGGAGACGACGGCTCAACGGACGACGGTCGATGGCGGCGGCCTCCGGTCATACCAGCGCCAACAGGTTGAGGAAGAGCTGCGCGTGTTTGCGGATGAGGTTGTAGGCCTCGCAGCACAGGTCCACAAAGTCGTGGAAGCGGCTGGAGGGCTTGTCGCCGCCGTTGATGACGTAGGCCATGTCGGAGGTGAAGACGAAAGGGGCGCGGTCCCTGGCGGGAGGACGGACGCGTTGGACCGGGACTCCCTCCTCCTCCTCCTCCTCCTCCTCCTCCTCCCCCTCCTCCTAATCCTCCACTCACCGCTTGATATTGCCAAACATCTGCGCGTGTCCCAGGAACTTGCCAAAGTCGATGTGGAACATGTGGCCGCTGGTCTTCAGCATGATGTTGTCGTTGTGCCGGTCGCAGATCCCCAACACGTAGGTGGCCACGCAGCAGCCGGCGCACGAGTAGATGAAGTTCTCCACCGCCTGCCCAGTCAGTCCAAGCGCTCAGACGGAGGGGACGTCCACCCGTCCACGGCCACCCACCTTGTCGTACTGCCCCTCGCCCGGGTTGTGCCTCTGCAGCCAGTCGGCCAGCGGGCGGTCCTTGAAGGAGCCCGTCACGCCGCGGCCCACTTGGATCTTCCTCAGCGTGTCGGCCTGGGGGATCATCTCCACCATGCCTGAGAGACAGTCGGGGTTGGGCCGTCGGGACGGCCGAGTTACGAGCGTGCGCCGGGCGGGACCGGGCGGGACCGGGCTCGACGCCTCACCTCGGCCGCGGCCCGTGGAGAAGCACTTGAAGATGACCATCCTCATGTCCAGGCCCTCCCGGATCCAAATCTTGTTCATGATGCGGATGACTTGCAGCGTCAGCATGTCCTGACGGAGGTCCTCGCCCGACTGCGGACGCGTCCAGTGCGGGTCAGGCGCGCCCCCCGCCGCCGCCGCCGCCTGGGCCGGCCGGGCTCACCTTGAAGATGACGCAGACGTTGTCGCCCGACGGCTCGGCGTTGCGGAAGGCCAGCTTGAGGGGGACGGCGTTGGAGTTGAAGAAGGAGCACGCCTGGCGGGAAGGCCGGGGCGGTCAACGGGTCAGAGAGAGAGGGGGGGGGGGGGGGGGAGTCGGCGCCGCGCCCCTCACCTGCACGTCGACGCCGCGGACCCGCAGCGCCGGGTCCAACGGAAGTCTGCAGCTGCCGTTGAGCGAGAAGAAGCGCTTCATCTCGTCCAGACCTTCTCTCAGGACGTTCTGCCGGGGGCGGAGACGAGGGTGGAATGGGGCCGGGCGGGTGGGTCCCAGCCGGGTCCGCCCCCCGGTCCCCCTTTTCCCACCTGTCTGGCGGAGGGCGCGGCCTCTCGGACGGCGTGGGCCACCTTGGCCAAGACGGACACCAGCCAGCACTGGCGGTCCAGCTGGTCGCGGAGGGCCCGGCCGGCGCAGCACAGCAGCGCGGCCAGCAGGTGCTGACAGCGAGCGCGGAACTGGCTGTCCTGGAGGTTGTCCTTCAGCAGCCTGAGGTCAGACGGGGTCAGAGCCAGAGCTAGCGCCGCCACGTCGCCACATGGCCGCGTCGCCACATGGCCACGTCGCCACATGGCCACGTCCCCCTCACCCACCAAAAGAGATAGTGAGCCACGCTGACGTCGCCCGTGGCGCGGCGCAACAGGAAACGCGCCAGCGAGCTGTCCAGGTAACACTCGGCCTTGAGGGCCTGAAAAAGAAAACCAGTCCCTTTTAGCAGCAAGACGCCGCCGGCGCGCCACACGTGACGGGACGGACCTGCACCAGCTGGGGCAGGAAGTCCAGCAGCTCGGCCTCCGACACCGACTCCAACCAGCGGACGGCCGTCCTCCTCACCTCCTGGTCCGGGAACCTGAGAGGTGGGCGGCGAGGTCAACGCAAAGCCGGCTAACCCGCCGCTGGTGGTGGGGGGTGGGGGGGGGCGGTTATGGGGGACCCACGAGGCGTGCAGCAGGCCCAGGGCGCCCGGGTGGCCGGGGCAGGCCCACTGCCGCAGCAGGGCGTAGATATCGGGCAGGCGGGCCCACTGCCAGCAGGGGGCGCTGGCCAGCACCAACGGCAGGGCCCCGCTCTCCGCCTGGCAGAAGGCCTTCTTCTCCCACAGCGCCCGTTTGTCCTCCGCCGTCAGCCTGGGGGGGTGTCAGGGGAAAAAAGGCCACGCCCGGGGTTCAGCTCGCTCGCCACATCGATGACCCGAGGCCGGGCGCCACCGCAAACCCACCAGAAGGGGGCCTTCTTGAGCAAGACGTCACGCAGCGCCGCCCGACTGCCGCCGTCCAGTCGGGAGAAGTCGTAGCGGGGGCAAAAGTCGGCGGGCGGCGGCGTGCCGAAGCGCACCTCCTGGGCCCGTCGCGGGAAGTCCACCTGCAAATTGGGGAAAAATACAAACAAACTCCTATTAGAAACAAACTTGACTTTGCCCACGGCCGCCCAGTGGTGACGGAGGCGAGTGGTTGGAGGTGGCGGCGCAAAATTCTGCCTCCGTTCCGCCTTCACGGTAGCTGCTAACTGGCTGGAACCGATGCTATACGCCGAGGGCGGCACGCTCTGTGGCACTGGCGTGCGTCCGTCCGCTCGGAACATTGTTTCTCCGGGAGCGTCTCCGCTGGGAACGGCGGAGGGGCCTGACCTGCAGGATGACGCCGTCGGGCTGGCTGAAGTTGGGCTCGCCGGAGCCGCCGGAGCCGCCGTTGCCGCCGTTGACGCCGTTGACGCCGTTGACGCTGCCCCCGGGACCGCGGGGCCACAAGCACAGCAGCTTCCTGCCGCTTGTCAGCACGCTGAGGACAAAAGGGCGTCAGGCGGCGCCTCTGCGTGCCCGCCTCGGCGTCTTACTGCCTGAAGTCAAAGAACGGCACGGTGACCCATCCCAGCGCCTCGGGGCCGCGCCTCTGCTTGGCCTTGTCTTCGCCGCCGGCGGGGGCGGGCAGGGCGCTGGCGTACAAGGTGGCCGTCAGCTGCGTCTCTCGGGGAAGCTGGCTGATCTGCAGCGGGAACGTCACCCTGCGCGCGCGCACACACACACACACACACACACGCACACATGCGCTTGAAAGCAAAGCAAAAAAGAAGCTCCGAGAGGAACGACGGACGGCTTGCGCAATTTAGAGACATCCTTCCTTAAGTAAAAAAAAGGAAAGGAATAGGCGAGAAAAGCCGGGTGGGAGGGAAGTCCCTTGGGGAAAGGGTGATTTGAGGGCAATGTACCTCTGGTCCCACACCACCAGGTGGAAGAGGTATTTGCTGACCGACTGCTTGCCGGTGTGCTGGGGGGCGCACAGCTCCGTCCCCCCGTGAGTCAGCGCGCACGACAGGAAGAAGCCCTCGTAACTGAGGGCGGAAGGCAATTGTTAGGGAGCTCCCGGCGGAAGGCGCCGTTTCACTGACGGATCTTCACCTGGCCGCCCAGGTGACGGGCACCCGGTGCGCGGCGTACACGTTGAAGGCCAAGCCGCCGCCGCTCAGTCCGGCCTCCTGGACGGCGCCGGCCCCGGAGCGGCTCTGGGGCGCCGGGTGGAAGTTGGCGTTGAAGGTCCCGCAGTACAGCTCCACCAGGTCCAAGATGGCCGCCGTCAGACTCTCCACCACTTTTTCTGCGGGCAGACAGATGGAGGGCGTGAGGGCGTGAGAGCCACAACGGGTGCGGTCCGAGAGCTCACCTCGGTTCTCCCGGATGGACAGCGCCGGCGAGTCCTGAAAGAAGACAGAAAGACGGTGTCGGGCCCGGCTCCCACGCCACACTTGAACTTGGAGCGCGGGCAAACGCCAGCCATGGCGCTATCGAAAAGTCCCAGTCCGGAGCCGTGGCGAGCGGAACGGACGTTCGCCGGGGATTCCTCCGCTCCGCCACTCGGCCCGGCCTCCCACTCCCACCGGTAGCTGGCGTGTCACCTTGAGTGTTCTGGCCTGGGGTCGACAGGGGCAGGCGGGCAGGCGTCCCAGCGCCGCCGTCACGTCGGGCGTCTCCACCGCCGCCAGCGAGCTGCACAGCGCCTTCACCGACTGCACCAGGCGCTCCACCCGCGGCCCCAGGTCGGCCTGCGGGGTCAAGGAAAGCTAGTCAGCGCCAGCGTGAGCGCCACGCCGCCGCCGGGCGACCCACCTCGGAAAGCACAAAGCTCTCGGCTTGGGTGTGGAACGTGTCCAGCAGCAACGTCAGCGCTTCCCTGTGGCAAAAACAAATGCTCGTGGCGGGTACGCCGCTTCTAGTCCGCGCGGCCCCCCTGCTTTAAACGGCTAACGTTTGGCCTCTTTTTGGTTTTTCACCCGTTGGAACTGGCCACGGCTTTGAATCAGTCAAAAGAGCGGCGGTCCCGTCGCACCTGGTGACGGTCTGTTTGATGGGTCGCTCCTGCAGCAGGATGCCGTGGTTCAAGGTGGACGCCAGCCGGTCGTCGTCCTTCTGCGGGCCGGAAAGAAGGCTTGGAAAAAGGGGTGTTTGCTCTGGGCCGCCGCCAAAGGGGAGGGGCGCTCGGCCACCGACCGTGCGCGCCAGCTCGGCGTGGACGGCCGCCCTCTCGGTCAGGATGAGTGGAACGTCCCGCTCGAACTTCAAGCACTCTTGCACAAAGTCCAAACTGGCCAACGTTTGAGAGCTGGAGACGGAAGACAGACGGCTCGTTAGAAAAAGCACATTTACTGGCAGCCACGGCACTGACAATCTCTCTCTGTCTCTCTCTGTCTCTCTCTCTCTCTCTGGCCTTACTTTTGGAGGTACTCGTCCCGTCCGCAGACCTTGAGCAGGTAGTCGTCCACGTCCAGGCGGTCCGGGTCGTGGTGAGCGTAGCACAGGGTCTGGTAGACGATCAGGTCCACCGTGGTGGAACCGTCGCAGGTGAACGCCAGCGCTTCCAGCAGGGGCGCGCTGACCACCGACACCTTGACGCTGACCCCCGCGCTGGGGTGAAGCTCCTCCCACGGCGACCACACCAGCCCGGCGTTCCCGGAGCGCCGGTCGTGCGGGAAGGCCGAACGCAGTCTAGGAGGAGGAAGAGCCCGTCATTTTCGGGGAGGGCCTTTTTCATCCCGCCTCCCCCCACGCCAACGGCGCTACTCACACGTCCAGCATGTGGCAGAAGGCGGCCACCTCCTCGTCGCGCTCCTCCGACACCTGGAAGAGTTGGCAGCCCGTGCCGTTGCTCCGGAAGGGCGCGGTGGCCTGTGGACGGCAGAGGTTAAGGCCTCCCTGCCACCTTGGGGCGGACGCAAAAGGAAAATCGGGCGGCGTGCCAGAGCCGAGGAGGGGTCGCCGGTGTCGCGAGGTGGCGAGGAGGCTCGGGAAAACAATGCCCCAACGAGCTGGAACAAAAGCAATGCAAGGCAAAGGCCGTCTCACCGCATCCGTCGAGGCCCGCCGCCGCTCCTCCTGGCTTTTGGCCGGGTGCGCGTAGGTCCTGGGCGGGACCCGCGGAGGCGGGTCGTCGCTCCGCCCGCCGGCCCCGACCGAGTCCGCGTCTCTCGGCCGAGACCGGGCCGGCGGGACGGGGTCCCGGGGAGGGACGGCGGGGGGTTCCCGGCTCTCGGGGGCCGTCACCGAGTGGGCCGACGGCGGCGCCTCGGGGCTCTTTTTGTCCCGCTTGAGCCTAGAGAGGGCGTCGTACTCCATCTGCAGGGCTTCGGCCAGGACCAGCTCCTTGGGACTCAGGCCCAGAGACTCCACCCCCTCGTCCTCCGCCTGGGTCCGCGTCGCCGACATGACGCCGGCGTCTCCTGGGGCGGAATTAGGTCAGGGTTAGGCTTTTTTGACAACGCACCAAAGAACGGGCGCCGAGCGCTCCTAAGGCACGGAAGGGGGCCACGTCTGTCCGATTAAGGCGCCGAAGGAACGCCACCTCCCCACGTCCGCCGGGTCGGGAAAAAGGCCCCATTTCCCTCCCTTACTCTATACCGGGCAAAGGGTAGCCGGGGGAGAAAAGAGACGGGGCGAGCAAACGTTTGTTTTCTTCTCGGCCGACGGGAAGGAAGGAAGGAAGGAAGGAAGGAAGAGAGCGAGGGGGAGTTGGATTCATCTCTCCCACGTCCCTTGGATTTAAAAGGGATTTTGGCAGGTAGGAAAAGGGGCCCAAAATGTGGGAATTTACAAAAGCCAAGTGGGTCACCAGGCCCCCTCCCCCTCCGGCGGGCGACAAAAGGGGACGGGGCGACGGAAGCCGCCCAACGGCGTGCCGTGGCCTGCATCCATTCATGTCAACAACAGGCAATGAATTCAAAGTAGCACCCAGACATGCCATGAATGACTTAATATTGGGCTGTATATTGGTTGTTGTTTTTTTTTTTGTTTGTTTAAATAAAACAGTGGACCCAGCCATGCACCCGTCCACCTTTGTACAAGGCCACACTTGTTCCCTCTCCCCAGCCTCTTGGTGTCTCCAGCTCTTCCGGGAGGTGTTCCCGAGACACTCAGCCAGACAGCCCAGTGGGACACCTGACCCGGGGAGCCCGAGCCACCCCATCTCCATGCGAAAGGCGACTATCTCTCAGGGAGAGCTTTAATTCGGCCGCTTGTATCCGGGATACCGTTCCGGACCCGCACGAAGCAAGCGATCCACCGCCAAACTATCGGGCGCCGAGCTGGCTAACTAGCCGCCTACCTGGGAGGTGGCAGGTCGCATAGCTAGATAGCTAGCTAGCTAGCTCTCTATCCACCTACCTGTCCGGTTGGCTAGCTGGCCGCTTCACCGGCGCTCCAGGGAGTCGTCTTCCTTGGAATTCATCTGTGGGCGGCCGACGTCCTCGTCCAAGACAAGCGACACTTTGAGCTCTCCGGCTAATCTTCCACCCCCCGCGGCGGCCGTGCCAGCCTGCCAAAGCGTCTTTCTTTCTGTCTGTCAGTCAGCCGGCCGGCCAGCGCGCCGGCATCAACAATGCGGTGTTGGTGGGGACGTTTGTGGTTCCCACCGGAAACTAGAAAGGCGGCCCCACTGCAACACACGCTTTTTTTTCCGCCGACCTCTTGTTTTCTCTCTCTTTTGTTTATAACGGGGCTGGCCGGGATCTCGCCGCTGTTTTGGTCCGGGTCCAACGTCCAACTCGAACCACCGGCATGAGATTTCCGCCAGTTTCAAAGTAAAAGTGCCATAAGATGTGGCGTCGACCAATAAAAAAAACACGTGAAATACTCGTCACTGAGCTTGCTTCTCTCTTGTCGGGAACATTCGGAAAAGAGTTGGACAATAAGGCTTCCGGTAAGACTCCTGACGGTGCACCTGACTCTCGAAGGGAAAGGTGAAACAGTGACCCCCGGTGGTCGTCGAATGCAAATGGGGCCTTGATAGAGACGAACCTGCTCGAATTTGGAACGGACGCACTTCCAAGTCTTTTTTTAACCGTTTTTAATATTTGGTACTGCGGTCACACCCAAGAGAAAGTCCATTTTTTTCCGTGATCGTCATCCCGCCAAGGCTGTTTTTTTTTTCGGACTGGTCATCTGTCGGGTCAAAGGGTCGACGTGAAAACCGATCCCATCAAACCTTCGATGGCTCACACGATCCACGTCGCAACCGGGCCCACTTTGGGCGCATTCCACAAGGACGGGTCACATCACCCCCTCGCCTGGGCCCGGCGCCTCGCTCCGCCAAAGACTTGAGGTGGCCCTGCCACCTCCGAGTCCCCCGCCGCCGCCATCGGTGTCCTACCGGGGCGCTCCCCGCCCTCAGACCGGCTCGTCCTCGAGGGCGGCGCGCGACGTCCTCCGCAGGTTCTCTTTGACCTTGAGGAACTCGGGAGCGCCGTCCGGGTCCCGCCGCTCGTCCTGCTGCGCCATCAACTCCATCTGGAGGCGCGGGGGGCGAGTGTAAGGTAAGGCTTTTCACCCCGCGTTTAGTCTTGTGGCGATGGACGTCACCTCTTGGAGCGCCCGCTGTCGCTTGCGTAATTCGGCCTCCAGAGGCGAAATCTTGCGGCGCGCTTCTTCTTCCCGTTTGCGCTCGCCGATGATCTGATCTCTCCGCCGGGCGTCCAGAACTCGCTGGAGCTCCGGCTTGGCGCTCTCCACCCGGAAGCCGCTACTGAACAGGCGGAACGAGAAAGAAAAGCCGGCCGTCCAAGCGAGCTGGAAAAATGTTGAAAAAAAACGTCGGTGGGCGCCGTCTTTTACCGTCTGCAGCTGCTCATGAGCTCTCGGTGCAGCTCCTGGTGACTCCTGGAGCTTTTGACGGGGTTGAGCAGCTTGCTGGGCTTGATGAGGTCTTCCACGTCGCCGTGGTCCCGAATCCCGTCTCCCCCGGGCCGACCGCCTCCGTCCCGCCGGGTGACGGCCGACGGCGCCGCCGTCCTCCTCTGCCTGGGCGCCGCCGGAGCTGCGGCGGACGAGCCGGCGGCGGCGTCAGGCCAAACGTGCCCGTCTCGGTGGGAGATTAAAAGTGGGGACGCCGCTACGATGGCGCGTCGTCTCGGCTTTCAACTACGAAAGCCGACACCGGCCGGGCGCGTTATTCTTTGCCAAAATGACGGGCCGGGACCGAGCGCACTGCTTTTTCCACACGGGCTCTCCTCTTTTTTTTTTTTCTAGCGTTTTTCCGGGCCATGAAGCCACACCCTTTTCACCAGAACACCCGCATAAAACCACGGCGAGCTGGAGTGGCCCTCGTTGACGACGGATCGGACAAGGTAACTGCTCTAAAAGGGACATTCTACTGGCCGAGCGTGCAAATTCAAGTCAGACTGGTAAATGGTGCACACGCCTGCACGCGCGCACGCACGCGCGTCGATGAGCTGACCTTTCCGTGGGCCATTTCCGTCAGATGCTCCGGGTGGCTGCGCGATATCGTACGCCCTCTGCGGGATAAGCAAACACACGAGAGCAAGATGAGAGTCATGAGGGTCACGTGCACAAAATCCAGCAAAAAAAGAATTGGTGGCAAAGTCGCAAGGACAAAAAGGACATTGGGCGACCATTGAACAGTTGATACCAGGCGGGGCTGGCAAAGGCACATACACGGGTGGAAAAAGTTGAATCAACGGGGGTTGGGCCAACGTGGGTGGAGGGTGGAGGGTGGGGGGAAGCTTTCTGTTCAATTCCATCCAGCAGAGAGCGACTGAGCTGACTGAAAAAGTTGAAGGTGCGGGGGGTTGGGCGGCAAGAAGCAGCTGACGCCAATCCACTGATTGCAGTCACAGGACACGCAGTATTGCAGAAAGATTTGCCTCTTTTCAGGTTGAAGGCAAAGCACCGACTTTCACCCTTTATTTAATTTGCCCAACCCTGTTAAATAAATGCCTAGTCTTAGGGGATACTATGTCTTCCCTCAATGGTCCAATGCTTACATTTTTTTGAGGCACTCACTCACTCATCAATGGTCAAACGTTTGCGCTTTGATGACCCACATGTGAAATGGGTATTAAAAAGTCTTGAATCGGCTCTTGACAGGTTATATCAGGCAGGGCTGGGGGGCTTTGCAAAGGTGACACAGGCACATACATAGGTGAAAAAGTTGAATGGACGGGGGTTGGGCAGCTGTGGGTGAGGAGGGTGGGGGCAGCTTTTGGCTCGAGCCTTCGTCCAGAAGCGACCGACCGAGCTGACTGACAAAGTTTGAAGGAGTGGGTGGGGGTGGGGGTTGGGCCGCAAGAAGCACCTGACTCCAATCCACTGATTGCACTCGCAGGACACACAGTATTGAGGAAAGCTTTCCGTTTTAGAAGTTCAAACCAAAGCACTCTTTTTTAGTTTGCCCAACCCTGTGAAATAAATGCCTAGTCTTAGGCGATGCTATGTCTTCCTTCACATGTCCAATGCTTCAATTTCTTCGAGACACTCGCTCTCTCTTCAATGGTCCAAAGTTTGCACTTTGATGGCCCACCTTTGGAAATAGGTCCAAAAAAAAGTCTTGAATCAGCTCTTGACAGTTTAGAGCAGACAGGGATGGGGGATGGGGGGGCTTTGCAAAGGTGACAAAGGCACATACGTAGGGGGAAAACGTTGAATGGACGGGGGTCGGGTCAACGTGGGTGAGGAGGGGGTAGCAGCTTTTGGTTCAAGTTATCCTGCCCCGACCCAGTGGACAAACTTTGAAGCTGCAAGAGAAGCAGCAGACGCTAATCCAATGATTGCACTTGCATGACATTTAGTATCGTGGAGAGCTTTGCTCTTTCCAGGTTGAAAGCAAAGCACGGCCACGGCAGAACACTTTGACCACCTCCGGCAACGTGGTGGCCGTGGAAAGCCACCTGGACGCGGGGATGTATTTTCAGCGGCGGGATTTTCTGACAACAAGTCCATTAGGCTTTAATCTCATTTGCTTCGGGAAAAGGATTTGTGGGCCAAGTGGCTTCTTCCTTCCTTCCTTCCATCCTTCCTTCCTTCCTTCATCTCCGCTCCCCTTTTAGCCCGTCGTTCTAAATGGAGCGCGTGGCGGCCGGCTGGAAAGAGAGCTTTGTCACTCGTCGGATGGCCGGTCAAACGGGCGCCGTCCGGCTCAAAAGGCACCGGCCCCGCTCCAAAAAGCACCCTGGCGGATCCGTCCGGTTGGCGTCCCGGCAGCGGGCGTGCCTTCCGGCGGGGGCCCCGCGTCCGACGGCGGCCATGGGGAGATTTGCCGACGGGTGCCTTGGCTCCGGCGGTCAAAAAAAAAAAAGCCGTTTGACCGCGTGAGGGGCCCGTCGAAAAATGAGCAAAGGCTCCGGATAGAATGCACGCAAGGAGGGGCCCACCTTTTTGCCGTGAGATGATCCCATGATCTCCGCCTCGGCGCCTCTTGCTCGCTGCCTCTGGGAGGAAGAGGAGGGTGAGGAAGAGGGGGAGGCCGCCCAGCCCGGGCGCTCGGGAGATTAACGGGTCGGCCCACGGCCGTCCTGCCGTCTTGGCCGCGCCGTCTGTCCGCGCGTTTGCTGGCGTTGACGCGGCGGCCTTTTCGCAACGTCTGGTCTTCCAAAAGTTGGAAACTGGAAATGGAAAAAACTAAGTCAATCAAAAGCACAAAATAAAAGAGATAAACCCAAAGTGAACCGAAAAAGAGAAGACGCTTTGCTGCTGGTTGCGTGTGCTTCCTTTTATTTTGTAATTAGCATGACCATCTGGTGAGCGGACAAAAACATCAAAGTCTGGAAAGGCCAGGCCAACCCGGGGGAAAGCGCCCGCCCGCCCGCTCGCCCGTCCGTCCTTCGGCCCGTCGTTCCATCCGCCCGTCGGTCCATTCGCCGGGCCGTCAATTTTGCATTTAAAATGGGGCGCAGCCGATTGACGTGCTCGCCAAAGTTCGTCTCCCCAATGTCTCCCCAATTTTGCACCGACACCCGGTGAGAGCCAAGAAAGGACGCGGCGTGCTCTTTGACATTTGGACCAGACACCCCACGGCGGCCGATTAAATGGCGCAAACGGGAGAGCGGTGGCCGACGTCGGGGCCGCGCCCCCGCAGCCGCGACCAAAATGGATGCCGGCCGACACTTGACGTTCGGGCGCATTGAGAGACAGAAAAGTGGCGCTAGCGCTACCGCAAGTGGCCGCGGGGGGGCGACTCGACGCGACCAAGCTTTCAATCCAGCCCGTCACTCCCACGAGGCCGCTTTCAAACAGTGGCGTTTGAGACAAACGGCCACGGGACGCTCCGACTCGGCTAGCGTCGGCGGGCCGGCGGACGGACGGATTTGCCGAGCTGCGTTTCCCTCTCCCGTAGGTCGGCCCCTCAGGGCCGCGGCGCTTCGGGCGGCGTCTCGGGCCCGTCGTTTCCCGGCGCCGACATCTGCATGAAGAGCTCGCGCAGCTCGGCCATGTCGTCGTCCGGCGGCCGGGGCCGCTGCTCGCGCTCTTCGATGAAATCCCACAGGCGCACGTTATTCATGAACTGCAGAGAGTGAAAAGAGGCGGTTGGCACGGAGAGAGACCCTACCCCGACCCCATGGGCGTAGGCCAAGATGCTGACCCGGACGTTGCCCTCCGAGCCCAGCTGCTTGCGCGGCTTCTCGGCCTCCGCCCGGCTCCCGTCCGGGAAGGCGTGGAGGTAGAGACACTTGGCGCCAAAGGGGCACGAGCTGCGGCCCTGGTCAAAGTACTTGCAGGCCTTCTTTCTGCGCGGGCCCAGAGGGAGGGTGAGTGGCCAGCGGCGTGGCGAGCACACCTCACGTCACGTCCCACTCACCCGACGCCGGACTTGAAGAGCTCGATCAGGTTGTCTTTCTCCTCCTGCTCCTCCACCCAGTAGGCCGACGGGATGACGAACTCGGACACCACGCGGCACTCGGGGCACGACCTGAAGACGGGACGGAGGCCGCTCGAAAGAAGGCCAAAGTAACGCCGAACAAACCCCCCCCCCCCACACACTCACTTGACGATCTTGTTGCTAAAGTTGCGCGTGCAGCGCCACTGGCGGATGCAGGCCAGGCAGAAGACGTGGCAGCACGCCGACAAGATGCCGAAGCGCCGCTCCGACGCCGCCGCCTTCTGGACCACCGTCTCCATGCAGATGGAGCACACCTGGGAGAGAAGAGAGAGAGAGAGAGCGCGGCAACGTCAGTGTGGCGGGAGGCCGTCGGCGGCGGCGTCGGCGGCGGCGCCGCGACCCTGGCCTACCTTGTCTTGACTGAGCTGCGCGGCAAAGGCTTTCTCCATGTCTCTCTCGAAGGCCAGCATGCACATCTGCGGCGGGCGGGCGACGAGAGGCGAGGTCAGGGAGGCGGTGGATTACAGAGATTACAGCTTGTGGGCCGGCCGGGCCTCACCTTTTCGTGGGCCCGCCTCTGCTCGGCGTCGTGCGGGTGCAGCACGGGCAGCCGGCACACTTGGCAGTGATCCCCGTGGAGGTAGGGGCAGTCGCCCTCGTAGAAGCAGCGGCCGCGGGCGCCGGGGCTTGCCGCGTAGGGGCACAGCTGAGTCAAGTCCCGGTAGGCCCCGCCCATAGGGCCGCCGGGGGCTGCGGGCGTCGGGTAACGCGTCACATTCGCTCCCGGGTGGGCGGGCCGCTCAAAATGCCTCCTCCCACCTTGTTCCGGCGCCGACGCTTCCAGGCCCGTCCGGATGGCCTCCACGTAGGAGTGCGGGGACGCGGCGGCGGCGGCCGCCTCGGGGCCCCCAAAGACGCCGTCCAGGGGTCCCACCGGGGGCAGCGCGAAGGAATCGGCGGGCGCGCCCCGGCCGGCCGACTCGTCACCCCCCCGGCCGTCCCTGGCCGGCCTTCTGAGGGGAGCTGCGCCCCCGATCTTCCCGTCGGGGGCTCCGCCCCCTCCCCTGTAGGACGGCCTGATGTGGTCGTATCTGAAAGGTGGAGCCCAAAGGAGGTCATCGGACGGAGGGAGGCCCGTCGCCGTCACGGTGGAAACCGGCAACGAGGTATTTTGAATTGATGATTGGGAATTGTAACATTGTGGGATGAGCGATGGATGGACATTGTAAAAGTGGCAAAAGCGCCGGCCGACCTGCATCGCTCCCCGTAGGCGCAGACTCCCCTCTGGTAGAACTTGCAGATGGTGGAGGGCTTGCTGCTGGACGGGTCGTGAGAGAACATGCAGCGGCTGCCCTCCCGGCACACGCCGTGCAGGAAGTACCTGAGCCACACAAACATAGTGTTCAGCGGAGATTTAAAAAAAAAAAAAAAAGTCGACTACGTCTAACTGCCCGACTATTTCCCATCTTCGAAGGCCCCAGTCTGTTCTCCAAAGTATGGGATGAGACCCACCGGGAACGGAGTCAGTAGACCTGCCTACATCAAACGTTATCTTGACACTACAAACTGTGAGGCGACCTCGGCGAGTCAAGACATACACCGGAAGAGTGCCCTCTAGTGTCTAGTGCACGGATAGACACGTTTTCTCGAACCAAATTGACACGAGCGGCTTCTTTAGACGTCTGGCGCCGTCCGTGGCAGCCCGTCAATGCACAGTGGTCCGAAAATGCCTTCGAATCGAAAGCAAGCGACCGAAAATGTACAGCAAGTTGGGCAAGCTTTCGTGAGAAGACAAAAGCTCGCTTATAATACAAGTGATGGTGATTCTTGCAAGCGTGCCTGCCGCCGTTGTTTGTGTCAGCTGCCGCTACAATAGGAGACGAGCTCGATGAGCCCCAGGTCCAGGCCAAGCCAGACCATTGGTAGTAGGGTGGGTAGCTAGTCAGCCCGCTGACCGAACCACTCGCTCAGAACACGACCTCGGTTTGTTTGTTTGAGGGCTCGTCACGCCGCACGTCCGCGACGACGTTGACGTCCGTGGTAAAAGAAAATCTTCAAAAGATGGCGCGCCTCAATGAATGCTCATCTTTTAAAGAAAAGTGTCGGTCGGGTTCGAAGGTTAAAGGACCGTGCGGGGTGGCGGGGTTCTGGTCTGCTCTCGGGAGAGCCAAGTGCGGCGGGAGAAGCGTCACGCGGCTAAAAACATTAGCGCCTGGGCTAACGCGCCCGGCTTACAACGGAGACAATGGCATAAGGACGGCCGGGGGACAGAGACGCCCGCCGGCGGACGGAACGGCTGGCGTTCGGACGCTCGGGACTTACCGACAGGTCACCTGCTTGGTGCTCATCTTGTTCGCCGATATCCGAAGAGGCTAGCGAAGCGAAAGGGAGCAGAGTGTGCGGCCGGCTTAGCCGGGCGAACTAGCTAGCTAGCTCGCAGCCTGCCTGCCTGCCACTTGTGTGCCCGTTTGAGTGACGGGCGGACCGACGGACGCCGGGGTTCCCACTCAAGTCGTCCGGGTAGCAACGACCGACGTAGGGCCGCGTCAATAAGTTTCCGCCCCCGCCCGTCAAATCCCTTCCATGCGATAGATATACTGTCGCTGCAGGGTTAACGTTTGTTGGTTACCCTGTTATTTTAAACCTAAAATGTTCGCCTTGTCGATTGTCAATCCATTTGATGCGCGAGGCCTAATGACAACAAATTTTGGCCTGCCAAGCTTCATTTAGTACGGGGGCAACTCGACTCGTTCCAATGGACCACGGAAGCATGAAAGATCCTTTGTTTCCCCCGCCAACATGTCTTCCGGTCGGCCATGTTGGTAGGGGCCAGCTCCCCGTCGGAGTCGATGTGCTGCCGTTCACTGGCAGTCATCTCATTGTGATTCGATCAAAGTGCGAGCTTCTGCTAATCACTCATTGCCAGCGATGAACTTGGTTTATTTTAAACTGAGAGTGCAAGCTACGAATGCTAGCTTGAATGCCGCCATTGAAATTAAAAGAGAGTGAGCACGACACATTCATTACTGTGTTGACGTTTTTTTTTCTTCTTAGAGTGAATAATCGTTGTATATTGGGTTGGAAAGAACACTTTTAAAGTTGATGTGATCGCACACGGAGACTTTTCCGTTGAGCGATACAAGCCCCGCCCTCAGTCACCTGTCCACCAGTGGACTGGCTCTCATGGAGCTCGTTGACTTGCTGCGCTTCTCCCACTGCGGGCGGACGGTGTGGACGGCGACCTCGGCGACTCCGGCGACCCCGCTGCGGTGCCCCGAGTGCGGCCGGGCGCCGAGCTTCCCGCTGGCCGAGGCCCCGGTGCGCGTTCGGGCGCCCGTCGTCGACGGCCACCGAACGGGTTGCTGCTTCCTGGTCACGTCGCGGGAGGGCGCCGACGGCCTCAGGTCCAAACCAAAGCGCCCCCTACAGGCACTTTCATTTCTTTATTTTATGTTACATGTTTTTTTTTTTTATATCTTCTTTTTCTCTCTCTTCTGGACGCCTCAGGGAAGACAACGACTGCGAGCTTCACGTGGGAATCTCCAACTCGCGAGGTAAAAAATGGCCAGCTTTTTGCCTACGCGCACTCAAGCTGCTACCGTACCGATATCGAAAGGGTAGCGCCCCGAGGCCACGTTGGCAGGGGCATGTTTAGCGAGATATCGGTACAGATGGCGAGCGGTACCCTAGCCACGTGTGTGACCGAGGCGTCCCCCCCGCCGTAGGCGTGGTGTTCAGCTACACCGAGTCGGGCGTTCGGCGTGAGCGGCGAGGCTGGCATCAGAGCGCGGCGGTGACCCTGGTGGCCCCGGGCCGGCGGGTCCCGGACTGGGACGAGAGGCTGGAGCGCTACGCCGACGAAGACGGGTGGACGGCCGGCAGGTGACGCCCCCGTGCTAGGCGGCCGCCACCAGCACCTCCGGCCCCGCCCGCCCACCCCGCTCACGTGTCTGCGTCCTCAGGTTCGAGGAGCCCCGCGAGTTTGGCTCCCGTTGCTTGGGTTTCGCTCTGGGCTTCGTCAACCGGCTCTTGACGTTAAGGGGAGAGCGGCCCGTGGACCAGCGGCGTTTCACCCGCGACCTGGTGCTCCCCCGGGTGCGGGCGGTTTCCGTCTACCTGAGCGCCTTACGTCAGGTCCGTCGTCACGGATACTGGAGTGCTCCCGCCTCGCCCCTTCAGGTGACGCCGGACACCGGGGAAATATCCATTTTATGAGGGAGATTGCCGTGAGGGAGTTGTTTTTGTCTTACTTGAGTATTTCAATTGACTTCGATCCTAAAAAATAAATACCGAATGAACAAATGTTGTTTTGTGGCTTCCTCTTTCACAATTTTTCCATTCATGGTCAGTCATTTGGAGGAAAAAAACAAGGGTAAAGAAATGGCGTCATTGCCGCCAAAGAAACGGGAAGCAGGCCATGAGATGCCTTGAGATGAAGACCAAGCAACCAATCGAGTCATTGGGGAATGCCGTGAAATCCACCGGGAATGATCCTTTTGTAATCCAAGCTTGGGGGACGGATCCCTCCGGAGAATTGCCCCGCCCCCCCCGACAACGCCGACATCGGAGCCGACACCCGATCCGCAAGTGGCGCCGCCGAAGCCCGACGCCACGGCATGGAGCCCGTCGTCCTGCGCGTCCGGCACGAGTGCCTCCGCGACATCTTCTGTTTCTCCCTCCCGGCACTTTGTCCGGCTTGCCACCGGCCTTTGGCCGGGGGGCGCCCGCACCGGGCTCCGGTCAGCGTCCCCGACCCGCTGGGCGACGGACACGGGACGTCCTGCCGCTTCCTGGTGGCGTGGACCGGCCGGTAGGTAGGCGCGCGCGCGCTCCTCGAGGACCAGTACCTGACGCGTCCGTTCGCGTCTAGGGATTCGGACGGGGTGGCGGAACTTCACGCGGGGATCTCCGACACTTCAGGTGAGCCGGCGGGCGCGGCTCCGTCGAGCGGGCGCTGAAGGGTCGCTGCGCGCAGGCGTGGTGTACAACTACACGGAGAGGGGCGTGCTCCGAGAGCGGCGCGGCTGGGAGC
Source organism: Stigmatopora nigra (assembly GCF_051989575.1). Classification (NCBI taxonomy): domain Eukaryota; kingdom Metazoa; phylum Chordata; class Actinopteri; order Syngnathiformes; family Syngnathidae; genus Stigmatopora; species Stigmatopora nigra. The sequence goes on from NC_135517.1 coordinate 116,682, forward strand.
GCTGCCTGAGCTTCCCGCTCCTCCGACCCGACGCCTTCCACCTCCTGGCCCAGTGGGACGGCTACTTGGAGAGGTTCTCGCGCGGACCCTCGTGGGACCCCACCCGCCGCAGGTACACGCGTACCGTCCCGAGGGGAACAAATGCAGAGCGCTCTCGCTCACCCCGACCGAGGGCTCTTGGCCCATTCTCCTGGTTTGCCGTCAGTTTCTGCGACGACTCTCACAACTGCCTGACGTTCTGCGTGGCGTTCGTCAACGGCGTGCTGGCGGCGGAGGGAGGCCACGGGGACGTGGTCGTCCACGCCGGCGACTTGACGCGGGTCACGGCGCCCGCCGTGAGACGAGCGCGCGAGTACGCCGCGCTTCGCCGACACCTGCGCCGACACCCCTTCTACGTGGCGCCCTCCGCCTCCCCCCCTCCCTCTTGAAAAGTCAAAATAAAATCCCAGTCGAAGGCTCCGTGTCCTTCTTTGGCCGCTGCCAACCCTCCTGGTCCGTCCGGATGGATGAGACGTCTATCTATTTGAAAAATCCCATCTAATTTGTGAACCCTTGTTCCCGAGACACCGTGGGTGAAGAGCAACAAAAAATACCCAGAACAAATGAAAATATACCTACATTGTGACTTTTATTCCAAACTTTGTGCACACTCATTCAATTGTCCAGCCGTCGGCGGAAGAGCGCCACGTTTCAATCCGGCGGCGACGCGCCTCAAATGTCCTGCTGATCGGCCCGTTCTTTGGAGGACACCCACCGGCCGACCAGCACCTCCTACCCACGAAGCGGGTGGGTGGGTGGGTGGGTTAAAGGACGTGAGGCTGGGGCGTGTGCCGGGGGTTTTTGCCGGCGCGCTCACCTGAACCTTCAGTCGGCTAAGACACTCCGGCGAGTCCAGTTGGGCGTCCGTCAAGTCGGCCGGACGCACCACGTAACACAAGAGGAGCTCCTGGCGAGATGGAACGTCGCTCGGTCGGTCTCGCCTTTCCGGACGAGCGGCGGGGGCGGCGGCAGCGGCGGTCACCTTTGACACGGCGGCTGTGATTCGGCTCAGAGCGGCCAGAGAACGCCAGGAGAAGGGCCGTAGCGCAGAACCCTCAAAACGCTCGTCCACCTTTTCCACCACCACCGAATAACTGAGGGGGGAAGAAAGGGAAAAGCCTCATTTGACTGGAGTGGATTCCCCCTTCTCCCTCGGAGTCAAATGGAGCGGTCGGCCGGGCCCACCTGGAGTGATAGAACGGCGGTCCTTTTCTGTACAAGACTGAGTCGCAGACGGGCAGAGATTACAGCGTGCCGGGCCGGGCTAGCCGGCCGGACGTGGCTTTTCTCACCCATGTCCACGCCGTACTTGGCGCCGCTGCCCCCTTTGGGGACCCATCCCCGGGCGCGTAAGTGCTGGTAGGCCGCGTAAGAGCTGACAAAGTCGGGGCGCAGCGACACAAAGTGCCTCCACAGCCGCGCCACCGACAGCGGCTCCTGCCCACAGATGGACGGACCAGAGACGTTGGCTCCGGCCGGGGACGCGCGTCACCTCCGACCCACCGGAAGGCCTTCAAAAAGGCGGGCCGATTACCTGTCGCAGGTGGACGGAAAGGCAGCCCAGGGCGTAGACCAGGAAGAAAGCCTGCCGGCAAAGACACGTTACCCAGCGGGTCGGAGGGCGGTGGCGGCGGAGGGCCTTGAGAGAAGCCGTGGCGACCGACCTCCTCCGGGCACAGTTGGAGACATTCCGTGGTCCGCAGAGGATTCCGTCGCAGCTCCCCCGCCTCCGCCTGCAAGCGTGCCCCGGGGCTAGCCACCTTTGCCCAAAAGCCCTTCCAAAAGCAGAGCGCCCACCCACCTGACCGCCGTCGGGCGCCACCAGGACCAAGCCGGGACCCGGGACTAAAGCGGGGAATTCGTCATCGGAGCTTTCCCAGGAGCAGTCGGAGCGCTCCGCGTCTTCGGGGTCACCGTCGCGGCTCGGGTCGGGAGGGACGCGGTTCCGTCCCCGGTCCTCGGCCCCGTTGTCCCGTCTCCAGTCGTCCTCGGCCACGGGCCGTCGCAGGCCCGCCAGAATTTGTCCGACGGCCTCCGGAGGCGAGCCCCGAGCCAGGAGCGCCGACTCGGCCCACCCGAGCAGCTCCTCGTACCTGCGGCGGGGCCCCAGCCAGAAAGGTCGGATTTACCCCGAAGGGCTTTTGGACTTTCCCACTCCCAAAGTCACGGGCGGCTTTGCGAAAGAGGCCCCCGAAGCCGGCCGGGCGGCCGGCGCCCGCTCACCTGGCACTCGTGACGACGGGAACGCGGAAGCCCCGGTGACCTGGGAGAGGAGATGATTATGAAGTCACGGAAGGGATGCCGAGGCTCTCCCGAGTCGAGTCGACTCACCCTGCCAACGATCAAAGACGTCGTACTCGGGTCTCGCTCGAGACAGGACGCCTTTCCCGAAATAGCCCTGACAAAACAAAAGGGACGTGTGGACGAGTGTTGTTTGACGTCGAGCAGCTCATTCCCCCACTGGCGGGCGCACGGTTTGCCCACCTGCTCGTAGATGTCGCTGATGTGGTCGGGCTGGGTGACCAGGACGTGCCCGTTGACGATGTCCGCCCGGAAACGGCTCCTCCTGCTCGGGTTAGACACGTTGTCCCTCGCTGGGGAGCTCGTGCTCGGCACGGGGAGCGGCGCCACGTACTCCTCGCGCAGCCGGCACCGGCGCCGGGGCGCCCGGAACTCGGCCTGCATGCCTCCGTCCGGCTTGTGCCAGTGAACGTCGCAGCGGGGAGCTTGTGCTAGCCGTAAGCCCTTAGCCGTTAGCCGTTAGCCGCTAGCCGAGCGGCCGTCTAAATGATTATGTCGCCACTATTTGAAGTTCGCCTTCGGCGGTGACTGGCTTAAGTTGGGCCACTTCAGCCCTTCTTATTGGTCTTCCTTCACACTTTCCTGCCTTGACACACTATCAGAGAATGTTCAGACGTATACTACGGACTATATACGGAAGGGGGGATTTGGGAGTAACTTTCGCATCCCGGTTGGAGTTCGTCAAATGAAATGTGCTTTACGATTTACCGTAGTATCGCGCGATCAGCCACCAAAGAGAGAATCAATATGACCGGTCAAGTCGTTTTGAATGATGAATTTGACAAATAAACCGGCAACTTTCATATCAGATGCCTTCTCCTTAATGTTGTTGCTCCGTCTTGAGTGTATGGATAGAAGTAATGACGGTACTATTTTTGAATTTGAACGAAAACACAGATCATGGCGTCATGCCTGGTAACAATGATAAAGCAGCCAATCCTATCTGAGTAGCCCGTTTCCTGCAACCAATGACATTGCTGCGAGGTGAGGTCTCGTCGCTTCGCCGTGACGCGTCAAATCTCATCTCCTGATAGGCCGGCGCTCGACAGCTTGTCTCGCGAGAAGTCCAATACATGAAGAGAGCCCCGTTCTTTTTTTCTACTCCGATGAACGACATGGGAAAGGACTTTCGTGCTCACTTCACCACATGGATAGGAATGTCATCCATCCATGGTGAAAAAATGGACGGACATTCCCAGTGTTAAATGGCCATGGTGCTTTACACCCGTTTATTTCTCAGAGAATGGCAAACAAACACAAAAATACTGTACAAAGTCACACGTGGAATAAAAATAAATGAAAAGGAGAAAAAGTGCCACCCGTGGCTTCACTCGTGGAATGTTGAGTGCAGGTGCGCTTTGTAGGCTGGAAAGACAAAAGCGGCCGTTAGAAGCCACCACAAATACCATTGGTGCTGGCTAACATTTTCACGGCCATAGCGCCGTGCCCGTTTGGGCCTCCCCATAGCGCCACCTTGGGTTTGGCGATGGATAAAAACATTGGCCGTGAGCCGCTGCCCACCCTCCCGTTGCCTAGCGCGGTCCGTCGGAGGAAAAGAAATATGCTACCTTCCTGGTCGGGCCAGAGCGCGGCAGCCGTCCCGTTCAGCGGACTCTCGTTGTTGGGTTCTGGAGGCGGGGGGAAAAAAACAGGCGGTGGCGAGGGTTAGGGGTCGCCGTCGTCCTACAACGGCGGCGGTGGGACACACCTCCCAGCAAGCTCTGGAGGGACAGGAGGACGGCGCGCACGTCCAGCAGCGCCGACCACTTGTCCTTGAGGATGTCCAGGCAGATGAAGCCCCGCTCGTCCACGTTGGGGTGGAAGCACGGCGTGACGAAGCGCACGCGTGGCGCCTGGTAGGGGTAGCCCCCCGGGAACTCCAGCGACAGCTTGTACCTCAGACCCTCGTACGCCTGCGTCGCTCGCCATGGAGCAAAACTGTCAAACGTCCGCGTTTACCCAGCGCTCCATTTTTCTGGCCCCCGCCTACCGTGCCCCGGGCGCCGTCGATGGTGCCGATCCACTTGAAGAGGTTGTCCGATTCGGGGAAGGCGGAGATTCCCTTGTCGCCCGCCATCTGCCGCACACAATTAGAACCAAGCGTTGGAGTATAGCAATGTGTTTTTTTTTAAATAAAAGGTTTCGACTAAAAAGAATAAAATATTGAAAAATCACTTTAGTTTTCCAAAAATAATTGTAAAAAATCATCGGGTTTTTAAATGGAATAGGTATTTTTGGTCAGTGTCGTAAAAGTACGGTGTCCCTCCCGCCTGTTTCGACCGACACGCAGGGTCTGCAGCTCCCTCGTGTGATGCGGAGGCCGCACTGCACTGACTCACCATGAGCGACATCAGCTCCTGCTGGAGACTGCACAGAAACAGACGAAGAAATAGGATTTGAACGCCAAAGACGACAGACGGGCCCATCCAAGGAAGGAAGGAAGCGTCCACGCTACTCACCGTTTGGTGACGGATCCCTTGGCCGGGTGGCCGCCCGCCTCGCCGGCCTTGTCGACGACGCTGGCCGAGGCGGCAGGGTCCAAATTCTGCGAGGCCATGGTGGGGGACGGGGGAGGGCACGGGATGATGCCGGGCGGGCCACAGACGATCTGCAAATGCTCCTTCCCAGAAAATAAATTTAATCGATTAATGCAAGTAATCCGTCAGTGGCCAGTTTGCAAGCCTGTGTGGCTTTCCTCCGGGTACTCCGGTTTCCTCTCACATTCCAAAAACATGCACAGTAGGCCGATTGGACGGCCAACGCACTTTTGAAATTGAAAGCACGTGAGATGTGGTCCAAAATTGGATGTCTCTAATGTCTCATTTTGCCCCCCAACCCAATCCAGTCCCTCTTCATTCGCAGTCCAAATGAATTGGACGTCTGGCAAAACAAGCAAGGAGTGGACAAGGAAGAGGCAAGAATAAAATGTAAATATTGATGACGTGACCTCAAGAGACAAGCAGAGTATTGATACGTTTGGATCCATTTCCGTGTCGAGATTGTTAACAATTCTACGGCTTCGTTTGGTCGAAGCAGCGAGTCGCTTGACAGCAAACGTCTTACATTTACTATCTCTTGTTAACAAAGCCACGGTGTTACGTTGATGTTTTTTGTTTAGCTGGCATCTATGCGGGACAAAATCCTTACACGAATCCAAAGTTCACACTCTTATTCATGCGACTCGTATAGCAGTGACACAATAAAAATGTTTAAAAAAAAAAGATGTGTAAAGTCATCGCGCCGGGCCGACCGATGGTCTCTGACTATATCGAAAGGAATCGACATGGCTAAGGTTTACCATGAACAAGGAAGCCCCACCATTTCAATGACAGACGCTTTTCTCGGCAAATGGGTGAATAGAAGCCAAAACCTTGTTGTTTTTTAGCACTTTTGGTATCAAGAGAAGCTAATGAGCACTAGTTTAGTAGGCATGTGAACTCACCTCGGCGTCTGCCGCTGAATTTGCCTAAAAAAAGCAAACAACGCTGGTTGAAAAGTCGAGAAGATTGCTGCCACTGAAGTTCAGGCGAGACGAAGCGAGTACCGCTCGCTTGCAGTTTAAACCGATTAGGAAGTGCTGCGCCGCGCTCAGCCAATCGGCGCGTCTTAAACGGACGAGGGGGCGGAGGAGGGGACACGGCCAATCGGCGCTCGACTTTCAAATACAAATGTCCCGGCGCTGGCCAATCGCGGGTAACTGTTCCGATCCGCTGGGTGACGCTATACATCCGCCGCAGAGATGGGAGACGACCGTCATCGTTTGTCAGCCATCTTAGCGTCCTTCTGTTTTAAGATGGCCGCCCTCGGTTAACGCCACTCACTTGGACTTTTCACATCTCACGCTCGCTGTACATGCGACATCGAGGGGCCGGTAGTCGTTCTTGAGCCCCCGGCGACCTAGTTCCAAATTCCAAACAAAAAGACAAAAGTCTCGACGAGGAGAAGCTAAAGCCGAAGGTAAACTCGAAGGTAAAGCCATCCGGCGCCAATATGAACGCGCCGCCCGCTTTCGAGTCGTTCTTGTTGTTCGAGGGCGAGAAGAAGATTACCATCACCAAGGACACCAAAGTACCCAACTCGTGTCTCTTTACTCTCAACAAGGAGGACCACACGCTGGGCAACATCATACGAGCGTAAGAGCGAGAGAGGAGCTAGCAGCTGGTTTCTACAGTAAATCAGAACAGAATATGTAAAGACGATGCCGGTGGTGCTTGAGCTCCTTGTTTTGTGGCGCAGGCAGCTGTTGAAAGACCCGCAGGTCCTCTTTGCCGGATACAAGGTTCCGCATCCCCTCGAGCACAAAATCGTCATCCGGGTGCAGACCACGCCGGACTACAGTCCTCAGGTAGTACTAAGGCTTTTTTTTCCCCGAAAGTAAATATAGTGGACCAAAAAGAAAACGAATAGAAAGACTTGTTTTTTTTTAATTATTATTATTATTATTGATTGATTCAAACAGTCATTTTTTCTCCTCATGGACACAGGAAGCCTTCACCAACGCCATCACCGACCTGATCAGCGAGCTGTCCCTATTGGAGGAGCGCTTCCGGGTGGCCATCAAAGACAAACAAGAAGGCATCGAGTGATGGGGGGGGGGGGTCCCTTCCGGCGGCGTCAATAGATCTTACCCGCGTGCGTGTGTGTCAAATCAAAGTGTCTTTTCTATCTGTGCAACTTTGGAGCCATAATGTCAAATAAAAGCAAGTTTCCCATTGGTATACTCATAACTTTGGAGCCTCTGAGTCAGATATCGGCACCTTTGCCTTTCGTCCCGTTTTGGAAAAAGAGGGCTGTGCTCTTCTGCGGCCAAAAACGCCACAATTGGCATCAATTTGGTTGGAGGTGGTGGGAGGAGAAAGACAATTTCCCCTCGCCTTTAGAAATCGTTCCGCTTTTTCAGATCACTCGGGGGACGGCTTGGCTTTCAAAAGCCACTATTTGTACAACTTTGGGTGGGGGTTTGGAGTCTACTTTCCCCAAGATGGGGCGACCGGTCTTAGGAGAGCCGGTGGGGCATGACTTCCGAGTCCCGCTGCGCCTCCATGGCTTGCCGCATCTTCTCCACCATCCACGCCGGCACCGAAAAGGGCTTCATCTCGTCCAGCTTGACGTCTGGGCAGCCCCTGCGCGCCAGCGTGGCGGGAGGGGGGCTGTCAGTGCGTGATTGCGGACCCACGGCGTTCTGAACTCACTTGTAATCGTCGCCGCGCGCCAGATCCTGGACGTCCTCCTCGATCAGCAGGTAGGCCTGGCGGAGCAGACCCGTCAGCGGGGCGCCGTTAACGAGCGGTCGGACCCGTGGCTCACCATCTTGCCGCCCGTCGCCCTCATGTGGTGACGCTCGGCCAGCCACTGCTTGTCCTTGGTGTCGGCAGCGTACTGAACGGAGACGGAGCCGGGGCGTTGCTTCCGATTAGAGCCCGCACTCGGCGACCGACCGTTTGCCCGCACTCGCCGTCATCGTATTACCTTAAATAGGTCGGCGTGTTTGATGTAGATGCGTCCTCTGGTCCCGCCCATCCCGAGCGCCCTGGCGCAGAAAAGAAAGAGCGGCAAAAATGGGCTTTTGACTCTAGAAACATTTGCGCGGAGCCCAAATGGACTGACTTGTTGGCTCTGGAGCCCAGGACAAAGGTGGTGCCTTCGCTCAGTCTGGACGGCTCCCACTGCAGCCGTGGGGAACAGAGGGATTCAGTCAAATCTTTGCCACATAAACATGCGGCGTCGGGATCCTTTCACGACGGTGCACAACCGGTGTTATACGTGGCACACGTCATTTTTGAAAAACACCAAGCAAACACACAAGCATGCACGCACACACATCTATGCCCCGGGGAGACTTTGAAACATTGAGTCGAATGAGACCGAAAGGGCACGTAGCCAGCTGACCTTGGGTCCCTCTCGCTTGACGGCTTCGCACTTGACCTTGACGCTGAAAAGACGGGGGAAAAAGTCACGGGGGGGGGGGGGGGGGGGGGGGCAGCCGCCACGTGGCCCGCGCACACACTCACTGGGTGGAGAAGTTGAAAGGTCGATCGCCTGCCGCCACGCGGTTCTTCTTCCTCTGACACAACAAGCCCACGTCAGGCGGCGGAGGAAGACGTGACGGCGCATCCCCCCCACCCACGTACCTTTTTGGGGACGGGACTGGTCCTCTCTTCGGGAGCTCGACAGCGCTGAGCGTGGAGCCAAAAAAAAAAAAAAAAACAATCATCACCACGAGCGGCGGGCCGCGGCTCCGTCGTTACCTTGACCGTGGCCTCGGCGCCGGACTTTTGTTCCTCGCCGTCGAGAAACAGCATTTTGGCCTGCGGTCAGAGTGAGAGGACCAAATCGCGGGCGGTCAAAGAGAGGAGCCGCCCCGACCCGGGTCTCTCCGGATGAGCCCGACGAGGGGGCCCCGGCCGGGGTACTCACGTGTTCCAGAACGTTCCTGCACGCTTCCTTGATGAGGTGATCCGTGCGTACGTCCTCTCCCACGTTCTCCTTCACGTTGTGCGCCGCCTTCTCAAAGAACTGCGGGCAGAGCGTGGAGGCGGGTGTCGGTGGGAAACGGGGGCCGGTCGAAAACGGGGGCCGCGTACCTTGCGATATTTGCTGAAGACGGCCATGATGTCGTCGTTGAAGCCGGGCTGCAGGACGGCCCTCAGCAGGTCCATGGACACTCGGGGGTCCGTGTAACTTCACGCGCACAAAATTCATGAATCATAACTGAACTCCTCTTCATAATTATTTGGCCGGCAATTGAAAGTGGAGCAAATGCTTTCTCAATTCCGGGTGTGATGGTGTGTGTGTGTGTGTGTGTGTGTGTGTGTGTGCGCGCCTCTCCATCCGAGAGTCGTATATTCATGTTGCTGACGGTGTCGGTACCTGACGGTGACGTGTGAGCGTCGCCCCCTCCTCTGAACCTGTCTGTGTTTGATCATCAAGTTCCAGGGATTCTGAGACAAACAGACAAAGTACATTGCTTTATTGTTTTCTTTCCGGCGACTATTTACTTATCACTCTTACATGCGGCTGCTGCTGCTGCTGCTGCTGTTGGGTTCCGTCCGGTCGGGGCCGCGTCAGAGTCATACTTTGTTTGTCTTCCATCGCCGAGCTAAGGCTAGGTTAACAGCAGATAAACAGAGGAAGGGCTAGGCTAGGCTAACGGGAGATAAACAGAGGAAGGGATAGGCTAGGCTAACAGCAGATAAACGGAAGTCAGGTCTAAAGGAAAGAAAGCAGCGTAGGGTCGAGCGGGACGTTGGTAAGGAAAACGGGCCAAGGACAGAACACAAACAGGTCGCGTAGCCTAAATAAATTGCGTCCAATGTACACTCGAGATGATCTTTCCACGATGAAAGGAAGTACGTATTTACCTGCAAACTGCGCATGCGCTTTTGACGTGCGTAAAAAAGACGAATCCCTATTTATTCTACATTGGTCATTGATTTATTTTTTTATTGAATGTATTTTTTTATATTTAATATTTTATAAACAAAATGAATTGTGTTTTGGCACTCCTTTGGGAGGTCATCGCCAGCAGTGTATAAATGGAGGACAAGTCGGACAGGGAAAGGATAGAAGGGCTTACTTTACTGGGAATTGGACGGCCTTTTCTGCACTTTGTCCTGTCCAGTCCGCTGGGATGTTGCGTATATTCGTATTGACGACGCGGGCGAGCGCTATTTGGTCGAAGGATGACGGGATTCAACATTTCCAAATCGTCCGGGTGCCCAGCTCTATATAGCTCCCGAAAACGCAACACCCCCCTCCCCCTTTCCAATTGGACTGATCCATTTGATGCGAGCGGGAAAAGCTCGGTCATCCAAAAGTGAAAGGGACCAATTCTTCGAAAAAAGTGAGTCATCAAAAAGATGCAAGATAATCATGTCGATTCAAGTCGCCGCCGGGTCAAGTTCAGCAAAGGTGATGGATGACATTGACAACGTGGACCTTTTTTTCTTCTTCTTAATTCATTCACTTCCATGGACGGAGACAGATGTCAAAGGGATGGAGCGATCAGCTCAATTGAACCGAGGGCAAAAACATGAAGAGCCTTTTGTTTGGTGGAACCCCGCCGGGGCGGCCATGTTGGTAGGGGCCACAATGCATTGAAATTCCAACCAAGTCACAAGTCGCTTACTTTTCTTTTCAAGTGGAAACGATGGCTTTTTACTCAGATGTCCAATCAGAAAACGATTTCCACCTGAATTTACATTTAGCAAATATACATAAAGTATGATGTCCAAAAGTTCACGTGACATGAAATCAAAAAATATTTTTTGAGAGGATGTATGCAAGAATTTAACCTACTTTTTATCATTTCAAAAACGTTCATCTTATAAAGTTTACATGTTTAACTTTTCCAATTTCCAATGTATTTTTTCCATTTTGTACATCTTTTTTTCCCCATAATATTCATGTACATAGCCCATGTTTCTTTTTTGAAGGTATATTTGCTCAGTGTAAATTCAGGCAGTCGAAGAGGTCCATAAAAAAGCCGGCCACTGGTCGACTTCCTATCCCGGTTTTTCTTCCGGCCGAGACGTAAACCCACAAGTCCGTGGCCGACGTACATCCCGACCACACTTTGGTTGAGTTTCCGACAAACCAGAGTGGCGAGTGGGACGGCGAATAGAAAGGCCGCCAGCCGAACTGTACACTATGTACACGGGGGCCGCGGCCGGTCCGAGGGGGCGACGGGGGCCTACGGCCGCTCCTTGGTCTTGTCCCGCGCGCCGTCCTCGCGGACGGTGGCCTCGGAGGGGGCGTCGGCCGGCGGCTGGGCGGGGCCCGGGGAGGCCGGCGGTTGAGGCGCGCGCGAGGGTCGGTAGGACGCCGCCAGTTCGGACAGCCGTTCCGGCGTGGGCGCCCACTTGGCCCAGCCGGCCGCGTTCTGCAGGAAAAGCACCGTGGTGCCGTGGACCGCCCGGTAGTACATCTCTTCCCTGTCCAAAGGGGGGAAGGGAGATTAGACGACAACGACGCTCATGGGTGGGCCCAGACACGTCAGAAGAGGAAGTGAAAGCGACCAATGGCCACAGCTCACCTTTTGCAAAGGTGCTGACTCCCCGAGCGGTACTCGTGCTCGTAGGCCGGCACGCTCATCTGGTGGCGCAGGAAGCGACTGGCCTCCATGCGGGCCAACGCCGGCGTCACCGGCTCCCGCCACTCGGGCACAAAGACCACGAAGGACAGCGGCTCGCTCGACTGCTCCAGGAGGTCCTGCCAAATTACACAGCGTGAAAAACAGCGCCATCGACAGCCCGCCGCCGCCGCCACCGCCGTCTGGTCGAGACAGTCACCTCAAAGTGCGCCACCATGGCGTCCATCAGCTCTTCGCAGAAGGGCGGGTTGGCTTCGAAGGAGCCGCTGACGGGACGGAAAGACAGGAAGGGCCTGGCGCGGCCCGCCGCCGCCATTTGCCGGTTAGTCTCCGGCGAGGGGCGGGCGGGAGCCCACGGGCGGCGTCTCACCCTCGCGAGCCAAAGTAGCAGTCGGTGTCGGGGAAGGCGGAGCAGAACTGCTTGAAGTAGCAGTTGAGCGGCGAGGCGAAACACTCGAAGGAAACGCCAAAGTGGCGATTCAGGGCCTCGAAGACGGCCACCGGCAGCGCCCCCTGCAGGCCCGCTCCCTCGTTGGCCGTCCCGCCGAACATGACCTGCGGGCGGGTGGGGTGGGGTGGGGTCAGGTGGAGTGGAGGTGGGGACAGGTCGTGCCGCCGGACAGGTCGTGCCTTTGCCATCCTCACCTGGTATCGCTTGAGCAGGCACCAGACCCTGGACAGGAACTTGTCGAAGCGAGAGTCGTCGATGCAGCCGTACCTGTAGAGCAGCTCCTGAAATGAAAAGAGAGACACAAAAAGGTCAGTCCACGTCAAACTAGCCGATTTTCTGCCATAGAACATTGCGTGGATATTTTGGACTTTTTGAGGCTTTTCCTCCTTTTTTGGAACTATTTCATAAAAGCAAAATGGAAAAATGGAAGGGAAATGAAGGACCAGCTTGCTGAAGTGTCCCCTGTTGACTTTGACCATCTCCCCTCGGAAGCGCAGGCAGGCCACGTCGTTCTCGAAGTGAAGCTCCACCCGCGGTAGCGGCGGCGAGCTCCGCGCCAGGCGCAACGGGTAGCAGTACACCAGCCGCGATGGGTTCGGGGACGACTCTGCCGTCGTCTCGGCCGCCGTCGTCGTCCCCGCCTCGTCCTCCTGCGCCGCCGCCGCCGTCGGCGTCTCTGAAGGCGGGAAACAAAACACGTCTGTCGGGGAGTCCGGGCTTTGGCTTCGGCCGCCGCCGCCACCGCCACCCACGTACCGGCGGAGGGCGGGTCCTGCAACAGGCCCAAGTGCGTGTGGCGGAGGCGTCGGCTGTACTCGCACGACAGCTGGTAGATCTTGGAGCAGATGCCCTCCACCGAGTCCTTGGCCACGGCCGTCACGTGAGGCCCGCACTGCTGACGGAGGTGCTCCAGGCGGTCCTGAAGCAGAGGCGTCGGGCCCGGCCCGGCCACTTATTTTAGCCCCGCCCGGCCACTTATTTTAGCCCCGCCCGGCCACTTATTATAGCCCCGCCCGGCCACTTATTTTAGCCCCGCCCGGCCACCTATTTGGGCCCCGCCCCAATGGGAAGGCGCGCTACCATGTAGTCCTCCTTGCTGGCCGAGTGGTCCCTGCGCAACCAGCTCATGGTGTCCTCGGCGTTCCACTTGACCACCTTCCTGCTCTCCGGACTGGCGTTCCTGGAGGCGGGCGGCCCGGGCCTTAGAAGGCGCCGGAAGCCCGGTCGGCGTGAGCCCCGCCCCCCCTTCCCCTCACCTGGAGTCCATCATTTTCTTGGCCGCTTCGGCGTATTTGAAGAGGAGCTTGCGGGCGTCCTCCTTGTATTTGATGCGAGACAACCTGACGGGGCGGCGCGCAAGAGATCAAGCCGAAGGTGGTGCCGAAGGTCAAAGGTCCCAAGGCCGTACCTGATGGGGATGTCGTTCATCACCTCTCTGAACATGGACGGTGAGATGACGGGCCGACACTCGCTGGGCAGCACGGGGTCCCGCCCTCGGTCCGTCACTTTCCTCTCCAGCAGCCAGCGATTGAAGGACTCGCGGGGCGGGTCGATGCCTGCCGGGGGGGAGGACGGGCCGGCTGGTTCAGGGAGGGATCGGCAGCCACCCGGGCCACTCACCTTCTCGCTGGTGGCAGAGTTCGTGGTAGTGCTGCCTGAGTTTGGTCACCAGCTGGGCTCGCTGCAGCTCGATCTCGGGGTGCGGGGGCAGCTGCTCGGCGGGGAGCCGCTCCCGGATCACCGCGTTGGTCTGGACCTCCAGGTCCCAGTAGACGCTAGGGTCGCGGGAGGGAGGGCGCGCCGGGTCAATGCCGCCGTCCGGCCGGAAGTGCGCGGCGGCGGCCGCGAGCGACTTACACGGCCGGCCTGTAGGGAGCGGGGGCGGGCGCGGCCTGCGCCGGGGCGGCCCCTTGTTTGTCGTCGCTCCAAGGTTTGGCGCCGGGGGCGCCGGGCGAGATGGGCGTGCTGGGTTCGGCCTGAAAGGGGACGCTGTGGGTCTCCACGGGGCCAAAGGCGAGACGACGGTTGGTGGCTCGCCGTGGCTCCTCGCCGTGGCTCACCTTGGCGCGTTTCAGGCTGTTGGCCTGCTCCTCGGAGCTCCGCCTCTTCCTCTGCCCGTTGCCCAGGTTAGCGTCGGCTCCCTCCGCCGGCGCGGCGTTCAGGCCCAGAGGATCCGACTGCGCCGGCGGACGAAACAAGACCAAAGTAAACATCTCCATTTCAACGGCTACCCCGAGTCTTTCGTCGTCATTCATTTGATCAAGGTTCCAAATAAGGTGTATCCTCGCCATACTAAAAAAAAAACACGTTGCGATCTTTGCACGCGGATAGAGACGGGCAAATTGGGCACTCACGATGACGTCGTGCTGGCCCAAGACGGGCACTTCCCACAGACTCTGGTTGGTGAACCTGTTAAAGTAGTAGGGCCGGTTCTCCCGTCGGGACCAGCACTTGGACCAGCCTCCCTGGATCAGCTCGTCTGCGAGGGGCGGGAGGCGGGGCTGGTGAGCCGGGCCGGACGGGACCGGGTCCACGCCTCACCTGTCAGTTCGGGCGCTTTGGCGGCGGGCGGCGAGAGGGGCGGTCCCCGCGAGGCCACCGAAGAGCGCGCCGCCTCCCCCTTGGGCGACGCCTGGGCCTGGCTCTCACTGGACATCTCCCACGCTGCCGGCACCGGCCACCTGAGCAAAAGGTCGGGAGACTTTAAGGGCCGCGGACATGGTGGTCGGCGGGCGCACCGGTAGCCAAGAAGAGCGGCGCGAAGACGAGCCCAATTCATAATTTTTTATTCTATGAGGCTTTCCCGTACGGCAGAAACTCCTGGGATGATGGCCAATCCGTGTCAAGCGGGAAGACTGACAGAGAACGATCAAAGGCTTTTTCATTGCCACTCTCCGGCCTCAAATATGATAAACTCGTTGATTTCATCTTAGGCAAATGAAGGACACATTTGACTTGATATTTACTCATGCTCTGGCATTGCAAGACGTCCCATCCATTTGGGACATCCATCCTACAACAGATTTTATCATTTTGATTCACAAACATAACATCCAGATCCCTTATTCCTCCCTTTCCCTCCCTTTTCATACCTAAACATCCCACCAATCAAAGGCTACCTGCCTAGGTCCCATTTTTGGAGCAGAGCATTGTTTTGTTGCGGTATTTTTTGGAAACTAATCCACGCTGTTTTTATTGGAAAATCTCGGGGATTGTGTGTCTCACTTTTCTTATATTATTATTTCTTATATTCCAATATGAGCGTTTCTTTTCGACACCACGGTAGTCGTCAACACACCGTGGAAAATGTCCTACATTAGCGAGAAAGCAAAGCCAACGACAGAAGGCTTCGACTTTTTCTCGGCTCGGTTCCGACGTTTGCATCGCTTTTTCTTTCCTCCAATTTTTATTTTCCTCTTCGGGCCACAGAAATGAGCGCCATGGTGACACGCATGCGCACCGCGCCGCTCGCGAAAAAAACACGGAGGCGGAGAAGAAGGAGGGAAAAGAGAGGCAAAGCGGCAAAGAGCGAGAGAGCTAGCTAGCGGGCGGCCAGACGGACGGACAGACTGGAGGGACGGAGGACAGGAGCTCGCGCCTTTTCTCGGCTTCGAGCTCGCCGAGCGGCCGCCTTTGGCTAGGCTTTCCGCCATACAGAGCCAACGAGCCGCCAGGGCCAGCGGCGCCTCCGTTGCCGCCGCCGTTTTCGGCGCCAGTTCTCAGACAAGATGGCGGACACACCCCTGCCACAGCGCCGCTCGTCCCGCGCGCGCTTTCTGGTCCTCCCCGCTCGAGCCGGTGGGCGCGCGAGCCCTCCGAGCGGCCGCTTTCAAAGCCCGCGGCTTCCAATGCCCGCGGGTCGCGTCGGGGGCGGCTCCGCTGCGCCGCCTCCGCTTACCTGGACTCTTTGAAAGGCTCGCAGTCGCGGGCTCTGCCTGTTGGTTCGGGGTCCTCCGCTCCGCTCCCTCCCCGCCTGCTCAGACATCTTTACAGGGGAAGCCAAAGTGCCATTGCGCAGGCGCCAGGCGGCCGCCGCTTCCTGTCGACTTTTGTCGCGTCGCCGCCGCCATCTTGAGAAGGTCGAGCCAGCGATCGTTGTGCACCGGAAAGACGTCGAAACCTTGGCCCCGCCCCGTCTCGATACAAAATAATGGTGCTCCACCGACGTTTAACCCATTAAACACATTCAAAACGGTCACATTTGAAATTCTTCTATCAAATAATAATGTAGTACTACAATAACATTCACTTGTTAGTTTTATTGGTATTTTTAAAAGGTATACATACAAGAGTACTTACATATGAAACAAATAGCATAAAGATTGCCAATAGTCTCACAACAGCTCAAGAGCAATTTGACAAAATTCGTCAAATGGTCATATGTTACAACAAAGTGACTTTTTGAAAAGTTACATATTGGACCCTGGGTAGTGGTCAACTTGAAATACAAGCACCAAAGATGAGGTTAGAATTCTGACGACCACGGTGGGATCCCCATTTGAATGGATTGACATTTTCTTGCCATCGGCCGGCGCCATCAGGGGTGGTGACGGAGCAGCAGGTCCACGGCGGCTTCGACGTCGTCCAGCACGTAGTCGGGTTTGGCCAGGCCCGCCTCCTCGCCGCAAATGTCGCGGTGGCCGTGCAGGAAGGCGCTGTCCCCGCCGGACGCGGACGGCGCCTCGTACACGCCGGTGCACACCTGGCGGGTGGTGGGTGTAGAAGAAGGACGGCAAATATTTCCTCTGGCCTTTGACTCCATGAAGCAAAATCTCTTTTCCCAACTCTCTGACTTGAGCACCCTTAACTCCCAAGTGCCACATTTCAACGGCGACCTACCAGGACGGAGCGGCAGCGAGCGGCGGACACCGACGTCTCCGGGTCGCCCGCGGCCCGGGGGGGAGCCTCCCCGCGTCGCCGAGCCAGGTAGCGATCGAAAAGGTTGGCGCCGTACACGTCCGTCATGGGGTTGTCGCTGAGAGAGGCAGGGGTGGAAACGGGGCGCCGGGCGGGCGGGCGGGCGGGCGGGCGAGCGGACGTCTCACCCGACGGCGTAGATGGTCCCCACTGGCCGGTTGCGGTTCTGGAGGGCCAGCGCGTGTTCGGCGTACTGGTAGGTCAGCAGGTTGGGCTTCCCCAGCAGCGCCTCGTAGGTCAAGTCGCGCCCCGTCAACTTCTTGTAGGCCGACTCCAAGCACAGCAGGAACATGCCGTGGCCGAAGCTGAGCCCGGAAGAAGAGATCCCGTCGGGAATGGACGGAGGAAGGAAGGAAGGAAGGAAGGAAGAAAGGAAGGAAGGAAAGAAAGAAGCAAGCGTTTCAATACCGCGGCGAGGGCGCCTCGGCCATCCACAGCAGGTCCACGTTGCAGGCGATGACGGGCAGCTGGGTCCGCGCCGACGGGCGGCCGTAAGCGGAGGACGGACGTCCGTCCGTCAGCAGGACGTCCACCAGCAGCTGCAGGTTGGTCTCCCAGCGCACCGGCTCACCCAACAGCAGCACGGCTAAAACGAAGCAACCCCCCCTTCACTCTTTGCCGCCCACTTATTCCCCTCCGCGCTTTTACCTTCAATTTGGGAAAAGCTCCGGGGAGGCGCCGTCGACTGAAAGACAGACATCAAAACGTTTGGACTTTTTCTCCAGGAGGGAGGCCTTTGTCACTCACGGTCTTGGCGGGCGTCCTGTCGTGGTCGACCATGTCTAGCAGAGGGTGCTGTTCTCTCAACTGCTCCACGCTCACCACCTTTTTGAAGCCCAAACTGCGGACGGCGTCAAGGACAGACACCGCGCCGGCCGGGGAAGTCCGGATCAGACGGAGCGGTTGTCAAGGATACGTGCGGGCGATGTCCGTGACGGGGCCTTGACCGGAAACCAGGACGCACTTGTCGTGGAAGCCCGTCAACATTTCCAGCGGGCTGTAGGATAAGACCACTTGGGCCGGACTGATCTGCAATAACGACAAAAAAAAACATTAGGACTGTGTTTTTCACAACCCAGCCAGCCAGCAGAGGGGGCTGTTTGAATTGATTTTTTAAAATTATTATTCTTTTTTGAAATTTTACGCACGTGGACGTCGAGCATCGCCGAAAGTTGCGCGGCTTTTTGGCCAGCTTGACAACTTCCGGCGTTGGTGACGAAAACCACCGGGAAGCGGAAACGTCGGCGCTCGTCTAGCAGCTTGCCAAAGGCTCGTCGCGCCGCCGGAATCACCGAGCCGCCACGCAACACCACGCCGTCCACGTCCAGGAGGATGCCGACCGTGTTGCCGCCACGGCCCTGTTCGACGTCAACGTGACGTCGTCAGGCTCGCTCCCTCCCTCCCTCCCTCGGTGATGCGCGAGCGCGCGCCGACTTCGCCAACTTGTGGTGCGATGCGACTCACCTGCGCGTTGGCGGCGCTCCGGAGCGCGCGGCGGATCTGCGACGACCACATGACGAGCCGTCGGCCCGTCCGTGCGATGCTGCTATTAGAAGAGTGGCGGTGTGACGTCGAGCCAGGGGGCGGGACCACAGATCACCACAGTCCGAGAAAATGGGGGCATGCAGGAGGCGTTGGTTCATTGAAGACGCCAGCCATCCCATCCATCCATGCATTTGAAGAGGGAGTTTTGGCAAAGAGCATACGCTTGCCACATTTCACAGGCATATCTAACAGTTTGCATTTTTCAGGACGACACGACGCATAGGACTTAAGCCCGACCTACGAGTGACCCCGGCGGGCCAAAAGAGGCGACAAAAGGCCGCTTGTGCGGCCCACTGATTGGAAGCGGCTGAGAGACGTTAGGTCGTCCGTCACGCGACGCCGCTCCGGCGCGGGAGACGCGTGACCCAGGGCGCTAATTGGCGCCGTGGCGTCCGCCGGGACCCCGTAAAGAATTTAGTCCGGCACCTGACAGCTCGTGGGAGAGCCACGTGAATTTATTAGATATAAAAAAAGAAAAGACAGCAGGCCATTTCTGTCCGTCCATTCGTCACAGGCCCAGCAGCGTTCGGGCTTGGCGGCTCTGCTCCTGCAGACTTTCGCTGGCGTAGCGTTCCAACAGCTCCATCTTCTTGCGCCGCACCAGTGCTTCTTCCACCTGACCGAACCACACACACATAGGGCTGGATTTGCATCTGGCAATCAATCCGGCCAGCGGACAAAGGCCCCGCGTCATTGGCGGCCAGCGCGGTCACCTCTTTCTGCGAGGGCACGGGAACGTGGGCGAAGAAGGCCACGTCGCCCTGCTCCGGGTCTTCTTCGTCCGGCGCCCGCTCCTCGTCGGGCTGCGGACGTGCCGTAAAAAAAAGACCGGTCATTGAGCCCGTGGCGTCAGGGGGGGCCCGAGTCGGTCGGCCCCGGCTCACCTCCGACGCCACCGACGAGTAGATGCTGGGCTCGTCCTCTTTCTCCGAAGGCGGACACCCGCCGTCCAGCCGCCACTTGTGAATGGCCTCTGCGATGGCTGCGTGGAAGGAAAGAAGGATGCGTGGCACCGTCAGTCTGCGTGGCACCGTCAGTCAAAGGAAGCGCGGAATGTTAGCTATGCGCCGACGTCCACCTCGCTTCTCGTGGCGCATCTCCAGCGGAACCAGGACGCCGTCGTCTTCGTCCCGGTAGCCGTAATACTCGGCGTCCACGTCCTTCATCAGCTCGCCGCGAGTCTTGCGCATGTCCGGCGCCGCTGCGGCCGCAACGTGCTCGTTAGGGAAGACGTACGTCGGCCGGACACCACTTGGGGGTACTTACGTTCTTGCTCAAAGAGTTCGCGGACCCCGGGCAGGTCCCTGGCGGCCCCAAAGTACTTGTATCCCCGGTTGCCGGGCACCTCGCGGCCCTCGCGGTCCAGTATGCGGGGCCCGTAGCGCTTGTAGTCGTAGCCTCCCAGCTCCCGGATGCGGAACTCCCAGTGGCGCTTTTCCCTCAGCAGCTTGTTGATCTCGTCGTTCAGGTCCCGGATCCTGAACTCGCCCAGTCCGGCTGCCCGGGCGGCGAGAGGGGCCGTTCAGCGGTCGTTCGGCGGCGAAAGACGGCGCCGGGCCGGCGATCCGGGCGTTCCACTCACCGTTTTGGATCTGGGCCACTTTTTTGGAGACCTCGCTGATGATCTGAAACGCACGCCAGACGCGCCATTTTAAGAAAGCGCCCGCCGACTGGAGTGCCGACTGTAGCGCCGACGGCGGCGACGGCTTTGGATGGCAACCTGTCTGCGCCACTTTTCCGCCTTGGGCAGATCGCTGCACTCGGAGGCCAGGTACGGTCGACGCTCCTGTCCCGTCGCAGGTGGACCAAAAGTAGAAAAGTTTTAAGCTGACGGAAATCGTGGAGTTCCTAAAGTGTCGTCGAGGGCATTCCTCACCTTGACTTTCCCTTCGTCCAACTGAGCTTGACGAAAGCGAGCCAAGGCCGTCCTGTAATGGGGGGACAAAAGGAAGAAAAGGGGGTCCGTTTGTGGGTTTTTTCTTTGACCACCTGCTTGTTTGCGCACGCCAAAATACTCACATGGCCTTCTCGGCGTTTCGAGCCTGCGCAAAGACACAAAAGAAGGCAAAAAAAGTGTCAACTTAAGCTCGGCGGCGCGTTGTGTGTATTATTCAACTTTGTTGACGAAGAAATGGCTAATGACTGTTTACGGAAAGCTCGTCCAAGAACAACATCTTTCATGACGCCTCTTCGGCGAAACAGTCGACCACAATGTGTGTGTCCCCCGCGCTTGACGCAAGGTTTTAAAGCCCAAAATATACTGGCAAGTAAAGCAAGAGCACTGGCAGGCGACAACTGCGCTAGCCAGTTAGCTCACTTTGTTCGTCTTTTGTCATGTGCCGGCATTCAATGAAAAGTGAGGCTAGCGAGTTAAGACTTTTTATGTTGGTCGGGGGGAGATGAAACAAGAATGCTCACCATTGCCGCCGCAGACTTTGAAACCTTGGAGACAAGCTAAAAACAAAAGGTGCTTTTGTAGACGAAGACGCACGCTGAAAACAGTCAACAACGCCGGACGACTTCCGGCTTGTCAAATCGAACGATAGCCATCTACTGGAGGGAAGTGGAAGCGCAAATCACGCTCCATACAGTGGGGAACAATCAATACGTAGGAATCGACATCAAATATACGTGCCAACATCGAAGATTAGTGAGGAATAAAAGATCAGATAAATACACCTATACGCTCCAGAGGTTTTCACCCCGCTTTATTGTCACCTTCACTCAACAAATGACATTTTGCAACCATGTGACATATTGTACAAAAATAACATTTGTTCAACTTCTGCCGGAACATGAAAAAGGATGGTTAGATAGTCTTTTTTTGGCAGCAAGAAAAAGCACCTTTGCAAAGGTAGAAAAGGATTTTTTCATTTACAATGTACAACAACAACAACAACCCAGGACTAGGCCGTCGGCCCGGCGGCGGCGGCGCTAGGCCTCCCGCTCTTCCTCGGCGCACTCCTTGGCCAGGTGTCCCGCCTTGCCGCAGTTGTAGCAGCTGAGCTGGGGCGCTTGCTTGCAGTGCATGGCCACGTGACCCAGCTCGCCGCACCTGCCGCAAGAGGAAGGCCCGGCGTTGAGCGGCGGCGTCGATTGACGGAGGAGCGGCGGAGGCGGCGCTAGCCGATGGCATTTGGTTCCTTTTCCCCGTCTGACCTGTAGCATTTGACCTTGTGGCAGCCCTTCTGGATGTGGTCCGAGCCGCCGCAGGAATAGCACTTTTGCTGGTGGGCGTGCTGGCACTCTCGGGCCACGTGGCCCGCCTTGCCGCAGTTGTAGCACAGGGGCTGGCGCTCCTTCTTGGGTTCGGGGCACTCCCGCGAGATGTGACCGGCTTGGCCGCAGTTGTAACAGGCTGAAGGCAAAAGCACACCAAAGCCATCTGGGCCAGGAGCACGACGGCGTGGCCAAACGAGCACTCCCGCCAGGTCACCCAAACGACGCCCAAACGGCTCAATTCTTAAACATTAATGGAAATAAATCCATTTTTTTCTCTCCCCCTAATAATATTCTTGGCACGAGTTTGACAAGAAAATAAATATGAATGAAGAGACCCGGCAGTGCCCTCAATTAAACAAGTATGCGGGGGGCGCCGGTCAGCCTTTTTTTTTTCGGTCCCAAAATGCTCTGGCAAACTCACCGTCTTCCGTCCTCTCGCAGTCTCGGGCCACGTGCCCTCGTTCGCCGCAGCGGTAGCAGAAGGTGTCTGGGTGTGAGACGACAGGTCGGTCGGTTTACGAGGGCGCCGAGAGCGGCGGCGGCGGCGGCAGCGGCGGCGGCAACGGCGGCGGCGCCTCACCTTTGGGCCTGGCTCTTCCCCTCCCGCGTTGTACCCTGGTGGCGTCGGGGCAGTTTTTGATCCAGTGACCGGCTCGGCCGCAGCCAAAGCACTCGGCGCCGCTCATGTCCTCCTCTGACGCGCGCTCCGTCCGTCCTCTCTTGCGGTCGGTGTATTCTTCGGTGGATGGGTTCGTTGGCCCCCCGCAAGAGCAAACACGCTCATCACAGACAAGAAGAAGGGGAGCATCGCGAGCAGTCATAAACAAGCGTGACATCATCTAGGGACACATCGCTCTCATACGTGATGACGTTTGTCAAAGACAAACCACCAAAAGTAGGACTGTGACATTATAGCCGTGCTCGCATCATGAAAGCGAGCAAAAGTCACCGATGGGCCGTCGGTCAGTACGATTTGGGGGATTTGCCCACTCCCACTTTCCCATTGCTTTTGCGCCTTTTTCCCTACTTGGGCAGGTTTTAATGGGGAAGGGGAACACAAAGAGATGAGAAAAGCCCATCTCAGGGTTCCTGGCAGTAGATATCAATATGCAGTTGCCATCCCAGTTCCAATAAAATTGGACCTCTAGCAACCTCAATGGCATCCAGAGAATCCCACTATGGGGAAACAAAATGTGCTGAGTCAAGGTCGACTTTTCCAATAAGCAGAAATTGCTCTAAAGCTTCCCTGTTGTGGTACTTTTCCCGCTCGTTTGCGATTGCGGGGAAATCCAATTGACGTGAAATAACGGAACGCGAAAGCGACAGCTGTCGTCGTTCGAAGAGGCGGAGCGAAGTGCCCCTAGAACCAGACCACCTAGCCCGAGGAAGGGGCTCCCCTCTTCGGGAGGAGTGGAGCCCCTCTCCGGCCGGACATCCTCTTCGCGGTGCGATGCTGTGCGGTGGGCGGGCCGCTTAGCCTGCTATCCTGCTAGCCGAGCGAGCTTTCGTCGCGATGGAAGAACCGCGTTCGTGGTGGTGGTGGTGGAGGGAGGGAGGGAGGGCACACCAAACCCGGAGCGAGAACTCACCTAGCTCTTCGAGTGCGAAAGTGAACCGAACCGAGTCCGAGGCGAAGGTGAGCTTTGGGGGAACTGTTATTTAGCACGACTTTTGTTTTTTTCCCCCTCCATTCGTTCTCTTTGCACGCGGCACGCCGAGGCGTTCAGGTGCTCCGGGAAACGGCAACATTTGACACCAGTACGTATACGTAGTGTTGTCACTTAATGAAATCAATCCCTCATTCATTTTTTGTGTCATGCTGTAAATCACTATTTGTGGCCAAGATGACTCGGCATCAATAGTGGAACTACCTTGTGACCTACTCCTCCAATATGAAGATTAAAAGTCCCACCGGTCGGTGCACCTGGTTCAAGTGACATTTATCATTTTTGCCGTGGTTCCGAAAATCAAGCTTTCTCGGTTGGAGACAAAGTCGGTGGCTTTTAGCAGGGGACGTCTCCAGCTACTCTTATATACTCCACACTCCGTTTTCACGGCGCCCTTAAGAAAATTCAATATCGTGCGCGTGCAATTCGTTAAGATACATTCCAAAGGAAGAGCGACGCTGGCGCTTGGCGACTTGAAAATAAAGTTTAATGAAGGATTCGATTAGAAAAACAAGACCCATTGGTGTTTTGACAAAGGGGGCGGGGCCGACACAGCCGTCCGGCCCAATCCGCCTCCGGCGTCAAGAGGCTTTCGAGTCATCGGCGAGGGGGCGGGACCAACAGCTGCGTCGCCGTGGCGGCGTCCGGGAACAAGTTGTGGTAGGCGGGAAGCGGGACGTAGGCCGCCTTGATCATTTTGCCTGGGAAACACATTCATTAGAAATTATTTTATTATTTTTTTTAAACAACCGTCAATGGAGGAGAGCAGACTTACCGCCAAAGTATCGTCCGTGGAGAGCGCTGACGGCCGCCATGGCGGCGGGGATGGACGGACACTTGACGTAGACGTTGCCCTGGTGGGACAGAGAGTAGTCAAAAAGGTGGCGCTGGTTGGTTGGCACGCGAGCACCGACGAACGCACCTCCGCCGAGTTCTTGTCCACATAGATGTGCACCACGCCGCCGTGTTTGTTGCACTCCTCGATGACGTCGTGCTGGATGTCCACCTCCCAGCCGGGATGATCCTCACTGCCCGACAAAATAATGGTTCAAACCGACAACTTTGCGGCGTCAAAAGGCTCCGCTCGCGCACCTGCTGGGGTTGAACATGTTGGACAGCTGGAAGCAGTGCGTGGCCAACGGCTGAGAAGGAAGGTTGAGCGCCGGCGGGTTCATGTTCAGGTTGGCCGAGGGGTTCATGGCGGCTGCCGAGAGGGGTTGTTTAGCCGGGGGACGGGACGGGGGACGGGGGATTTGCCAGGGTCCCCGCGGCGGGGTCTCACCTGAGACGGCGGCCATGGCGCCGATGGCGATGGCGCCGCTCATCTGCAGGGCTTGCTGGGCAGCCGGGGGGATCTGCAGGCCCGTGCCTTTTGAAAAGATGAAGAAAAAAATGACTAAGCGTCACCGTCCCGGCGGACCCGACCGGGGCCACGCCACCCACCTTCGGCCAGGCGGGCCATGAGCTGCAGGCGGCCCGTGGTGCCCAGGTCGATGCCGGTGCGCTCCAGTTCGTCGCTGTCCAGCAGGGAGGCGGCGGCCGAGCCGTCGCTGCGCTCCGTCACGTGGCCCACCTTCATGGGGCGGCCGGCCAGCTCGAAGCCGTTCAGCTGCTCCAACGCTTTCTTGGCGCACTCGGCGTCTGAGAACTGAGAGCGCCGTGCCGTCGTGGCGACGTCGTCGTCACTCCGAGTGGCCCACAAGCGCCGGGCCGCCCGGGACTCACCGTGATGAAACCGTAGCCCTTGGAGCGACCCGTCTCGCTGTCCATCATCAGCTGGATGCCTTCGATCTGGGGGGGCGGCAGGCGGCGCACGGCGTCAGCCCCCGCCGCCGACGGGCCACCGCGTCTCCGAGCACTCACCCGGCCGAAGGGCTCAAAGATTCCCCTCAGCATCTCCTCGGTGATGTTGAAGTGCAGCGAGCCGATGTAGAGCCTCATGGGTCCGGACGAGCCCTTCTGGAGGCTGTTGGCGGCGGCGGCCGCCGCCGCCGCTCGATTCTTCTCGGCCTGGACGGGGGAGGGAGCCATTTCAGAAGGGGTTCTTTGGCGGTGGATGTCAAAGGGTTGAAAATTTCCCCCCCCCCGCCCTCCTCTCCCCTCCCCGACTTACCTGCGAGGCCTGCACGATGATGGGAACTCCCAGCAGCCTTTGCCCCGTCAGCCCGATGGCCAGAGGCACGGAACTGGCCTCCACAAACTCGATGTAGGCGATGCCCTTGGAGCGCCGCGAGTTCCTGTCCGAGATCATCCTCACGTCCCGGACCTGCCGAGGAGAGAGCGTGAGGAGGATGCCGGGGGGCGGGGGGGGCCCGGGCCACCCCAACGTCACCTTGCCGACGGCCGAGAAAAAGTCCTCCAGGTCTCGGGGACGAATGCGGGCGGCCAACTGCATGCAGAAGACGGTGCGGGCGTCTCGCTCCTCCGGGGTCAAATTGTCCAGTGGCGGTCTTTGCGCGGGAGAGCGGAGGGAGGGGGTTCATATTTCAAAATGACATTTGTGGTATCACGTTAGACCATTGATTTTTTTTCTTTTGAAAGCATTTTGGAAAAGATTTCCTCACTTGTTAGGACTTTTCTCCCTTCTGATGGGACTCTTCTCTCTCCTCACGGGACTTTTCTCTCTCCTCACGGGACTCCGGCTCCGTTTGCGCCTGACGACGGAGGTCAGGAGGTCACGGGCCGGGCCGGGACCGGACCCCGTCGGACCGGCGGGGACTCACGTCTTGTGGTAGTCTCTGTAGCGTCCGCCCCTCTCGCGGCTCCGCCGGCGCTCTCGGCTGCGACTGCGGCGCTTCTCGCGGCTGCGCTTGCGCTCGCGGCTGCGACTGCGCTTCTTCTCGCGAGTCTTGCTGGGCTTGCGCTCGCGACTGCGGCTTCGCTTCTTCCTGCCGGGACGGCGCGGAGGAACCCCGTCACCACCGAGGGCGGCCACCGCGAGGCCCGGGGATGGACATTGACTTTTCCCCCCGCCCCAAACGGATCGCGCGCCGACGGGAGGGGCGTGGACGAAAAGCCCACGCTATTTAATGGCTTTGTTGCGGGTAGAAATTGACAAACCCACGCCCGTCCCGCTTCCCGACGGCGAGACGCGCGTGACCACGACGGTGCCGGCGGCGGCGGGTACCTCTTGGCCTGTTCGTCCCCCCCATTGGGACTGGCGATCTTGTCGTCCTAGCGGGGTCGACAGAGAAGAGCGTGAGGCGGCGGACGCGACATCGGGGGGAGGGGGGGGATTGGCAGGGCAAGAGAAAATATGGAGATCGAGTGAGTGACATTGAAACAGACTTTGTTCGTGTGCCGAGGGGAGGGGGGGTCAGAGCGGAGGGCGGGCGGGCCGGCCGCCGAGCGGGGGCTCTTCTTCCTCGCCGGGCGGGACGCCTCTCAAGGGCCCTGCAGCAGACAGGAGTCTTGCGTCAAGTCAACTCGCCAGCGCGCCCGGCCCGCGGCGTCTCTCCCCTTTAGCCGCCATTTCCGCCGCTTCCGCCCCGCCCACCTAGCCCCGCCGAGGGCCGCTTCCTCCGGGTTCCTCCGCCTACTTGGGAGGGGGACACCCATAAAACGTGTGCGCGTCCGACGGGCGCTAATCCCGTCGCGTCGCCGGCTTTATAGAAAAGAGGAACCGCCATGGGCCAACAAAGCGCGCACATTTGGAGGCCACTAACGGGAGCCTTAAGCACAGGCCTTTTTCAACGACTTCCATTGCCAACACGCGCCTTTTTTCTACCCCTCCCATGTGTGGCCAATGCACACCAATAAAAAAGGGGGTCCAAACGACAGCCCGCCAGGCAGGCCTGGCCCGCAGCAAGTGGTGGAAATCTGCCGCATTACGGCCCACACAAAAAGCTTGAAAGCAGCCTAGGGTCTTTCGTGCTGCCACACTAGACTTGAGTAGCGCCTCTCCGCAAAGACTCGGGGGGGCCAAAACCTGACAAACTCGTTTGAAAGTAATAATCCACATAGACGGCATGATGCCCCCCGCCCGTATAAGTTTGTAGCCCTTAGCTCATTCCCGGGCCACGACATTTCTAGACATCAAGTCCATTTCAAGTGGCAGGACGGAGCGAGAGCGCCCCATCTCTTTGAGCCTATTTCCAAGGAACGAGAAGCTGATTCACGTGGCTTCCGGGCGGGCCACCCGAGGTGATAAGGGGAAGGGTCCCCCTCCCCGGGTTTGACGCCCGCGCTGGCGTTGGGGAGTTGTGAGCAAAGCGGTCGGTCGGTGTTTGAGAAGAGCCCAAAAAAGCCTGCTCACCTTCCTGTAAGGGGCCTCCAGCATGGCCTCGATGTCCAGGTCGTCCGCCATCCGAGCGCTGATCTGTAAAAACAAATGACGTCCGTCCGTTAAATGTATTCAGAGAGAAAAGGGAAACGACAATCCACGATCAACACAAGCGGTTTCTCCGCATTTGGTGGTGTTTGCTCTAAATGCAGCGAACGCTACCTAGACTAGGTTGTTTTTTTTACAATGCAGTAAAGTGTCGTCGCCATCGTCCGATAGTGTTTTGAAAAAATAAATAGTATCAGTGCAGTGCAACAATAATTGAAATCCAATAGATGGACTCCCAGCTCGGACAATCGAGTGAGCTTGTCGAGTTGATACAAATGAATGAGAATATTTGCAAACAGAGACATTTGTGTGGGAGCAAGTCAGACACGGCGTCAGAATCATTTGAGGTTTACATTTGCATTTCCTGCCTGCCCTTTTCTTAAGGTGCTTTTTAAAAAGGGGTTAAGGTTGGAGGCTGAATCGACGGTAGACGCGAATGTCACGTTAGCATCCCGTCGAGGCTCGGGCACGCTTTCGGAGCATAACATTAGATGAAATACCAAACAAACAAAACAACAATGACCGGACTTTACGGCTACGGCTTCCCACAGACTCGTCGCGACCACTCGGTTGCGTATCAAGCGAGCTCGTGGCCCTGTTGCTAGTTCAAATATCACGAGGCCTGGGAGGAGGCGCAACGAGTTAGCCGTTAGCTTCCGGTGCTAACAAGCGACGGGTCTCTCGTCCCCGTCCGGCACACGTTCCCGGTTCGAGGAGGGGGTGGGGAGTCCAGGCGACGAGGCAGGCGCAATTTACCTCGGCACTCGGCTCTTCGAATTGGGTGAAAACCGTGTCCGCGGTTGACTTTGTCCGCTCTACCGTCGTCAGCTCGGCGCGACTTAACTTATTGGACTTGAAATGGCGCGAGCAGTTCTCGCGAGACAAGCTGGCGAGCGCCGGCGCAACAGATGAGAACTGAAGCGTCACGGCGAAGCGACGAGACCCCAGCTCGCTGCAATGTCATTGGCCGCAGGAGACGGGCTACTGGAATAGGATTGGCTGCTCTATCCCGTAGAGATACGCCCTATTGTTTCCAGGCAGGACGCCATGATCTATTTGTGTTTTTCGTTCAAATTCAAAAATAGTACCGTCATTACTTCTATCCATACACTCAAGACGGAGAAACAACATTAAGGAAAATCCATCTGATATCAAAGCTGCCGACTTATTTGTCAAATTCATCATTCAAAACCATGCAAGACTAAGCGCACCTGCACTCAACATTCCACGAGTGAAGCCACGGGTGCCACTTTTTCTCTTTTTCATTTGTTTTATTTCACGCGTGACTGTACAGTATTTTTGTGTTTGTTTGCCATTCTATGAGAAATAAACGGGTGTAAAGCACCGTGGCCATTTAACACTGGGAATGTCCGTCCGTTTCTTCGACTTGGATGGATGGATGACGTTCCTATCCACGTGGTGAAGTTAGGAGAGAAACCCTTCCCATGTTGTTCATCAGAGCAGAAAAAAAGAACAGGGGAGTTGACCTCTGGGTCTTTATTTCAAAACATACGCCTTGGCTCACTTCCTCTTGAATCTGGTGGAGACACGAGAGGAGACGGCGACGTCAAAACGCGAGCCGACGTGAGGGCCAACCGGGTTCGGGTTCTCCCTCGACCCGACGGACGTACCTGGAGCCGCCCGGGCGCTTCCTGTCCAAGCCCAGTCGTTTCCTGTCAGCAAAGGACGGCCTAGGGAGGGGGGGGGGACGGCAGGTGAGGTGAGGAGGGTTAGAGTGACCACGAGAGAGACGCGCGTCTGTCGGCGGCTGGCCTTCACTGACCCGGATCTGTACTGTTTGAGGGCTTTGTCGCTGACGTGGGTCAGCTCTTTGTCGAAGGCCGACTGGCGCCCGCCGGCTCCCTTCTTCTTCTTCTTCTTATTGGCTGCGGAGAGAAAGCCTTTGTCATCACACACTTTTCTTCCCTGGAAATTGGAATGAGGTCCAATTTTCGACACGCGAATTCCAAAGAAAATGTCCAAAACGGGCCGCCTTCGAAAGGACCCACCTTTGGCGCCGGCGGCGTGCTGGTCGGGCTCGTCGGGGTCGTCGTCCATGGCCCTGGCTCTCTTGGGTCGCCGCGCTCGCTTGGCGGCTCGCTCGGCGAACATCTGCGCCTTGAGGATCTCGAACTGCGAACGCTCCTCGGGCTGTACGGCGGGCTCAGTCTTTAGTTACGAGCGGCGTCCCGTGGCCGGCCGGGGTTTGGCCGTGACCCACCGTCATTTCTGTCTTCTTGCCGCTCTTGATGAACTGCGCGCGTTTCTTCTTGCCCCGGAGAGCCAAGTCGAACTCCTGCAGCGCCTTGTTGACTGTCGGTGTCAGCGGCGGACGGGCGAGCGGTCCGTCAGTGGGGCGCCGGGGCAAGCCGCCCACCTTCCCGGTACTCTACTTACCCCGTATCTGCTTCCTCTCCTGCTGTGTCTGGAACCAAACGCGCTGAGGCTCTTGGGGCGCCGTGCCGCCCAGACGCTTCTGGGCCACGCTCAACTGAAAGGAGGGGACGGGGAGCGCCGTCAGCGGCACGGAACGGCAAAATGACACCGACGCGACGACTGGCCGGGGTCTGACCTTGGCCTCTGTGGCAGCCATCTCGCGCTCTTCTTTCTCCAGGGTGATCACGGCCTGGACGTCTTTTTCCAGTTTGCAGATGAGGTCGCGGAACTTGAGGACCACGTCTGAAAGAGCGCCACGGTGGCTGAAGTGGAGGGGGGTGTGTGTGTGGGGGGGGGGGGGGGGTTTGGGGGGTAGCGGCGGCGCCCCTCCCTCGCCTACTTACCGCCGGGAAGCACGCGCGCCTTGACGACGCTCTTGGCCGAGCGGACCACCTCCTTGAGCATCTTCCTCTCCGACTCGCCCACCAGCGAGACGGAGCGACCCGAGCGCCCCGCCCTGGCCGTGCGCCCCACGCGGTGGACGTAGTGTTTGGCCGTGGACGGCATGGTGAAGTTGATCACCTGACCCAGAAAAGCGCCCGTCAACAATGGCGACGTCGGCCGGGGCCAGCGAGCTCTCACCGTTTGGACGCCGTCGATGTCCAGGCCTCTGGCCGCCACGTCGGTGGCCACCAGGATGTCAATCTGGTCGTCCTTGAAGCGCCTGCGGGTGGAAAGAAAGAAAGAAAATGAAATAAAGAAAGCGGCTCTCCCCCCCCCCCCCCGTCATTGAAAGAAACCGGCTATAAATAAACCGTCTCTTCCTCCGCTGCCCCGCCCCCGTGATTGGCGCGCACCTGAGGTTCTCCAGCCTCTGGTTCTGGCTGAGTTCTCCGTGCAGCTCGCCGACCTTCAGGCCGATCAGCCCCAGCAGGATGTGCAGTCGGTGAGCTTGCTTGCGGGTCTGCGTGAAGACCATGGTGCGGTCCTGGAAGCTCCTGGTGAGCAGAGCTGCGGGCCCGGCGGCGCCGTCAAATGACCAGTGGCCGGACAGACGGACCCGGCCCCTCGCCCGGACCACCCACCCGCCAGCACGGCCTCGCGGTCGCCCTCTCTGCCGGCGCGGATGCGCACAAACTCCTGGCGCAGGTAGGGCGCCACGTCCGTGTTGCTGTTGACGAAGATGCGGACGGGCTTCTTCAGCGACACCGCCGCCAGCTCCTTGACCTGTGAGAGGGGGGGGGAGGGCGCTCCGCTTACACAAGGCATTTGGGGTCGCCCCACCACCGGCGGCGGCGGCGACGGCTCACCTCCTCGCTCATGGTGGCGGAGAAGAGCATGGTTTGACGGGTGTAGGAACACATCCGGATGATCTCCTTCATTTGCTCCTCAAAGTATTCGTCCAGCATCCTGGGCGGAGGACGGAACGGACGTCGGGCCGGGGCTCGCCACCGCCGGCTGACCTCGGCCCAAGCCCGACCCTTACCTGTCGGCTTCGTCCAGGATGAGGACCTCGATGTGCCCCAGCTCGAAGCTGGGCGTGTTGTGGAGATGGTCGATGAGACGCCCCGGAGTGGCGATCAGGACGTCCGGACAGGCCCGCAACGCCGCCTCCTGGGACTTGAGGTCCAAGCCGCCTGCGCGGTTTTGTTTTGGGCTTATTTCTTCTTCCGGACACTCATTTACGCGGGTTGCGTTTGGCGCAGGCGACGGGGTACCCACCCACGGCCAGACAGACGGTGATGGAGGTGAACTGCGCCAACTGTCGGGCCACCGAGTGAACTTGGATGCCCAGCTCTCGGGTGGGAACCAGGACCAGCACGCGGGTCACCTGCGACGTCCTGGGCTTGTACACCAAGCGCTCCAACACGGGCAGCATGAAGGCGGCCGTCTTTCCTGAAGGAGGAGGAGGAGGAAGAGGAGGAAGAAGACGCCGTGGCTCGGTGCTTTTGGCCAGGCGGACTCACCCGTGCCGGTGGCGGCGCAGGCGCACAGGTCTCGGCCCAGGAGCCCCACGGGGATGCAGGCCTTCTGGATGGGGGTGGGCTGCTTAAAGCCCAGCGCCGCCACCGCCTGCAAAGTAGGCGGGGTGAGCCGGAGAGAGCCCACGACGGACGGGACCGGACGGACCTCCCTACCTTCAGGACCGGCCTAGACAGGTTCATGTCGTCGAAAAGGAGCGCCTCGTTAAAGCGCGACGCGTCTTCGTCAAACGACTGCACCTGGAAGTCCAGGCGACGGAAGGTCAGCGTGTGTGGCGTCTCTCCGAGCGGACCGCCGCCCCCGCCACCGCCTCACCTCGCCCTGTTCCTCCTCCTCCTCGGCCGCCTCCCTGCGCTTCCCGCGCCGCGGCTTCTCCCTCAAGGTGTCTGCGGGTGGAAAATGGAGAGCAGATGAGTGACGACCGCCGCGTAAGAAAGAAACCAAATCGTTGGCATTGGCTGCGGGGGGAAGAGGAGGTTTCCGGAGGGGACCCCCCCCCCCCCTTCTTCCCCGATCACAATTCAAGATGGAGCGTACGGGCAAACGGAGAAAAGAATGGTCTCACCCGCTTGTGTGAGGATGCGCTCGTCGTCCGAGTTAAACTCGTCCTCATCTTCCTCGTCTGGGCAAGGGTTGACTGCTGCCTTTTCTTCTTCCTCCTCCTCCTCCAGATCTTTCTCTCCCGCCGAATCTCCTTGGGTCTTTTCCTAATCGACCGACGGGAAGCAGGATGAAGCGGGCGGCCGAGCGACCGGCCGAGCGACCGGCCGAGCGACCGGCCGGCCACCTCCTCGGCATACCTGCGCTTTCCTCTTCTTGCGAACTTGCTCGATCTTCTGGTCCAGAGTGGTCAAAATTCTCTGCACCACAAAAGTGTACAACAATATTTCAAATCTCTAGGTATACAGGATGTAAAATCATGGGAGCATTCGCGGAGCGCGCTAGCGTGTCGCTCGGGCAAAATGCCCGGACTTTTGAGCCATTTGGACGAGCCGGAGCCGCCGACCTCCGAGTGTCGAGGCCCGCCGTCCGACGTACCTTCTTCTTGAGCTGGCGGGCGACGTCGGGCTGCAGCCAGTCGTCATCGCCGTCCAAGTCGTGCGCGGCGTCTCTCTCGCCGAACACAAAGTCGCTGCTGAAGTACTTGGCGCCGCCCTTTTGACTGCCGAACTTCTTCTTGCGGTTCAGGACGATGGTTCCCTCCTGCAGACGGAGAAAAGACGGGGTTCGAGTCATTCCAAAGGAAGCCATCCTCTTACCTTTCACTGGCCGGCCGCGAAGGCCGGCAACTCGTTGCCAGCCTCCCGCTTTCGACAGATTGGACGTCTAAACGCGAGAACCCCCCTTTCAAATGGCACAATTCACGTCTGTCGTCAACGAATGAGAATAATTCCGGGACCTTGGTCGTAATAGTGTTGCCGGGGAGTAATAAGGCATCAGTGGGACGGACGGACGGACGCGCTTTTCTCACTTTGGCGCTGTTGTTTTGTTTTACTACGTTCGCCTGTGGCTGAAGCCAACCAGAAGCGGACCTTCTGCGCAGGGAAAGAGCGTCGAGGTCGGCCTACCTCCTCTTCGGACTCGCTGTCTTCCTCCTCCGGACTCTGCTCGTCGTCTCGGATGGTTCCGATAAGCCCCAGTTGCTCCAACATGGCCAGCGAGTGTAATTTCAAACTCCAAGCTAAAGTGGTTCGTTCGCTCGCTAGCTAGCTAGCTCGCTCACTCACTGGCTGCTACACGTGGAACGACTAAACAGGAAGCGGGTCCCGTTGACTTCCGCGAGAGCTCGGACGGGGCGGAAGTCAACCAGCTCATCAAAATAAAGTGCGAGGGATTAATAAACTACGGAATGAACAAGAAAACATAATGTGGATTCAAATCTGTTTTCTAATGAAAAATAAACCAATAATGGTTTAATAAGATGCTGGTATCATTGAAAATCCACCAAAATGTTCCATGAGTCATCTTTAATCCTTGAAAACATCTCATAGCGACCCAAAATACTGCACTTTAAGAGGGAGGCGTTGGACGCCATCGGACTGGACGTCTATCGCCGTCAATGGCAGCCACAGGCAACGTCTTTTCTTGTTGTCCGAGTTAAATTTTGTTTTTTTTCGACGGCGGTAATTGCACGTGACGGCCTGCAGCTGGAAGGGGGCGGTGTGTGTGTGTGGAGGGGGGGGGGGGGGGATTCCTGGAAAGATCTGCCCTACTTCGAGACCACCCACCCACAAATCTCCCCCATAGCAGGCAAACACGCAAACACTCCCCCACACACACACAAACACCGTCAACGGGGCAGTGGGAGGAGTCAAATGGATTAAAAAGAGCAGGAGACGGAATAGTTGGAGAGAAAAGTGAAACAAGGCAAAGGCAAGACCGCTCGTCTCCTTCTCCGGCAACCGTGAGTGAGTGCAAACGGATTGGCGTGCATTTCGCTGACGGCCACGGACGTCCAATTGGACGGGGAGGGCCACACGTTCGTTCATTGGCCCCTCTCGGAGCCCTGGCGCGTGACGTGGTGTTGATTTTGGGCCATCACTGCCTGACCTCCTTCTTTAGGTCACTCTGTCCTTGGCCAGGTGTTTTTTTTCTCTCCCTTGGGCCACGTTGGGGATCGCCAAGTCATCCAAACAAAAAAAAACATCCTTTTAAAACCAAGTAAGTGTCACGTTTTAAAACGGCATGAAAACTTTTTGGATCGGCCCGCCCGACGGAATGGGCTGACCATGACGGGTACCAAGTCCGAAACCCTAAACCACTGCGCTCCCTCCAGGGGCGGCGGCCATGGCCCCCGCCTTCCGTCTCTTGGTCCACTTGGCCGCGGCGTTGCTGGTCGGGGTGGCGGCGGCGGCGGCGACGACGGCGGAGCCGGGCGCCCAAGCGGCCGGCTGCAAAGTCCGCATCACCCGCAAGGGCCTGGACTTGCGTAAGCCCCGGGCGTCTCAGCGTCCCTCCGTCCGTCCGTCCGTCCGTCCGTCCCGACCTTCTTTCTTTCTGCGTCTAGTCAAGGCGGAGACGCTGAAGTTTGTGGAGGAGGAGCTGAGTAACATCCGCATGCCGGAGATGAGCGGCAACCAGGGCAACTTCTACTACAACATCACAGAGTAAGTCTGGGGCGGCCGGCCCCGGGTCCCCCCCGGACGCCACCGAGGACCGGGGCCGCCGTTGACAGCCACCTGCGTTCAGCGTGCAGATGGAGGAGTTTGACCTGAGCCAAGCCCAGCTGAGCTTCCGGCCTCACGGCGGCCTGATTTTCCACGTGCGCAACTCGTCCATCGCGCTGCGCTTGCACCGACAGCTGCTCTACTGGTTTTTGTCAGTACGGCCGGCCTCCGTCTTGGCCGCCGCCGTCGGCTAACGTCGGCCGTCGGCTAACGTCGGCCGTCCGGCGCCGCAGCTACGACGCGGGCAACATCAACGCCTCGGCCGACGGCGTCCACATCGACACGGCCGTGGAGCTGGGGCGAGACGCGGCGGGACGCCTCAAGATCGTTAACGTCACGTGCGGGGCCAAAATCGAGAAGATGAGGGCAAAGTTCAGCGGGACGCTCGGGTAGCGGCAAATGGCCGTCGGCCATCCCCGGTTACTCCCGCGTTGACCGACGTCTTCCGCCCCAACAGGAGAGTTTACGACATCCTGGGCAAGTTCCTGACCACCGCCATGCGTCTGGTCCTCAACAGGCAGGTCGGTCCCCCGGCGAGTCCCCCCCGATTGCGTGCGTCCTCCCGACTGCGTGCGTCCTCCCGACCGCGTCCATTTTCCCGACCGCTTCCGGATGCCACGCAGATCTGTCCGGCCCTGCGGCACGCGTCGCTGGTGCACGTCAACGCCATGCTGGAGACGGTTCCGGTGAGGAGCGAGGTGGACGGCTACGTCGGGATCGACTATTCGCTGACGGAGCACCCGCGGGTCACGTCGCAAAGCCTGGACATGAATTTCCGGGTGAGTGGCGTGTCCCGCCGTCCTCTTTGGCCTCCTTCTTAAGGCGGAAGGCATCGGCTGTTTGTTTTTTGTCTGGAGCAGGGCATGTTTTTCCCCCTGTCGGCCGAGCGTCAAGCTCAGGTGAACTCGGCGGCGGAGCCCCTGATGGGAGAGTACGACAGGATGGTGTACTTGGCGCTGTCCGAGTTCTTCTTCGACAGTGGCTTGTTCTCCTACTACAAGGAGGGCGTCTTTCAAATGAACATCACCAACGACAAGGTGAGCGCCCCCGTTGGCGCGCCGTCCCCCCCCCAAAAAAAACCTTGGTAACCCGTCTGTCTGCGCCGCAGATGCCCAAAGACTTGGAGATGCTGCTGAGGACCACCTACTTTGCAACCATCATGATGATGGCGAGTAGCGGGCGCTTTCCTTCCCCCTTTTTTTTCTTCCCCCGGCGTGGTCGGCGGCGCGTCTGGCCGACACGTGGCCCGAAGGCACCGGGCTTGATGTCCATCCTTTGTTTGTGGGCGGCAGGAGCCGGCGCTGATGGACTCGCCCGTGTCCCTGGAGCTGGCCGTCAACGCGGCGCCCAAGGCCGTCATCAAGACCTCCGGGGCCACGGTGCTGATGACGGCCACCGTCCGGGTGCTGATGATGCCCGCCGGTCGGCCGCCGGTGCGGCTCAGCAGCATGACCATGGTAGGGGCGGTCCGGGCGTCCTACGGGGGGCGGGGCGGTCGGCCCTCACCTCCCGCCTTTTACAGGAAACCCTCTTCAACGCCAGAGTGTTCGTCCGAGAAAAACGTCTGGCCGTACACGCCGAACTGCGCAAGTCGGTCCCGTCCCCAGGAAGCGGTTTGGCTTCGGAGGACTTTGATGGTTGGAACGCGTTTGTCTTTCTTTCAGGTTCAAAATCTTCTCCAACCAATCGGCGCTGGAATCTCTGGCGGTGAGAAAAGTTCTCTTTTGAAGCGTTGTTTTGGTGGCGCCGGCGGTTTGTGCGCTCGCTCTGACCTTGGCCGGCCTTTTGCAGCTGATTCCTCTCCAGTCGCCGCTCAAGACGGCGCTGCAGATGTCGGTGGTTCCTCTCATCAACAGTAAGGAATCGGTGGTGGGCGGCGGTGGCGAGTGACGGATACCCGTCTTCACGGGCCATTTTTTACAGACTGGACCAAGCACGGCGTTCGCATTCCTCTAGCTGACGGGATGGACCTCGTGGAAGACGTGGTGGAATATCACAACGTAAGTTAGG
Source organism: Stigmatopora nigra (assembly GCF_051989575.1). Lineage (NCBI taxonomy): Eukaryota > Metazoa > Chordata > Actinopteri > Syngnathiformes > Syngnathidae > Stigmatopora > Stigmatopora nigra. The sequence goes on from NC_135517.1 coordinate 153,781, forward strand.
CGAAAAAAAAAGAAGAATTATTGGTCTGGTTCTTTGAATTACGTTCGTCCTTCAAACAGCTGCGTTTTTAGCAATCCTATTTTAAATGTTTAACTGCGTCACTCCGGATGGAATGACTGCAACTATGGTCAACATAGACTTTGATATGAAAAACAACGGCCACCCTTTGACCCCGACGGATGGCCTTTGACCCCCCCCACAGGGTTTCATCGTGATCGGCGCCAACCTCCACTTCAGCAAAGGCCTGAGGGAGATGGCGGCCGGCCCGTAAGGGCCCGTGAGGCCCGCCTCCCGCGTCCGATCCGCTGGGAAACCTGGGGGCGCCGGATCGGACGACGGCGGCGGCATAAGAGCGTGGCGGGAGGACCACGCCCCCTCCTCTCCCTTCTCCCCGTCTGAGCACAGAGGCGCCAAAGAGTGTCGGCGTGACCGCTTTTATTGGGACCGGCGTGGGACCGGCGTGGGACCGTCAGTCCAGGGCGAGGCGGGCGATGTCGTCGTAGCCGTGGAAACCGCACTTGGCGCCCGCCACCTTGCAGCCGAAGGTCAGCGCCTCCGGCAGGGGGGCGCCGCCGGCCAGCCGGTGGATGACGGCGGCGTTGAAGGTGTCGCCGGCCCCCAGCGTGTCCAGCAAGCGCTCCGGCGGGAAGGCGTCGGAATGCAGCGCCGTCCCGTCGCCGTCGGCCGCGTCCGCCCCCCGCTCGGCCCAGGCGCAGATCAGGACGGCCCTGGAGAGGGGGAGGGGGGGACAAGTGTCGGTCGGGAGTCGAGTGTCGGACGCGCCTGTCAAATGTATCTGTCAAATGAAGGGCTGTCTGGCCGCAATCGCTTTGGCTTTGCCTTTCAATCAGTCCATCCCCGCCGGACGTCCGATCCGCCGGAAGCGGGACTCCGTCTTTGGCGTGTACGGCCGCGCCCTCCCGCTTCCAACGGACGGGACGTCCGGCGCCGTCACAAAGACCAGCCGTGCAGAGATCATGCTTGGCCCTCTCGAAATCATTCAAATTGGGCAATTCGAGGCCTTAAAATCCTATCCGAAATAGAAGGTCGCCGGCCGCTGACCCGGGACGGAGTCGAGGTCGGAGTCCTCGCAGGGCGTCGGCGGGCGTCCCGAAGCCCAGGTGACGAGCCACGTCTTTGCTTGCAAACACCTGAGCAAAAAGCTACTGTCAAGGAACTGGATGTTTTTTTATAAAGCCGCGGGGGTTCATTTCTTTGCGTCAACGGTGGAAAAAGGCCCAACCCACCACGTCGGCGCAAGGGAAGAGCCGGTAGAGTTCCTCTCTGGGCTTCTCGATCTCCACGGAGAGCACGATCCTCTGCTCCGGCACCACCGCTTGGTTGTGGCGCTCCACCCTGGCCATCATCTTGAGCTGCTCGTCGGCGTTGCGCCCCTGCGGTGGAAAAAGGGAGAGGGGGGCCAGAGGTCGGGTCACGCTATCCCGTGGAATGCAGCGCTTACCTCCCAGTGGATCCACTTGAAGGCGCTTAAATCCACGGCGTCAAAGTCCTCCGACGTCACCTCGGCGATGTTGCTGCCGGCCACGGATTACAATGAGCCTCAAAACAAAACGGACCCCATCCAAGGATGACTCACACACACACACACATGCTATTTCCTCTCAAAGCAAACAGATTTGCATGTATATGCCAATCATTTTATCAATCCATCCAAATATTGTATCTGGTGCATGCTTTTTATAAATTAAAAGACCCAATTAAGGAAATTAACGCCACTGCAGAGCGACCTCACTTCCTGTGGCGAGAAGGCTACGTTGACGCGTTTGTCCGCGCGGAGAGGTGGGCGGGGCTCCGCAGTGGCTCACCTGACCCGCCATTAGACCCACCTCCCATCTTGTTAGGACGGACTCCCTCCAAAAATCCGGGAGGGAAGGCCGTCCTACTGGCCATGTCGCCCCGGCCCTGGCCCGGCCTTAGCCCCGCCTTTGCCCCGCCCTTTGCCCTTACGTGTCGGCCAGCAGAACGGTGCGTGAGCCGCTGGACGGACAGACCACGCAACAGGCGCTGGGCGTTTGGCCCGTGGGCTGCCACGCCACGGCTGAAATATCGATGGACCGACGATTGAAGTCGTCCGCGATGAAACTGACGCGCACGCACGCACACACACATACACACACACACACACACCATCAGCCAGTTGATACTTTTCAATAAAAAGCGTGCGAGCGTCCGGCGTTTGCCGTCTCGGCGAACCCAGGCCTCCTGAAAGACAAAAGCGGGTCAGTGTGCGACGCACCTGTTGCCGTGGAGGATGGTGCGACTTCCCGTGACGTGGTTGGCGATGATCACGGAGGTCGGCGCCGCGCCGCCGCGCCGCCGCCGCCGCGCTCGCGCAACAGCGACACGTCCACCCTGAACTTCTGAAAATCCTCCAAAATAAAACTAAAGACGGGAAATGGCTTCACCAGCCCGACCCAGGCTGAGCAAAACGGTTGAAAATAACAACAGTGACGAGAAGATGTTTCTAATGTATCTTCCATTTTAGTGCATACTCCGTGTTTGTTGTTCGCCTGCGTGTGTCGTGTGTGTGTGTGTGCCAGCAAGTAGTCCAATCCATTTTGACCGTTTGAGAGGCGAACGCTCTGGGTTGTGATGGAGAAATAGTGTTAAGATTCCACTTGTGCTATTGGTATTACCTGGCCACGGGTCCGGCGCAAAGCGAGCCCATGAAGGCGCAGGGCGATCCCAGAAGCGACAAAACCGTGCAGGAATTGGACGCGTTGCCGCCTCGTTGCCAGCGCTGGGACAAACACCTGTCATGCAAATGACAAGTCAGTGGATCGGACACTTCCAGATCATACCACAAGGGGGCCGAGCGTGCTGTTGGAGGAACAGTGAGGTGGTCGCCGTACTTCCGCGAAGCACAAAATAAAGAAACTTTTCCCTCGTCACAGCAATCTAGTCACCACGCGTAGCTTGCAATTCGATGACACGTTGACATTCGACGGGCACAGCTAACGTGACGGGAAGACCGTCGGGCGCAGGAATGTTGCCTTTGCTTTTTTTTCAATTAGCATTAGCATTCGCTCACCGACTCACCTGCTGTCAGAATCCTCCCGAGGAAATTGCTCCACCACGCTGATAATGTCGAGACAAACGAGCCCGACGCACAAAATCTTCTTTTGCTCTTCCCGTCGCGCCATGTCGCTTTTGTTTGTTTGGACTTTGTTCCGACGACCACAGCTAGGGGGCTAGCTGGCCTGGCTAGCCTGTGACGTCGCCAACAATCCACCTTCGTGAACTGGACTCACGTGACAAAAAAAAAAACATCCCAATAAGACCATGAGTGTGTTTCGTTCCATGTTTTTTCATTTATTTTGATAGAGTTCTTTGTCTCTAACAAATATGCATTAAAAATCATCAGGAAATGACGCAAGAATGCCCCAAAAGAACAGGAATTTCACGCTAAATGCACTAAAATGAGGTCATAGGTACATCCACTGCCACAAGTGCAATTCATTTGAAGTGGGAGGATGGCAGCAAATTAGCGAGCATCGCACGGCTTGGTCTTCCGGCATCGTCGATTGCAGATTAAAAAAAAAAACTTTTTTTTTCTTAAAAATGGGCAGCGGGAATTGTTGGCGGCCAAAATGGCCAGAAATTTAGAAGGGCTCCTTGGCAATGAAGCGGGAGAAGACGGCAAACGCCGCCGCGGCTTTATCCGTCGGCACCATGTGACCCGAACCCTAAGGGAGGGGCGGGGTCAAAGGCCAAGCAATTGTCATTTTGACGGCACGCCGACTCACCTTGACGGTGAGGAAGGCCAAGTTGTCGAACTCCTTGACGAAGCCGCCCACCTGCCGGCCCGCCCCGTCCTCGTACAGCCACGGACGACGACTCACTTGCACCTGCCGGCGGTTTGGACATTTGGAGCACGCCCGCCGCCATCCGTCCACCCAAGCCAAACTAATAGCGGCTCCTCTCAATAGGCCACATCCGGATGAGAGAAATGGAAAGTGTGCGGACTCTTTGGGCCACTGACCGTCTGCTTCAGGGACTCCACGAACCACTCGTCGCCCATGAAGTTGCAGGCCATGTCCACGTCGCCGTTGTACACCAGCACGCGGTACTTCTGCACAGACGTACGGGTTGTTGTTTTTTTTTTTTTAGTGCCCGAGCGGGACGGCACGGCGAGGCGGACGCTCCGACCAGCGCGGACAGGAGTTTCAGGTACTGCTTCGTGACGTCCGGGTACAGTCGGCCGTAGTTGAGGTTGACTTGGGAACTGCAAACCCAAAACCAGTGCAAGTCATTTTTTTCCCTTCCTTCCTTCCCGTCCACGAAGTGAATGTCTCCGAGCGCGCCTCACCTGCAGATGGACCACGGCGGCGCGGCGGCGCTAATGTACAGGGCGCGCCGCACGTACGGGTCGTTGAGGAAACGGCTGGCGGGGGTGGAGTTGGTGCAGGGCGGCTCCAGCCGCACGGGGGTGCCGCGGGACATCAGACCCAGCAGCTTCTGGTAGGTAGAGCAGAGGTTGGGGCGCTCGCCGAGGAGACCGGAGGACGCCAGGACGCACCTTCTTCCACATCTGCGTCCCGGAGTGATGGATGAAGATGTTTCCCATGTCGCGCAGCACCAGCTGGTCTCCCTCCACGCTGGAAACACAAAATGGCCGGTGAGCGCCCCAAAAGACCGGCGGAGGAGCCTTCCCGACCTGAATCTGCGGGGGACGCCGCCCGGGCACGGCGCGTACAGATTGTACACGTTGAGTCCCGACTTGTAGATCACGTCCTGGACCTCGGCCAGCTGCCAGAAGAGAGAGGGAGGGAGGGGAGGGTGGGGAGGGGGTGAAGATGGGACAGATCGGGTCCCGGGCGGCGACAATGGGACAAATCGGGTCCCGGGCGGCAAAGGAGACGACGCTCACGGCGGCCGAGCAGACGGGGTCGGGGTTCCGGTGGAAGTCGCAGGGGGCGTGGCGGCAGCAGCCGGCCTGCAGGCGGCCCCACAGGCCGTTCCCCAGCAGGCCGTGGTAATAGGCAAAGTAGACCAGAGAGTTGTCGTTCAGCTCGTAGCTGGACATCCCGTTGCCCACCGCCACGCCCTGGGCACAAAATGGAGCCGTGAGACCTCCAACTTAATACGTAGCGCCACCCGTGGCCGCAGATGACTTTACGTTGGGGATTTCGCTCCGTTTCCGCCTCCCCCCGTTACCTGCAGGCGGAGCTCGTCGTCCTCCATGACCCTCTCGGCCAGCGTGGGCACGTAAATCCCGCCGTAGCTCTCCCCCGTGAGGTAGAGTCCGTTGGCGCTCAGCTCCGGGTACAGCCGGAAGAACTCCTTCAGGGCCAGGTAGTTGAGCAGGGACACCTGGCGGGAAAAAAAAAAAAACGGTCGCCCGACGGCCCCCATCCGCCGATAGACGAGACTCGGGAGATGGATGGACCTCCGCGTCATCGGTGGTGTAGTTGCCGTCGTCCGAGTAGGAGAAACCCACCCCCGGTGGGGACTCCAGGTACAGCATGTTGGCGATCTAAAAGAGGCACAACGCAAAGACATCTGGAGGCAGGTTGGCGGTACTACCGGCGCAAAATGGATAAACGCCGCGTTCAAAAGTGCACCGCCGACAAATTCCATTTCCTCGTCAATAAAAGGACCTTGAAGAAAAATGTCTGCTCGCCTTGTTCCAAGAGTTGGGGTTGGGTCTCAGGGTCATGCCGTCATCCTCTATCTGGAGGAGAAAAACAAGTCAAGTTCCAAGCAAAAGCAGTCCACTGGCAAGTCAATCATCACTTTCAATATCCAATTCATTCACGGACTTGAGCTCACTGTGCCGTACATTCACGTATCACGACAAAATCAAGGTGGACCGAGTGAAAGAGGCAATTCTGCCATCGTTTGATCCAAACTGTACGTTATTACACAAAAGATCCAGACGGCGTCGCACCTACCAGGAAGGGCCCGTGCTCCGTCAACAGCCCGTCCAGCGAGCTGCATCCCGGCCCGCCGTTCAGCCACAGGACCACCGGGTCGGACGCCGGCGAGCCCTGGGATTCCACAAACCTGCGTGCGGGTGGCGGGCCGTGGGCTCGGGTCGACCCAGCGGACGGCGTGGCCGTGGGCTCGGGTCGACCCAGCGGACGGCGTGGAGCGCTCACCAGTAGTGCAGATGCTTGCCATCGGCCACGTTCAAGTAGCCCGAGTAATGCTTGAAGGCGGGCTGCTTGGCCAGCCCGGGAAGGCCGAGGACTTCGTTCTCTGCCGGCGTCGCCGCGCCCGATGCCGCCAGCGTCGCCAACAGGAAGTAGTGGTACAACAGCACGGCCGCCGCCATCTGTCGGGAAGATAGATTACTATCAGGACTCTTTTGTATTTTTTGCTTGAGGTGCTCAACTTGAATGTTCGTCTAACTTTTAGCAACGTGTCTATATCACTACTTTCGGGCCATTTTTTGTCTTTTTATCGACGACCTTATTGTCTTTCAAGAACGTTGTTGTAGCCAAAAGACCAAGCTTTCGGTCGCACAATCAAAGTTGAACACACTGATTTCAGGACAAGTCCATTTGTGCCGACGATGAGGACATTGTTACAACATCTTAAGATAATGAGCTTATTCCCCCCCCCCCCCCCCCGTTTCAAATCTTGATCTATGTATAGTTTGATAGAGCACTGTTTTGACATTTCGTGGAACACACTTTGACCGAGAGCTTTCGACGTGAAAATAGCGTCACGTCATGCGGATGCGACGTCCTCCAAATGAGCAAAGCCACTTTAGTGCTAAAAGAGTGACAAGGACCAAAAAGTGGTCCGAATAAAAATAAACACAGCGAAATATCATAAATATATTGCCTGACCTCCGGTGTCCGTGTCGTCGACGACAATATTCCGAAGGCAAGCAGGAAGCAGTTCACGTGATCGTTTGTCGACTCACGTGATTGGCGTCGTCCACGTGATTCGGGCGCTCGCCAAACCATCAACACGTTCGTCCCATTTGGATTTCAAGAAACGCCTTCCACTTTTAGCCGCCTTGTTTTATGTGTTGCTCCATTTTTGTTTACAGCGAGCTCCTTTATTTGACACAGTTGAAGCCATTCGTACACACTTTCAATTGCGGCGCCTGAAAAGTACAAGGCGGGTCACGTGACTCACTTTCGGTCGAGACTCTGATTAAATTCAAATACTCTATTTTTTTTTCTTCAAAAAAAGCATTTCTATACTCTGTCGGCGCTTTTCGTAAAAACAACCATATATAGTCAGGCTTATATAGACTTCAAAAATGACAATGCTTAGCAAATATATACGTGGGACGTCATCTTAGTGGTTGACTTTTAATGGCAAACTGGTCCCATTTGCATCCATTGGTGACATTTCAAAATCAAGTGAAGTTGGCCAAATGATCTAATTGTTTCAACAGCGTTTTTGGTGCTCAGCTTGCAAGGGATTTAGCCAGGGATCTCCCGCTCACTGGATCCTGCCGCCGTGGCCCCCATCATCTCCTCCAAGGCGGCTTCGGGCCCAAGGAGCCTCAAGAGGGAGCGGAAGGCCCGCTCCGCGTCACCCGGGAACTGGGACGGGCCCAGCCGCCGCAGAGCTGCGCAAAAGAAGAAGAAGAGGCATTGAAGCGCCCGCCCGCCGGCCCACCCGTGGCGTTCCACGGGACGACTCTGGCCGGCCGCGCTCACCCTGGCGCGGGATCTTTGGCAGCAGGTCCAGGCGGGGCGCCACTCGGCCCTCCCGAGACACGTCCACGCCCCAGTGCAGGAGAAAAGCCACGCTGGAATCCCATTCAGATGGAATTGAAGCGGCGGAAAAAGAAAGACGGGTTACATTTTTGACCTTTCCGACCTTGGGAGATGGGGATGACGCAGGAGCAGCGTGGAAGAAGCCTCTCCGTCGGGAAGGCTCACCCAACGTGGATATTTGCCCTGCAAACACACACAAATCGTTACGTCAGTGACGGACACGTGATGATGAGACGCACGGAAAAGAATGGTCGCTGGGTGAATTCAATTCATGGCAAATGTGTCCGTGAGGGTCAGATATGCAAGTACATATCGAATACGGCGTAACGACCAGCAGATGGCAGAACTGGCTTTATTTCTTTTTATTGATATTGAAAAAAAAGAGCAAAAAGAGGAGGGTTGGCGGTGTGTTTTTTTGTCTTTTTTTCCAAGCCTGAAGTGCTCCTTTTCTTTACTTTTTTTCCCCCCGAGATGAAGCGAGCAATGCCGACTCAGCGGTATTTTTTGCCCCTGCCGGCAACATTTGCAAAAGTCATCAGCACGAGAGAGAGAACAGAAGAAGAATAAAAAGAAGAAGAAGAAGCCAGCCAGCCACTGACGTTTGTCTGTCTGTGGGGAGTGGGAGGGGTCACGGAATGGCTTCCTTTTGCAGCAACGTCAAGTACATACAAAAAAAAAAACCCAATAATAATAAAAATGGGGCAAATTGTGTGGTTATCAACTCTGACCTCCAGCTAGTGACACGCTACCTGCAATCACTAACAATGAGTCACACACACACACACAATGCATCTGCCTGAGTTTGGTTTTCAAAGCAAAGGCCCGCTCGTCTGTCGTGAGCCCCGCCCCCTTCCTCCATTGGCCGGCCGGCCGGCCGGTCCGCCGCGGCGTCCGTTCTGTGACATTTGCTCGACGGGTCCGGCGCAAACGAGGCGGAGAGCGAAAAGTCGTCCGTTTGCTGTTTCCAAGCACGTCCTACAATTGGCTCAACTCAAAAAAAAAAAAAAACAAAATGGGCATTTTTTTCCTTCCTTCCTTTTGTCTTAAAGGTCTCAATCTGGAATTCTTTCCCCGGGTTGATGTTTCTTCACTGTTTGATAAACCCCATGTGACGTGAAACCAGCAAAAAAATAAACAAAGAAGAGCCAGAGATTGTCTGGCTTTGATTAGCGCGCAGTTATTTGAAACTTGTGCTGCCGCCGCCGCCGCCACCGCCGCCGCCGCCGCCGCCGCCGGAGCTCCACGTGAGCCTGCTCATCCAAGTACTTCCAGGGTGGGCGGGTGTGCGCATTTTTCCACCTCTCCTCTCCCTCATCTTCTTGCGTTTTGAGGGCACGTCAAGCTCTCGCTCGCTCTGGTGGCCCAACCGTGTAAAAACGATGTTTGGGGACTGCCGTCAACATCCGATTCACAAACGCTGGCATCGGCGGTGACGGCAAGAAATGACTTGAATTGTCTTCTTTGGCTACTTGTGACTTTTCCGAGGCTGGAGCTCTTATGATGGGTGAGAGACAGACAAGTCACCAGGGGCCAAAGTGGCCCCTGAAAGAAGGTCCACTTCAAAAGCAAAAGCATCCACTCACTCACTTCTAAAAGATCGGCTGGCGCCTCCTCTGGTAATGACAGGACACGCGTCGAGTGCAAATGACACGGTGACTGGCGCCCACTGCCTATATTAGGGCGCCCACGTTGGGCCACTCCAAGGACGGGTGACGGCCGTTTGAAGGGATGAGGACGGAGCTGCTCTTGGCGGCCACGCTGCTGCCGCTCTTCGCCGCCGCCACCGTGGACGGGGGAAGGCGGCGGATGGAGGGGAGACGGGGCGGCCCGGGTGAGCCGCCAAAAAAGAAAAACATTATTGTCGGCCGGCTCACGTCCACCGCCGGAATTGTCGAAATGCCGTCAAAGCCAAAAGAATGTTATCTTTTGTGGCTTTTTTTTTTTAGGGGCGGCTCGGGTCGGAGAGGGACGGGGGCCGCTCGGGAACCTCGGGAGCGGACGCCGACCGCTTTGGACAAAAAGCGGGACCGCTCTTCTTCTCCAGACATCCGGGTGTGCAAGTAAAAGGGGGCGGGCCGCTGCCCGCCCCGACTCAGGTAGCGGGCTACCACCTGTCGGGGTGGGCAAACTACGGGGGTGAAACTTGTGCTTCCGAGCGCTAAAGGGGAAAGCTTTCCACAATGGCGTCCGCTAACAAGTGTCATCAGGGGATTTCAGTCAGGTGGCGCCCGAGCTCGTATCCACCGACCGTCTCCCATTCAGGGAGGGAGAGAGAGGCTAGAGGAAGGACGACGGCGGCAAAGCGAGAGAGTCGCAGGAGACGGCGGGATGAGAGGATGAGAAAACCAGAAGAGAAGTCGAGGAAGCGGGAACGGATGGCACCGGACGTCTTCCGAGAAGAGGCCGCCAAGATGGAGGTGGGAGGAGGAGGCCTCCCTCCCGGCTGCCGTCTCTCCGACGACACGCTGAGCTGCCAGCGCGCCAAGCTGGCCCATTTCCCGCCGCTCCTCCTGCCGCGCCTCAAGTGGCTGACTTTGGAGGGTGAGTGGCGCCTCTTCATTTCCTTCAAAGGGAGGGACGGGGTTTGCACCCTCGGCCCGAAGCCCTTCTTTCCTTTTTTGGGGCCAGGCAACGACATCGGCGCCATCCCGGAGGCGGCCTTCAACGGCCTTCCCAACCTGGAATGGATCAACTTGAAGGGGAACAAACTGACGTGGGGCGCCGTCCATCCCGCTGCCTTCCGGGTGAGCCTCGCCCAACGAAGGCAACCTCGGGTGGGGGGCACTCGCCACCCTTTGTCTGCGGCAGAGTCTGACGGCGCTGAGGCGGCTGTACCTGGACGGGAACCTCCTGGAGGCGCTTCCCGCCAATCTGCCGGCCGGCCTGCAAGAACTGAGCGTCAACGAAAACGGCCTGCGGGGGATCGGCGCCGACGCTCTGCGAGGTGACCTCTGGGTTAGGGTTGACGCTCCTGTAAAGGGGGCGTGACACGGGGTGACACGGGGTGACACGGGGTGACACGGGGTGACGTCGGCAGGTCTGGCTAATCTGGTGAGCCTGCAGCTGGAGGGCAACCTCCTGAGCCAGGCCAACGTGGACCCCCAGGCCTTCCGGCCCCTCCTCCGCCTCCGCTACCTTCGACTGGGGCGCAATCACTTTGTCTCCGTCCCCCGGGGCCTCCCCGCCTCGCTCCAGGTACCACGTCGGAGGGCGGCGCCGTGGGAGACCAGCCGACCGTTGGAGCTCTTTGTTTTGAGCTCTCGGCCTTTTCCGTCGGTCAGGAGTTGTACCTGGAGAACAACCTGATCCGGGAGATCCCGGCGGGCGTCTTGGACGGCAGCCGAGAACTCAACGTGCTCTCCCTGAGGCACAACGGCTTGGAGGAGACCCGGATGGCCCCGCTGGCCTGGATCCACCACAGGTGGGAGTGCGGCCGAATGGCGATTCCGAACGGCGGGCGGGCGGGTGGGGCCCTCCTTCACCGCTCGCCTGGCCAACAGGGGACTGGAGTCGCTGGACCTTTCGTACAACCGGCTCCGGCTGGTGCCTTCCTTCCTGCCCACGTCGCTGATCCACCTGGTGCTGGTGGGCAATCGCATCGAGAGAATCCCAGGTCGGTCCTCGGCGGCCACGCCCACGCCGAGATGGGCCCAGAGAAGCAGGTTTGAAAAGGAGGCAAAGGAGGAACGAGCGTCCCCATTTCTAGGCTCGGTGCTGGCCCACCTGGAACCGGGCCTGGAGTACCTGTACCTGTCGCACAACCGTCTGGACGGCGCGTCCTTGGAAGCCGAGTCCTTCTCGGGCGCTCGCGGTTCCCTGCTGGAGCTGTGCCTGGACCACAACCGCCTGCGGGCCGTGCCGCCCGCCATCGGGCGCATGAGGCGGCTCCGCCTCCTCCGGCTGGACGCCAACCGCATCAGGTGAGTGGGCGCGGAGGGGGCGGGTGACCGGCCCGTGGCGTTTTGACGGGACGCCACGCTCGTCCGGGCAGGGACGTCCCCGAGGAGGCCTTCTGCCATCGGGAGGAGGAGGAGGAGTCGGGGGAGGAGGAGGAGGAGGAGGAGTCGGCCCTGGTGACGGTCAGGCTGGACAACAACCCCCTGGAGGCGGCGGAGGTGTCGCCCGCGGCCTTCGCCTGCCTGGGCTCGTCCTCCGCCGCCGTGGTCCTGACGCCGCGGAAGCAGACGTGAGCGGACGTGAGCGGACGTGAGCGGCGGGCCCCACGGAGCGCTTCTTTGGCGGCCGCCTTCCACAAATACGTTGGAAATAAAAGCCAGACGTTATTGCTGCTTTTTTTTTGAAACACAAAATGTCAATCAGAATAGGCTTGGACGTTATTTTGCTCCAAAAATGGATGGTCGGCCATCCTAGCCTTTTTGGAAAATGGCGGCCAGCCGGCGACAGACGCCACGGCGACCGCGACCACCGCCACCACTTGGCTGGTGGGCAGAAAATGGACTGATTTATGCGTGGCGTGTTTTTTATTACACAGCTCAGCTCTTTTTCCTCTTAAAGGGCCACGACCAAGCAAAGAGTCGTCGTACATTAAGGTCTACCCACATACGGCTTCATTCTTTTCTTTTGTTTTGCTTTGCGCTTGTTGGGTGGGGGTTCAATCTGAGTCGGGATCACTGCCTTCGGGGCGGGCCCATCTGTCAAACAGATTAGCGGACATTCCACGCACGCCCGCCCACTTCCCGCTCAGGTGTGGGACGCGATAGCGAGCGGCGAGACCCCACCACCGTATGGAAGCGGCAAGCCGGCGAGCCAGATTGTGATGTGGCGGAAAACAAAGCATCCGGCAAAGGAATGCTTCTTTGCTTTTACAAGACGCAGTAGATCACGCGCAAATCTGCTTTTCATGTACGTACAACGGCGAGGTGACACGTGGAAACGTTTTGCTCTGCCTCCTCGTCGGCGTGAGAAGCGCCGGCGGATAAAGCCGGAGGAGGAGGCGTGCTCAAAAAGACAGGCAGCCAACGACCAAAAGTTGCCATCTTTTAGCTTTGCAAAAAGACATTTAAGATAGAACAGGTGTCTCCAAATCACCGGCCCCTTTTCACTCGGCCGTATTGCCACCAAAAATAAAATCATCATAAATGTGAAATAAATGATCCAATCCATGGCTTGTTGTCTTCAAAAGAAGATACTTGCCCTATTTGTTGGATCATCGACCAACTTTTTCAAGGGGAAACCTTGAAAGGCCGCTTTGGGGATGCGCTCGGAACGCCCACCCACCGCATTTTCCAGCAAAAGTGGAAATGCGACATGGCACAGATGATCTCAACGACCGGCGGGCGGCGGAAAGTATGAGGAGGCGGGAGAACGACGCCGGGGGAGAGCCGCCATCGTCGGGAAAAGGGGGGGGGGGGGGGGGGGGAAGGAAAAAAGCAATTGGCGTGGGATGCCAGAGAAATGCTCACTCGTGGGGGGCGGGATTTGGGGGTTGATCTCTCGCACTCTCTCGCAGTGTCCCCCCCCCCCCTTTTTTGTTGCTTTTGAACCCCCCGCCCCCCTTGCCGTTTTCGGGGGCCGACTTAGGTGGCGTCCCTCCGTGCCGTCCAGCTCAAACTTTGCCAAAGCATCCGACGGAGCAGGTAGGTCAAAGGAGACCAGAAAAAAAAGTACTTTTCAGGTGGTAGTGGGTCAGAGGGAACTCATTAGGCGCTGGCTGGCTGGCTTTCGGGGATTTGACTTCTTGACTCCATTTGGGCTTTTAAGCAAAGGCGCGGAAATTCAATGCGGGGATGCCGTTGTGTTTTTGCCACCGCGTTGATGTCGGATGGATTGTGGGAAGAAGATGTGGTGGGATTTGGCGGGGTCCATTTCCAAAAAGACCTTCCGGATGCTCTTTGTTTTGGCAGGTGCTCCGTTGGATTTTGCAAAAGTGGCGACTTGGGTTCTTTGACAGCCAAACACGGCCGTTCTTTTGACTATTTGGCTGCATTTCTAAGGGTTATCAGAGTGGCTTTTTTTACATTCATGTTTTTATCTTTACTCTTAACGAATTTGCCCCACGACGGGTTTCACCGGGGAATCAGACGCCCGGCGTTTTCGGCGGCCGGCCCCTCTCCCGTGCCGGAAAATATTTGCGGCGGGGCGCGGAATCCCCGGAGATGAGCCGGCGGCGGGGCGCGGGGAAGGCCGTAAATCGGCAGCCGCGCCGCAAAACATTTGCCTTGGCCGCTCATTTGCCGGCGGCGGGCGGCCGGAAAACGCTTGGAAAGGCCTGGAAAGGCCTCCCTGATTCCAACTTTTTGCTGACTTTTATTAAAAAAACTTGAAATGTAAGCCACCAGATTGAAGGGCCGGCTTCTGGACAAAGAAGTGAAAATAGGGCTGGATAATGGCAAGCGACCCGTTAAAAAAAGAAAAGAGAATAACATATATAAAGAAGGGAAACGCAGCATTGTGATGTTTGTGGGCCGGCAGGTAGATAAGACAAGAAGCCGGGGGTGCCATGAGGCTGCTCCTTCTGATCGTTCTTCTGCTGCCGCTGACCGCCGTGGTGGTGGTGGTCGGCGCCAAGAAATACCAACGCGTCGACGTGATGGAGATTGCCAGAAACTACGACGTGATGGTGGCCGACCAAGACGACGACGGTGACGACGGCGACGACGACGACCGTCACTACGACGACGACGACAGCTGCCCCCCGGGCTGCCACTGCACGCCGAGGGTGGTGCAGTGCTCCGATCAAGGTGAACGTTAACGTAATCATTGGGGGACGCGCTCAGGCCAAAATACCATCTATCGTATGGATACTGTCTCACTTTGTTGATATTTTTGGCCGCCATAGACGAGGCTGTTATTTATACGTGCGCCCGGACCTAACTTTTGTGGTGGGCGCCCACCGACAGGTCTGATCGGCGTTCCGGGCAAGCTCCCCGCCGACATCGTGATGCTGGACCTCCAAAACAACGACATCAGCGAGATCAAAGAGGATGACTTTAAGGGCCTGGAAAAACTTTACGTGAGAGTCGTCCAGCCAGCCAGCGTCCAAAACCAAACAAAAAATAAAATGTCATCTTTTTGTGGCCTCTTCCAATGCAAACAGGGCCTGTTCCTGATCAACAACCGCATCTCCAAGATCCACCCGCGGGCCCTGAAGAACATGAACAACCTGCGCCTGCTCTACCTGTCGTACAACGCGCTGACGCAGATCCCGGCCGACCTGCCGCCCAACTTGGTGGAGCTGCGTTTCCACGAGAACCGCATCAACAGGATCCAGAAGGACGCCTTCAAGGGCCTCAGGAAACTCCACGTGCTGGGTACTACCACCGTAGGCCTCATCAAATTACATATTGGACATTTTCCTTCCTTTTATAAAAGCATCTTAAATGCTAATCTACCCGTTTAGCTCTAATTGTTTTTTTTTTTACTTTAGACACGATCAGAAAATATAGTCGTTTTTAGGAAAAAGAAAAAAAAAAGGGATAGACAAAAGTCGTCTTTTTCAAGAGGCTTTTTTAACGCAGCCAAGGGGGAGGAAAAAAAAGTTGGCCGACCAATTCCGGGCAAGATAGGCTTCCCGTGCAGACTTTTTGGCAAGAGTGGGGAGGGAAAAAAAATGGCCGCCGTCGTAATTCAACACAAAGCGTTTTTCCAAGCGGCTTTTCCGTCACGCCGGGGACGATAAATTGAAATAGGAAAGAGAGAGAGAGAGAGAAGATGAAAGGAAAGCACGGCTGTTATTTGAATAGGCCTCCCTCACTCAAAAGCAGATGCGCTTTTTCGGTCTCGCGTGTCACAAAAGCTGCACGGCGGGCAACCCGGCAACAAAGTCGACGGGGAAAAGCCAAGGTAGCAAAAAAGAAAGGAGGGAAATGGACAGCGCTCAACCCGTTTTGCTTTGGCCACCAGAGCTGGGCGCCAACCCGTTGGCCAACGGCGGCATGGAGCTGGGCGCCTTCAACGGGCTGAGCACGCTCTACGTGGGAATGTCGGAGAGCAGGTTGACGGCCGTGCCCAAAGGTCAGTTGTTGTGTTTTTTCTGCCGAGCCCCCCGCCGAGCCAGCCAGCGGTCCTCCGTTTTCCGACAGATCTGCCCTCCTCCATCACCGAGCTCAACTTGGAGTACAACAAGATCTTTAAAATCGAAGTGGAGGACTTGATCCGATACAAAAATCTGCAGAGGTAAATGTCCTTCCTTCGGCATCAACGTGAATATTGAAAAGTCAACACTTGACCTTTGACCCCGGTCAGACTGAGCCTGAGCTTCAACCAAATCCGCTTTGTGGAAAACGGCAGCCTGGCCAAGATCCCCAACATCCGCCAGATCCACCTGGACAACAACGCCCTGAAAAAGGTCCCGGCCGGACTGGGCTCGCTGCGCTACCTTCAGGTGAAGCACAACCATTATTCCAAGCGCCCAAAGTTTTTTCCAAAGCCTTACTCACACTCTCTCTCTCTCTCTCTCTCTCTCTCTCTCTCTCTCTCTCTCTCTCTCTCTCTCTCTCTCTCTCTCTCTCTCTCTCTCTCTCTCTCTCTCTCTCAGGTGATTTTCCTCCACGCCAACAAAATCAGCAGCGTGGGCATCAACGACTTCTGTCCCCTCCGCTTCGGCGAGAAAAAGAACTTGTACAACGGCATCAGCCTGTTCGCCAACCCCGTCAAGTACTGGGACGTCCACCCCGGCACCTTCCGCTGCGTGGGGGGACGACGGGGCGTCCAGCTGGGAAACTTTCGCAAGTGAGGCGGGCGGGCGGGCCAGCGGGCCAGCGGGCGTCCGCCTCTCGACAGCCCGATTGAATTTTTCTCGCCACATCAAGTGAAATCATTGCTATAAATTCTCTTCTACAATATGACGCTAAAACGATTGTCACCGTAAATGGACTTGCTTCTGCAGTGCGCCTTTTGGCCACCAGACGGCGCCCACGTGTTTCGTTGATGGGATTTCATACATAAATAGTACGGGGATTGAAAAGTAACTGGAATATTATGATCTTTAAGCCAAATACTTTAAGAGATGGCGGTGGCAAAAAGGATCATGGACCATCCACAAATGTTGCAAAATATCAAATGCGACGACGGTCACTTTGTCCACTTTCTTCTCTTCAGACGGTGCTATATTTATTGAATCCATTTTCAAAATAAACCTGGAATGCGGCGACCCCTAACATCCATCCAGCTCTTTTCTTTTGGGGCGGGGGGGGGGGCAACGAACTGTTTCAAATGGTAAACTTGATTCGGATGTGATGAAAACCATGTGGTTGAGGACCATCCTCTTGATTGGGGCCATTTTAAAACTTTTTAAACGTCTATACTAAAGATAACTCAACTGTTTAAAAGTAAATATGACATGACGTCAGTCGAGTGGCGCTCGTTAACAATGGCCAGCAGAGGGCGTCACCATTCAGCGTCAATTCCATTTCTACATAAACAAGAAAGCACTCTCGCTTTCGGGGATGTGCGTCGCAGGAAACATATGGAAGAGATCGAGCGCTGGGCCACAGCTCCCCGCCGCCGCCGCTCCCCTCCGCTCGCCGCCGCCCCCTTCCTGCCAAGCCAAGCCGCCACGTTTCACGGCGCACGGCACAAACACGTCAAAGGCCAGGAAGGACGCGTTTGCCCCTAAATGCCTCCGGAGAGGTAAACAAAGTGAGAAGCGGGTCGCAATCAAAAGCAAGAGCCAATGTGCTTTTTAAACCAAAAGATGGAGTGCGACGATTGGGACTGATTATTTGCAGAAAGCGGGCTATCGGCATGGGGAGCACAAAAAAGTGAAAAGGAGGCAGTGCAAAAGAGAGCAAAAGAATCCCGGAGCAGGCGTCCAATGTCAGAGCGTCAGAGCGTGGTGGTGGCTTGATTAAGAGCAGATTTGCTTGAAATTCCTAAACGCGTGCACTCCAATAATTCGCCTTCCAAAAACAAAGAGAGAAAAAAAGAGTTTTCAGATTTAGCGGCTCTTCACCAACGACCTTGGAAAAAACGTGAGCGCCTTGGAAATGCCACTCACTAACTACTGCCTTTAGGGACTGGATTTGGGCCAATAGAAACGTGCGTGCAGGGAAGACAAAGAACTCCTCTGGCAAGATATTTCAAGACACCACCCATGGGCTTCTTAATCAATGCAAATGCGGAATGAGCCTTCCCTGGGCTCTGCTAGCATGCTAGCCATTGGCGGCGTACTCTAAACATGTCAAAAAGTGCCGGAAAACCTGGTGCTCGGAGTGAGACGGAAATGTCCCGCTTCAAATGGATGGCCGGTCCACGGGCGGTCCGTAAACTCGGGCAAATTCTCATCCGCTGGCGGCCGTCTCGGCTCGGGCCACCAGCTTCTGTCACCGGGCCAAGGACTCCATATTTACATTTCATTCAAGCCATCACGGTGCGCCGCACGTGAGAGGCGGCATGTCGGATTGTGTGGATGGGAGCTTTCGGGGAGCTTTCGGGGGCGCTTTCGGGGGCGCTTTGGGCGCTTTGGCTGGATTTGACAGCCTTTCAAAAGGCCTATTGTGCCTCCATCCACTGGGATGAAACGGAGCGTGACAGAGCAAGCTGGCTTCTGCTTTCTGGCACCAGAGCCAGACGCTTGCAGGCGGTCTGCGGTGGCCATCACGTGTCGCAAGGCCTCCTGGCCATCAACCGCCATTTGAACATTGCCCCCGACGCTAACGGCCACCAGAACACGGGCCGGCCGCCGTCCGGAGACCAGCAGTACGCGGCGTGCGTCTTTAAGGCGCCGGTCCCATCTGCTCGGACCCGGCGGCCGTCCTCGAACGGTACATATTTGATCACGGGACGACGTGTGCCTTTTGAAAAAGTGCCGACTTTCGTCTCAATCTCGCAAATGTCATCGGAGACGGCCCGGTCCAAACGCGACGGACGTCTCATCGCCGTCATTTCCTGTCTTTGCAGAGGGAGTAGATGACTTGTGTCCGCGTAAAGCATCTGTTGACGCACGACGGCCAAATAATTCACGCTCTCAATGGAAGGGCAAAAGGACACCGACGTCTACTCGATTTGGACCGTCTGGGCCGTTGTCCGATGACAACGCCACTTACTGTAGAGTATACGAACGAGTTACTGAAACTGTAACACCGCCCCCCCCCCCCCCCAAAAAAATGGTTTGTCCACATCTGCTCCAAATCTAAGCGACAGCAGGAAGCACGCGTGGACGGCAGCCATTGGTAACGCAAAACTTCCAACTACTTTATCGCTTGCAGGCATTTACAAAGAAAAAAAAAAACAAAGCAATAAAGTGGATCCATCCCGCAACGCGACCATTTTCCGACACCTTTGCCGTGAGCGTCCGTCCCGCCGCTCGCAGCTGTTTAAGCCATTTTCTCTCTTCCCCAATGCCGAAAAACCCCTAGAAACAGACTGCGGGCCGGCTAAATGTCTCCAAAAGAAACAAGCAGACGGACGGCGTTGTTTGACCCGAAAGCGAACCGAGTCAAGTTAACGCTGGCAAAATGGCACAAATGGCTCGAGGGGAGGCAACGACATTCACATCAAAAGTGGCTGGATTTGAATTTGTCGCTATCGACCAAGCGGCCACCACGCTTCCTTCCTCTTTTCAAATAAACACGGCGTGCTACTTTTGAACAAAAAGTCAACGGGGACAGGAGCTTTGGCTTTAGCACTAAGGACCGCAGTTTTAGCGGCGCCCAGAAAACAGTTTCGGGGAAGCGTCCAAATGTCAGTTCCCCAAATCCGGGTGTGATGAGCCACGTTCCAATGGCGGGTGGCCTATTTTGGCCGCAATCTTTGGCAGTGGCGGTCAGGAATGGGTTAAAGAAAAAGGGGGCTTTTCCCAGCCGGCGCTGGCTGGACGCGGCCTTTAAATAGCGTCATTTGACACACATCCCGCCAAGGGGGCTCCGAGGAAGCACACTCCAAACCCACTCCCGACGTATGGCCAGCAGCATGAGGGCGCTGCTACTGACGTGCGTGCTGGCGCCGGCGTGCTTGGCCGCCGTCGTCGTCGCCGTCGCCACCGCCACCGTCGCCACTTCTGGCCGCGGCGATTTCTTTGCCAACTACTTGACATCGACGCGAGGCAGGGTAAGACAAATCCATCTTTTTCTAATGAGCACTCTAATCCATGCTTCCCATGTTTGAGGGTCGGCGTTGATCGAAAAGGGCCAGTAAATCAAGTGGGACGTTCCCACTTTTCAATGGCATTTTTCATATGGACTTTGGACCCTAGGATGATC
This sequence comes from Stigmatopora nigra, assembly GCF_051989575.1. NCBI lineage: Eukaryota > Metazoa > Chordata > Actinopteri > Syngnathiformes > Syngnathidae > Stigmatopora > Stigmatopora nigra. Next base: position 173,648 of record NC_135517.1, read on the forward strand.
ATCATCATTATTATTATTATTATTATTCCCAAAGCTGTAATTCCGAGCTGTATTTTTTTTTCCTAAATCCATTTTTTTTAGCATTCTTTAATCCGTGTCCTTGGAAAACGGTTCAATCCAATCCGTTAGAAGTAGTTAGGCCAAAACTTTATTTTGCATTGTTTTTCCCGGGAGAGCCGTTAAGAAAAAAAAAGGAGATTGGCCAACTCTTTGAACGCCCCACCGGGAGCGCCATTTCCTGACGGCGGCCCACTGGAAAGACTAACATCCAGCGCAAAGGCTTTTGCGCCACAAAAAAGGGAAAACTATTTGACAGATGCCTCAGCCAAATGAAAGCAAGCTCGCAGGACAACTTTTGCGCAACGCCGACTCCATTTAATGGTGGTGGCAAAAGGAAATCTGAAATGGCCTTTAAATCCAAGTGCATTTCTCTCAAATATAGTCAAATATGTCCACAGATCCTGCGACAGCTAGCGTGATATTCTCCAACGAGTGCCGTGGTACAAAACGTACCTTTTAGCCAATAGTCAAGCGATTTTTTTCCATATTTGAAACTCACGCTACTATTTTGTGTCAACAATTTGGGCAGAGAGAGCTGCCCGCGGACGACAAGCCCGTCCCGGCGGGGGAAGACGACTCGGGTGAGCCAGAGCCCACTTGCCTTTTATCAGACGGCCCTTGGCGTGGCTTTATATAGCGGCGTCGGGAGCGTATTTTTCTTTTCGTCATTGTGGTTGCGGCAGGCCTGCCGACCTGCCTGCTCTGCGTGTGCCTGACCCGATCGGTGTACTGCGAGGAGATCAGTCCCGACATGACCGCCGTTCCCGCCTTGCCCAAGAAGACGGCCTACCTCTACGCGCGCTTCAACAAAATCCAAAGAATCGGCACGGCCGACTTTGCCGACATCGGTGAGTGAGGGAGGCCGGCAATCTCCGCCCGCCGTCTCACCGCCGGAGACGCTCGGCAATCTCCGCCCGCCGTCTCACCGCCCCATCGTCCGGCCGCAGTGACGCTCAAGAGGATCGACCTGACGGGGAACCTGATCTCCGAGATCGAGGAGGGGGCCTTCGCCGGGCTGCCGCTACTGGAGGAACTGTCCCTGGCGGAAAACCGACTGGTCAGGCTGCCGGCGCTGCCCGCCAGCCTGCTGTCCTTCAACGCCAACCACAACTTCCTCGAGACCAAAGGGGTGAAGGCCACCGCTTTCAAGGTCCGTCTCACATTTCTCATTTCATTCCGGACCATGCGTCACCCCGGGGGGGGGGGGGGATCCTGCCGAGCGCTCCCGGAGGGCCGCCGTGGGTGCGTGTTTTTCGGTTTCCCCGGGCCGTCCGACACGAAGCTATTTGACCAAATCCGCCGGCTTTTGACGAAAAGACAAGCGCCCGGCGGGAAAGCTTCCCCCTGGCGGGTCAGAAGGGAAAGCCGCACCCACCGCGACCCGTTCCAGAATAGCTTGAGGGAGGGACCGCCGTGTCGGTTTGACCTTTTTGTTATGTGACAGAAACTGACGAGCCTGGTCAGCCTGTACCTGGCCAACAACCAGATGGAGGCGGTGCCGCAAATCCCGGAGAAGGTCCGCACCTTACACCTCCAGGTACGCCGCCGCCGCCGCTCCAAAAGTGGCAAAAACGAGTTCCATTGTTAAAATGCTGACCCCCCCCCCACCAGAACAACAACATCACGGAGGTCAACGTGGACACCTTCTGCCGCTCCGACGACAGCTACTACCTTCGAGCCGCCCTCAGCCAAGTGCGCCTGGACGGAAACCCGGCCGTCCTTTCCAAGAACCCCGACAGCTTCACCTGTATGCAAGTGCTGCCTATCGGTCGCTACCGGTGAACAACCCGCTCAACGGTCTTGGGATGGGTCCTCCGCATCAAAAAATGTAATAATAAGAATAATAATAGCAGGCACGGAGACATGGTTTATGCTGCGTGACTTTCCGTCATTTGACTGGGAAAGACCGTTGTCTGAATTCCAAGTTCTTTTGACAAAGGGAGGCCACTTCCATTCAGGGAAGCAAGCATTTAGCATCACTTATTTCGTGGGCGTATGAAATATGTAGCCCCTACCCATCCCATTTGCTCATAAATATGTCTCATCCAAAATGACTATCAGTGTGTGTGTGTGCGCGTGTATAGATATATGATTGTACAGTGGCTTAAGATATTTCAATAAAGTTGGAACTTTTTTGTACCAAATCATTCTGGCTCAGGAATTTTTTTTTGGAATCCCTTCTTTCAATCCTTTTCAAAGGACAAAAAACAGTCAAAAAAATAATGAACGCGGGGCCATTTCAACTGGATCGGACACGCGTCGGCGTCCACGGCAACCATTGAGAGAAGTCAAAGTTTGGGAGGTAGGAGAACTTTACTGGAAAATGGAAGTAGAAATCGAGGACGGCCCAGGAGTTAACCGCCGGGTAAAACCGTGCCGCCATGAAAAACGCCCACCGGAGCGGGTAAATGTTTGCGGTGCGCCAAATTGGACCACGCCGGGTGCCAGTGAAAACGTGGGCACGTGCGTGCCACTGGCCGCACAAAAAGTACTGGCAACTATTCCAGCCCAACGTCTGTGTCTCATTAGGCGTCCTACGCTAGCACAACAACCCATGGCCTTTTCCCACAGAACAAAAAACAAAAATGCAGGCGGCGCAAAGTAAAAACCAAAAAAAAAAAAGGCTCGGGTATGGAAAACGCGAGTTCACGCCGCATTCCGGCGCCGAGAAAAGATGCCTTTGAAACAGAGGGCGCTCTCTACAATAGCGTTTGATCAAAATGGAAGATAAAGTCAACTTTTAGCAAATGACAACAATGTGGCTTCAGCCAGTCCAAGAGTTGATTTTTTTACCACCCCTTGCAAGTACAATACAAGAATTTGGAGGATATTTTTATGACCACTCTGGGATGGATTGAATAGCCAAAATATTATCATCATCATCAGCAGCAGCAACAACAACGACAACAACCACTATTAGTAGCACAAAATACCTGCTCATTTCAAACCCCAGTTCTATATGACCATATTAAAAACACTACAAAAAAGTCAAAGCCAATGCTAATTCCCAAAGGGACCCGAAAGTAATGTCTTAGAAATGTGAGTTGGCCGTCCAATCCAAAGCGGGGAGGGAGGGATGGGGCCAGATTCAGATGAGCTCGCCAAAATGGCCGACAAGACGAGCACGACACAGGGTCATCCGGGGAAGGGGCGGGAATTTACACTTTCAAAGTCTCTCCTTGCTTTCCAAAAACAACTATTTAGCAATATAGTGCTGACTTTAGCAGAAGATTTTTACAGAGTGTTGGCTAGCCAGCGTTCCCGACTGGACCGGCGCTCCCTACCTGAAAGTGGAGGAAGGTGCGTCGTCGTTCGCCCATCCCGTCCGACAGGCGCCGCAGGGTCCGGAAAAAAAGGAGCGGGTCTCTGCTCTCCTGCACCCTGGCAAAAGACAAAAATCACATTCATTTCCTTGTACGGCGGGACCTCGCCGTACCGGACGCTCTACCCAGCGGATGCGCCAGACGGCGGGAACATTTCCGGCAAATGGTTTGCTCGAGATTCGAGAAAAATTTGGAGATGCGAAAAACCTGCGTGCCCGCCGTGACACCGGGGGCCGTTTGTCGTCTTTTTCGTGTCCATTTTGAAGGGAATACAAAAGCAAACAGCCCATCCGTAGCAAACGTGAGCTTGGAGGCGGGGCAAACGGCCAACCCGGCCGGCAAAAAAAGCTATCCAAACGGAAGGACTCGCACTCGCTGGAAGGAGCGGGGGTTGGGCTACAACAAACACCTGACGGCGATCCACTGATTGCACTGGTGGGACACTTAGTATTGCGGAAAGCTTCCTCTTTATGAAAAGCTACATTTGGTGGATATGTTTGAATTGAAAGCCTACTATTATGGGATACTATGCCTTTATATCAAAACCAAAAGTCTTTATTGTCAGACACAGACACGTATATAATGAAATGGGTGGAATATCATTCAACAAAGGTGCTCTTAAATGGGTCAAAAGGGTTACAAGTCTGTGCTTTAATGGCCAACGTTTGAAATAGGTCCAGGAAAAAGACTTGGACTGACTTGGACTGTTGACACCAGGCAGCTTTTAGATTTCCATTCCATCTGGGACAAACATAGCTGGCAAAGTTGAATGGACGGGGGTTGGGTTGCTTTGAGTGAGGAGGAGAGGGAGGAGTTGCTTTTTGGCTCAAGCTGTCCAGAAGCCACCGAGCTGACTAACTTTCAAGGAGCGGGGGTTGGGCCTGCGAGAAGCACCTGACGCCAATCCACTGATTGCAGACGCAGGACACACAGTATTAGGCTCTCTTTAGGAAAAGCTAGGGGGGGGGGGGTTGTAATTTGAAAAGACACACTCAAAAATAAGTTGAATCTAACCTCACACTAGACTTCATTCTAATTTAGTTTGACATTTGAATACTTTTAATATTTCAAATGGCGAATTTCCCAGGAGGCCCCAAACTTTCCCCCGATTGTTATTCCGCCTCGCGGTGCCCACGGAAAGCTAATAACGGGCGAGAGTTTGGTGGGAGTGCGGTGTGCTCTCCCTCTGCAACTCTGTGACTAAACCTATTGACACTTTGTGTATTTGCCTGGCTCAAATTCCAACGCCATACGAATATGTTCCAGTGCGGGTACGGATGGAATTTTCCAAAAAAAAAATGGCTTTCCAATCCGAGAGTGTGCCTTTTCAATTAGCTCCCCGCCGCGCTCAGTCACCGAGAGGGCCGGCGTTCTCGCCAAGCGGTCGACGGCCGACGTTAACCGCGGTGTTTTTCCAGACGGGCCGCGTCCAGATGTGACGGGCGCACATCTGCTCCGCGGTGGGAGGCGACCTCGGAACGCGCCCCGCGCTAACCAAACGTGGCCCTCCGAGGTGACCGTCTTTACCTCACGCTCGCGCTCGGATGAAATGGGACGGTGGAGGCCGGTCAAAAGTTACCCAGAGAGGAATGCGCCAAAGTGGGGAAGGTGGACGTCGCCCGCCACCGCCTCCAGACTAGCGATGGTGGTCTCGGGCCGCTGGTCCTTCTGTAATGTAAATGTGGCCAAACCCTGTCACAAACACCTTTTATTCAGCATTCTTATTTTCATTTGCTTATAAATAGTGTGTGGTCATTTTCTATTTACGAGAATTTTGAAAAGACCCCCAAAGTCAACTTTGGCTGCCGGTGGAAATGTTGCCAAGACACTAAATGAATGACCCAAACAAAGTAGTCTGATGCTAGCTAGCTAGTCTGTAAAAAAATATCAAAGAGAGTTCAAAAGAAAGGAAAAGTAGTTAAGAGTTTGCCGTCTCATAAATAGCGTATTTCATTGCAAAGCGGTTTTGACGTATCAGCTACTGGGATGATTAAACATTTCAATGTGAAGAGGATTTTAGTGTTACAAAAAAAAAAAAAGACACTAGCGTTTGCAACATGTTGTCATCGGAATTTGTCACTTCCAGAAACGCAAGAGCCAACTTTTCCCTCGCAAAACATCGAAGCCTTCCCCCGGGCAAGCATTTTGATCCATTTTGGTGTGCTACATTGCTAAAGCAAACACTGAGGTTACCCCAAGATCCATCTATCACCACGTGGCAGCGGAAAGAGGAAGAAGAAAAAAAGAAGCCAATGAATTAAAGGCGCATTAAAAGAGCTGCGAGAGAACATGAATCATGGACGCCTCGACGTGCAACATAACTCAGCCGAGGAATGAAACGAGATTAAGTTTGGGAACGACTTGATCGTGAGAGGAAGGAAGCATTTTGTACCCATCAGCTGTTCTCTCCGTTCAATCTCACCATAAGAATAAATAAATAAATATGTAAAATAGACTTGGACTGTGCCAGAGGTCGTTTAGTGATATTTTCAGATGATTTCACTGTAATATTTCATTGTATCAGCGTGTAAAAAGTGGAGCAGAGTTCTGCTCAGCTGTTAAACTCGTTACTCTATTGAATTCATGAATCTCTGTCGCCCCCTGTGGGTGGTACAACACACCCGCGTCGTTTAGGACAGATATACTACTAGTACATTGATTTGCTGCCATTGAAGAGAATTATTTGGCAGCATTTTGACTCACCTGGACTTGGAAGAGTTCAAAGTCCACCTGGAAGTCCAAATTTGAGCAACGACCAGACAGATGCATCTTCTTCTCTGACTTTATGCCGTCTAAAATTTGAAAAAAAAAAAAAAAAAAAAAAAATTACTGGCTGCTGGTAAAAAAAGCATTTTCCAATATTTGACATGATCAAAGATATAAAACGTTGATGAAAGATAGAGTACAAAGTAAACTACAGTAATGTATGCATTTTGATGCAGAGTATAGATCTTTTTTGGAGAGTGCTTTTTTATCTACGTCAAAATCAAAAGCCTTTATTGTCGTGCTTCCGACATCGGTTGGAGACCAGTTACTTTTTGGATGGATTTTTCTTTTTTTTTTATATACATACCGCTATGCAGAGTTTGTATGATGCATTTCCTCAGGCTGATGGCATCAGTGCTGCTCTGTTGCTTCAAATCCTCTTCCAGCTGTTCCACCTCCTCTCTCAGGTTGGACAAAACCATCTGTGCGCCTCCTTGTGGCATATGTCCGCATGCCAGCGACCTGTTTCACATCACGTTTGAGGGTTGTCAAAACTGTGGCACGCTTCTTTTGGCTACTTTTGGGCCATAACGTGGCGGCAACTCACATGGCGTCCCGCATTGCTTGGCTGGGATGCAAGTCAGGTTGGTATCTCTGACACGTGCGCCGTAGTTCCGCCACTTCCTCTTGCAGAAGCCGGATTTCGTCCTCCAACTCCATCAACTCTGTGTTCTTCTCTTTGTTCATTTTGTCCACCATTCTGTTGGGACAATATGGAAAAGCACATGAAATAGGAAATACACCATAATCTCTCATTGTGATCAACTAGCTCGCCTCGTGAAAGCTAATACACGAGTAGCAAAATGTTTTGGTTTGTAAAAACACAATACATTGAACCATTTCAAATGACTAATACAAAAAAATACAAACCATGCGGTTTGACATCAAATACAAGTGCATCAATTCAATTGAAATAGTAGCACAATGACCTTGTTGTATATATATATTTTTTTGAACCATTATTTGACATACACACGAACCCTACGCCCACCACACACATTCCACGTGATTGTTGTTGGGGTTCAAGCTAGCAGGGAATGACGTCAGACCATTACAGCGTATGTAAACAGAGAGCGTTTAAAAAGAGAGATCAGGACTCAAACGTTACTCTGTCAGTAATAATAAATGCACTCTCTAATTCATAAAGTCTAACATAGTAACAACAATAATTCTTTATTTAACTTAGTTAGCAAATAGTAAGCTAGTGGTCTCAGAAGTAGACGTTATTCGTAGTACATTTTGCTAGCCCATTTCTAAAGCAGACCACCGTGTAAAACACAATAAATTGAAAATGTCAAAGCCAAATGTTGAAACTATTCTAGAGTGCATGTTAAGAAGACGTTTAAGGAATGCACTAAGCGTGTAAATGCATATAAATACCGGTGCCTGGTGACTTGGCGTCTTCTTCCAAATGGAATCAGTTCAGAATTTGGCGCTCCGAGGACTGGACGCTACTACTTTGCGTAATGTAAGAGGGGGATACACATCTGACTTTATCGAGTAAATAATGTCAATATGTAGCTTTAGTAAGTTTATATTTATTAAAAAGTAAATAATATTTAAAATAAATCAAAAACATGGATCAGCTATTGGGGATAACATAAAAATATATCGGTTTTGACTACCCCGTATAGAAAATAGAACTTGGCCGCCCCTTAAATTTCAGTCATATAGATCTATATATTTCTTTTAATTGCCAGTTTAGCTGAATATAATTGAATTGATATTTTGTTACATTTTTTTGTTTTTACAATTTGTATTTAAGCGGCACGTTTAAGAGAAGTACATTTCTTTCGGTACAGAAACACGGAGGACGCTAATGTGTGACGGACAGCGCTGTCTAGGCGAGCATATTTCCAAGTTGCACTTTCGGATTCCATGTGAGGTAAAAGAAAATTACTATATTTGCTTCACGCGAGAAAAAAAACTTAACCCTTTCTGCATTTATCTCTCGAAGGGACATTTAATTAGCTTTGTTTTGTCTAATTTACAGTTAACGTTTTAGTTCTTTTACAAATCAGACGTTAGCAGACTTTACACGAGCACACTTGAATGTCTCCTATGAATAACCACCACGTTTGTTTTGTCTGATTTTCATCAATATTCCACGTAAATATTAACTTTAATGTGACTTTGCGCCCACCTTATGGCTATACAAGGAAGTGTAAGGGATTTGGACCAAGATGTCAATTTGTAATGATCAATGTAATTACACTCCCAATACCAAAACATGTTGTTTTTTTCTGCAATTATCTTTGTTGCGTTAAAACGCTTCAACTGTTGTAGTCTTTTTTTAAATATAGTGTTCCAGCGAGATGCCACGTCTTTACGTGGGTGGTTTGAGCCACCTGATCACCCAAAAAGAACTGAAAGATCGCTTTGGAAAGTTTGGACAGGTAGAGGACGTGGACATTCGGACACGACGGGATGACGAGGGTGTGTTCTCAAAAACTAAAACTAAAACGACTGAAAAACGGGAACACAACAATGAATGTGTTATAAACAACCTGGTCTTTTTTTCTCTGCCCACAGGAGTTCCTTACAAAACATTTGCTTACATCAACCTCGACACATCCGATGCAGACCTGAGGAAATGTGAGTGGACAGAAGCAGGGAGTGACTTCTTCTTCAAATTCATATTTCTTGTGTTTTCATGCACAGGCATGACAGTATTGAACAAATCCAAATGGAAAGGAGGAACTCTGCAGATCGAACACGCCAAGGAGAGTTTCCTTCAACAGTAAGCCAGCCTTTTTTAAAAGTCGACTTAACTTTTTGTCGGCACCCTACAAGTTGATTGCCTTGTTTTTTTTCTAGACTGGCTCGGGAAAGAGAAAGTGAGCAGCTGCGCCTCAGCCAACACACAGAGGACCAAAAACCAAATGTGGACCCGCTGCTGGAAGCTTTCAGCAAAGCTGGCGTGAACAACTTCACCATGAAGGCCGCCGTGCCGGGAACCGAAGTGCCGGGACACGAGGTGCGCTCGGACGGGGGCTCGCCGTCTCCATTTCTTGCAATGCATTCTTTTCAAGTGTGTGTTTGTGTCCATCAGAACTGGGTGGTCAGTAAATTTGGCCGCGTCCTGCCCGTCATGCAGCTGCGCTGTAAGAAGGGCAGCAAGACACGCACCGTCAAGTACAACCCGTCCAAGTACAGCCACAACATCCGACGTTTGGAGCCGGCCGCTGGCGCCGGCTCCCACGCCGCCGCCGCCGGCGAGGCCGCGCCTACGCCGGTGGCCGGGCTAACCTGGCGGATTGAAGGCGGAGACGATTTGATCAGCAAGAAGAGGCGGGGAGAGTTTGCGCCCTTCAAATCGGGGCCCAGAGCCCACAAGACTTGTGCGGAGGTTCTGGAATGGCTAAACAACGCTAGGTAAAAACTAGCTTTTCAAGTCATTTTCCTGCAAAATGCAAAGCTTTCCCCTTGAGCAATGTTTCCGTCTCAGACGCGCGGAAACTCCGCCTCCCCCGACGGAGGCTTTCGGCGCGGCCGGCGACGGGCGTCCGGTCGGGAACGGGAGACGTTACGCCGACCACGACGTGGACTCTGACGAGGAGATGCGCCGACTGGTGGCGCTGGAGCGCCTTGCCCACCCTGCGGCCGAGAAGGACATAGAGGAGGACTTCCTGGAAGTGGTGGGAGACGACTACTTTCTCAAGACTTCAGACCTGCGGCAAAATGGTAAACAAATGGTCCAAGATCTTCAAAAAGCAAAATACAGCATCAAGCCCAATTTTCCCCAAATTCCAGGTGGATCCAAGCAGAAGCCGGACCGGGACCATTCCGATTCCGCCGACACCGACCAGCTCTTGGCTTCCGGGAAACCTTCTCTTCCTCCTCGGACGAACGTTTCGGCAAAAAGGGGCAAGAGGAAGAGACGGGAACGGGAAGAAGAGGAGGAGGAAGAGGAGGAGGAGGACTACCACTCGGATGACACGGATCAGCTATGCGCTTCCAGGGCGCGTGTCTTGGAAAACCTCTCGGGAGAGAAGGAGAAAGACGCCACCCGCTCGACAGACAAGAAGAAGAAAGTCTCCACTCCTGGGAAACGGCGGCTCTCTGGTCCAGACGGGATCTCGGCAGACGCTAGCGGAGTAAAGGGGAGGAAAATAAAAGGGGGTGACCAGAGGACCACGAAAAGTCTCCTTTCCAAGGAGGAAGAGGAGGTCGACATTGAAGACCACTCTTCTGAAATCTCCATTAAGAGGACATCTTCGACTTCTCAACCAAAAGTTTCGGGAGAAAAGGATGAGAAGGTAGAGCAGAAAGACAAAAAGACAAAGAAAAGCATTGTCAATCGTAAGAAGAAGAAAGAGGAGGTGGAAGAAGAAGAAGAAGAAGTAGACAAATGTTCCCCCAAAAAGAACATTGGCAAGAGGACAGAAGCGTCGGCGCCGGAACTCAAAGGCGAGGAGGAGGACAGCGACGGGGACCGCCAATCGGGAGATTCCGACTACGAGGCCATGTTCTCCAACGTCACCCATCTGGAAATCTCCCTGTCAGACCTCCAAAAAGTGGCCGAGAAGAGCCGCTCGGCGTCGGGGGAAGCCCCGCCCAGACGCGCCCCCGACACAGAAATCCTGCCCCACCAAATCTTGGCGTCCCTCCTGCGGGACGACGACCACGACGACCGACCGGAATCCAGCAAGACCAAGAAGAAGAAAGGAAAAGGGAGCCTTCCTCCCTTTCGGGGGACGGCCGCCGCCGCGCTCTACCGCCAGGGGGAGGAGCAAGAGGAAGAGGAGGAGGAAGAGGAGGAGGAAGATCAAATCACGGAACGGTTCTCTTTTGGGGAGGCGGTGACGAAAAGGGAAGCTCCCGTGAAAAAGGCATTGAGCCACGTGAGCTCCTCTTCTGGAGAGGAAGAGGAACAGGACGACGAAGAGGATGGGGAAGAGGAACAGGACGAGGAAGAGTTGAGCGCCCCTGATGAAAAAGATGAGCAGAATGAGCAAACGACGAGACAAGCCTCCTCCCAACAGGCGGTGATGGAGAGGGAAGAAGCTCCCGTGAAAAAGCCATCGAGCCTTGTGGGGTCATCATCTTCTTCTTCCGGAGAGGACGAAGAAGAGGACGAAGAAGAGGACGAAGAAGAGGATGAGGACGAAGAAAAGGATGAGGAAGAGGACGAAGAAAAGGATGAGGAAGAGGATAAGGAAGAGGAAATGGAAGCAGAGGTGATCCGGGGTCCCAAGTTGAGCGCTCGGGAAGAAGAAGAACGGCAGAAGGAAGACAACAGCAGGAGACTGGCCGCCGTCCAACGGAGGCAAAAGGAGGCGCAGCAGCACAAGGAGTTCATCCAGGGGGCGCTCTCCAAAGTGGTTAGTTCTTTGGCTGCCATCCCATCGGTTTGCACCAACAAATATTGGCAAATGTAGGGGGCCAGGCCACAGGGTGGGAGAGATACCAAATTCTTTTCTTCTTCTCAATTAGGATTCTGCAACAGCTAGAACAGGAAAGCACATTGTCTTTCATTCCGCCGATGAGGAAGAGGAGGAGGAAGAGGAGAGCTCCCTGTCCCCAAAGCAGCCATTAGCGGACGCCCACCTAAGGACCACCGCCAATGAGAGCCTTTCGTCCAAAATGGAGGTAAGGCGTGGCGTTTTGACCAGCGTTAAGGGGGGGGAGAAAAAAAAAAAAACTTTCTTTTTCCTATTTGGTTCCTCAGCGGGACGGCGCCAAAACGTCGGGCCCCAAACTTTTCGACGGCAGCGAGGACGAGGAGGAGGAGGAGGAGGAGGAAGACGCTGGCGCCGCCTTCCACGTCCGGCCTCAATTTGAAGGGCGGGCGGGGCAAAAGGTGAATCGCCTCCCATTGGCCTCAAACAAAAGACGGTGCTGAACTTTCTTTTTTGCCCTTTAGCTGATGGCGCTGCAGTCGCGCTTTGGCACAGACCAGCGCTTCAGGATGGATTCCAGATTCCAAGAAGAAGAAGAAGAAGAAGAAGAAGAAAAGGACCAAGAGTCAGGTAGGCTCTTTACAACTGCTCTTTGATGGACTGGCGCCAGACACGGATCACCAACGCCGGCGGACGTCTCGGCAGACGCGGACGGAGACCACGGGGCCGACGAGGAAGAGCGAGCTCTCCGGGAGGAGAAGAAGAGGAACATGTCCATCCTGCAAGGTCTTCTGGGACCCGCCGTTGCCAAGACCTCCTCGGCCAAGGGCAAAACCTTCAGGTGGGTGCGCACCGGCCCTTTAAATTGGGGTCGCACGAGGTGGACACGGTGACACGGTGACGTTGCCTGGCCGCAGGGACGTGTCGGCGCTGCACTACGACCCCGGCCGAGAAGACCACGCCGCCTTTGAGACCAAAGCCCAGAGCCGACAGGAAAGGTAAGAAAGGAAAGCCACAACGGAATATCTCACCGTCGTCGGTTCCAGACGTGCAAGCTTTTTTTTTTGTTTTCTTTTTCTGGTTAGCAAGTCGGCTCGCCGCAAGAAGCGCCAGGAGGCTGAAAAGCTCCCCGAGGTTTCCAAGGAGATCTTCTACGACGTGTCGGGTGACCTGAAGGCCATGTTTGGATCCGTGGCTCCACGGCAAACGGCGGAAGAGCTCCAAACGCCCTGGGACCAAAATAGTGATGAGGAGGAGGAGGAGAAAGGGGAGGAAGAGAAGGAGGAGAAAGAGGAGGAGGTGGAAGAGATGGAAGAAGAAGCAGAGGAGAAGGAAGAAGAAGAAAAGCAGCAAGAGGATGAGAAGGTCCAAGCTCAAGATGCTTCCCCCTTCATGTTCTCCTTCTTTGGAGATAAGGTCCAAACTGCAAGTCCACCTGAAGGTGCGCCACAATATCTTTTCAAATCCTTGCCATTTGACTTTTTTTTTTTCTTATCAGGTCACATTCATCGACTGAAATGATTTCAATCGTCAGAGTGGAATGTTGGTTTTAAATGCGCAATTGACAGCCTCCCTTTGCTTTTTCTTCTTCTTCTCATTCAGAGTACAAGACGGAGAGTGTGGACGGCGGCCGCCAGGTGGCGCGGTGGCAGCGAGACCCCCGCCTGCAAGACAGCAGCGAGGAGGAAGAAGAGCAAGAGGAGAGAGACCACCGCCACGACGTGGCAAACGAAAGCCAAAGGTGAGCTCCACGGCGCCGTACTGACTAGCGTTGATTTCTGATTTTGGTTGGCGTTGATTTTGCGCCCCCTCAGGGACGAGCAAAGTCTTCCCGCCCTCGCCGACTTGTTCTTCTTCCGAGACGGTGACGGCAGATTGACAGGTAAGTGGGTGGGCGGGTCTGCCTCCTTTGGTCTTGCCAACATTCTGTCCCATTTTAGGGAGGAAATACATGATTATTGCCAATGAAAAAGATTTCTTTTTTTAAGAGGGTCCCCTGGAATTCTGTCGCTCTACTCGACTGGAGGACGAGTGGGAGGAGTGGGAGGAGACCAGGACGGCGCTCAAACAGGTAAACGCCGCGCCGCCTAGGCTAGCCAACGTCTAGCCATCTATCTAACGCCTCTTTTTATGTGACTTTGTGCTCAGGAGTACCGCAAGTTGCACCGGGACGCCCGCAGGGTGCTCAAATCGGCGCAAAAGACTTGACTTGCTTTGACAAAGGAACGCAGCTTGGAATATTCGTGTGTCACAGATATTTTGTGTGTATCAATTCAACAAATAAAAAGGAGCAAGTCGGAGTTGAATGTCGGGATTTTTTGCTCCGTTTGGGGGGGGGGGAAACACGGCTTCAATGATAATAAATAGCATAGAAATATATGGATCACACTGACTGACCTCACTGTAGCCTTCAAATGAGTTGGGCCAAGTTGTAAGACACGGTGTCGTACGACAGAGGGCGCCAAAGCTCCAGTGCTTGATCTCCCTCTTCGAATTGGACATTTAGGCAGTAGCTCTGTCTGCAGGGGAAAAAAAAGAGAAAATGTCACGCCGAAGGCCATACATAAACACAAATGATGTCGACTTTAGCGTCGAATGAGCCTGAAGAAGTGTCCATTTTGGGCCGGAGCTTGACAGAAGATCAGCCCTCCCGTTCAAGACGAGACGGCTGGTCCGTCTCTCGTCGACCCTTTCACCAGTTTCGTACTTACAAGTACATTATGAAAGCGGGTGTATCTGCCCAATTTTCTGGCCCCCGTAGACAAAAGTGCCTGGAAGACTATTTTTTTCCCTCTCTTCTAATTTGAATTTTATAAGCAGCGTTGAATAATAATGAGTCTTTGATGTCAAGAAATATGTAAGCATGAAAAGGTCACGAAAGTCCGGTTTCCATTTTTGGTCAGAGCGTGAAGAAAGGCTTAAATAAGGGTGGCATGGAAAATATCCCGGCGACTCCAGTTGAGTAACCTGACGAACATTAGATCCACTAAGAGTCCAATTGGCCAGATCTTTATCGGACAAACGCTTCATTAATTGGAGGAATTTGTCTCCGGGAAACAAAGCACGAAGAAAATGAAAAGAAGGAAGGAGGATAGGAAAGAAGTGTATTGCTTGTTGACTCCTTGCGGGACGTCATGTCACGCACGCACTCGAACGAACGTCCGCGATCAACTTTCTCAAACGATTATCATTATGATCATTTGGCGATAAGAAGAGGAGGAAGAGGAGGAAGAGGAGGAGGAGAAGGAGGAGGCGCGCGGGTCTGGCTCATTGGAAGTACTATACGATGACAACCGGTCGAGACCAAAGGCGTTAGAACGGATCGCCGAACCCTGAGCGCTGGCACCCCCATAGAAGGAGGAACTAAACGGCAGAGTAGATCGGGAAGTGAGGGACCCGGCACCCCTGAAGCCCACCCCACCCAGTGGCACGCGCGCACGCGCGCACGCGGGTGGCTTGGCATTAAGGCAGACACTTGCCTACTTACTCACAGACTTACTTACTTACTTACTGAGTGTACTTGGCTTAGTTTTGGAAGTTTCCTTTGCCGGTGCAGTTCCGATGCGTCTGCCCATCGTGGCCGCCGTGGCCGCTGTGTCCGTGTCTCTTCTTTGCGACGTGATGGAAACCACAGGTGAGACGCGTGTCCCTTTCCAGGTTTATTTTCATTTCCACTTTTTCTTCCGGACGCTACAATTTTCTTCTTTTTGTCGTGTGACTCTTCCTGGCAATTTAGGGCTCACTTGGCTCACTTTCTCTTGATCTTTCCACATGGTTTCCTCATTTTGCTGGATTTGGGCTCATTTCCGGTGGATTTCCGTTCGCCTTTCCCCCTTTTTTTTGCTGGGTGACATTTCTGTTTGTTTTGGCAATTCCTCCAATCTAGGATGTGGGACGCTCCTGTGAAGGAGCCCCTGTCTGTCTGGGCGGCTTGTTGATTGAGGAGATGATCATTTAATGAATTCAGGTGTGCTAGAAGACAGATATGGACGATTTGTTGGAAAAGCGAGTGGATGACAGGAGCGTCCTGAGAGTTGGCCACCGCCACCGCCGCCACCGTGCGTGCTCCTGGATTATTTCCTGCATATTCAAATGTCACTTCCTGTTGATTTGGGCTCATCTTTAGGTCACTTCTGATTGATTTTTGATTTTTTTTAGCTGAAAAACCCTGTTTTTAGTCACGTGCAAGTTCATTCCAGTGAATTCAGCCTCCACTTTAATTTTTGAATTCATAGTATTTCAATTTTATAAGCTATGAAAGAGTAGTACTATACACACACACGCACACACACAAAGCGGCCATTTTACACCAGACACGCACTGTCTTCCCCACTGTCTTGTGGCCTTATTTGAGTAAAAACAACAATAGGTTATCACCACGGCAACAAAGAAAAGCAGCCCACCTGCAGCCGATTAACGTCGGGCCCCGGATGACGATCTCTGGCCACACTTGGACAGACAACAGATGCTCCAAATCATTCCTGGGCTCCTTTTTTTTCCAAAATCTCAAGACAAAAAGAGATTAAAAGCGATGCGGTTAGAGGAAAAACCCAAAGGATAAAGTTCATCTTTTTGTTTGAAATTGTGAGGGATAACATTACTCCAATTGGGGTGGGATGGAATGTTTTGGCTTATAATTGGGCCACCCCCCCCCCCCCTCTCACTTTGGTGCAAATTTCATTGGTAAAGGTTTAGGATGGAGAACATTTGGAAATTGTTTTTATTTTTATGGAGGGGCTAGCATTGGGAAGGAAGGGGCTTTTTTTTTTCTTCTGCTCCATAAAGTCTGACCACAAATTGGAAAAGAGCTTTTCCAGCTTTTCCAGCTTTTCCAGCTTTTCCACACTGGGCTGGCACGTTTTGGGACCAAGGCCAAAGAACACGTGGGCGCCCACTTTTTCTCTCTCTCTCTTTTTCTTCATCTCTGACATTTTTTTTTGTTTTTCTTCCATCTCCCCTCCCTCCGCCATTTTTGTCTTTCCGGCCCAGGCACCTGCTTAAACTGCGCCAAGTGCTCGGCGGCCAACGGTTGCACGCGCTGCGCCGACCGTCTCTTCCTGCTGCTGCGGCGGGACGGCGTCACGCAACGCGGGACATGCCTCGTCGCCTGTCCCGTGGGCTACTTTGGACTCCGGGGACGCCACGTCAACCGCTGCACGGGTAGCGCCGCGTTCCTCTCCGATGGCGCTGTTTCAACGGGGGGGCCACGGGGCGACCGTCTCGGAACGACACCCACGGCACACTTGTCGCCCCCAGGGTGTCGCGTGGGGAACTGCGAGCGCTGCTTCAATCGGGACTTTTGCACCCGCTGCCGAGCCGGATTTGGCCTCTACGCCGGCCGCTGCGTGTCCGCCTGTCCCGCCGGAAGCGTGGCGCGCCACCGCCAATGTATCGGTAAGACGACCCTCCGGGAAGCGAGGCGGGGGGATGCCCCCGGAAGGCGGCCATTTTAACGGGCGGCGACGTTCCTCCTTTGCCGCACAGACCAGTGTTTCCTGACGGCGCCTTCCCCTTGGAGCCGATGGAGCGTCTGCCTCCGAGACGGCGCCCCCTGCGGCTTCAGGTGGGGGCGACAGAGCCGGACGCGGGGCGGCCCGGCCCCCGACGCCACGGCGGCCGAGACGACGGGTCCCGGGCGCGTCGTCTGTCCGGCGCGCGACGAGACCCGAGAGTGCCGGCTGAGGAGGAGGAGGAGGAGGTGCCCGGGAGGTCGTTTGGAACATTTTCTTGAGCTTTGGGGCAACGCCACGCCAGTTTGTCTTCAGTGATGCTAGCTTCTTCTTTTTTTTTTTTTGTCGACGCGTAGACGGCCGCAGGTCGGGCGGCGGTGGGCGGCGGCGTCAAGGAAAGCCGCTTTGGATGCTGGGCGGGGCCAAGGCGCTGGACATCTTCTGAGGCTGGGAAAGACGGACAGCTGGATTCCCGATTTTAGCGGACGCCAAGTGTCTCTCCGGTGTCTGTCCGCCTGGCTGAGGAATACAAAATACATTTGGGGCTTAATAAACAAGCCTTGAAAACATTTTTAGCACTGTTGACTACAAAAAATGGAGAATATCTTTTCAAAAAAAACAAGCTCTTCAGAATAAAGTGGGCAATAAAGCTGTAAATACCATTTTGGTAGTCCATCCCATTCATTGAAACGGCTCACGGAGAATCGGATGTCCGCCATTGGAGGGACGACGTGTGGACGAGAGAGAGAGAGAGAGAGAGAGAGAGAGAGAGAGAGAGAGAGAGAGAGAGAGAGAGAGAGAGAGACAATGGTCACAACTGAAGAAATGCAAAATTGTCAAGTGCTCTTGAAATAATGACACGCTGGGCCAAGGCCATTCTTTTCTCCTTTTTTTGCTTTTACTTGGATTATGTGACAAAAGGAATATTTGGCCAAAGCAAACAAAAAACAAAGAAAAAAATGATGTAAGATGATAATAAATAATATGGTGCCACAAGACCAAGTTGTGGCAAGGCAAATGTCTCAAGTGTCCCCCCCCCCCCTCCATCTTCTTTGTGTTCCTGCCGCACTCGCGACTTTTTGTGCAAAAATGATGTGTTTTCCCCCTCCGCCATGTCATTAAAAAAATAAAAGTGACCCTGTTACAATGTACAGTACTTCCTGTCAACACGCCGCTAAAAGCCCCCCCCCCCAAAAAAAAAGAATATAAAATACAGTAAAGTCATGTAGAGCACCAAAAGTGTTCCAAAATGCTTGATTTGGTAAGCTAATCCCCGTGATTTTGGAGCATTTCCCCTTGGAATGAGCTCCAATTTTTCCCAGCGTGGTTGACCCAAAAAGATGGAAAGGCCAAAACGTTTCCACACAAGCGCTGAAAATTGGAGGTGAAAATGTTCAAAATGATTGGCCGAGGAAACATTTTGGAGCGCCCCACACATATATATACATACAGTATAGATGTTGAAAAATCCACCCAATCCATTTGCAGACACGATGAAGAGTTTAGCCCCTCCCCCAAAGCCCTGCAGTTTTTTGTGCTCTCTCTGCAACGATTGTAAAAAAGTAGTGCTTTTAGGAGCGGCTCTTTTTTTTCCGTTTTTGGCAAAAAGTGGCAAGCCAAATGCCAGGAGAAAACAGACCCCACCCCGAAAGGCATCGCTGTACACCATATATAGAACATATGTACATATTGATACATTTGTACACACTACTCCTAAAAAGATGGCCGTCGAGTTTGGGCGCGAAATCTCGGAAAGGAAGATGGGACGCTCCCCAACGCTCCCCCAAAGTCCATTTGGCATCCATTTTACACTTTCATTGTATTTTTGTGAGTTGTTGAAATGTGGGTGTGAAATCCCAAAGCCCCCAAAGGGCGTCACCGGATTGGGCGCACGTGCCTATACATCCAAAAAAAACAAAAAATGTCTCACGAGGCCACACTCAAAAGCCAGACTTGGAATTTCATCTTTCTTGAAGGGGCCTTTGAAAAATGGGGTCCCAAAGGCCATTTAACTTTGTCTGTCGGGCCTAAACGTATAAAAAAAAAGGACTTGCCCAGATTTCAAGCCCACTTGAGTTCAACTCATTTGAATCCTTTGATTTTCCCATTGACGTCAATAGATTGCAACTCCCCCTTTTTTTGAAGTAGTGCGTAGGTAGATATACTGTATGTATATATTTCATTAAAAAAAGAAAATAAAAAAAGGGCCTTTCCCTTTGACTGTGTATATACACACACACACACACGCGCGCACACACGCACACACACACACACATGTGACTGTGAATGATGACAAAACATGAGGGACAGAAAAAGGGGAGAAACTAAAAAAAAAAAAAAGTCCAAATATGACAAGTCGTAAAATGACGAGAATAAAGGAGGCGTTGTGAAAATAAAAATAAAAAGGAAGTCATTTGCCAGCCAGCCAAAAGGCGCTTTTGCTCGGCCTTCCAGATTTCAAGTTGGCTGGCATCTTACGCCACCACGATTGGGGCCCATTTTCAACACGGACCAATTGTCCAAACAGTCCGTCCCTCCTCCCTTGGGAATAAAAAGGCCGTTTAGCGTTTCAACGACTTTTCCAGGGGAACTTGGACACTTTGCCTCAGTGGCCATGACTTGTAACATTGGGACCTTTCTTTTCCCCCCACCCACTCCTTATTTTGGTTCTGGGCGCGTCCGCCGTGGAAGCGTGCGTCTGTCCGGGTCAAAAGGGGAGACGTTCAGGGGTCCAAAAAGGGAATCCTCCGTCCAACGAGACCCAACGCCGTCATCTGTCGAGGAGGAGGAGTCAATGCAAAGCGCACCACGGGTTCCGCTAGTCCTCTTTTTGGAGGTCTTCCGGGGGCGTGGCCGTGCTCCGCCGCCCGTCCGAGTCGGCCCCCTCCGACGGCGGTCCCTCCGCCTCCTCTCGCCGCCGCCTCCTCTTGGGGGAACCGGCGGCGGCGGCGGCGGGGGGCGGCAGGAAGACGTGCGGGTACAGCAGGCCGTGCGACATGCCGGGAATCAGGAAGGGGTTGAAAGTCAGGTGGGCCCCAGGCCGGCACTTGCCGCCGCCGCCCCCGCCCCCGCCTGCCGTCTCCGGCGCCGTCCCCGGCGAAGGGGCGTGGAGCGGCACCACGCCAAACAGGGCGTGGCCCGGGAGCGGGGCGCAGCGTTGGGTGGGCGGCACGCCCCGCAGCACCACGGGCAAGACGCCCAGGCCGTTCTCCGCCTCGTCCCCCGGCGGGAAGACGGCGGGGAAACCCGCCGCCATCATGGGGACGGCGCCGGCCATCCGGGCCGCCAACGCCGAGTCGGCGCCGTTGGCGAAGATGGGCGGCTCCGACGGGAGGGGCTTGGGCATCTCGCCCCGGGGCCGTCGCCCGCGTCGCCGCGACGAGGGATCCCGGTGGACGTCTTCGCTCAGGATGCGCGAAAACTTGGCCTCCGGGAGGAAACCCTGCGGGGTGGGGGGGGACGTATAGCGTCAGACCCGGCCGGGCGAGCGGGCCACGGCGCCGACGGCTCACTCACGGAACGCTTGACCACCTCGGCCCAGTCCGCCGCCACAAAGTATTCCGAGTTGGCGTCCAACCAGCGGGACAGCTCCTTGATGGCCGGAGCCATGGCGCCCCCCAGCTGCGAGGAGGCACGCGTGTTTAGGAGGAGAGAAGCCCGGCCGGGAAATGGCAACGCCGGCCCTACGCGCCCGCCCTACTTACCCTCCTTCCGGTCCCACGATGCACCACGGGAACGCGCTCGTCCCCCGTCAGGGCGTTGACGTCCAGCTTGGTGGGATCTTTGCAGCGGTGGCGCCGCTGCTTGGGCCGCTTGACCAGGCCGTGCAGGACGCCGGCCCCCACCTGAGGCGGAAGCCCACAGAGACCTTGTTTTAGTTTGGACGTTTCTCGGAAGACGCCCCCCCCCCTTTCCGAGCATACGTACGTGCGCGAAGGGGAGGTCCAGGCCGTATCCGGGCTTGTGCCGCAGCCACTCCATCAGGCCTTTGCCGCCCATGGCCGCCGCCACCGCCGCCGGGTCGGGGAGGGGCGCCGCCACCGCCGGGAGTTCGGAGGACGACGAGGACAGGGACGACAGTGAGCGGCCGGGAGCCTCGGCGCCCACCTGAGGGCGTGGCACACCCGCGTTTGAATCCGGCAACGTCGCCGCCTCCACAAAAGAATGTCCGATTCCACCGACTCACCCGCACGCCGTCGGGAAGCTGCGGCGCGGGACCTTTGGCGAATTCCGAGTAGAGCGCCTCGGCGTTTCTCCGCCGGCCCCGCCTCCTCCGGAGGGCGTCGTCGCCCCCGTTGACGATCTGCCCCGTCACCGGGTGGATGAGTCCGGCCTGCAGGATCCCCGCCACGTCCGGGGCGGACGGGGCCCGGGCCGGGGAAGGGGGCGGGGTCACCTCGCCGGGGGCGGCGTGCTCCGCCTCCCCGCCGGGGCCGGGCTCGACCTCGCCCGCCGCTTCGTAGTCGAAGGGCCGCTTGGGCTCCGGGGGGAAGGGAGGGGCCACCAGCCTCTCCTGCAAGAGCGGGAGGGAGGTGAGGCGCCACGCCGCCCGGCCGCCTCTGCCGCCGATGCCACCGCCGATGCCCCGCCCAGAGTACTGGCAAGAGACAGAAAAAAAGGAAAAGGCTGGTTAAAAGAGAGCAACCATTGACCAAAATCAAGTGCTGGCTCACCTTGGGCAGCCCGGCCAGAGGCGACGGGAGGATGGGGAAGGTCGGGGAGGGGAGCGGGGGCGGAGCCGGCAGGAAAGCGCTCCGCTGGAGCTGCTGCTGCTGCTGCTGCTGCTGCTGCTGCTGTCGCTGGGCGGACTGCTGGTAGCCCTCGCCGGACGACGGCCATTTGCCCTTCAGGACGGCCTGGCAGATGCTGTCTAGCCGGTTGATGATGATCCGGTCCTGCGGAAGGGAGGGAGGGAGGGAGGGAGGGAGGGTCAGGGACAAAAAAGGGTGGGTTGGCCCCGCCCGCCAGCCCGCCTTACCTTGGGCCAATCCGAGTAAGAGTAGAGCGCCTTCTCCTGCAGCAACTGAGCGATGGTGGGCTCCCGGGCCTCGTGGACTTCCAGAGAAAAGGGAAGCGACAGTCTGGGACTGCACGAATAGTCCTCTGCCGGCACGCCTGGAATTAACAGGGGTCAGAGAGGTTATTTGAGGTGCGGGGGGGTTAGGGAACCTGTGGCTCGGGAGCCACAAAGGGATCTTTTTTTTGTTAAGCTAACCAGTCAGCTCAACTATGGAAACCGCTAGTGAGAAAAAGGGCAGGAATGGGCTTAGCGTGACGTGACGTCGTTGCGTTTAAGACATCGGAATTGTTTTATTTTTTGTCACGATTAGGAGGATTAGGACAAAACAAGACACTTTTTAAAACTGGGAGCTCTCAAGGACTAACATTTAAAAAATAGGACTACTTTATGGCTCCTTCCATGAAAAAGGTTGCAGCGGCGTACCAATGCGGGTCCGTCCGGATAGTAGCTCAATTAGTAGCTCAAGTTTAATTCATCGGCAGTTCATCTGAGGTTTTTCTTCCCCTTCTTTTCAAAAGCAGCCATCGCAATTTTCCTTTTGTTGTCCCTACTTCTGGTAGCGCGACAACAAAGGCCACCGGCGTCAACAAGTCCGACGTCGACACCGGCGTCGGACTTGAAAGGCGCCCTTGAAAATGTCAGCTTTCTCAAATCTCTGGAGCCTTTTTGTCATTGGATATGAAAAGGCCATTTGTTCTTTGAGCGCCATCATCAAACTCGGCTCGCTCGCCATCACGTGAATTTTCAAAAAGATTCCCGAGGTGGAGGGGGGGCTTTGAAAAAGCGGGCACTTTTCACAACAGGGGCGCCGTTGTTCTCCGGCCGGCGGCAGACGACAACCGGGGCGCCGACGTCATCCGTGTCAAAAATAGGCCGGCACGCAAGATCCGGTGGCAAATTTTGGGCCCGATGACGTGCGCGAGCCACGTGGCTTTTCCGGGGTGTGGGGGGGGGGGGCAACGGGTTTGTTTACTCGGAGGGCTCGGAATCAACATTTGACCCGGGGCGCAATTTCAAGTGTGGCCAAGTGGCTGGAACACATGTGGCCAGCCCGCGGCTGACTTTCGTAACCGCCGCCGCCGCCGCCTTGAAATTTCGTAAGACGCTTACAAAAGCCAGCGCTAATTTTGCACGCCATTCCAAGTACATCACGGCCAGCAAAAAAAACAGGCAGAGAATGGCGGCGGACTGAATGGCGGTCCGACACGCCTTTCAACGACTTTTTTTTTTATACCGGAAACGTAATCTTACCCGCCGGCGAGGACGACGACTCTTCCTCCGTGGGTCGACCTTTGACTTGGGCGTGGGCGACCTCCAAAAAGTCCCGGGCCACCGGGCCCTCCTCGGTGGGCCGGAGGACTTCCCCCCCGGCGGGAGAGCCCTCCGTCTCCTCGGGGGCAGAGGACGGGGGTTCCCGCGTCTCCATTTTCTCCTCGACCTCAGGGCCGGTCACGGGCTCCGCCTTCTCCTCCATCTCGTCTTGGGGCTCCCCCTCGTCTTCCACCGGCGGCCGGGGCTCCTCCTTGGCCCCAGGCTCTGGCTCCGCCTTCTCCTCCGCCTTCTCCTCCGCCTCCTCCCCCGCGGGCGGATGGGGACCGGTGAGTCGGTCGACCTGGGGCCGGCCGCCCCCGCCGCCCCCAGTGAGGAGGTCGTCTTCGTCTTCCTCGCCGAACATCAAGGTGTCCACCTCGTCCATGGGGCACATGAGGTCCGGGCACAGAGGGTCAACGGGGGGGCCCACTTGGGCCATGTCCAGGGGCAGACTGGCCTCCACGGCTTTGCGCACACACACAAACACACAAAAATTCAATTTCAAAATGGATACCGCTTCTAAAGTTCCTCATGGACGGCAGGGCGGACCTGACCCCCCCCCCCCCCCCCCCCCTCCCTCGCCCAAAACGGCGACACGCACCTTGATGCGGACGGCAGCGGTCTTCCAGCAGGACGTCGTCTTTCCCCGAGCCGTCCCGGCCCCGGAAGCGGAAGGCGTCTTCCCCGGCCCCCACCTCCTCCGACGCGTCGGGCGGAGACAGGGGGGCCATGTAGGGCGGCAGGGGGCTGGCCGCCAGGTCGCCCGGGTCCACGCCGCCGTCAATGTCCTGAGGGAAAAGCCAAAATCGTTTTTCTAGCCCACGAAAAGCCGTTAAAAGGCGTTGGGGCCGGACCTTGAAGAGCATGAAGCCGGCCGACGGGTGAGAGGGGGAGGAGGACGGGGGGAGGCCCAGACACTCTTCCAGGGTGGCGTCCTCGCCGGCGGGGGCCTCCTCGTCCTCGTCCTCCTCTTCCTCCCCCTCCTCCTCTTCTTCCTCCTCCTCCAGGAAGCCGGTGGGACCCAGAACCGGATCCGAGGCGTTGAACATGTGGCGGGCCGGTCCCGGGTGGTCCGTCCCGTCCCAGGTGGCCTGCGGGGAAATTTGCTTTTAGTAGGACACAAACGATAGAAGGGGTTTTTGTGTTTGTCGGGCTTCCAAAAACAGATACGAAACTAAACATTCGGTGAGCGTCGAGCCGATGAAAGCCACGGCTTCCCAGGCGGTCCTACTCTACCTGCAGGCGATCCAGCTCCACGGAGGGCGGCAGGAGTCCCGCCTCCCGGGACGAGCCCCGCTCGCCCGCCGCCAGCGCGTCGCCCCGCAGCTCGCGGCCGGCGATGGTGCCGCCGCCGCCGCCGGCATAGGAGTTGAGCATGCTCCGCCCGCCGGCCGCCGAGTTAAAGGGGAAGCCGTTGGGGGCGTCCTTGGGGGCCTTGCCCCCGTGGAGCGCCTCCAGGTCGCCCAGGCTCTCGTCCAGCGGGGGGCAGTCCAGGAAGTCGCCCCGCGAGAGCGTCACCGGGGAGCCCGGCCCGGGGCGCCCGTGCGGAGGACAGGTCCGGGGGTACTCCGGTGGTGGCGCGGGGTAAGACAGGCAGCAGTGGGGGGGAGGCAGCTGAGGGACATGGGGTCCGGACGGATCGGACTTTAGGCCAAGAGCGGCGATAGGCGGACAAGCGCCTCCCTCCCTCCCTCCCTCCCTCCCTCGCCTTCCTCCCACGTACCCTGTGAAGATGGGACACGTGGTGTCCTCTCACGTAGTTCCTGCGGGCCTCCAGGAAGCCCAGTTGGGGGTCGTTGAGGATGTAGAAGTCGGTGCGACTCAGGCCGTGGCGCGCCGCCCCCACCAGGAGGTCGCGGTCGTGCCTTCCCGACTCCCACCACACGGGGAGGTAGAGCGACGGCCGGCACAGCTGCAGGCGGGCCGACAGCAGCGGGTGCCGGAGGACCTGCGGAGACGGTGGGAGATGGGGGGGGGAGACGGAGGGAGACGGGGGGGGGGGAGACGGAGGGAGACGGGGGGGGGGGGGGAGACGGAGGGAGACGCCGTTGACAAATTCCATTGGCTTTTGGCACCCAGTGGGTTGGGCTCACCTGTTCTCGGATCTTGCGGAGAAGCTCGATGCGGTACAGGGTCCGGGCGGCCCGCTCTTCGCTCAGAGGGTCCACCGGGATGACGCCGCCGTCCGTCGAGCCTAGGAGGAAGGGGGGGACGCGTGGGTCGGCTGATCTCCAAAGCTCGCCTTGCCCGGCCCCGCCCCAACTCACCTTCCTCCTTCCTGAGGGGCAGCTTGCAGGCACTCCGACACATGTTGACAAAAGAGTTGAAGTAGCTCTGCAGGCTGTCGTCCGTCTTGCGCTCCAGTCGGGCCAGCACGCGAAACTGCGACCAGTCGAAGCGCTTCCCGTCGGGGTCGTAGGCCACGCCAAAGGACGACACCGTGCGGTAAAAGTCCATCTGTTCGCGCCGGGTCCACCTGGCGTAAGGGGGGGGACAGGGCGGTCTCGCGTGAGCCCTTGAGATGGTTCAAATTGCGATAATAGCTTTCCAATCTGTCACCTCCTCTGCCACTCCAAGAAGAGGGCGTCCGACTGGGCGTGGCCGGCGGCCACGGCGCAACGCCTCAGCTCCTCGCCCAGCTGCCAGGCCAGCGCCCCCTCGGCGCGCGGCCCCAGGGCGGCGCCCTCGTGGAGCAGGAAGTCGGGGCGCGGGAGGGCCTCGCGCCTCAGGGCCAGCCGCTGGTAGGCGGCGATCAGGCGCCGCAGGCGGGCCGTCAGGGCCGGGCCGGCGGGCCACAGGGGCCGCGCCTGGACCAGCTGCAGGGCCGCCACCCCCGTGCCGCTCCACGCCGTGGACGGCGCCGTGATCAGGGTGGCGTCTCCAGCCCGGCCGTCGGCGCCCGGGGACGCGCCACGCTCTGACGGCAGAGAGTTAACATACATTGAATATACATTTGACGTCAGTGGCAGTGAATGATGACTGACCTGGGGTGGCGCCGTCGCCGCCGTTTCCGTCACCGCCGTCAGGCCTGTCGCCGTTGTCGTCTCCCTGGAGGCAAACGTGCGGCGTGAACGAGCGGGTCGGCAGAATAGGACGTGGCCGTCCGTCCGTCCCTACCTGGGTTTTGTCGTCTGGCTCGGCGCCACCCTGATTTTTGACGTCGCCCGCCTCGCCGCCGAGGTCCTCTTCCTTGACGACGGCGCTGCTGACAAAATCGATAAATTCATTCATTCGGTCTTTGTAAAAAAAGAAAACATGCAAGAATTCACTTGGGGGAGTCCCATTTAAAGCAAAAAGTTGTCTTTCAAGGCATTTGTTGTCTACCTGTGCACGTCGGCGGCGGCCGGGGCCGTGGCCACGGCACCCTCTCCTCCACCTTGCTCGGCCGTCAGGGCGGCCACGTCCGGCATGCCCACCCTCTCCAGGAAGCACAAGTGGGCGTCGGCCCGCATGGCGTTGTAGCGCTCGTAGCCTGTCGGCCAGAAACTCCTCTAGAGCTCTTTCTTTTTGCGTGGGGCTTTTCATTTTCCGTAGCGTGGCGGAGGAGGAGCTCACCGTGCTTGTGGACCCCGACCAGCAGGGACTTGTCGGCCTCGGCGTCCCACCACGACGCCGGGATCTCCACGTAGTCGATGTCGGGCATGGCCACGTCCAGTTGGCTGCGGATAGGAAAAATGGCGGGGACGGACTGTGAATCCCGCGGACGGGACCCGGAGGTAGGTTTGCGCACCTGGCGGGCGTGTCCTCCAAAGCTTGATTGGCCGCTTCGCCCAGAACCTCCACCTTCAGGTAGTACAGCATCCTCACCCTCAGAAGCACCCTGATACACAAAGGCAATTTTTGTCAGTTAGGAAACCGGAATAAAATCAAATAAACGTTGCTTTTTGGGCTGCCTCTTGTGCTGAGTTTTGGGTCTCCTGGTAGCAGAATCCACCCAATGATTGAAAGGTCAGTTCACCAAATTGTGCTGAGAATTGCGTCAAACCATAGACTACATAGAAAAGATGTTTTTTTTTAAATCCACGGACTTGTTGCAGTGTTGTTTGAGGTGTTTCTTGTAGCTGTCGTCCTGGAGGACCACTTCGGGGTTGCAGTGGGCCAGCCAGTCCACGTTCTTCAACTCGGGAGGACTCAGCGGGCTCTTGATTTTGTTGCCCTTTCGCCCGCGAGGAACGGGAGCCGACAGCCCTGAGGCGGCGGCGGAGAGAAAAAAGGGAACTTAATGACGAGCCGTGGCACGGAAGAAGCTCTGGGGGAGCCAACCGGAGTGGTTGAGGAGCTCCTGGTCCTGGTCCTGGCCCTCCTTGCTGGGCGAGATCAAGTCCCAGATGAAGCTCTTGATCTTGTCGTCCCCTTTGTAGTGCTTCAGACAGTAAACCAGGAGAGCCCTGACAGACAAGAACGGCCATTCCATACGGGAGCGGACGCTTGCGAGGCGGCGGAAGGCTTAGGTTAAGGTTAGGGTTAGGTCACCACCGACCTGCAGATGGCCTCCATGTCTCTCTCTGCCAAATGCCACTTGAAGCGCCCGTGGTTGAGGATGTCCTTCCAACGCCCCCACCTGGACAGGCGCCGCAAAGATTTCTTTTTTTTTTTTTTCTCCCGTAGACGACCCGGCCCGGCCCTCCCCACCCACCCACTCCACGCCTACCCAAAGATGAGCAGGTTCTTCTCCACGCGGAAGCACTCGGCGCGCAGGTAGCGGCGGCCGCCGGGCCGTCGGCCGCGGCACGGCTTCTCCTCCGAGTCGCTGTCCAGCTCCGAGAACTCCATCAGCTCGTCGTCCTCGAAGGAGTTGTAGTGGCGCGTCTGCTTGCGCACGCGAGGGGTGTCGATGACCAGGGACTCCTGGGAGGGCAACGGGAGGAGTCAGCGGCGGAAAGGTCCAGCGCACGCACCGCCAGCCAGCGCCTTCCTTTTGCCTTCACCTTCTCCGATTTGGAGTCGATCTCCACTTCGGCGATCTTGGCCCACTTTTGCCAAAAGTTGGGGTCGTCCAGGGAGATGTCGGTGCGGTTCCCCGACGAAACGAAGCTGGCCTGAAGAGAAGAAGAGAAAATGTTTGATTCTGTTATTCGCCACACCGGCCACGAGAGGGTGCTAAAGCAGCAGGAACTCCGGGCTTACCTTGGCGAAGGTGGATCCCTTTCCCTCCGTCTCTATGGTGATGGTCTGCGTGCGCCTCTGCAGGATCTGGTCGATGTCCTCCTCGCAGAACTTGGATCCTTCGTCCTCTTCGTCCATGAGCGCGCCGTAGGCGCCCTTCTTCAGCAGCTCCTCCAGCTCCAGCTTGGACAGCTGCTGCACGCCGTTGAGGCCGCCCTTGCGGTTGATGTCCTGCAGGACGGCCTTGTCCAGGCCCAGCTTCAGGCTGGCCTTGTCGAACATCTCCCTCTCGTAGGAGTTCCTGGTGATCAGGCGGTACACCTTGACGGCTTTGCTCTGCCCGATGCGGTGGCAGCGTGCCTGAGCCTGAGGTGGTGGTGGGAGAGGGAAAGGGAAAAGAAAAATGGCAAGGGTTACCACAAAACCGTGACAAATGAGCAGAAGGTGATCCGAAAACGCCCCCCCAAATGGATGGCCGTCGCTCACCTGCAGGTCGTTCTGCGGGTTCCAGTCCGAGTCGAAGATGATGCAGGTGTCGGCGGCGGTCAGGTTGATGCCCAGGCCGCCCGCCCTGGTGCACAGCAGGAAGACGAAGCGGTCCGAGTCGGGCTTGCAGAAGCGGTCGATGGCCGCCTGCCGCAGGTTGCCGCGCACGCGTCCGTCGATGCGCTCGTACGCGTAGCTGCCGGGCGGACACGAGCGGCGGCGCCCTCAGTGACTTTGCCCACGTGCCGCCCACCCGGCCGACCGACCATTCCTCACCGCTTCTGGATCAGGTAGTCCTCCAAGATGTCCAGGCAACGGACCATCTGGGAGAAGACCAGGACCTTGTGTCCCCCGCTCAGCAGCTTGGGCAGCAGCTTGTCGATGAGGACCAGCTTGCCGGCCGCCTGGATCATGGCCTGCAGTTGAAGGTCGCTGGCGTCCGGGCTGTGGCTCTTCCTGAAGCTCTCCAGGATCTTCTCCTCGGCTCCTGGAGAGGGGAAGCGGGGTCAACCCCCGGCCGGCCGGGCCCCCGGCTTCACCCCGGCTTCACCCCGGCTTCACCCCGGCTTGAGAGCCTCACCCGTGATCAGGTAAGGGTGGTTGCAGCACTTGCGCAACTCCATCATGGTGTTGATGAGGTTGGGCATGTTGTGCTGGTTGGCTCCTCTGGACAGGAAGGAAAAGTTCTTCTCCAGGATGGCTCGGTAGTACTTCTTCTGCATGTTGGTCAGCTCCACCTGCCGAGGGGGGGGGGAGGTGATGCCGGAGTCGAGGACCCGGAGCCCCGGGGCGGCCGTGCCTCCCTACCTCGATGATGGTCTCCTCTTTGGGCGCCAGGTTCTTCTCCACGTCGTCCTTCAGCCTGCGCAGCATCATGGGCTTCAAGATGGCCTGGAGCTTCTTCACCTGCGATCCCCAAGGGAGGGGGGGCTCGTCACGAGCGCGGCCTCGGACTCCCCGGGCTTCTCCCCGCCCGGTCAGCTCACCTGCTCCTCGGTCTTGAGGTCCCCGAACTCTTGGAGGAAGGCGCTCTCCGAGGGGAACTGCAGCGGCTCCAGGAAGTTGAGCAGGCTGAAGAGCTCCTCCACCGAGTTCTGCAGCGGCGTGCCCGTCAGCAGGACCTTGTGCTCCTGTTGGGAACGGACGGTCGGCGTTGGGCGATCTCCGGCCGTCGGTCGTCCCTCTTTCCTCACCAGGTTCATGAGCTTGAGCCCCTCCAGCAACTTGCAGTTCCTGTTCTTCAGGCGGTGCGCCTCGTCGATGACCACGCAGCGCCACTGCAGCTTCTTCAGATCGGGGCAGTCGGCCATCACCATCTCGAAGGTGGTGATCAGGCCGTGGAACTTGAGCACGCCGGCGTTGCCCTGTGTGAAAAGCCCCGTGGGCGTTAGCGTCGGGCTCCCCGTCGGGTTCCCTCGCCCCCTCGGAATCGGACAGAGACCTGCGCGTCCCGGTGGAACATCTCGTACTGCAGGATCATCTGGCGGCTGATCTGCGAGCCGTGGTAGACCACCACGTTCATGCGCGTCCAGGTGCGGAACTCGCGCTCCCAGTTGGTGATGGTGGAGAGCGGCGCGATGATCAGGAAGGGCCCCCGCACGCCCATGCCAAACATCTCGTGCAGGAAGGTGATGGACTGGATGGTCTTGCCCAGGCCCATCTCGTCGGCCAGGATGCAGTTTTTCCTGGACGGAGGGACGGACGGTTAGCTTTGCGCTTTAGCCCCCCCCCCCCCTTTTTTTTTTTTTGCCTGACCTGTTGTACCAGTTGAAAAGCAACCAGTTCATGCCCTCCAGCTGGTACTCCCTCAGCTGGTTCCCGTTGCGGTAATCCCGGGAACGTTCCAACTTCTGCCACTTGTCGGGGGACGGACGTTCCTGTGCGGAACGGCGGACGGAGCGGGATTAGGCGGCGGTTATCGGAACGGCCATCTCGTCACCCGGCAAATACCGACCACGTGTCGCGGGTCCGGCGGCGGCTTTTGAATCTCTTCAAAGTCCTTGATCTTCTCCGGGTCCAAGTCCTCCTGCAGCTCCCAGGTGGCCTCCTCGTAGGACAGGCTGCACCACTTGACCAGGTAGTGCGTCACCTCCTGCGCAGCCAGCCCAGAAAAGTTCAAGAACTGTAAATGCGAGGCGTCGAAACGCCGGTCCTCGGGCACGCGGCGTGGCCCACCTCCCCGGTCTCCGTGTCCGTGGTCACGGCCACCTCCAGCACCCTGTCCACCTCCACGTAGTCGGGGTTAAACAAATCCTCATCGGGCTGGAAGGACAAGCGGACCACCGGATGAAAAGGGAACGGCCGAGGCGGAGCCACCCCTTCCCTTTTGGGCTACCTCGCTGAAGAGGTGCTTGGTCTGGGCCCGCTTGGTCCTGAAGCGTTTGATCTTCTGGTGGATCCTGGGATCCTTCTCCAGCTCGCCCAGCGTGGCCCACTTGCAGTGCATGTAGGAACTGGCGGGACAAAAAAAAAAGGGGGAGACGGAGCCGGGTCGGCGAGCGTGGGGAAAGGAAAGCGCCCGGACGGAGGGTGGGTCGGCGTCTCACAAGTTACGGTACTTGACGAAGAACTCTTCCGTCTCCTCGGCCTGATCCTCGGACGACGACGAGGTCTGCGGGGGTAGGTGGCTCTCGGGTCAGTCGGCGGGCGGGCCGGGCCGAGGAAGAGTGGGCGAGCGCGCTTACCTCCTTCTTGATGGCTCGCACGGACAGGATCTTCTCGATGATGTTGGCTTCATCCTCTGGCGGTTCCTGAGTGGACGGGGGAATCATTTCGTGACTCTGCGGTTTTCCAAAAGGAGAAACGGAGCTGGCTGGCCGGCTGGAGCGTCCGTCCGGGCGCTGTTTTGCTCTACCTCGGCCTGCCAGGCCAGCGCGGTGGCGTTGA
Source organism: Stigmatopora nigra (assembly GCF_051989575.1). Lineage (NCBI taxonomy): Eukaryota > Metazoa > Chordata > Actinopteri > Syngnathiformes > Syngnathidae > Stigmatopora > Stigmatopora nigra. The sequence goes on from NC_135517.1 coordinate 205,398, forward strand.
GGGCGGCGATGCGTCCGGCCCCCAGGACGGCGATGGTCTCCCCGTCGTCGTCCACCACCTTCAGATCCGAATCCTCGTTGTACTTCCGCCGCTTGACTTGGCGGCCCGAGCGGCGCTTCTGAGTGAGTGGCGGGAAAGGCAAAATCAAGAAATGGAAAAACCTGGCTGATTTTTGGGGGATTATTTCTCAGCATTTTCAAAAGATGATTGCATTTGTGACGTCCCACTCACCGCATTGTCCAGGGGGTCCTGGCTGTCCTCCTTGCCCGTGTTGACGGACGGCGAGGAGGAGGCGGCGGCGTCGTCGTCGCTCTCCCTCCGCTGCGGAATCACCGCCACTGCCGCCACCGCCGCCACCTTTCTCCGCTTGGCCTTCTTTTTCCTTTCTACCGGGGCGGCGCCGGGATCTCTGCGGGGGAGCCCACAATCGGGACACAATTTAGTCACGACGACATCCCACCCCTTTTCTCCAAAGCCTCACCTGGCTTTGCGGCCCCTCTGCTTGGGCGTCGTGTGAGCGGCGGGTTTGACCCCGGACGGGTTGAGGTTCTTGGGCGGCGAGGCCGAGGCCAACCCACCTGGCGGATGGAAAAGTGACGTGAAATGAGCCGGAAATGCCCCAAAACGTACAAGCTAGCTCCCAATAGAACAGGAAGTCGGTCGGGCAAAATGAAGCGGAAGGCCCAAAAATGCTCCAAAATCAATAGCAAGTGAGCTAAAAAAAATTGGCCTGGATGCCCCAAAATCAACAAGAAGAAATTCCATGATGAACCAACATGGACAGTTGGGGCTCCATTTTAGGGCCAACAAACCTTGAGGAGGAGGAAGAGGGGGCAGGATTTTAATCTTGGGTTTCCTCCCTCGCTTCCCGGGAACTTTGACGGGCCGCTCTGCGTTTTTTGGTCCGTGTGGGATTTGGGGGCCGCTCTCCGCCGCCGCCGCCGCCAACGCCGCCGCCAACGCCCCCGCTTTGCTCTTGCGCTTCTGTGTTGTCCAAAGAAAAACGGGAATTTTTAGCGATGGATCGCAACGGAACACACGAATTGAAAAGCCAGTCACGTGACCTTGTTGTGGCCCAGAGCGGCCCGCCCCGCCTTGCGTTTCTTGGCGCCCTCGCCGGCAGCACCGCCGCCGTGGTCGTCCTCCGCCGCCCGTTTCTCCTTTTTCTTGCGTTTCTTCCTCACCCTCCCGCCGCCGCCGGCTTCGTCGTCATCGTCTTCCTCGCTCGGTGGCGGCCGAGGGAGCGGCGAGGCCGCCACCAGCAGGGCGGGAGGGGCCTTGCGGTGATTGGAGGCTCCGCCCACGGGGGCCAGGACGCGCAGCTGCTCCTTGGGGCCCACCAGGACGTGGCCCCTGGGGAGCGCCGGGAGCAGAGACTGGCCGCCACCGCTCTTGGACTCGGGCGACGTCGCCGCTAGCTGTGGAAATTGGAAAAAAGTGGACTTTGCATTGACTTTTGGTTTTTTCTTACCATCAAAAATGTTCATACACGCGCCAATCAAATGGCCGTGCCCGTCGCTTTCATCTTTCCACCGGTGATATCTACGGGCTTTTATCCAAACAGTTTGTTTACATCGAGGGCAAACGTGACGTGGCCTCCGTCCGTCCGTCCGCTTGACAAACAACAACGTCGGCGTGTTTGTTCCCATGGCGATGACTCCATTTGTCCTTTTCCATTTCATTTGAGCCTTTTTGGCGGAACGGACATTTGGTAAATATGCGTGTGTGTGTGCGTGCGTGCGAGCGCGTGTCCGGGTAATATTTGACTAGGTTTGGCTCTCTCGGCCCGACGTGGCGGGGAGGGGCATCCGGCCCGTTGCCACGGAAACTGTCTCTCCGCCGCCGCCACCGCGATATTGCGCAGAAAGGCAGACGTAAACACGCGGTCGTCATGACGACAGCCGGTGCGTTTTGCCTCTTTCACCCTGGATGAATGAGATGAAATAGGATTTGAAATCCCCCCAAAAAAATCATTTTGTTTTTATGGGGGGGCAGGAAACCATTTGGATCTCTTTTTACTCATTTGCAATCCAAATAATCAAGGGTAATTGAGGCAGAAATGAGCGCAAATCCACAGGAAGCATCCCGCACTGAATAGGAAGCGACCCAAAAATAATAGCAAGTCCCTAACGTCAACAAGATGTTAGCCACCCCCCCCCCCTCCACAATGAAAAACAACAAGAAAAGCATGAGAATTCTAGCCAACAGATATGGTTGAATTTAAGAAACGAGAGCAAAATATGAGCCCCATCTCAGGGTGGCGGCGTGCACGGCGCCTGCCGCAGCGTGGCGGCCGCCGCAGGAAAGCCCGGCGAGCGCGGGCGGGCACGCAATCAATAACAAGCGCGCACGTTGGCACGCACGCACGCACACGGCGACACACAAAGAGCACATCGCTGACAAAAGCGCGGGGCTCCGCAGTTTTGCCGCCGCTGCGGCAGCCGGGACCTGGTGGTTAGCATGAGTGCTAAGCTAACACTAGAGAAGAAGAAGAACCCCACTGGGTCAAAACTGGGGGCCGTCCGTGGCAGACAGTGAAGTCAATCCATCCAAAAATCCTTTGTGGATGAAAGAGTAGGATCATTTGGTGTGTTTTTTTTAATTAAATCTAAAACGGGAATCCTTAGGAATTCATTTATTTTTCATGATATTAAATCAACAAAAAAATGAGGAAATGATTGTTTTTTTTAATCATTTTTTCAAATCAGGTTTTGGTTTTATTTCTTAAAAGGGTGGCTGATGATTTTTTTTTGTTATATTGATTTTGAATCCAATCTATGAAAATGATTTTTTTTTTCAGTACGCCAACGGAAAGCGGACTGACCTGCTGCTGCTGCTGCTGCTTGTCCTTCTTGTGGATTTTCATGTTGGCGCACGTCACGGCATCTGCTACAAACACAAAAAGACACGCTGAAGCCACGGGCCGCTCGCCATTGACCACGCCAGACGTCCAATCCAATTGAGGCCGTTATGGACTTCCCACTTTAAAAAGGATTGGACGTCTACGGGCGATAAACTCATTTGAATGGAGAGCAAAAGCACGAGGAAGGAAGACGCTTTCCTCGGCCAAGTTACGACAGTCCCATGGAAGGAGGTGCTGGATTCCTTTCCCGTTCCAGCACTGCTTGATCCATTGAACATTTGTTGCTGCTCAATTTCATATCAATTCAAATATGGACTAGATGATTGGCATTGGACAAGACTAGCTTTAGCTTGCACACCCACGACAACCAGGCTTGTACATGCTAGCTAGCCAGTGCACAACATCAACAAGCACACAAACACAGCCCATGGGCTGACATGGACAGGACAGTAAGTCCCAGTAGCGACATACGCCTGCTCATTTAGCCGCAGATGTACTAAAGTGCACATTCACGCATAGACAAAAAAAATGAGCAATCAAGCATCCCTCAATCTCACGCCAACAAAAACATCACGAGATACACACACACAGGCGCGCTTGCTAACATACATCCACAATTTAGCCCCAGACTTAAAGGCACAAGCACACACAAAAAAGGCACAGCATCCATCTGACAAAAATATCATCCATCCACGCGCAAAAACAAACACGGGCAAAAGAAACACAATGCCAGGCACTTAATGTGTGTGTTTGTGTGTAGACACACACATGTACACACGCAAAGTTTTCTTATTAACAACCGAAAATCACTGGACAGCAGATTTAAGCGTGTTGATTTCCTGTTAATTGGATTATTGCAATGATCCATGTACGGATTGCAATGAATCCAGAATGCCGTTTGCCACTCCTCCCAGCCAAATGGCATTGGACATCTAGACTTGGCCACATTCCCAGGAAAGCAGAACCCCCCACCATCCTCCCCCAAAACAACCCAAGAGTATACAACACAGTTTGGGTGTCGGAATTGCTCCAAGATGAGCATCCATGGAAAATGGAATTGCAAGAGAAAAAGTTCTGAAATTGCAGCGCCGTTGACACGACATGGATGTCCAATCCATTTGGACGCTCCACATCCATCCATTTTTCATAGAAAACCCCTGGCCTCATCTTATTGGAAAGGCTCAGTCCGATGAGGACGGGGGGTGAAATGAAGGCACCGTGACATTTTTGACCCATTGTCACAATGATGTCTTATTGTTTTGTTCTGGGTGCCATTACGTTTGGAGCAAATTGATCATTGTGTGCGTTTTGGGATGCTGTGCTAGCCTCCCAAGCCGATGGCATCTTTGCCCTCCCACCTGAGCGTCTTGGCGCGACTGGACGCCGAGCGACCAATCACCCAGACCCCAATGTATCGACTTTTTGCCTCTAATTTGACTGCGGCGACAAACGCCGGCGGACGTCGGTGGGCAGGCTAGCCAGGCAGCCAGCTAGCTTCCACACCGCTCGGGGGGGCTCGGATGCGATGCTAACCGACGCGGCGGCTAGCGCTCGGCTAGCCCACCCGCCCCTGCGCCCAGGGAAGAACGGTCGAAGCGAGACCAGTCGAGGAGGGGCGAAGCGAAAACGTCTCCGCCAGGATACGGCCAGCTATTATGGCCATCATGGCGAGGCGAGGTTAGCATCCTAGCTTGCCGAACGCCCGTCTGCCCGCCCGCCGGCTCGCCTTTAGCTCCCTTGGCGTTAGCCGCCTAGCTCCGACGAGGTACAAACAGCCCCGGCAGCCTCCTCCTCCTCCTCCCCCTCTTACACGTGTGGAGCTCGGAGGAAAAAGTCCGTCCGGGGCGGTGGCGGCGACAACGACGACGACAAAGACGACGAAGACGAATACAACGAAGACGAAGAAAGAATCCCGACGCGCGCTCGGTGCTCACCGGCTCTGACGGCCGCCGCAGCGACGCTTGGCTCGCTGGCTGGCTGGCTGACTGACTGGCTGCTCGGGTGGCTGGCTCGGCTCGCCTCGGCTCCCTCTCCCTCACAGCAGCCCGGCGAGACGCCCTCCGCCGTCGGCCCGCTGAGCGTGTAAAGAACAACGCCGGCGCCGCTTACTGCTGCTGCTGCTACTTATTTCCAAGGACACAAAATCGCCATGACAGTTACGAAAAAATGCATAAAAATGAGCGGGCGGAGGGAGGGAGGAAAGGAGAGAGGGAGAGCAAGGGGGGAGTGGTGGTGGTGGGGGGGGGGGGGTGTTGGGACTTGCTGATGGGGAGGAAGGAGGGAGGGAGGTAAAGGAGGAGTGCATCACTGCTGGGATCCACATCCACCCCAAAAAAAGAGAGTGGACGGACGCTAGATGGATGGACGAGATCTCCGAGGTTGAAAATGGATTTTTGGGGGGAATCGAACCATTGGACGTCCATCGCCGTCAATAGCAGACAAGAGTTCAACTTCCCGGATCTGTTAACCCCTTCAATTATACAATGCATCAAAAAGTCACCTATATTTCAAGAGTGAAATTGCATTCACTGTGTACGCTCTTGTTTGAAAAGAAAACCATTAAAAAAACCTGCAAATAAAATATAATCATAAAAATGGAAAAAGAAAAGAATAAAAATGCCCCAGGGATAAAGGTACACACAACATGAAATAAGGTAACCTTTTGGTCAGTAACAATTCATTTGGAGGATGATTAAGTCACGGGCTTCCATTGACAACGGACGACGTCGAAACCTGGGAGACAATGACTCACCTCGGGTAGCCACGTTGGTCGAAAGATGCCTGGCTGAGGCTGTTGCCACGGCAACCGAGGCTGATGGGGATCCGGGTGCTTCATTGTCCTCTTTGGGTTTTTTTTTTTTTTACATCCTCTGGATTTAGTCTACTTTTTGGAAGATGGACAAAAAAGAACCACAGCGCAGCATTGTCCTTTTTATCCTTTTCCATTGACTTTCCACATTTTGATATTGTAGTTAGTCCCAAAACATACGGTAGGGGGCGTTCTCCAACAAAAGCTAACAAATGGGCTACACTTAGAACAAGGACAACAAGATCTTGCTCACAAACGCAAAAACGCTATTCAAACTTATTTTTCTACTTTCTTTTAAAACATGGCCTAGCGTGAGATTTTTGTTGCCCTCTTTTACTAAATGACCTTTGAATTTTGGGACACTAGAAGTGGATAGTTCAAAAAAGGGAGGGGCAACTATTTGACTCTTCACACACAATTCAATCAGAAGCATTGGGCAGGCATACTTGCACATTGTTTAACGTTGTCTTTAACCTTTGATTTAAAAACAATAGAGTACAAAAATAAATCATCTTTTTCAAAATAAATGTAGTTGTCAGAAGAGCAAGAATAAAAAGTCACTTATTTGGATAGTCAAGATTGGTTTCACAGAAACACAAAAATAAAGTATTAAAAGAGAAAAGCAAAGTCAAATCAAGATTTGATGAAAAATTTGAATGAAAAGGCATCACACAACACTCGGAAAGTAGGAAAAGCGTTGGGGGAGGGAAAAGTGGAAGCTAGGCCAGGCAGAGGAAGGAAAAGACGAGGAGGAGGAGGAGGAGGAGGAGGAAGTCCAAGCCAAGTCAACAAAGAACCAGCAGGAAAAGGAGCTCAACTGAGAGAGAGAGAGAGAGAAAGGGGAGGGGGAGGTAGGTAGGGAGGGAGGGAGGGTCTACCCCCCCCCCCCCCATTCTTCCCCCTATCTCCCCCACTGGCCCCGTCAAGTTTGACAGGCAGCAAAAAGCCAGTGGACCTCCTGGAAGGACGGACGGGCGGACGGAACCTCCTCGTCGTCGGGGAATCCGGACCGGAGCGGACCTCCTGCTACAAGTAAGTGCCTCGGCCGTCCAATCCATTTCAAGCGGGAAGCCCGGCCCCGCTGCTTAAGCGGCGGCAACTTTGCGTCGGAGGAACGACGCCGTTTCTTCTCTGGCTGCTGGTCGCCGCCTTGATTCTGGTGGGCCTCCCGTCCCGCTTGGGTCGGATCGGACGTCCGCTCGCGCTTCTCCCGGGATCAAACAACAATCTTTCTTTTGGAATTTTCCCACGGACCGCTAGACGACTCTAGGCGACCAATCCCCTCCTTGGGTTCCTTTCAATTGGCGCCAGGCCTCCCGCTTGGAACGGATGGGACGTCGCCTACCTAGTAGAGTCATTCCTTTGGGAGCCCCCAAGAAATTGGACCTGGTCGGCTGCCGTGGATGGTGCTAGATGTCCAATCCGTTGGAAGTGGGAGGGCCGCTTCGTTGGCTGCCGAGAAGCGCCAGATAAAATCCACAACAACGGTCGGTGGGGGGGGGGGGGTCTTTAAGCGGGTGGGGGGGGGGGAATCATCGCTGCTCTGTCGGCCCAAGATAACGGAGAGCCGGCGGCGGCGGCAGCGTAGGTGTGTGTTTACGTACCGCCGGCAGGCAGGCAGGCGCACGCCACTGCCCTGTCGGACAAAGATAACGGAGACCGGCACGCCAACGGCGAGAGCTTCCCAAGCAGGACAATGTTCAGATAAGAAGAAACTCCAAAACAATTGGCCATCTTGATTTGATCCAACCTAAAAACAGATGGATCGTAAAGTCGTGTTTGTGAGAAGAAGACTTTTTGTGTTTGTGGCATCGTTGTGATCCCCTTGTGAGTCATCGCTAACCTCTGAACTGCCGGCAAGAAGACACGCGTGGACAAATCCTCCACATGCCTTTCCAGCGCTCTTGTTATTTTTGGGAGGGCCGCGCTTCGCAGTCCTCCGCTGTCCTCCGCTGTCCTCCAGAACAGACAAACCCGAGAGGGAAGTTCCCGGCAAGACAACAAAAGGAGGAAACCGTGGAGAGAAAAAAAAAAAAAAAGATGCAAAGCGTTCGCTTGTCCAGGAAGAAAAAAAAAGATCTCTGCTCCGGCATATAAATCGGGCTCTTAAATCGGAAATCTCAACTTTGGGATCCGACGTCTCAAAGTCCAAGTCGAGGAAATCCGGCCCATCCGGGCGCTTCGATACGTAAGAGAGACGAATGGCGGCTCTCCGACGGGAGCCGCTTTGCCCCAGCGTGACGCCCAGGCCTGAAAGGGAGAGAGATCTGCGGTCAAAGCGGAAACGTTGAACCGCCCGCGTTTTGCCTTGCAGGATGTCGGTCCAACTGCGATTCCACTCGCCCTCGGACGGAAATCCCATCCGGCGGAGCCGCTCCTTCGCGGGCTTGGGCTCTCTGACGGGACGACGGCGGTGAGTGGCCAGCGGGCGTCTTAGCCGGCCGGGTGCCTCCAATGTGGCCTTTTGATAGCCGGGCCCGCTGGGTCCCCCCCCTTTGCAGTCCTTCGGCCGCTCGGAACTCGCTGCGCTCCCAAGCCCCGACCGAGAGGAAATTTCCACGGGGCGCCTCGTCTCCCGGGAGAGCGCCGGGATCCGTTTGGTCCCCGCGGCCGGAGGATGTGGACGCCGTCTTCCGGGCGCTACGTAAAGGCCTCAGGTGGGTTTGATGGTGGAGCGTTTAGGATCAGAGACTTTAAGTCGGGGTCGAGAAAAGTCTTGGCTCGGAGCTTTGCGGCTCTGATCGGATGCCTTTGCGCAGGGAGCACGTGGAGCGCCACCAGACGGAGATGGACTTTCTGTCCACGCGCCAGACACAGACCAAGAGGAACTCTCGACTGGTGAGATGGCAAAACCAAGTCCGGCGCGTTGAGGATAAAACCAGGTCGCCCCCAAATGAATCCGACTTTGGTCTCCTTTGCAGGGCTTCCAGTACGACTTGGAGAAGGTGAGAAGCACACGGCCCCACGTCTGAGCAGAAGGACAAAATGTCTTTGCTCCCGCAGGAGATCCGAGCCCAGGAAAGATGGATGCGAAAGCTGGAGTTCCAAGTCAGCAAGGTAAAGTCCGCCGTCCGCGGTCCACGGTCTACGGAAACTGTGAGCGCCCTTTCCGCGCAGGTGGACGAGCTGTACGAGAACTACTGCGTCCAGTGGCGCCTCTGCCAGGGAGCCGTCAACATGAAGAGGGCCTTCGCCCTGGCGCCCTCCACGCGCCAATCCCGCGAGAGCCTCCTGGACCTGGGACGCAACCACAGGCTCAGCACGCAGGTCCAACAAGGATCCCCCAAATCTCCTTTGGGAAAGGGGGGTGAGAGCACTCAAACTCACACGGCTCTCCTTCTCTCTCTCTCTGCAGGACATGTCGAACATGGAGGGGGAGCTGGAGGGCCTCCTGGGAGAACTTCACGTCAAGATGAAAGGTAGAGCCGCCGAACTTTAGACTTTGGACGGCCTTGACGGCTTTCCCCGCCCCCAGGTCTGGTGGGCTTCGCCCGGCTGTGTCCCGGAGACCAATACGAGGTGAGCCCCCGGGTGCGGCAGCTAGATGTACTTCCTCCCGGCGTCCATCCTAAACGCGGAGCCGTGACGCCTCCCCGGTTCAGGTGGCCGTGCAGTTGGGCCGCCAGCGCTGGAAGATCCGCGGCCGCATCCAAAGCGACGACGTCCAGTCGTGGGAGCAGGAGGAGATGCTCTTCCTGCCGCGCATCGGCCGCAACTTTGAGATCAAGGTAAGGCCCCCCCCCAAAGTGCTGTGCCTCTTACCATTGGTGGCTTTCCTAGGTTTCGGAGGCCAAGGGTCTGGGCTGGCAGCTGGTGGGCACGGTGACTTGCGCCAGCGCCCCCTTCTTGGTGGCCACTCCCCAACTCGTGGTGGTGGACATCACCCAACTGGGGACCATTAAGCTCCAGCTGGAGGTCACCTGGAGGTAAGACGCCACCAAGTCCATTCCAATTCCATTCAAAGCCCACACCCCCGTCTTTTGGGCGCAGCCCTTTGGACGGCGGCGACAAGGCGGGACTTTCGTCCGGCGCCAGGCCGCCGGGGTGGAGCCGCAAGACCTCGGTGCAAAGTTGGACGGCGCCCAGTACGCCGTCCTTCTCGGAAAAGTACTTCCAGGTGGGCCCTCTTCTCCTCCTGCCTCAGGGAAGACGTGGCGGGGGAGGAACCTTTGCCGTCTTTTTTTTCCCGCAGTCTATGATGAGGGAGCTGCGGGAAGGAGGAGGAGGAGGAGGCGGAGCTTCGGTGCCGCTTCGGGTGTCGGCCAGAGGGCGGGACAGGGGAGTGTCCTTGATGAGCTACCTGTCGTACTCGTCCATCGCCTCTAGTCCATCGCGGGCCAGGACAACGCCCAGGTCCGCTGGCTCCGTGCTATCTACGTTTCAGCCCGGAACCCAAATGTTGTCCTTAATCCCTCCATTTTTCCAATCCTTCCGTCCAGCGTGGGCAGCAGCGTGGCGGGCAGCCGCACCCAGCTCTCCCTGGGAGAGGACGACGAGGAACCGGTCACCATGAGGAGGAGGAGAGGGAGGCGGCCGGAGGAAGAGCAGGAAACGCCAGCGGCGGCGTGGGGACAACTCTTTTCTCATCCTTTGTCACTGGTGGATGCTCGCAGGTGACAAACTCCGGCACATCCCACGGTGAAGAGGGGCTAAGCCTGATTTTTTTTTTGGACCTTAGGTCCAGCACCCCCGACATCCTGAAAGACAACCCGGCGGGAGGTCCGGCGGAGAAGCGAGTGTCGGCTGAGGGCCAGAGACTCAATGTTTGTCAAGCACCTTTTTGTCCCTCGCTTATCTGGGGGCGGAAAAGTCACTTTTGGTCGTGTTGGGTGACAGGACGCCGGCCCGAAGTCTCCCATCTCGGGGTCCCCCATCTCGGGGTCCCCCATCTCGGGGTCCCCCATCCCAGAGTCCCCCATCGCGGGGTCCCCTATCCCAGAGTCCCCCGGCACAGGGCCCCCCGGCCCAGGATCCCTCATCCCGGAATACGGCGGTTCAGAGTCCCCCGGCCCAGAGTCCCCCGGCCCAGAGTCCCCCGGCCCAGAGTCCCCGCCCCCGTACGCCCGAGCGGGGCCCGGGAGCAGCGAGCGGCGAGCGCAGGCCCTGCGACTGGGGGCCCTGCTGGCCGAGCTGGAGAGAAATTTCAGGAGACAGAGTGGCGGCCAGGTCCCGGGCCAGGTCTCGGGCCAGGTCTCGGGCCAGGTCCCGCCGGACCCGCTGAGCCTCTTGGAGCAGCGGCTCCAACATCTGGCCACCGTACTGAGGGTAAGGCGCTCGAACCGGCACGCAATGAAGTATTCTGTGGGGTGTAGTATGGGCCCAAGATGGCCGCCATGTAGCAGTGGCCAAAGTGAGGGGGTCTGTTTGGGACTTCCTCAGAACCAGCTCTCCCTGATGCGGCGCTCGTCGTCCAACGACACCTTGGCCGTGGAGGAAGTCCTGTGCAGCTTTGACTTCCTGTCCCACGATGACAACGCTTCCTGCTTGGGAGAGTGAGTCGCCGGGTAGAACGGGACATTTCCCAGCGGAAGGACGGAACCAAAACAGAGTTTTGACCCGGACAGAACCTCCGCCACCTCTCTGAGGAACGACGACCGATCGGGAGAAGAGGGAGAGGAGCCGCCGCCGCCGCCTCCGCCGGTCGCCCCGCTGACTTGTGGGAATTGGGGTCTGGACCGGGCCCTGGAGGCGCACCTGGACTCGTGTTGCATCCTACTGGAGGTACACTTGGAGCTCTTAGTTAGGAGAGCCATTGTCCTCGAATAGGCGGCGTACGGGCTGACCCTCGTTGGTCGACCGCAGATGCTGCCGAGGATTGACTTTACTTTGACGCGCGCCGAGCTCCTGGAGGACGTGGCTCAACAGGCTGACGTCCTGAACACCATCGGTCGCCTCCTGCTGGAGGACGGGGACGTCTCGGCCGAAAAGCGTCAGTGACAAAACCGATCCCTCTGCCGTCGGGTCCTTCTGGAGTCGCCGCTCCCCGTCGGCATGTTGAAATCCCGGCGTGTCCTCCTTTGATTTGCAGTCCTCCCCGAGGATCAGAGGACGCCGGAGGTCCTGGCCTTCTGGGCCGACTGCGGCGCCGGCGACGCCGCTTCCTCTCCGTTCTGCTGCCACTCGCACGACTTTGTGGCGGCGCTGGGGCGGCGTTACTCGCACAGAATCAAAGCCAAGCTCAAAGCCAAGCAGCCCGGACTCCCGGAAAAAGGTTTCCAAAAAAAAAAACATTGCTTTTTCTGGACATTGTTTTGCATTTTGCGTCTTTTTTAAAGTCGTACCGTGTGCAGTGTTCCAGAGGCTTCTGCGGCAGGTGCAGGCGGCCAGCAGGGCGGCGCTGTGGCCCCCTCAGCCCCCGTGCGCCCCCGACCGGGTCAGCGTCTTCCAGCTGTCCATTTACCTGGGGCGCTGCCGCGTCCCGAGCCCGGGCGACCACGTGGCTCGCCTGGCCAAGGAAGGTGAGTTTCAGCAGGCCGCCGCTAACGCTAACAGAGCCTAACCCCGCCGACGTTGGGCGCGGCAGAGCGTTTCTTATCGGCCGTGACGGGTCCCGGGCGCAAATCGGCGCTGGGCAAGATGACGTCCCGGGTCGCCGGGCGACTGGTCCCTCTGGGCAGCACGCTGCGGACGTTGGCGGCGCTGCAGGCGGACGGCGACCTCAAAGTGCGCCGGGCCGCCGCCCGCTGCCTGAAACGGGCCGGGGCCTGCGGTGCCTTCCGAGCCAAGGTAGGCTAGCACGTGCTCCCAGCGAGTTCACCGTGCGTGCGTGCGTGCGTGCGTACGCGGGTGCGTGGGTGGGTGTTGACTTCGCTGGTTCAATCCGTTTGGAATGGGAGGGGCTGCAAGGGGAGTTCCTATTCATATTGGTTAACTCCTGAGTGAAAGCACCTGGACGTCGATCACTGGTACTACTAGGGCGTCGATCTCGGCCGCCATCTGCTGGCTAAAGCGTGCATTGTACGAGCGGCTCTATTTACGCCGATTCCAAGTTTTATGTCGTTATGGCGACGCACGGCAGGCACTCATTGCTTGCGCGTTTACGTGTGCGTGGGCAGGCGCTGGTTTACTACACAGAAAGTTTGCGGAGCACGGACGCAGACACCCAACGGAACTCATGCTGGGCGCTCAAATGTTTGGCGGTAAGGGGCCCCGATGCTCTCCGACTGCGGGGGGGCCGTCCAATGGTTGAGATGTTTGGGACGGAACTGGCTCTCGCAGGCCGTGGAGAGTTTGGAGCACATGGTGGAACTTCGCAGATCCCCCGACGAAGACGTGCGAAACGCCGCCAAGGAGGCCGTCCTCTCTTTCGGTACGTCGACATTGGCCGTGGGCTGTCATTCCCAGTGTCTTGTTTAATGTTTGTTGTTGTGTTTAGGCAAAAAAGGTCACGCGGCCTTTCTGAAAATGGAGCAGCTGGATTTGGAGATGCAGGAGGACTTTTTCCAAAATTTGGACACCGAGGTCACTTTTTTATGAGCACAACTTGTTTTTGTCTCGATTTTTTCCCACAAATGTGTCAAATGAGATGTTTTGCCATGGAGTTTTGACCCTAAAGGTCACGTGTTGCTAGGCAGACTTTTGGCCAATCCTGTTTCATTAAAAAGAACAAAGTGGGTATCAATACATTCTTACAATGCACATTGTATGGTGTAGTTATTAAAATCATCCCTAAAAATCGTTTTTAAACGTTTCTAAACGTGGATTTGAAGCTTTGAGCAACGTCAGATTCTTTCAATGATGGCCGAGACTCATCAGTCATTTGAAAAACAAGCTTATTGAAATATAACAATGGCCATTTTTGACACCTGAATTGAGATTCAACAAATGCACACACAAAAACATGGGAGCAAAAACAAAAGCATTTATTTCACCTAAAAACCAAAAGCGACATTGTCAAGCCAGGCGGAGGAGCTTCCCAGAAAGAAAGAAAGAAAGAAAGAAAGGAAAAAAAAGCCCCCGTGGCTTTTTCCCGTGTGTGGAAAATACTGCCAATCACATCAAAGATGTACGTTCGTCCAGCCCGGCCCGGGAAAAGGGAGCGGTCGCCCGTGCTGATTGTCCGCCGCGTCCAAGATTGGGAATTGACGCGCCAGGAAACGTCCCGCGCCGCCGATTCCGTTTCAAGTCTTTCCGTTGGAGTTTGTCGTGAAGCCAGCGTGGTGGTGGCGGCGGCGGCGGCGGTGGGGAGTGGGAGGAGCCTCTAGGTGCCCACGATGGCCGGGTGGTGGGCGGCGTGAGGCAGGGCGCCGTCCTGCAACCGACACGCCACTTTACTTTGGAGCACACAAACGCGCCCTTTTGGGGAGGGTTATTCATTCTTGTTTCTGGCTATTTTCTATGGTTTTGCATGCATTAGCCACAATATTGATGGAATTTTCTTCTTCTTCTTCTTCAATATTTCAAAAGCCCAAAGGCAACGTTCCAAATGATGAGTTTGAAAAGCTCCTTAAGATGTGACCACGGTCGCCATTGTGTCATTTCCAGCACGAGGAGGTCCTCCTCCTCCTCTACGGATTTAGTGAAAGCCAAATGCCATTTGTTAACAGGTCCCTTTAAAAAGCCTTCTTTGATAGCAGCTGGCCCATTCTGTCCCGGCGGCCTGCGTTTCAATTTGTTCCCACGTGAAGCGCCTCCCACCCCGGTGGACATCCAGGATCCCTCCAAAGTTCTCAATGGGGTGAAAGTCGGGGGAGGAGGCCGCCGAGCTTCTCTCCTTCGATGGCCGGAGCTAGCGGCCAACGGCGCAGAGGTATTACGCACCGGACGGCGTAATGTCATGTGTGAAAATGACTTTTGAAACATTGTTTTCCATGCAAAGTACACTTGTTGTTTTGGTAGCGTGGAAGAAAGTGGTGGCTCAGAAATGCCACGTCCTTTTCCACCGTCATTTTCACAAGTGGACAGAGCGGAAAGATGGCCATCTTAGGCCACTAGAAAAGTTCTTTTGCCGAAAAAGCTTTTCAAAGCTGGTCCATGGAGATGGGGAGATCCTTTTTTCAATCCCGTTTGGCTTGAAAATAAGCTGGAAGGTCCTTCTTCACAAGTTTGCCCTTTAATGGGACTGGCAAACTACAAATGTGGCTGAGATTGCTTTCAGTGATCCAGAGAGCCCTGAGACACAATACCATCCATTAGTTGAATTGAACAAAAACAAAATGTCTCCATCTTTCAGGACACTAAAATACAATTTGCATCATCATCATTTGGAACGCAGTGACTCAACCTCACTTTCTTCGGCTTTCTTAATGTTTGAAAAAGATCTTTTGACAACTCAATTAGGAGATTTACTGATTTCTTCCCACGTTTCACATCAAAAATGACTTTTTTTGCCGTTACTTTCTTATTTAAATGACTACACACACCGATAAATAGGAAAATATGGATTTTTTGCAAAGGGCAAGCCAAAAGTGAACTAGTGGCAGTTTTGACTACAAAAAAATAGACTGTTAAGGAACACTTTTTAAGCCAGACATGGATGTATTTTTGGGTGAGGCTCCTACCTGGCAGTGGTACATGAAGCAGTTCCCCCAGCAGCTGTAGCAGATGAGGAAGAGGGCGGCGAGGAAGACCAAGGCACAGATGGTGCACGGCTTCCTCTCCAGCAGGAAGCTGAGCAGGTAGAAGCCCATGAACATGGAGTGGCTGAACCACAGCGCCGGGTTCAGCGGCTTGGGGATCAGCAGCACCGGCAGCAGCCACTGCAGGCAATACATGCTGGGAATCGGCCACCGACTGGGAAGGGGGCGCTGGGAAAGGGCGCTCCGGAGCGGGCGTCTCCGCCGGCTCAGCGAGGGATGGTCGGGAAGCGCAACGTCGCTGGGCTCAGCTCATCCCTGCGCACAGTAAGAAAAAAAAAAAACAGTTCATGCGGTCCTCTCCCCTCGACATACATGAAAATGCATTGAGGCGTGTGAAAATATCAATGGTTTCAATGGAAAATGGACCTTTTAAAAATACACAAGCGTGTTGACTTTAAGAGGCCGTCGATGACACTCCAAGGGAACTAAACACATTTTCACACTGGCACGTCGAGATGCCGCTTTTCATGATCTCTGAACATTTTGGAGCAATACGTACTGCCTTCTTGGCTATATGCACAAATTGAATTGAAGTCATTTTCCCTTCTAACGATGGCGAGCGACGTCCATGAAATAAAACGAGCCAATAAGTTGCCGCCGATGTTGTCAAAACATATTCAAAGTCAAGAAAAGATACGTCAATCCATGGTCGTTGAAGAAATGCGAGCCATTTGAAAATGCCGACTTATTTTGGCCCCTTTTGAAAAGACGCCGTCATCGTTGACGTGCTCCACGTCCGCTTGTGGGAGAAGAGCTAACGTAGCGCGCTGTCGACGTTAGCGGCGTCTTAATGTGCGAACAAGTCCACTTTTCAATGACGTTGTTTTGCAACGCAAGACTTACTAGACAACACCTAATAACGGCGCGTAGTTTTATGGTTGTAACAAGGTCACACACAGCATGTTGTGGAGACCGACTGCGAAGGCCGGTGACGCCGACTGACGGCTACCAAGCGTCTCTCGCGTCGCCCCAACGAGTCAAAAACACCTTCAATGCCGATAAACAATTGTTTTCCAAACACTCGTCGGAAATTCAAGCAGACAAACCTGGTGCTCTTCCGCATCATTATGAGAGCAAAGTGTAAAACAAGACGACACTGCTCCCTTTCACTCCGCTACTGCGTATGTGCTTGCTAGAACCAATTAGCAACTCGGCTTAGCCTATCCTAGGACCCGGCGGCAAGCTAACACAGGTGTCCGTGGAGTTGCCCGTAAGGAAAAATACCATGGCATGATAGAATACCAAAACACTTGTCAACAATATATTTCTATTTGTGAAGGATGGAATAAGGTCTTTGTGACTAGGGGAATCCGGTCAGTCGTCAAGGACAAGGTTAGGCCATAGATAAGCATAGATGTGAAAGCGCGTTGTGAGCCAAGCGGCACGGCCGTTGTCACCGGTCGCCCATTTTGTGTCAGTGACATTCGCGAAACCACGTCACCGTCAATCAACGTCGATAGTGTACCGATACTATGGTTTTTGGACAAAAAAAAGATACATCTTTGAACATCTCTTAACACTTTTTGTATTTGATTCTATTTGAATATAAATGTTTTAATCTACTAGGTTTCATGGATTTATCTATACTGACAGTAAGAGGGCATATAAGACTGCAATGGATTTGACAATGTTCTTGAAACTTTATTTGATACAAACAAGTACACGAGTGAGCCATGACAAATTCACTGCGCATAACAAAGACAATTTGTCACTTTGACAACTTGGTATCTTCACAGCTTTAGCATTGCTAACAAATGCAATCATGTCAAAGCAGTTAGTAGCATGTTGGTAGTACTACTACTTTTTTATGTACTCGATTTTAGGTATTCATTATTTCATCATAATGGCTATTATTCAAATGAGCCCAACGCACCGGTAAAATGGAGATTTTTCATGCCAGGTTGGCAAGCGTAGCAAGTTTTAGCAACTTTTAGCATGTGCGCTTCTGTGCATGTGAGCTCCGGCTCCTCATCAACTTAAGATGCAAGTTTCCTTTTTTAAAAAAAATCATAATAATGACAAGGTTTTGTACATTCTTATCGTGCTGTTAAAATAATCATGTTGTACTGCACGTTATCAATGTTTTGATATTGCAGCATTAAAGTGCTTGTTTATATTTAGTGGGTTTATTCATGCTTGCGATGGACGCCAATCGCAAGCTAACAGCAAATGTGGCTAACATCTAGCTTGGCTAACAAGCTAGGACGATGACCCGAGATTTGGCCACCTCTCTCAAGGCACGGACACCCTGTCCTCTTCTTCATCACAGGTGTGTGTCTTCTTCTTCTTCTTCTTCCTCCTCTTGGACGGCTGCTTGATTGACAAATACCTGGAGAAGCGACCAACACACACACACACACTTTTAATTTTTGGCCTGGGGAGAACACAAGATGCCAGTGTGATGAGCTCCAGCCAGATTTCCATCCCACCTGCCAATGAGGGTCCACGTCTGGGCGAAGGGATCCGTTGGCGCTCGGCTTCTTCTCCTTCTCTTCTTTGGCTTCTCGGTGGCGTTCGGGCCGAGTCCCCCCGGGCGGGTGGTCGCCGGCCACGTCCAGGGTGGGGTTGTCGTGGCAACCGTTTTCCACAAAGCGGAGCTCTTCCGCGTGGAACTGCGCCCAGACGCACGGGAAAACTGGCACCAAAGACGGGGGCGGCCCCGTCTTCCTTCCGACAAACTTACGGTGCTTTTGGCGGCCGGCGGGCGCCTCTGCCAGCAGATGTAGACGAAGCCCGAGGCGATGATGACCAGGCAGATGGAGCCGATCACCACCAGAACCACAAAGAGTTTGCCGTAGTCGCTGCGCTGTGACGGACTCCGACGGGGCGGGCAGGTCGGGGGCGCGCCGTAGTCTTGGATCCCCACCTGAGCGGCCGGCCCGGGGTTAGCGCAAAGACACAGGAGGAGGAGGCCAGAGGTCGGGAAAAATCACCTTCTTTAAAGTCACGCGCATCTCTCCCAACAGGCTCAGAAGGTCCTCGGTGGAAATCACGCCTGGAAGATGGACGCCCGTCAAGCGCCATTTTGTCAAGAAGCCTCTTGAGCCAGAGAGCCGTAAAGGTCGGCGGGCGTACCGTGCTCCGACGCCACGTGCAGCAGCATCTGTGGTTGTTTGTGCGTGGGCTTGCTCAGGTAGATGAGCCACGATCCCTCGGGGCTGTTGAGACGCCGCGCAAAGCGCCGCTCCATGGCCCTTAGCAAGCGCACGCCGCCGTCGCCGCGGAACTCCTCCTGCGTGGCGGGACAAATGTCGGCGCTTTTTTCGCGGGGGCGCACGTGGGCACGTGTCGGTGTGTCGCCCTCACGCAGTTCAGGTTGTGCGTCATGTTGAGGAGGACGTAACCGCGACCGCTGGGCTGCGTCCAGTCCACGCACGCCACCTGCCAAATGTGCGGGGGGGGGGGGGGGGGGGTGTGTATTGGGAGCTGCCATTTGCCAAGGTTGCTCGCTTCCGAACGGACGTGGAAATGGCCAATGTTTCGAGGTGGACCCACTGCCAAAGGCTACGGACGTACCTGTGTGTCTTGAGGGGGCGCCGTCATCTGTTTCCACAGGGTCTCGGACACACCCTCTCGGGTGGAGAGAGCGGAGGCGGGCGTGACCCCGGTCTCCGCGCCTTCCGGAGCTTCCACTTCTTTTTCCGTGGCATTCTGGGGGAAATCTGCAGGAAAGGAGTGGCGGCGCGTTAACAAAAGTTCATTTTGGAAAAATGTTCAGCTCTCTTACCTTTCACGCCAAAGAGCCCAAAGTCAGTGCCCGTGCCCGACTCGGGCGCCGACGTGGCCGTGCCCGACGTCGTGGGCGCCCGGACGGAAGATGGAAGAGCGTCCAGACCGCTGAAGAGGCCGCTGTCATCCGGCCCCGCCTCCAAAAACTCACAGAAGAAAAATGGATCATTTTTGCTCAAGTGGCTGGCAACCAAAGCCAAAGCAAACAATTTGAAAGGTGGGGGTGCAGGTTTTCATTCCAAGCCCAAAAAGACCACAGCTTTCCACAATGGTGGTATCTTACAGGTGAGTCTTTGCCCAATGGGTTGCAAGAAAATCCTGCACCCACGGCGGCCCACCGTGCGCTAAGTGATCACCTGCTGAGGCCCCGCCTCCAGGGGGAGGTCCGACGGCGAGAAGGGAGGAGCGTAACCTGCCGACGTGAAATGATCACAAAGGGTTACGTGGCTGTTCATACGCGGTTGGAAATACGTACAGTTTACAGAATAAGACAAAGGGCAAGTTAGTACAGAGAGGCTTTCAAAAGTGGAAATAGTATCAAATAGAGATCCTCAAAATTGGATCCCCACATGGTGGCTATTCACGAGGCAGGTCCTGCCACCTTTCCCCAAGTCCTACATTAAAACAAGTCACCACCAACCGATCATAGTGTCCAGGTCCAGCGTGGCACGGGTCCTTTTCACCACGTGGTGCCTCTGGACCCGCCCCAAGGTGCCCGAGGCCTCCTCCTCCTCCTCCTCCTCCTCTGGCTGCGAAGGCTCGGGATCCATCTTGGGCTCCTTCTTAGAGGAAAGGAGAGGACGCCGAGACAAAGCGCTCAAAGGTGGCCCGACCCGACCACTTCTGCTCACCGGGTCCCAACATTTGGAGGACGGGAGTGCTAAAGGACACGGGATAATATTTTCATTTCTTAAAAATATAAATGGATTAAAAGAACTGGATTAAAAGCCCCGAATATTCCATTTTTATAGATCTAAAACAATGTTTATTTGAGCTTTTTTTTTGATTTTTCAAAATGATTTTTGAACTAAAAACACAGAAAAATATGGATTAAAAATGAATATTATTGATTTAAAAGGGGGAACAAAACATGAATTGTAATATACATCTATACTCTTCATTTGAATTTGATCCTAATACATAAAGTCAGCATGGCTGACTTTCCCGGGCCACACCAAATGATGCAGCGGACCACATTTGGCCCTCGGGGCGCCACTTTGACACTTGTGGATTAGCTGTACACCACATTGTATTTCTGCGTGAAACCTCGGCCCATTGCGAGGAAACCCCCCTTTTTTTGATAAACGGCAAAATCAGATCAACGGCAACACGAAAACTTTGACTGGATTCTTTGAGGAAAAACATCATTCGGACGCATTTTCGTGACGACGGTGGCGGCGGCGGCGACGATGCAGCAATTCTGCGCATTCTCTGCCTTTAAAGCGGTCAATGGAAAAAGTGCAAAGACTCGTTGCTCTTGTCATTATCACCGTCATCATCAACATGCCGTCAAATTGTCACACATTTCTTCACGAGTCCGCGCGCACGACGCCGGACTGCAGCGTCCACGCGCACATAGTACGTATGTTTTCGTGTGTCGGTGTGAAAACTGACCAATGAGCGTGACGAAAGCGAAGAGGAGAAGCCACGCCGATTCCGCAGCAGTGAGCCTCATCTTTCGTCTTGATTTTTGTCTCCCGTCAACGCACCGCAGCCTGCTTCAGTCGCGCATGCGCCTTGGTGCATCACTCCAGCTCGGAACATAGAGTGCAGTTACGCCTAGCGCCGCTAGAGTACAACGCCACCACGAATATGATCGCTTTAATCAAACCGATACAAATATATTGGTATAGGCCATACTAGGTCGTCATTTTAAAGAAAATAATCCTTACTATACCATGTTGTAATAAAAAAAACTTTTTTCCAATCCAATATCCTAATTTTGGTGTTTGTCGGGACAAATTCATTTGTTTTTAGTTCATTTCAATGGGAAACGTTCATTCGAGTGACGAGCAGATGAACATACCAGCCAATTGTCATCATACTCAGCGGCGTATGACCAAAGAGGTACGTACCACTGTAACTGAAAGCCCTTCAAATGGTCTCTTTTAGCATCTTTGCCATGTCAAGTATGCCGCTAAAACACACACTAAAACAACGGTGGCTTCTATCAAACTTCTTTATTGAAAATGCTACTGTTGTAACAATTACAACAGTATGAAGCAAACATCCACTTAAAAAATAAAGTAAGAAAAACAATTATACAGTGCGTGTCCTTCAAGGACGTGGGGGCGGTCTCAGGCCGGGAGGAGGCGGTCCTGTCAACAAATCACACGGCTCGGCATTAAGCAACGTTTGGACAAATGGATAACAACAAACTCCTTACCTCTCATGCCGGGCGGCGGCGGCCTCATGCCGGGAGGGGGCATGCCCATGGGGGCCCCTCGGCCCGGGGGCATCCCCATCGGCGGTCCCATCGGTGGACGCATGCCGGGGGGTGGGCCCATCATGCCTGTGCAAAAAAAAAGGAGCCAGACATCACATTTAGGAGGTCATAAAAGCAAGACTTTTGGATCACGTCTAGCTTCCTAAAGTTAAGACACAAAGGGAAATCTTACCGGGAGGCGGAGCCCCACGCCCCATGGGAGGGGGCGCCCCTCGCACGGGCGGGTACTGCGTGGGCGCCCCCGCGATGCTGGCCCCCGCGGCGGCGGCGGCCACCGTGCCGCGACCCTGCGGCGTCATCACCTGCTGCGAAGGACCGCCCACTCCCCTGACGGGCCCCGCCAGGCCGGCGGGGGCCTGGGGCATGGGGGCGCCGGCCGGGACGCCGCGGCCCGCCGCCCGTCCCACGCCGGGACCTCCGGCCACACCCGCCAGAGGGACGCGGGCGATGCCCGTCTGAGAAAGGGAAGGGGGGAAAAAAAAATTGGCATCAGTGATCACATACACCAGCACTCATTGGCCGCCAGAGTATTTCCCAAATGGTGACTTACATCTTTGGGCGGTGGGCCCTCCACCGTCATGGAAACCAGGTTCTCCCCCCTCAGCAGGACCAAGCCCAGGACTCGCTTCTCCTCTCGTTCAGGCTGCTTGGTGTTCTTGGGCCTGAGGATCAAGGAAGGTTTCGGGTGAGCCGGCGGAAAGAAAGGCGCCCGTCTCGTCCCGCCTCGACGGCGCTCACTTGATCTTGCGGAACTCGTCGCAGTCGCACAGGATGAGGTTCATGTGTTTGTCGAAGGCCTTGAAGGTCCCGATGAAGATGCGGCCGTCCTGCAGGATGCATCTCATGCGGAAGTCGATGTGCTGCAGCATCTTGCTGCTCTTGCCCACCGTCTTCAAGGCACAACACACACAAAAACAAAACGTAACCTCACCTTCATATGTCCGTTTTGTTCCACGCAACGTAGCGTCATTTGAAGTCTGTGATCGATCACTACTCGATATCGGCAGATAGTCAAAACCAGGTGGCCCGGAGCCACGGGTGCAACAAAAAAGCGTGTTCGGGACAAACTGTATCGGTGAACATAGACGGATTTCAACGCAAATGGTTCCGGGTTACAATTCTTATATATTCTACGAGGTCTCTTTGTAATTAAAACCTGTTGTTGGGTTCTTGGCAAAAAAAAACCTGCTAAGGAATTCAAGTTGATTATTTTGATTTATTTATCCATATTGGGAACGTTTGCAGGCGTCCATTTCCATTCCGCAGCCTACGTGAACACAACGTCGGCCTATTAGCTTCCCGCTTTGTCGGTGTCCATTCAAAGACAATTCGAGGCCGAATCCGTCCCAATTCAAGTCGCACGGAGACAAACGTTGGTTCAACTCGCCCGTACGCGATCACTTACCATGTTTGCGGTTCTGATGGCTCCGATTGACGCCGGATTCACCTAACAAAACCCAAAATATTGAGCCGCGGAAATCCCGCCAGGCCCGCCTTTAAGAGATTTACAGGAAATTACGTAGAATTGCAGCGCCGACCCTCGGGGAGGAACTCAAACCGTGTTATTGGTTCCGAGTACTATATAGGCAATTTGTTCTTAACTGCTGGCGGAAAGGCTTATATCTATTTAAAAAAATATATAAAATGTATGACTATGGATAGCATAAAAAGGGGAATTGGAAATTACTTCGCTTTGCGCCGCCACCGAAACACCATGGCAGCGCTGTCGCAAAACATGACGTAAGGTCATGGATGCAGCATCACGCAGGTCTTATAGTTGCCATGGTAATCCAGGATCGCCCCCGCGCGCGCCGCCGCCGCCGCAGTGAGTCACCGACCGAGCTCGCGAACGACCGACCGAGTGATGGCTGACATGACGTGACGCGAAGGGCGCCACCGGCGACGAATAATCGATGACGTTGGAAGGCAATTTGAACGATTGACTGACAGCCTTCAACAAGTGGCCCGTGTGCGTGCATCAGGTGAGCGGCAGAGAGTGCCGCGTGGTCACGTGACGCGCTGCCGCTGGTGCGTCCTTGTTAGGCGGTCGTTTGTCTTTGGAAGGAGCTAATGCTAGCGTGGCGTCAGTTAGCATTCCACCGCAGCCATGACGTCACACTCGAGTCGATGGCGTCACGAGCGAGGGATTTGCTCCAAATGAGCGAAGCGACCATTTGTCGCCTCAGAAAAGTGAGCGAAAATGACGCTCGACGGTTTACGCGCGGACGTGACCATCTCAACCAGTGATGAGAAATAATTGGCAAATTTGGAATCCCGTCAAAGTGGGTCGTGCCAAAGGGCCAAGTCCGAGTCATCGGACGGACGCCACGACCACGTTATTTGGAAAGATGGCCCACGAGCCGGGAGGCCCGCCGACGTCGTCGCGTGAACCGGGAGGGCCGGCCACGCGTTCTTCGCCGGGGAACGGGAACTACGCCAAGGCGGCGGCGGACGAGTGTCGCATCTGCTACGAGCGTTACGACCAACGTGGTCGGCGAGCCCGACTTCTGGCCTGTCTGCACCGGGTGTGCGCCAAGTGTCTGAGAAGGATGCTGGACGTGGGTGGGTAGGCGCTTACACACCGCCGTCCTTCCCTTTTGACCTCCGCTTTGAGCGTCTCCCACCTTTCCCGCCTCCAGGTCAGTCGTCGCTGTCCCCGTGCGTGGTCACCTGTCCCTTCTGTCGCGGCAAGACCAGCGTCCCGCCGGAAGAGGTGACTTTGGCCGGCTCCTTTCCTTTCCTTCCTGCTTCCACCAAAGAATGGCGCTTCTCTTCTCTTGTTTGGCCAGGCGTGGGGGACGGAGGAAGAGCGCGGCGCACGTCGGGACCGAGTGGGGTCCGGGAGCGCGGCGGCGTCGCCGGGTCTCGGCGACGGCCTCCTGATCACCGTGGCGGAGCTGCCGTCGGAGTGGCCCTCTCCGAACGACGGCGAGGCCGTGGCGCTGTACCGGCGGGCCGGCCGGGACTCGCCGGGCAAGGGCGGCGTCCGTACGCGGGGGGACCGCCGCGTGCCCCGCTGCCTGCTGGGGGCGCTGTGTCTGGTGAGTGGCGCGTCGCTGGCTGGCTGGGTCGGGTTCCGGGCCAACCACCTCTTTGTGGTCGTGCCTGGACGCAGGTGTACTTGGGCTCCCTGCCGGTGGGCATCTACCTGCTGATGCTGGAGCGCACCTGGCCCGGCGTCCTTCTGGTGGGCCTGGTCCCGTCCACGTTGCTCCTGCTGCTGCTGTACGCCTGCTGCGACTGCCTGTCCCAGCAGCTCCTGGAGGCGCTGGCCGTCCGTCGCCAGGGCTTCCGCCGTCGACTGGCGGCCGCCACCACGGCATCCGGTGTCCATTAGCGCCCGTTGCTGCCATTTTCTTTCGCAGTGCACCTGAGACGTCTCACGCACCTCCGTCACTTGAATCCAAGTGTTGCCAACGTTAACTCTCCGAGTGCCACAGACGGTCGACGTCCAATCCATTTGGAGTGGAAGGAGGGGCCGTGGATGACATTTCATTGTATTCCTATATTGAATGTTTTTATTTCTGCCAATTAAAGTCAAATGGGAAAAGCAGTTCGTTTTTTTAAAAGCATGAAAAGCACACCAAGCAAGCACTAGGCACCTGTTTCTTGCTACGCTGGGCTAGCCGCTGAGCTAATCTTCAATCCAAATGGACAACGGGAAAGGAAGAAGATTCTTTTTGCCGTTGCCCTGGGTTGACCTCGCAACGATGTCACGTGGAACATTTGGAGCCTGCCACGACCTGCTCGTTAATTGCCGTTGTCACTCTGGGGACCATGAGGACTAGAAGAGTCTTTAAAAAGCAGCGGCTTCAAGTCCAGGACAAGGTTCGTGTTCTCGCAGACACTTCTCTTCTTTTCTGTCAACTGCTCGCTCGTCATGAGCGAGAACGGCGGCGAGGAGGCGCCGCTCACCTCCCGTTTCCAGACGCTGGCGAGGGTGACGTGCAGTTTCCGGCAGCTGGCGTCGTCGCTGGGAAGCTCGGCCGACGGCGAAGTACTGCGCCGGGAGCTGGAGCGCGACGGGACCGCGGCGCGCCTCCTCTGCGACGGTGAGCCGCCTCCATCTTAAAGGCCTGACCCCAAATGGCCGCCCGCCCGCCATGGTGATAACGCACTCCGCAGGTCTGTCGCGGCGCCTCCCGCGTCTCCTGGCCCAAGCGGCACCGGAAGAGCGCCCGGCCTTGGAAGGCCTGTGCGCGCACTTCCTGTCCGCCTTGGAGAACTTGGTGGGCGACCTGCGCAAGGCCCAGCGGCTGGCCACGCTTTTCCCGCTGGGACGGTCGCACGACCGGCGCGCCTTGGTCAACACGGGCCGCGTGGAGGGCGCCACTGGCTGGACGGGCGCCGCCTCGCCGCGGGCGTGCCCGTCTGACGGTGATCCGGAGGAGGCGGGGCTCGGGGAACATCTCTGCGCGCTGGAGGACGTGCTGAGCGACATGCACCTCCGGGTGAGCGCCTTCGGCCTCACTTGTGATGAAATGGGATGTTTTGAGGCGGGAATTCAAGTGTCAAATGAAAGATGCTTTTTGTGTGGCTCAGCTTCCGGTGGCCTGGTGGTGCGTGGAGTCCACGAAGCCGCCGTTTCCCCCGCCTTCCCTCGGCGACGAGGACGGAGACGGCCCGGAGGACGACGGGGACGAGATGGCCGTGGCCACCGGCGAGGCCTGCTGCTGGTGGCCGGCGTGCGGCGGGCGCACCTCGCCGCACCCCTTTGTTTGAGAGCGACAGCGCTTGGTCCCAATTAACGCCACTTGATACAAAGTCCAACAGATTTTTTTTTAATGGACAGACGGTGCCGGAGAACAAATTTCAGCGGCTGAAATGCGCTCTTTTGTCATTCTTGGAAGGGCCGACTATCACACCAACGTTAAATAAGGGCCCAAAACTTGAAGGTGACCCCAAAAAAAGAAGAAAAAGGGCCTCCTCACTTGTGCGCCATTGACAAACATGTAAGCACGTTAAGAGTTGTGGGTGTACAAAAGCATTTGGATGTCCGTCGCCGTCAATGGCAGTGAAGGTGAAGCGCTCCCCTTGTGGCCATTGAACGGAAACGCATGAAAGGGCAGCGTAAAGAGTGCGTGCGTAAAAACAGGAACTTTTGAGAAAATCTTGAAAAGGCCAAGCATAATACAACTCTCTCTATAAAAACAACTTTCTCAATGTCCTCTTTTTAAAACTCACGCCATTGCCAGCCGTTTAATCCCGTTGGAGTGGGAGGGGCCAAAGAACAGACGTCGGCAGGTGGGCTCGGGATGGGACGCCCGCCAATCCTTTGTGATTTGGGAGAAACCAAAAGGTCTTTTCCTTTTTTTAAAACTCAGAACGAAGCCCACGTCTTGGGGGGGTGGGTGGGGGGACTGGGAAAGGGGCGGGGCCTCGCCACGACCTCAGCGGCCCTGGCGCTCCGACACCACGTCCTGGAGACGTTTGAAGAGGATGTTGGCGCTTTCGGGGCAGGGTCGCTTGGCTGGGGAGTGGTGGCGCGACGACGCCCCCGGCGGTGACGACGTCGACAGAGAAGGGGCGGCGCTCGGCGGGGCATCGGCGCCCGCCGCCCTCTTGCGCCCGTTGCAGCCCTGGCGCAGCATGCGGTTGATGTCGGTCAGATCCTAGGTGGGAGGGAGCGCTCAAGACACCGACCGGCATACGTTGGCGGCGGAAAGCCTACCTTGGAAGGGCTGCTGTTGAAGCGGTAGGTGAAGGCGTGCGGCGCCGCCGCGGGCGCCGCCGACCCTCCCGACGACGACTTGTGAGGGGACACGTACAGCGAATGGCGGCGAGACACCCGACGGGGAGACGCCGGGTGGCAGCGCACCGAGGGGAACGGCGACAGCGGCGGGGCGTCCGCCTGGAGGGAAAAGACGCCGTGTCACGTCCAAAAAATGGACGGGAAGCGCAAAATGGACGCACCCTGTTATCCAGCGAGGCGTATCTGACCACGTAGCTTTTCATCTTTAGCACGTAGACGCTGTTGTAAAACTGGATGAGGTCGCCGCGCTCTTCGGGGGGCGACGCCCGCAGGAGGACGCTGCGGTACACCTGCGGGAGAGGGCCGTCAGGGGTGGGGAGGGGCTTTTGGGGGAGGCGGGGTCAAAACGACGTAGCCTCCTTACGTGGCTGCTGGCCTGCGGTTGGCTGCGGTAACACTTCATGATGTCCGGGAACGTCAGCGCCTCTTTGGAGATCTGAAAAGTCAAAAGAAATACTGAATAATATTCAATTGGAATAAAAAGCTCCACCTCAAGTCACCTTGGCCATGATGTAGACGGCGCAGAGCAGCATCTGGTCCAAGTGGCGGTCCTTCATCAGCTCCGTGCCGTGGACCAGAGAATGCTCCAAGCCCGTCCAGATTTTGGCCCGCAGTTCGCCCGAGATGTCCAGCCTGGCGCACAGGTCGCGGAGACGCACGCTGGCCAGGTGGTACAACTGACGCACGGGGGTCGGCGCAAGGTCAGCGCCGGGTCGAGGGGGGGGGGAAAAAATGAAGACCAAAAAAAAAAAAAGACCTTTCGGAAGAAGAGCGCCAGAGAGCCGGTGCGCTGCGGTCGCCGGGCGGCGGCCTGCTTCTCCGACGGCGCCGGCGACGCCGGGAGGGCCACGGGGAGCGGGCGGCCGGGCGACGCCGTCAGCAGGAACTGGGCGGTCACGCCGCCCGAGCCGTCGCACGGCTGCACGGGGATCAGCGTGATGGTGCGCTCGCCCCCGCCGCCGCCTGAGCAAAAGCCGTCAGGCCCGTTCCGAGACGGCCGGCCACGGCGCCGGCCGGGACCCACCTTGCAACGGGATGCTGAGCACGGTGGCCTGACCCCCCTGGGTCCCGATCTTGAGGGTGCCGGCCGAGCCCAGCGTCAGCCGCCTGGCGGGGGAGGGCGGGGCGGCGGCCGAGACCGCCGGCGGGTCGTCGCCGAACAGGCGCCGCTTGGCGCTGCCGGCCGCCGGCGAGCTGTAGCGCTCCTGCACCGACAGCGGGGACGCCGCGACCACTTCTGCCAAGGGACGGATTCTGGCTCAGTGGACGGAAAATTAATAAAAAAAAGGAGAGAAATGTTTACCCTTTCGCGCGCTGCCCACGCCCGAGCGGACCTCCCGGAGGCGAGGGTGCACGATGGGCGAGAGCGTCACCAGGGGGAGCTGTCCCGGGACGGGGACGGTGCCGGAGGCGGGGGCGGAGCCGGGCCCCGAGTCCAGGCTGGACGAGAAGTTGACCTGGCCCAAAATGGAAAAGTGCTGCTAATACTCGCCGAAGCGGACATCTTTTCCGACCCGGATGGACGGACCTCCTCCACGGTGGGCACGTTGTCGCCGGCGGCCCGCAAGGCTCCCCACAGGGCCGAGTCCGAAGTCCAGGCCCGGCTCTCCAGGACCTGCTCCTCCACCAGGTTCAGGTGCTTGACCATGTCTCGCGAGAGGCCTTCCTCCGAGCGGATGAACACCTCGATCACCTGCGTGGGCGGGAGGGAGGGAGGGAGGGAGGGACGTCAGGTGCCGGTCCGTCCGCTGGGAACCGCTAAGAACCGCTGGGAACCGCTCACAACCCTAACACGTCTCATCACCTTGAAGAAGTAGAAGGGGGCCAGCTTGAAAATCTCCAGGATCCAGGGGAAGGTCCTCTGCGAGCTGTAGGAGAAGAGAACCACCTCCAGGCAACACGCCAGGAGGGAGCAGCGGAAGACGTCCTGCTCCAGTAAGGCCTGGCGGGCAGAGGACGAGAAGGTCATCCACCACGGACGTGGCGCCCCCCCCCCCCCCCCCCCCCCCCCGCGGCCGTCGCCGGGACCTACGCTCAGATCTTTTCCCGGCAGCCTCTTGCTCTCCTGCACCAGGACGTTCTCCAGAACCTTGTAGAAGAGGATCTCGGCCAGCTTCAGGCGATTCTCCGCAAAATCTGCCGGCGGACCAGATAGGAGTTAGAATTGGGAATTCCGCGGCAAAAAATACATTTAAAAAATCCGATTTTGCGTACCGACGTGGGAACCCGCCGATTGATCGCAATCGCTGGCGTAGTGCTCCTTGAAGGTGCTGCCCAGCGTCTCCACCTGGCTGGCGATGGCCTCCGTGGGGTCCCTGGAGCACGACCTGGGAAAAGGGGGCGGCGCTCAGACTCGGACTGGCCCTCCCCCCCCCGGGCTCACCTCGCCCCTTACTTGAAAATGCTCAGCAGCTCCTCGCTGGGGGCGCTCCTGAGCCCGGCCACCATGCCCTGGAGCCGAGCCACGCTCTGCGTGGCCGACGACACCGGCGTGGCCGGGGCGTCCTTCTCCTTCAGGTAGCGGCGACCGGTCAGCGGCGTGGAGGGCGCCAGGGAGGCCGGCTGCGCTCACAGATGCTTCCGTTGAGCGCCGATTAAAGCCCCGGCCCGTTAACCCTTTACCTTTTCCGCCCGCGGCGGCCCGTGGGGTCCGGCGTGGGCCGCCCCCGTCCCGGCCGAGAGCGCCGGGCCTTTCCTGGGCGTTCCGATTTCCTCGTCGGCGTCGGCGTCCAGGAAGATGCGCTCGTCAAAGTCCCCCACCGTCAAGACGTACTCCTCGTACTCGCGGTTGAGCGCTTTGCTGAAGGGGGAAGGTTAGAGGTCAGAGGGGACGCCCACCCCGGGGAGAGAGGGCTCGCGGTTACTTGTTGTCCTGAAAGTTGGGAGGGTCCAAAAGTTCGGTCAGGAGGTCGGCGTTGCCTTTCAGGATCTGGGAGGGAAATCAAATTGGGGCAATCGGATTTGGATTGACCAAACGGCTAAAGGAGGTGGATTGGCTAGCTAGCTAGCGACGGCTAAACGAGAAGGCGAGGTGCGTACCTGTCGGCAGAAGAGCCTGTGCACGTAAGGTTTGAAGTAGTGCTGCTTGATGCCTTTGGCCTCCACCACCAGGCCGTCGTGAAGCTCGCACAATCTCTCCAGCACGCACGGCGACGCCTCGTCGGCGCACGCCTGCACCTCGTCCCCGGACGTGCCTTCGTTTTTAAAAACAAGCTTTTGGATTGATCCATTTTTGGGGACTTTTTTGACAAAAAGTGGATGGATTCTCACCGATGAAGGCGGGGTTAATGAGCTCCTTCCTGTTGGCGCACATCAGGGCGTTCCCAAAGACCAGGTCCAGACAGCACAGCAGCAGGTGGTACGAGTTGACCAGGTCGTCGCCGATCATGTGGAAGTTCCCTGAAGCGAGACGGGCGTTGGCGGCGTGCTCGCCATAGAACGCGACGGCCACCGAGGCCAATCGGCCGGCACCTTTGGTGTAGACAAAGAGCGTCCAGCAAAACTTAAAGACGTCGGCGGAGCGGCAGGGCAGGCGGCGGTGCTTGCGGCCCCGGGGCTGGCGTTGCGGAGGGGGCGGGCCCTCGCGGAACATGGCGGCGAAGATGGGCTGGAACTTGCGGAAGATGACGGTGGACACCTCAAAGTTGCGCTCCAGACGTTCCACGCGGAGGCGGAAGTTCCCGCTCAGGTTGCACATGTCCGACCACTTGCGCATCTTGGAGAAGAACTCCATCAGGCTGACACACACATTTCCATCATGACCACGTGATTGGGCAAGTGGGATTTGGACACACACACACACAAATCACGGACGTCTATTGCCGTCCATGCCGTGTTTTCACCTGAGTTTGGCCGTGCGCAGAATCCTGGTGAGCGACACGCAGTTGCCCTCCATGAAGCCTCTTCCCACCGTGGGGACGGATCCTTTCCTACAGGCGGCGTACAGGGCGCAAGCCAGCCAGTGGACCAGCTCGCCCTCCACCAAACAACCACAAAGCACTCGTCACGTGATATTGAGGAACGACAAGAAAAAATGACGGTAAACAGCAAAATGGCAGTAAACTAGCAAGTGGTCGTGCGTTATCCTATGGTGAAGACATTTGTGTGCATCATTTTCAGAGTATTTTGAAGGGAATACAGTAGCAAACAGCCCACCCATAGCGAACGTGAGGTTGGAGGCGGGGCAAACAGTCAACCCGGCCAGGAGAAGGTATCAAAATGTCAAACTAAATTTGAATATTCTACGTCACACTCTCTGTAGGTCACCGTTGACGTTTGTTAATATCAAACTTTTTTTTAAGTATATCAATATAATATTATAACATACCTGTCAACTGGTACGTTCTCGCCGTAATTGGTACAACTGAAAGCCCATTTTTATATTGGTACGCTGTACACATGAAAATGGTACGCTAAACGGTGATTTTGAGAAAAAAAAATAAATTAAGGCACTTTCTAGCCATTTTTCACCATCCGCCATTGTTTCTTCCCGGAAACGCATGTCTGCCAAGTGATATATGTACCGGCGCCTCTGATTGGCTAAAAAAAAAAGATCATGATAAACATTTCGTTTTGTAACACTTTCACCATGTGATTTCCGTTTCCTGTTCCCTTGTTTATGTTTACTTTCATTTTCTACTTGTTGTTCGTGATTTTTTACAAAAAAGTAAAGTGGTAAGATTTTCCATGTATTTATACATATATGTAAGGGCGAAAACAAAATTTGGTAAGATCACAAATGGTTCGAGGTTGACAGGTATGTTATAAATACAATTTTTAAAAAGTATATAACATAATGGGTGTGCTATTTGAATTTCAGTGGTTGTATATTTTATTCCTTGAGGATTATTTGGTGAATGTTTATGCATCACGATTGACTACTTGGGAGTTGTGACGCATTCAAGGAGAGTGAGGGAAAAAAAACAGCAGCTCGCTCGAAACACCGTAAAGCTTCCAAGATGGTCGCAACTACAGCGAAAATATCTTTTGAAATCGGTCGGAACGCCCACATTCGACGTCACACTCGGTGTCGGTCGTCGTCGTTGTTATTTTTCGCTCGGTCGGAACTCATTGTGAGGCGAGTTGGAGTTTGGCTCTCACCTCCAGCGTGTACGTGTTCCAAATGGCCGTAAAGTTGTCCATGGCCTCGGTAGCCGTGCGCTCGTCCATGTTGAGCTCATGACACAGCGTCTCTAAACTCTTCCGCACGACGCTCTCCTCCATGCGCCCCGACTCCGAATCCGACGACTCCTCGCCCCGCATGGCTAGCGGCAGAGTTGTAATAGCCGCTGGGGGCAAAGGAAACTTGAATAGAAAGCCCAAATAAAGAGCGAGAACAAAACAAAACAAAAACACGACCCCCCTAGCGGCCGAGGAGATGAAGCTAGCTCCACTTCCGCTAGCGAGTGGCGCCAAAACTCCCGAGCAAAGACCAATAGGAGACCAGAGGCTTGCTGGTCACGTGGAGTAGTCAACCAACCCAAAGCCAATTCTTCCCGGTGCTGTTTCATCACATCCGGACAAGTTAACCTAAGCTTAGTAAAACATTATGGGCAATGCAGGCCATACAATAAATGTGTCAATCAATCAAATTGACATTTAAAATCATGACGTGACTTTCAGCCCATTCGCAGCGACAAATAAGTGTTTTATACAAACACAACAACAGGAGTAAGAACACTTCACTCACCGCTCATTTAGCACCCACAGTTAGCACTATGTGAACTCTGCTAGCGTAGCTATTAGTCACTGGCAGTTAGGGCTAGCCTCGTACTAATCACCCATTAGCGTGATCTTTACACGAGAAAGACAGCTTAAAGCTCATAAAAATAATGTTTGGCTCTTATGAATACTTGAACAATACATCATTGAACCAGCCATAGTTGGCTGGGAAAGGCTCCAGCACCCCCACCATCCTTGCTTGAAAATGAATGAAATGATGAACAATCTAAGAAGCTAAATGCATTTATTTCTCAGGTGCTAGGACAAACACACACGGATATGTTGCACTTTTGTTTTTCTTTAATTCATCAGTTCGCTCTAGTATAAATGTTGACAATAGAGCAAATCTACAAAAATAAATAATTTCCATACAAAATGGAGGCAAGCCGCCTTTGTATTTTCTCCCCACCCAACAAAGACACACTCGCACTCAAGTCTAAATGGTGTGTTGGGGGCGAAGGGGCACCATTATTTTTTTTTTTAAACAGGTCCATTTATCACATTGCTGTGGCGCCCCCCTGCCGCCGGGTGAAAGTGGACTCAAACACTCACAGGAAGTGACATCACAGTAACCCTGTCTCAAATTTTCAAACCAGTTGAAACAAAGGATTTTTGGCCAGGGTCAAGGTCAGGGTCAGGGTGTGCCCTAAGGCCACTCCCCCCCGCACCTCTGCATGATTTTCAACATTAGCCCAGTTATCCCATTTTTTTGGTACTGGGCCTTAGATGGAAAATTCATCAAAACATGATCGGCATCACTCTTTGACCTTTAGAATATTCCATTTCAAAATAGACTTCAAATGGGAAAATTGGGGGAAAAATTCATCCAAAAAGCAGCCAACACTTCAATAGAAAAGAAGTAGGGGGGGGGGGGGGGGTAAATCTACCTTTTTATTTCTTATCTCACTAAACTTTTTGCTTTTGCGCATTAATACTTTTTTTGTCTGCTGGTATCTAGTTTTTGCCATTCTCAGTTCAGTAAAAAGGACTAATGAACGTTAAAAAAAATGGATGATCAGACATCAGTGGCTTTTAGTCAGAAACATGATGGATTCTGTCCAGGTTCTGTCCCCTAATTCCAAATTAATACTTGCCTGCACAATTTTATTCTAAACTTTGTGCCATGGGGATACCAATTAGGTTCATGTGGAGAACAAGGGAACGAAACCTGCCCAAGTGATTAAAAAAATAATTTAAAAAAAAAAATGGGACATGGCGGCCATTTTTTTTTCAAGTGCAAGCTCGCCAGGCTTTTGGCGTGGCGGCAGGACGCGGCAGGACGCTTCTGTACGCACCACAGACGATGGACGGAAGGGCAGACCGGAGGAGGGAGGGAGTGCGGCGTTAGCGGAGGCCGTGTCCGTGTGATTGTCGGGTGGGCCGGCCCCTGGACCCCGCCCGGCCTCAAGTCTGAGCGCGCTCGTAGCAGGCCACGATCTGGCGGTCCAGCCCCAGCTGCGGGGGGATGCTGTCCAGAGGCTTGGGGTCCAAGTCCAGGATGGACACCGAGTAGGAGAAGAAGGCGGGCGCTCTGGCCGGCGACCACAGTAACCTGAAAAGACGCAAAAAGGCAAAAAGCTCAGCTATAATTGGCGGTCAGGGAACCTTCCGGCGGACGTCGGCGACAAACTCACTCGTCGTCGTCGACGTGGCCTTCCGGGTCGTGGGCCACGGGCGCCAGGGCCACCATCACGGAGCAGTCTTTGGCCGTCATGGCCACGCGATATTGCTGCACCTAATGGGTGGGACGGGGCGACAGGCGTGTGGGCAAAAGGGAGGCGGCCCAGCGGGCGTGGGGGGCGGGGCCGCGTCTCACCTTGGACACGGCAAAGTCCGGCGAGCCGTCGTCTTCCGTCGGGCATTTCTGCAGGCGCTCCAGGAAGGCGTCGTCGTAGGGGCCGTCCGCCCGCAGCCGACTGCTGTTGGTGGCGGGGGAGGGGGCGGGGTTAGGCGTGTGGCCGGTGAGAAGCGCCGGGAGGCGGAGCTCACCTCTCCTTGGGAAAATCGCGTAGGTGTCGCTCGGCTCGCCGGTAGAGGGGGTAGATGCCCTCGATGTTCAAGTTGTCCAACATTTGCACGCGGAGGATCCGCGACAGCACGCTGTCGCCGGGCAGACCCCGAGAACCTGCGCGGGGTGGAAAAAAAAAAGAAAAAAGAAAAGGTCAAAAATGGCCGGACCATTTTAGATCGAATATTTGCATTTTTTGTATGAACCGGATTAAAATCCCTGTACATTGACCCACCGTGTCGACTGGCGTCTCTGTTGAAGTGGCTAGCCTGGCAGAACGCCCGGGCGTCTTGGCGTGCCTCCGTCCCGCCTCCGCCGCCGTCCAACAAGGCGTTGACCAGCACCTGCGCCGGGCCGGGTGTGCGCGTCAAAGGGGCGTGAGCTAAACCCACGGAGAGGCTCACCTGGATCAAGTCGCCGAGGACCACTTTGCCGCAGGCTTGCAGACGGTGGTTGGCGTGCGGGAAGTAAGGGCGCAGGTGGGAGAGCAGCGAGTTGAGGTCCGTCGAGTCTTCGCCGTTGCCGCCGTTGCCGCCGTTGCCGCCGTTGCCGTAGATGCACTGACCTCCCTGGGAAGGAGAAACCCAAAAGTCGGTCACTGCGTTCACCGTCGGTTTTGGCCATTTCCGTGGTATGGCCAAATGAATGTGAAATGCACCAGGGGGGCCGACCTTGAAGATTTTGAAGTTGTTCTGAGGTTCTTCGATGAGTTGGCGGACTGCAAAGTGCATCCTGGCTCTGCTCCTGAAGGGGGCGGAGTAATGCGTGAGTGACTACAGCGACAGAGCCCCGCCTGGCCCCGCCTGGCCCCGCCTGGCCCCGCCTGGCCCCGCCTCCCTCGGCTCCACTTACCCTGAGAACAAGTCCAACGGGCAGTACAGGCTGCGTCTCTTCCAGCGCCCGGTGGCCACCTGTGGCGGGGGACGGGCGTCCTTTAGGTATCGGGGCAGGGCAGCGGGAAAAGGCGGCTTTGCTAACACACACCTTGTAGTGTTGGTGCATGCAGAAGCGACACACTTTGCTCTTGACGTCCCGCCCCACGTGGCGGGCCGAGGGCAGGAAGCCGCACTTGGGCTGGACGGGGGGGAACGAGAAGGTCACGGGGGTCGCCGACCACCAATCGAGACGGCGGCTAGGTCACCTTGATTTCTACGCAGAGCGGCGGGAGGCGCGGCGACAGCGCCAGTAGCCGGCTGGGTCGCGTCAGGTCGGGCAGACACAGGGCGCAGCCGCTGTAGATGTCCATCACCTTGTCCCGCCGCCACGCTGGATGGGAGGAGGTCAGAGGTCATTGGTTAACTTTGGTCGGCGCCACGGGCCAATTTGATGGGCGGCCTACCGGGTCGCTGGCGTTGGACTTTGATGGACAGCTGACGGACGAACTCCAACGGTAGCTTGACCACTTCCTGCAGAGAGGCGCAAAAGTGGTTTGTGCTCAGGAGGGGGCGCTCTGCCGGTGCTTTGGGGCGGCACAAAAGGCGGATTGTGGAAAGGCGTCGGCGGCTTCTTATCGGCTTGTTTTGCAAACAATATGGCCTTTCATCTGCGGAGGACGTCAGGTCAGCTGAGCGGACGGCGTCCGCGCGCGCCGTCAGCCGAGTTGACGCCATCCATACTACCCTTGTTTCAACTTTTCCATCTTTTTTTTCCAGAAAGACATCCTTTCTCCCGACTAAAGCACAACATGAACATTTTGTGATCCGTCGTAGGACCCGTAGCTCATTTTGGGGGTGACCCCATCTCCCAGAAGCCATCTTTCAGTCGGCGTTCCAGGGCAAAAGAGCACCACTCTCACTTCTTCTGATATCTAAAATACGGCGCACTATCATATTTTTAACTTTGAACTGGCATCCCGAGGCTAAATATTTGCATTTAGTGGTTGCGGCGAAGACAAGCAAAGCAATTTCCTTCCTTTGATACGCACGTACGGATGTTGCGCGAGTGCGTGCCCGAGTGCGTGTTTGTGTCTTACGCCGCCACGGATGAACTGGTCGCCCAGCAGGGCGCTCATCACGTTGGAGCCAAAGTCCACGATGTTCTGGATGTGGCGATAGGCCTGCTCAGCCGTCTGAAAGACAAAGCAAGGTTCGCGGGTCAGTTTGGGGCGGGGGGGGGACCAAAATCACCTGTCCGCAACCCCGCCCCCCCAAAAGAAGAAAAAGCTTACTTGCGGCGGGTTTTCCGAGTCCTCGGCGGGATACTTGAGCAGGCGCAGGACTTTGGACAGCTGCGGACAACAAACGCAGCAGACAATCAAACATGGTCCCAATTCTCATTTTGAGTGACATTTGAAATCCACCCCCCTTTGTTCTTTTTTTTGATAGAGAGGGCAAAAATGGAAAGCGGTTGTCTAAATAAATGAAGACCAAGCGAATGTGAAACGCCGGCCTGCCGACGACGGGACGACGTGCCGAGGTCATTGCGGCTTTGTTGACGGTTTTGTTTTGACAAACATTTTCTCGTCAAAGTCGTGTCGGCGCACGCGCTTCAAAGACACGCCTGGCGTATCCGGCTAATCGACATAATGATGAGGTTTGGCAGGGAAAATGCATTCCTCCACTCTGTCAGACTTGTTTATTTTACTGCCAATGACAGCAGTGGACGGCCAACCCTTATTCTTCTCCAATTCAGACATGTAGAACATTACAGAAGAGTAATTATAAGCCGATCAAACCATAAACATGGGTGAAAATCTGCTTTTAACGAACACAGCTCGGGTTTTAATACCTTCACAGATCGATTGAATCAACAAGAGGTATGATGATATCAATCGTATATTGAAAACGTGCCGATGATTACGGTTACACGTTAGATCCCGTGCCAGAGTAACCGCTATTCATTTACTGCGATGAACCCTTTGAAAAATCGTCGCCCAGCCTTAGTGAGAACGTGCCGTGCCGCCGAGCTCACTTGTTGCTCAACGTCGGCATGCTCGGACCGGTTTCTCTGCCACTCCCACTGCCACCGCCACCGCTACTGCCAGCGTCTCCAAGGGATGGGCGGACGGACGAGTGTCCCTGAACGCACCGTTTCGTCTCGGTCCAGCCGGCTGGCACCGGACCGACCGTGGAGCACCTTCGGGATGCTCCGTGGATTAACGTCCCCCTCCCCGGCCGCTCACCCCCCGCCCCCTCCTTCGACTAACGCGTACATACTGGACGTAACGATTATTCGCTAGGCTTTGTAGCATTTCGACACGTACCCATTGAATAGCAGCATAAGTCACTCGAGTGGTTCCGAACAAACCGCGTGACACCGCCGCCAAAGAGGCGTTCCCAGGGTGTCAGTAAAGCGGCCGAAGGTGAAAGAAAGTGTGACCCGGCGAGCCCCGTAGCCCCATTCGCCTCCTCGTTAGCCTAGCCGACTCACCTGTACGTGGGCGACGACCAGACTCTTGTTGCCCTCGCCGTGGTAGAGCCAGTCGTTCTCGTCCATCTTGTCCACCTCCATGGCGGCCCACGGCCGACGGCTGGCTGGCTCGCTGGCTAGCCGTCGGGGAGTTGAAGGGCTCCCTCGCAACCCGCGGCCGAGTCCTTCAACTAGTTGCCAACTCCGAGCGGTTAGCGGCGCATTCGCACACGGACGGACGACTTTTGCCGACACCCTGCCGACTAGCGGTGTTGAGCACGCTCCGGCTTCCGCTTCCGCCTTCAAACTAAAGGACACGTGACGTTGACGTAGGGTTCGTCGACGACAAATTCCGTGTCTTCATCTTCTCGCACGGTCCCAAAGAATCAGAAGAAAAATGTTGATAATACATTAGAGGGCGTGGAGGACAAGGCGCCAGCTATTTTATGACAACTGCCTTCATTTTGTTAGACATTTTGAAGCGGCAGTTTAGCGCTACCGCTTTTACACAAAGGGCAAGCAAGATAGCTTGACGCCATTCTGTGATTGACAAAATGACTAGCGACTCACGACACTTGTATCCAGGGAGTCATCTGATTGGCCGCGGCGTTGCGAATGAACGGATCTTCCATATTTTTCTGTTTTTTTGTCATAATCCGCAAGTGGAAAAGTCTCGTTGATCATATGATCGATGAGTAACGTTCCCCCGGGAGCGAGAGAAAACTTTATGTAATTGTTCATAATTACGATATATATAACTGTCAGGGAAAAACAGTTATCGGAACTCATTCATTCTTATTCATTTATTTAATCAGTGTTGTTCTGGACGTAAAGGGGTCGAGGGTCGACATTTTAGTTTCAAAATGACTCATGAAATCACGTGTCAAAACAAACAATTCGATTACGTACAATTTACTGATAAGTAGTTTAAATGGCAGGTAATGTGCCATTTTCTTTTGCATGTTTTTACGCCCTCCAGTGGAATAAAGAAGAAATGCACCTTCTTTTTTTTCAACCCAATGACAAGTAGTGACGTCGAGTTAATAACTCCTTGCCTGCGCCTGACTAGCATAGACGTCCGTTCCACCTTGGAATATATTGCAGTGCCACATATGTCCAACCCATTTTTCACCACTTCAAATTGGACTTCTTATATATTTATATATTGGGTTTTTTTTGCCTCGAGGCCCTCCCAGTTATTTTTTTTTGTGAAATCATTCATTATTATTGTTTTGAGACTGCCCTGTGTCCGACACAAGTGGAACAATTAGTTTCATTTGAAAATCCAAACAGTTTTAATATGTATAAAAACAACAACAATAACCAAGCGCATTCACACTCGCACACACACACGCTTCCATCCAGTTGAAGGACGCGAGAGAGTCCAAAGACGCCGTCACTCTACGCCTCCGATGTCGTGCTGCTTGTACGGCTGCTGAGCCACCAGTGTGCCTGGAAAAGACAATGATCTCTTATAAAACTTTTCTTTTATTTAAGAAATATCAATTTTTCTGAAGAAATTAAAAAAACGCAAATATTGGATTTGAAGTTCATTGACTGGAAATAAATACATGGGAAAACGTATTCTTTAAATTTAGCATTTAAATAAAAGTATATGTATATATCTATTTAAAAAAAAACTGACGTCTTGGTATATATTCTGTAGGAAAACAATGTTAGAGTTGCAGATGATGTCCATTGAGCAAATGACTAAGATGGCCCAAGGCCACGTTCAAGAACAAGCATTTGTTAAGATGGCGGTTAGTCTACCCAAGGGCGAGGCGGAAAGGACAGAAGGTAAGCGGCAGCACACGGAAAATGGCCAAAGGAGCCAGGCGGGTAGTGGGGTAGAGCGCAGGGAGCAATGGGGGGGGGGCAAGCGGGAAGCGGACGTGCGGCACACTAAGCCGAGCTTAGTGGAGCAGAAGAAGGATGGGCACGGTGGCCCCCTTGTGGGGGATTTGCAAAAGGCACGCTTGCTCACCTGTGGCCAGGCCCCCCTCTGCCCTGCCCTTGATCGCTCCGCCTCCTCCGCCCGCTCCGCCTCCTCCTCCTCCTCCGCCCGGCGGCCCCGAAGCGGCCAGGACGTCCAAGGCGAAGGAGGGCCGCTCGCCCCCCCTGTAGTAGGGCTTGGGCCTGAAGGGGAAATCTTTGTCTTTACCTTTGGAGCCCTTGGGCCGGCCCGCCGCCTTCTTCTTGGACTTGCTGTCGCCCTTCACGCCCAGCAGGGGATGCACCTCTGCCGGACAGACGGGGAACAAAAACGGTCAGTGTGGCTAGGGCTAACTAGTGTGTTGTTTCGCCCAACAGGAGCACGTGTGACGTTCAAGCTCACCGTCATCCGGCACTCCCTGCAGTTCGATGTTGGTGGTGCGCGCCTTCTTCTTGGCCGGCCCTCCCTCGGACGACGGCGCCCGCTGTTTTTTGTCGCCCGGCGCCTGCGCCTCCTCGCCGGCCCCCGCCTGGGGCGTGGAGTCCGGAGGGGGGCCGAAGGGGTTCTCCTCGGGGTCCTCCACTTCCGGGGCGATGGGAAGGTACAACAGAGCTTTGTAGTCTTCCAGCTCCTCGTCGCTGAGGGAAACAAGTACAAAGTTGGGGGAAAAAAAAAGAAAGAAAAATATGAGTGTATTTGAAAGCAATTTCCCCACCTGCTGCAAAATGCCACGATGGGATCCACGGTGGTGACGTCCACCTCCTCGTCCTCGGCCGCGTCAGCCCCTGTCGGGGATGGGCGGTCAGAAGCGGTCGGCAGGGGTTGACGCGCGAGCGGTCGCAGGCAGGCACGTACCCGTCTGCTCGGGCTCGCTCTTATCCTCGTCCTCGATGTCGAATTCCGACTCCCGCTCCTCGTACTCCACGTTCTCGTCCAGCTCTTTGAAGTCCGGGGCAAAGGCGCTCCAATTTTCCTGAAAATGACAGCAAACATCCAATGAAAACAGACTCATTTTGACAAGGCACGCCTTGTGGGTACCGACCACTTGGTTCTGGGCCCAGATGGACACCACTCCGCTGGAGATGGAGGCGATGATGGGCCGTACGGGATGCCACTGGACGGAAAAGGATGGCGTGTTATTAATAATAATCATATGAACATCCTCAAATAAGAAGAGGTGGCGGTCCTCACGGCCACGTCCAGCAGCAGCTCCCCCCTGGTCCCGTGCAGGATCTTGACCAGGTTCCCCACGCTCTTCTCCCAGATGTAGAGGGCGTGCTGGCGCGCCGAGCCGGCCACGATGTACTCGCCGTCCCCGGAGAAGCAGCAGCGCTTCCACGGGGTTCTGCGACGCGGAAAAGGAAAGGAAATTAGGACGGCCGGCGGCCCGGCCGGCGGAGGCGTGGCGGGACGCACCTGTTGACCAGGTCTTGGAGCTTCTGCATGGGTTCGGGCTCGCCGTCGCGGCCGCAGGTCAGGATCTCCCGCCCGTCGTACACGCGGATGATGCGGTCCGCCGTGTTGATGAGGAAGCAGCTGATCCGGTGGAAGCGAAAGTGTTATTGACTCTTCACTCCAGTCCGTCATTCAGTTTTAACCTTTCTTTTTCCAAGCTATCAATCACCACAATTGCCATTTGTTTACCTTCCCTTGCGTGCAAATTCGATGGATTTGATGGCGGTGGTGTTGCTGGTGCCGGTGGTGACTCGGAAGGACGCTACCAGGTCCTGAGTAAAGGTGTTCAGCACCAGGATCTGCCGTGGGAAGGAAAAACACATCAGCGCCGGCGTCCGGCGGCCGCCAGGGGGCGCTGCCCGGGGCCCACCTTTCCTTTGGCGTTCCCGGTGTAGATGAAGTCGCCCCGCCGGTCGAAGGCCGCCACCACGTTGAGGTCCGAGTCGTCGTCCACGGGCAGGACCACGTGTTTGGAGTCGGACAGGGTCAGGAGCACCGGCGCCGACTTCATGGGGCAAACTAGAACTTTGTCCCTACGGGGGGGAAAACAAAAATGGAGATTTTCAATCCAATGAAAAAACATTTTGGCAATCAAAGAAGATATTATAGCTCAGCGAGGCCTCCAAATACTGACATATCTCTGGGGTGGCACTGCAGCTTCAGGATGGGCGACGGGAAGCGGAAGCGCTGATCGCAGTCGCCCGTCAGCACGTCCCACTGCGATACGATGTTGTCCGTCGACGCGCTCACCAGCTTGTGGCCGTCTCGACTCCAACTGGACGCGTTGATTGAATTTGATTGGTCGAAACGGGCGGAACACCGCTTTGAATGGAATTCCAGTCTCACCACAGGGAGCAGACGGGATGTATGTGAGCGCTGATAATCTTTGCGATGCCGCGGGTGAGGAAATCCCAGATGACGATGCGGCCGTCGTTGCAGCCCACCGCCAGCAGCGTCCCCCAGCGGTTGAAGGTGCAGGTGAGCGCCATGCTGATGCAGTCCAGCGTGCCATCGGCCTCCTGCAATAACAAACGGGAACTTAGACCCGAGCAGCCGCACCTCCGCCGGCGCGAGACGGAAGATGCTTTACCTCTGGATAGTTTTGCCCAAACGACTCTGCGAGAGGAAGAACAAGCAGGTCTGCATTAAGATTCTCAACAGGATTTCATTTGGTAGCGTACGATATATTTTTGCAATCGCGATTTGAGATGGCCCATTTTTGTCCATATCGGACGGCACTAATTCCAATGGCTAAATTACTCACAGTACACCAAGGAAAGACATTCAAGTAAGTCATGGTAAATAACATCATCTGAGTACATTTTAAAACAATAACAACAATGCACAAATCAATACCATTAACGCAGAACGTGAAATGTCAATGTCAGTCACTATCAAAAAAAAAGGAAATAGCTTCTAAACTAGTTGACCATCATTTTGATTCATCATTTTATTTTTCCCGTATAACCTAAATTGCGCAAGATTTAAAATATCCCCAATTGAATTAAATGATTTGGACCTGTTTTGAATGCGAAAACAGGCGAGCCGAACTTTACTATTGCGATGCGCGCTCCGTTTGCATTTATAACCCGTCATTTTAAATATTTTTCAAGTAGCTGACTAGTTGAATTAATCATATGGCCAAGAGTCAATACGTTCTGGAAATAGCAAATGTATCGTATAACGCCATATACCGGACTCGGCTAGCTCAAAAATGCTAACAACAACATACACATGGTAATAACGGGCTTTGGTTCATTACCGAGCAGTTCAAGATTCATTGTTGGCCGAACGAGGCTCCAACGATCTCGAATAAGATGAATTTAATGATGGTTTATTGTCAATATCCAGCCGATATATTCACTTGAGTTGTTTCTGCCCGCCGAGTCTTCCGCAAGGACCCCAAACAATGTGACCACGAATGTGCCTGAACAAAACACACTAACTCTAAGATTTTCTTACTCATTTAGTTTCAAGGACAATGAAACCAAAAATTAATGCAACAACAACAAACAAAAACATGCCCCTTCAAAAAAAAAACACAAAAAGATTCACTGCAACAAGTTAAGATTTAATTTCTTTTTTTCCTTTGATTTCCTCCACTTAATTTTCACAATTAGTGGCAAAGTTAGTGGATTTGTTACATTATATGAAATATTAATGTGATAATTTGCTAGTTGTGTGACAACCAAAGTCACTTCCAACGTCATCCCGCTGCGCTTGACCTTTGACCCATTTCTATATGCTGGTTTTTATTACTCCGCTCTGGATATAACCGCCTCTCTTCTGATGATGTGGGGTATCCGGAGTTGGATCCTTCCGGATATGGGCAAGCGACGCCCGCAATTCATCTTTCGTTCTTCACCATAAAGGCATAACAAAAAGTCGAGCCTGTCTCTTGGGCAACATTTCATCTATTATTTATTTTAAATCATTTTTTATACAAACGTCGATTTTTTTTCGGCATTCCAGTTCAAATGTTCATCATATGATACTAAATATAGAAAAATAGCAATAATAAAACAATAACGAAAGTGTTTTTATTTTATTTTGAAAGACATAGCCGGAGATACCCAGCGCCAGTGTGCCAAGACGTACGCGTGAACGTCTAAGTGCGGGGCGCCACGTCGGCAAAGTGCAGAAGAAGAGAACAGGACGTGACGAGCCGTAGAAGAAGAAGCAGTACAAGAGCGGCGGTGCTTGCGTGGCGCTGCCCGCGAAACGAAGCCAGTTTGCGGGGAGGAAGGCTCAGACGAGGCCCCGCCACCTTGACGAGCTCCGGAGAGGCCCGAGCAGCATCGTCAAACAAGCAAGAAGGCCGACCAGTTTGAACCTTTTCCCGCTGGGAGCTCCTCTTTCGAGCCGGTGGTTGCTCGGAAGCTCAACGACAAACAGTGTCAAGTTCCTTCTACGCCAGGTGCGACGAAGGCACGATGGTTAAGGTAGAAAAAGCCTCATACTCGTAAACATTTCATCATATTCAAGTACTTTTCCTCTTTATAACTGTGTCGAATGCATTTTTCCGACATCTTCATTTTTTTCGTCCCCTCCCATTTTATCTCTTCAATGTTTTATGCAAATCTTTTAGGGTTTCTTTTAGTAGTAGTGAAAAATATACTGTAACTGTTTTTCTTTCTAAGTGCTTTACATTATTTTCAAGTGTATTTTTCTCTCAAAGCCTCCACTTTGTTATATTGCATATTTTAGAAGGTACTTTGAAGTATAGTCTTCAATTGTTAATACTTTGACGCCAATTGACGGCGCTTGACGTCATATCCATTTGAACGGGGAATGACTGGTCAACTTTTG
Source organism: Stigmatopora nigra (assembly GCF_051989575.1). Lineage (NCBI taxonomy): Eukaryota > Metazoa > Chordata > Actinopteri > Syngnathiformes > Syngnathidae > Stigmatopora > Stigmatopora nigra. The sequence goes on from NC_135517.1 coordinate 250,349, forward strand.
AAATTGCATTCTCTGACATTGAAATCGCCATACGTTTAAAAAAAATGGTTTATAAACATGGCGTTGGGGACTGTTAACATGACAAGTTAATGTAAAAGTGTGTTGAGGCAAAATATGCAAATGAACTTTGAAAATGCATGACTTTAATGGCAAACTACACGACCCACAATGCAACAGGCGTACTCAGCAAGTTTTTTGGGGGGGGGGGGGGGTCGGGTTGGGGCGGCAGTGTTGCACATGTATTTTAACCAGCATGTTTGTGGCTAAACATGTTTTATTTATTTTTTCCCAGAATGTGAATGAGGTGAACATGGACCCCCCGGCCGGGAGCCCCCTGGCCTCGGAACAGACGGAGCCCGCCAACGGTAAGCCACCACGGGCCGGTCCCCCGGGGACCAACGGAGCCTGAGGGGGACGTGATGGGCGCAATATGTCTCGCCTGCTCCTATTGCATGCAATTGGCTGTTGAATATTGTTTGGACATTAATCCTCCTCTCCTGTCGCCGGGCAGATTCTCCCAAAGACCACGCGGAGGCGGCGGCGGTGGCACAGCCCGGCATGGTGTGGCGGGTCACCGGCGGCCTCTTCAACGTCACCAAAGGCGTGGTGGGCGCGGCCGTGGGCGGCGTTGCCTGGGTGGGCGGCAAGAGCCTGGAGATCACCAAGACCGCCGTTAGCGCCGTTCCCGGCGCCGGCCTGGTCAAGGGTGGCGTGTCCGCCGTGGCGGGGGGCGTGTCCTCGGTGGGCTCCTCCGTGGCTAACAAGGTCCCCTTCGTCGCCAAGAGAAAGGACAAAGCGGAGTGACGGAAGGAGGTCCGGCAAAGACTGCAAAATCCGGCGGATCCTTCCTTGGCGCCGTCCTTTCGTGCCCTTTCCAATACACGGACCGTTTGTCTTCGATTTCAATCGTCGCTCTCAATTTCACGCCAAAGGACAGATTTGTTATACATACATATATATATAATGATGTGTTGGGTTGGACCACGCTGTGAAAGGGAGGGGGGGTAAAAAATTCCAGATGAGTAGTCATTCCATGGACAAAAATTGTGTTTTTTTGCAAGGGGGCACAAATCCTAGAACAAAATACATTTATTTCTCATGAAAAACACTTTTCCTGAAGTATATTTTTGGTGGGGTGATTACTTTCAAACTCTCAAATTTAGAAACAGTCACATCCCTTATGAAAAGAAAATAGTAAAAAAAAAAAAAAAAAAAATTTTAAACCCTGTCCAGATAGTTTACCTTATGACATACAAAGTCATCTATCCTGACATAAATTAGCCTCAGGAAAGTCTTTTTTTGTACAAAATACAAACATGACTTTCCTTTTTGCCTTCCAAATGGAAACTTGTCCTTGCAACACTTTAGTGTGGCCTTAAAATGCCTACAAAAAATATGAAGCTGTACACACAAGAACCAGACATGACCTGAACTGTCATTTTGTTATTGTAATGCTCTCTGCATCATTCTAGTATACTATATTTAAAAAAGAAAAGTGCCTGATCAACCAGTAGAAGCAGAAGTATACATGTACAACTTTTACTGTTTTGACATTTTGTGACATTTCAAGCTGAAAGCGCAACACGCCAGGTTGTTGCCACGGGACTCAAATGTATGAATTTCACATTTTGTGTGTGTGTGTTAACGATATATCAATAAAGTACTTTTTAAAGGAAAATGCAGCAAATGCCACATTCATTCATTTATTGGCCAGACATTTATCTCGCAGGCTATCCTTGATGGGGCTAGATGTCTATTCAATTTCAGTCCCGTCAACGGCACTGAAATTTCAGCTTTTGCAGTCGGTTTTCCTCGTTAAGGTGAATTGGACGTCCATTGTTGTCAATGGGAGACAATGAGTAACTTGAATGATAGTGTTTCGCTCTATATAATACAAAATAGGAGTCTAATTTGAAAAATAAAAATATATTATTTTGTTTACTGCGTTTCAGACAGTTCAAAAATCTGCTTGGTTCAAATTCATTATAATTTAAACAGCAGTTCCAAACAACATGAGCCTTTGACTCTGGTGGTATATTTTGTAGTAGCTTCGATTCAAAATGGCCGGCAAAAGACAACGCTTTTCCTCCTTTGGTTTCAAGGCGCTTCATTAGTCATCTACTTTTTTGATGTACATACAATCTTTCTAATTTTGTCCATCAAAGGTTCCCAGCAAGCTGTGCTGGGGCTATACGCATGCGCAAATGGGTTGAGTCGCGGCGGTAAGTACGCACGCGCAGTAACAACGTGATTGCTTCCCGCTTCTCTTTATTGACGAATGTTTTAACGGCGTCTCATAAACTACTCGAAAGTCTGTTTTGGAAATGAGCTACGTACAATTCTGTGGACAGTTTTGCTCGCCGGAGTAACGTAAGTGTCACCGAGGTGGGTGTTTCGTAGGACCAAATTAAAGACGAGGCAATTGGAATCGAGTGAAAGTGTTGTTGGGAGAGCTACTACTAGCAAACAGAAAAGTCGAGGCTCAAGTGGTTTATCGTAACATATTGGTTTGTGTTAAATGTCTGCGAGATAAATGTTTGGCGAATTGCTTCCTCAAACGCCCCCTGACCCCGAACCGTTATCATTTTGTACATTTGGTGCCTTAAGTACTACAATGGAGTTCGGTTTCGCTCTTAAGGTTTCCTGTATAATTCATGACTTTAAGTTTCATTTTTGGTTTAATTTTGGCTCCACCTCGCTCGTTAGTTTCTTACATTTTATGTCCCTCTACTTGAAGAATTGTAAGATAATTTGTCCGGAAAGTCTCATGACCGCGTTTCCAATTGTTGCTTTGTCATTAGTCTGAACCAAAATAATGACGTCACTTGAATTTGGGAGCGCTTCATTGCCAGACGATTCATTTGATAAAATGGCGGCCCACTTCAAATGAATCAGACGTCTAGCACTGTCCCTGGGATCATTTCATTTGAATTGAAAGCAGAAGGACGATTGGGCACCAGTTAACGAGTGACAATCTTTTTTAAAAGTCTTTACAGGTGGTCATGTGGTGGTTCCAGCAGGGTCTGTGCTTCCTGCCGACCCTCCTGGTGGTCTGGACTGCGGCGGCGTTCGTCTCGGCCTACGTGACGGCGGTGCTCCTCAGACATGTCGACCCTCTGGTTCCCTACATAAGGTAACACGTATCTACGTTCACGCAAAGGAATGAATAATACCGTGGTATCGTTCATTGTAAATTTTGGTTAGAGAAAATAGAGCTGCGTGTCATGAAGGAATTTTTGTTTTTTTTCCCCCAGCGACACCGGAACAATGGCTCCCGAGAGGTGCTTTTTTGGCATCATGCTGGACGTGTCTGCCTTTTTAGGTAAATCAATTATTGAAGGAAAATCACCATGAGTCCAATTCATTTGAGGCACTGAATAATCGCCATTGACGTCTTTTAGAGTGACTTCGGCCAATGAGTTCATAGCATTTTTGTATGTGCTTGCAGGGATGGCCACCGTATACGTGCGCTACAAACAAGTAGAGGCGCTGACGAGCCGTGACGACGACTGGCTGGCCTACCGCCTCAACTCTATTGGACTCTTTCTGGGCCTCTTCAGCTCCGCGGGCATGTGCGTGGTGGCTAACTTCCAGGTGGGCGTGTCTTTTGCCTGCTGGACGGGGAGGGTATTGCAATTCCGGCCGATGGGCTAATAGCTTTTTTGTTCCCGAGAGCAGAAGACCACGCTGTTTGCGGTTCACCTGCTGGGCGCGGCGTTGACGTTGGGCGTGGGCGCCCTCTACGTGGTAGCGCAGACGGTGCTCTCGCATCGCATGCAGCCCAACGTGCACAGCAAGGGGCTTTTCCACGTCCGCCTGGCGTTGACGACGTGGACGCTCGGGAGTATCGTCACCAGTATCCTTTGACGGCAGAAATAATTGTATACATATTTTTTAAATGTGTTTTTTTTAAGGATCTTTGCTAAGTGGACTTTTTTAGTCGAACGTAAATACATCGAAATATTATAATATTAAATTTTAGGAATGAATCAACTAAATACCTTTTTAGTATAGATTAGTGTGGTCCATACATGATTAAAAATAAATACATTTTTAAAATTATTATTATTTTTTGTTAGTGAACGTAAAAAAATACTCAAATATATAGTCGGCAATATTCTTTGAAAGTTCTAAATGAAGAGCAATTCTGACTTGAATGGGGGGGATTGAAAATGTCACAAAGGGCAGTATATTAGAAGCCACACTCTTCTCCAACGCACCTGAGTCCAATAATCGGGATCGTTATCAGGCTCCCGGAAGAGTTGATCTTTTCAGTTGCACTTGGAGTTGGGGGAGGGGAAAAACTGGATGACTGCAATTGTCCACCCCCGCTCTAAACCACAGCCAAACTATCTGTTCCAGTCCAGTCACTTTTTTTTTTCTGAGCGCTGAATGTTCAAATGTCTCGACGGGCTTTACAGACCATGACCAGTTGATGGTAAATATTCCACAAGCCATGGAAATAGGTGCAAAACGGATTAAAAAGCAACTTGTTCTGGGTTGAAATGCTTCTAATGGGTTTTTCAAAGAATTCATACTTTAAAGACGGTCTTCCTTAAGCTCCTCCCATCAGTGTTTGTATCGTCCGTGGCCATGTACGCCAGCCTGCCCGGAGTGGACGTGGCGCGTAAGCTGCACTGGTTGCCTGGAGAGACGGTGAGTCGCTAGAAAAGGGACTCAAAAGTTGAGCCTTTTTGTCGCGTTTAAACTTAACGCCTGTTGTGTTGACAACGCAGGGGTACGTGGCTCACGTGGTCAGCGCGGCCAGCGAGTGGTCGCTGGCCTTGTCCTTCATCAGCTTCTTCCTGACGTACATCCGGGACTTCCAGGTGCCTTTTTTTCTTTCTTTTTTTCTCTTTCCCTTGGTGTATTTCGGCTCACATTTCTGTGTCGGTAGAAAATCAATCTGCGGGCCGAAGTGGACGTCCAGAGCGGTCACCTGTACGACAACACACCCCTCGAGTCGTCGCCGCTGTTGCCGGGCGGAGACACGTAAAAGTATCCCTCAGGCACCAACGCGTACTAGCACTTTTCACTTTACGAGCGACTAAATCTTTGTTTGAGGGTGAAGAAAATCTCAGGAAGTCTATAAAGCTCAGTGCTGAGCCTTCAAAATAATACAAATGACAAATGTATGCTGCCCTAAAAACAAGACTCAAAAGAAATAAAAAGCACACATTTTCAAGACACTTGAGGAAATTATGACGTGTTTTTTAATCCTCAACAAACCAGTTGAAATAACAGGCTTGATTTTTTTTCCCCTCCAATATTTTAACAATTAAAAAAAATATATATATACTTTATTAAATGAAAACAAAAGAAATCTAATAACCTTTAAATGTCATTCTAGCCTATTAGTTTCCCTGTAAATGTCCCTGTAAAAATAGTGAGAAAATAAAGGCACAAATTTCTTTCAAGACACGTCCATAATATTTTATTTCTTATTCATCTTTCATCCCTGTTTTTGGTCCCATCATCCACATTGCAACATGTACAATACAGCATTCTGTGTACGTGCATTTCACACACGACAATAAATAAGAGCTAAAAGAAGAGAAGCAGCTTTTCCTCTTTTGTGCAAAATGAAAATGAAGCAAGCAGCCTCCACACACTGACCTGGGAGAGAGCGGAACCCCATGTAGAGCATCATTTTGGGGACATTTAGTGAGTTCGGGGAGGCGTGGCCCATTATAGGCTTTGGCGTGGCGGGACTTTTTGGCACCATGTCTGGTCCATGTCTTATTTAAAAAAAACACTATTTACTTTGTTCAAAACAAACATGAGTAAATATTCCTCACCCCCCCCCCTCATTTATAAAAAATATAGTAATAGCCATTAAATAGTATATTTTCTCTTAACTTTTTTCCATTAAAAACACTTTGATGAACGGACCGTCAAATCGATTGGCTTAAAATGGCGAGCCGTCGCACACAATGTTCTGGCCCCGTCCCGGGAAGAGCGCCATCTGCCAGTAGCGAGGGTCCGCGTACACTGAAAGGGGGAAAGTCGTTTCAGTCGGGAGGATTTCAAATGGCAGGGCGCCAGCGTCTTACCCGTGTCGCCGGGGTTGAGCCGCAGGTGGAAGGATGCGCAGTGTTTCTGGCAGCGTTGGACGGGAATCACTCTTACGCTGGGGAGCCCCTCACCCACCACCAGCCATCCCAGCACCGCCACGCCCTGACGTAGAAGAAGCCGGGTAAATACGCCGTGTGAAATATATGGCCCGTTACCGCGTGGGACGCGCCTGTTTTTGCGGCTCCGGGTTGTGCGTGACCAAGCAGCGTTGTAGGACCGTGCCGGCACTGTCCAGCAGGGGGCACAGTTCGGCCTTGGGGAAGAGCCAACGCAATGCTTTCTCTCTTGTCGCAGAGCTGAACTTCCTGTTTGAATTAGGGAAGAAATCAGTACAGTAGTATTTTGTATCCGGGAGTTTTGCTGTATTTTACCAGAGCAAGGTGAAGTTGGCGGGTCCTTGCGGCAGGCCGGCGTCCGGGTCGTGCGTCTCCTCATGGTCATCTTGGAGCAGGACGGACACGGAAGCGGAGTGGGTCAGGTAGAGTTCTTCCAGCTGCCGTCGTTCGATGCGCAGGGTCTCGCCGCCCTGACGCAAAAGTGGACTATTATTTGCCTTACTCTCGGCACATTGTACAGAATTGACCAAATTAGACTAATTGGACCAGCCAGTTTACTTTCAAAAGCACCAGTTGCGGGCCACGTCGCAGTGTGACGCTGCCTCGGAGACTCTCGGGCACCTCCAGAACGGTGGAAATGTCAGCGCAACCCGAACAGTTGACCGGGCTTTGCCTGGGCGAACCCGAACTCCACCACTCGTGGAAGCCTGAGCGCAGAATGTTGGCACGCCAAGCAAAAAGACATCATCATCAAATGGGGACATTCAAAGTTGTCATGTTGCCAGAAAGTTGGACTGAAAGGGCTTTCCCAATATGAACTCAAATTTACAACTTGTACGACGACGAGATTAAAATGGTAACTCTCTTTCTTGGCGCCATCTTGGACGAAAACCGCTGTCAACTTTTTGTTTACCTTGCAAGTTGTACTTCTTGGCGATGGGCAGCGCCAGAAGTCTCACGTGGCTGAACGGGGATGACCAATTGCGGGACGCCGGACGGGCGCCGGCGGAGTGGGGCTCGTCGTGCGGGTACGTGAACAGCAGCCCCGCCAGCAAAAAGAACCCCACGGCCAGCAACAGCTACACAAAAAGATGGCGGTGTTAGAGGTAACGGCGCTAACCCGCTAGCTTCCCCCCGACAAACCTTGACGGCGGCCCTGAGGAGGGGGAACTGCGGGGGCTCGCGTCGGGGCTCGTTGGTCTCCAGCATCCGCTTGATGAAGCGCTCGATCTCCCGCTCGGACATGCCGTAGCGGTAGCCCGACTGGCGGAGGATGTCGATGCTCTCCGACAGCTTGTCGTAGATGCAGGGCTCGCTCGTCGTCGTTCCCATGGCGACGAGGGCCGGCTCCTAGGACGCCAATTGGGTCATCGTTTAAAACCGTTCGCCATCGACAGCGTAGCCGCCGTCAAATGAATCGCTTGGCGACCTTGTCGCTCTGATTTACAAATTTTAATCAGAAAAAAAAGCTAGGATTTGACATAACTCTGTGTCAAGGCGGCCAAGTTTCTCATTAAATAAAATCAATTCATTGACTCAAATGATGTCAGAAAGATTTGGGTTGAAGAAGACTTGATCCGTGTCAACACCTGCTATTTACACAGTGGCTGCCATGGACGACTCGAAACGTCCAATTCTTTTGAAATGGGAGGTTTGGCAACCTCCCACTTATAAGAGCTTGGACGTCTATCATTATTTCTTAAATGTACATACTTTCAAAAATAGCATCAAGTATTTTGTCTTAATTTGATATTGATGTCGAGATGAACATTTCAGAATCGTCACAGCAGTAGTATGCTCATTAGCATTTGCACTTTGGAATTAAAGCCGAGGCTAGCTTGTGTTTACTTACCAAGCTAGTTTGTTAGCAATGTCATTGCGTCGTACGTCACCGCGACACAAAACGAATCGGCTTACCTTAGAGCACAACCAGAATTTCCCTGGTTAGAAGTGTTGTTGTCTTTGTCCGTGTTGTGTCAATAAGATAAAAATAAATGTTTTGCCCGCAATCTTCCATGCATGGCTACTTCCTACAGACACCTGCAGGAGGCGTCTTCTTCTCCGGTTATCGCGCTTGTCACCGCCATCTACGGGCAGTTTGGGGATAGAGCTGGTGAAACGAATTTAAGTTGTTAAAAAAATGGCCTTTTACTTTCATTTGGGGGTGATAGTTATTATTATTTGTGAAATAACAAGAAATGCTTGGAAACGTGAGTTAATCTAGCTTTTTACGGCAAACGACATTCCATGAGTTACAGCTCACAGATTCACATATTTGGACACCATTAAAAAAAACTACATGGAGTCTGAAAATGACGATTGTGACAGTTGTTTTAGAGAAAGAATAACTGCATTCATATTTTATTCAGGCATAACTCTCATAACCATTTTATGTTGACACAAGGCGAGAAGGACCCCTTCTTCCATGATTTGTTACATTTAAAGCCAATCGCAGGCCAGATTGCTAAATGTCCCAAACTTCAGCCAATGAGAGCGCAATAAACACGGCCACTTTTCCTTCTCGTGCGTGACGCTTGGAAAACATGTCATATGTAACCTAGTAGTGTGGAGCACGGTTACCAAACAGTATAGTAGTATTTCGGGTTTTCCTCGAGTCGGGTTTAGTTATACTCTGAACGTCAACCAGTGGGTTCGACTCGGTTTAAGAACAATAACCAAGTGTGATTCCCTATTTTATTATCTTCAGCCCGGCGAGGCTCTCATCGCCCAAATGCTTTCCTCGAGTAGGACCGCGTCTTCCCGTCTGTGCTGGCCGCTCAAGAGACTCTGTCCCCGGCTGAACAGCGAACAGAGAGCCGCCGCCAGCACACAGCGGAAAGGTACGGACGCAACCTTGTTACTGTTAGCCTAGCATGATGCTCAACACAATGTGACGCAGTTTTGAAAGAAGACTGAAGTCAAATATCGGTTCGATTCTATTTTTATAACTTCAAGATCGACCCAGTATTATTGACAAAGTTTGCAGGCAAGACTCGAGTCTAGATAGGATTTTAAATGACATTTATCAGGGTTTGAGAGGGTCACTAAATTATATGTTAGGGGTACGTAACGAATTTTAAATGAAAGGAAATGTATCACAAAGAAATGACAAATTATAGTATAGAATAGAACAAAGGACGTGTTTGTGCGTTGGTGAACACCAAACTAAATATTAATAAGTCAAAAGAGGTGGTCTGCTTATTCTTTAATAAAGGGACTTCCAAAAGAAGCTCTCATATTAAGTAGTAAGGCAATTAAAATTGCAATAATTTAGGCATACAATATGAATGACCTTTTTGTTTTCTAGGTTAAAACCAAAACATGTTGGGGGTGTCATTCAAATGCCCTCATGTAACAGTCATAATGAAAGTGAAAGCATCAAGAAGGAATCCCAAATGTGTTTATTTAGTCGCTTCGGGTTCCAGGCATGATATCGATTTTCTATTGTTCAAGCCGCTGTCCACGTTTGTTTTTTTTCTACACCAAACATTCCAAAAGCAGTTTGTAGAAGAAGCTGAGCAGCAGTGACTCGGCACTTTGCGTCACAGGCAGCTACAATTTACCAGACGGAGATCTTACTTTTGCGTCCTCTTCTTTAGAACTCATCAAGAAACGAGAACTAGAGCACGATGAACTGCGGCCCCTCTACATGGATTTTCAAGCCACCACGCCAATGGTACGTTACGGACACAAAACAAGCTTCTTTTTGTCAGTGAGACTCATTGGATGGCATCTCCCGTGTCGTTGATTGGCAGGATCCTCGCGTTCTGGACGCCATGTTGCCCTATCAGGTGAATTACTACGGCAACCCTCACTCCAGGACGCACGCCTACGGCTGGGAGAGCGAAACCGCCATGGAGACGGCCAGGAAGGTACGAGAATGCCTCCTCGCGACCCCGTCTCCTGTCCCGAAATAAACGTTTCCTCCCGCCGTCTCCGAGCAGCAGGTGGCCGATCTGATTGGCGCCGATCCCCGGGAGATTATCTTCACCAGCGGCGCCACGGAATCCAACAACATGGCCGTCAAGGTGCGTCGCCCGGCTCCTCCCGGTGGAAATTGCCACCAAAGTATAACCTATAACTGTTTTGGGTTGCGCTCGGCAACAGGGCGTGGGGCGCTTCTACCAAGGAAAGAAGCGTCACGTGATCACCACCCAGACGGAGCACAAGTGCGTTCTGGACTCGTGTCGGGTTCTGGAGTCGGAGGGATTCCGCATCACTTACTTGCCCGTACAGACCAACGGGCTGATCGACCTGGAGGTGTGTCATTAAACTCGAATAATGACCTCAACGATCTAGAGAAATGAACTAAAACATCTGTATTATTGAGTTCATGTATATTTTGTTTGTCCTTTATTTCAGTTGCTGGATGCGTCCATGACCCCCGACACGTCTCTGGTGTCCATCATGACCGTCAACAATGAAATTGGAGTCGTGCAGCCCATTCATGAAATCGGTACGTTTCGCGCTCCCCGGCCAATGGCATGCTGGGAAAATGCCGACGTCGTCATCCCAGGGCTAATTGTTTGTAGACTTTTTCACGAGCATTCTTTTTCTTTGGGCTTTTGGCAGGTCGTCTTTGCCGTTCCAAGGGCGTCTTTTTCCACACGGACGGCGCGCAGGCCGTCGGGAAAATTCCCATCGACGTTAGCGACGCCAACATCAACCTCATGTCAATCAGCGGCCACAAGATATACGGCCCTAAAGGTGAAAAAACAATTCCTCCCCTACTTCTAAATTGGTATCGATTAACATGTGAGCATTGTTGCTTTTTGTTATCGTTGGTTTTCGTCTTTTGTTGCACAAATGAATAATAATAATCATAATGTGTATGCTTTGAATTCTTGCCAGGCGTGGGCGCGCTTTACGTGCAACGGCGACCGCGAGTGCGACTGGAACCGCTGCAGAACGGCGGCGGGCAGGAAAGGGGCCTGCGCTCGGGGACGGTGCCCACCCCGCTAGCCGTGGGCTTGGGGGCCGCCTGCAGCATTGCCCAGCAGGAGATGGCTGTAAGTCTTCCATATTTAATATTCCTATTTTGGAACCACTTGTCACTAGCGCACGGTCGACAGGGAGAGCCCAATTCAAAACAAATGGGGCGACTACTATGGAATCCCGTTAAATTGGGCGCCCTCTGCGGGTCAAAACGTGTATTGCATGAGCAGATGTAGAAGGCGATCACGACACGACGGCCGTGTTACAAGAATGTCGATAGAAATTGTTTGCCGGGGTATATTTTCTGACACTACTTTGAATGTTGTATTTTAGTACGACCACGAAAGAGTGACCATGCTGGCAAATCGTCTGGTCGAGAAGATCACGTCTCACATTCCCGACGTGATCATGAACGGAGACCCGCAGCAACGCTACCCAGGTAGGTCATTCATTATTAAGCTGTGAGAAAAAAAAATGGAAATTTTCACTGCTACCCAAAATGAACGATGGAATAAAATCACGTCATGTTAGGCTGCATCAACTTGTCGTTCGCTTACGTGGAGGGAGAAAGTCTCCTGATGGCGCTCAAGGACATCGCGCTGTCTTCTGGCAGGTGAGGTTTGGAAACAAAACCTTCTATGACGGACACATATTTTGTTAGCCTCGCGGTCGCTGTTTATGTCCACTTGTATATTTGTATGTCGGCGTAGCGCGTGTACGTCAGCCTCACTGGAGCCGTCGTACGTTCTCCGGGCCATCGGCGCCGATGAGGATCTCGCCCATTCCTCCATCAGGTTCTTCATCATCCTCATTATTATGATTATCCTTTTTACATTCTTTGTGACAAATGTGCTCATATGTTGAATAGGTTTGGAATCGGTCGCTTCACCACGGAGGAAGAGGTGGACTTTACGGCGGAGAAATGCATCCGTCACGTCCACAGGCTTCGCGAGATGAGGTGCGACATCATCCGTGTCTCCAGAGTATTTATTATGGTAGAACTTTCAGGCCAATAACGTTTCAAAAAAATATATTTATCTATTTTTTTAGTCCTCTTTGGGAGATGGTTCAAGAAGGTATTGACCTGAAGAGCATCAAATGGACCCAGCATTAGACTCCTCCCACCATCCGCTTGCCTTCCTGGTTGACGACCACTCCGGGAGACTTCTCAAGAAGGAAACTATTTCTGTCTATATTGCAGTACTCGAAACACGCACAAAGGAACCTTTTGTATTAAGATGAGCTGAGGGAGCTGCCTTTTTTTTGACTAACAATGCTATCGATATTTATGTTAGGCACTATCCATTCCTCTTTTGTTGAGCTTAGAATTTCACAAGCTTGAATTTTTTAGGCGTCACACTTCCACATTTTAACCGTGAAAAAAAAGCAAATAGGAAATTGGTGTGTTAGCCGCCCACATACATTTGCAATATTATTCAATAAAGGTTATTTCTAACTCCCAACATTGTAACTCATTCATAACATAATTTGAGTTTATTTGGTGTTTTGTTTTCCATAAATTGTTCTTGTAACATTACTGTCTGTTTCCCATTGAGAAACAATTATAATTAGCTATTAATATGTATTCGTACAATCTCAAACACGTTTGAAGTAATAGAGGGCATCGTAAATATTTTGAATGAAGACAAAATGTTTGTTAAAGGCAAACAGGTGGACGATAATTTGTTCCGTGTTGCTGTCGGAGGACTTTGGTCGACGCACCAGGCGGAAGCGGCGTCCGAGCCAGTTGCCACGTCGGAATTGCTATCAAATTGCCTCACAATTTCTCTTTTATTATAGGTGTCAATTTTGTTTTTCGTCATTAGTCATGGTGAGTCATTTGGCACTTATTATTAATCCCACGTTAGTTAAATCACCCGTTTTGTGTGTGTTTATATTTGTCATTCGAGCTAGTGAGTTAGCATAGTGGCTAAGTGATTTTTTTTCTTATCAAACAGTACCGCGCACTAAAACGTTATTCTGCGGTATAACATTTTGCATATTGTTTTTTTCTTCAGGTTTCTGTCATTAACACCGTGGACACCTCGCACGAGGACATGATTGTAAGTCATGTTTGTGATTGAAAGTTGACTTCGTAAATATTGTTCTTATCGTTTAAGTGGATGGCAATCATTTATTACTGCAAGGCTATTTTTTTCTCCGAAATATGACGACAAATATTGTAACTTTTGTATTGACACCCCACTTGTCTGTCAAATGTTCAACCTCCTGTCTCAAAAGCAATTATTTAGTCCTTTTAAATATCCAACATTTGATTGAAATGCCTTATTTTCTGATAACCTTCTCTAACAAATAAGAAAATAAAGTAAGTGTGATTTTGAAATTTTCAGCACGACGCCCAGATGGACTACTACGGCACCCGTCTGGCCACCTGCTCTTCCGACCGAACCCTGAAGATCTTTGACGTCCGCAACGGCGGCCAAATCCTGGTGGCCGACCTGCGAGGGTCAGCTGCAACTTTTTTTTATCCATATGTCAAACCCGTAAAGATTAAAAAAAATCTATTATAGTTGTCCTAAGAAAGAGGCAATTTTTCAACCTGGTAACGTGGATTGCAATGCAGGCACGAGGGTCCCGTGTGGCAGGTGGCGTGGGCTCACCCCATGTTCGGCAACATCCTGGCATCCTGCTCCTACGACCGCAAAGTCATCGTGTGGAAGGAGGAGAACGGTGCCTGGGACAAGATGCACGAGTACACGGGCCACGAGTCCTCGGGTGCGTGGGCTCAATTCCCAGATGGATATCAAAAATGCATGTTTTCAGCAAATCTATTTTTTTTCTGCAGTCAACTCGGTGTGTTGGGGCCCTCACGAGTTCGGCCTGATTCTGGCGTGCGGCAGCTCGGACGGCGCCATCTCGCTTCTCACCTTCACGGGAGAGCAGCAGTGGGACGTCAAGAAAATCAACAACGCGCACACGGTGAGCCCCGTCGATCGTTGCCGTCCGACCGGTAGCCAAGAGACCTTTTAAGTGAGGTTTGGCTCCGTTTTTCTCCCTTTAGATCGGCTGCAACGCGGTGAGCTGGGCCCCCACGGTGGTGCCGGGCAGCCTGATCGAGCAGCCGTCGGGCCAAAAGCCAAACTACGTCAAACGCTTTGTGTCCGGGGGCTGCGACAACCTGGTCAAACTCTGGAAGTGAGTCCTCGCTGGCTGGCTGGTTGGCAGTGTATGAAACGTGACAAAATAGAAATAAGTTGCTTTTGATTTTGCCGGGGTTAGGGAAGAGGACGGCCAATGGAAGGAGGACCAGAAGCTGGAGGCGCACAGCGATTGGGTGCGAGACGTGGGCTGGGCGCCGTCCATCGGACTCCCCGCCAGCACCATCGCCAGCTGCTCGCAGGTGCGCCCCGAGTACTGGTTCGGTCCCGGCCCCGCCCCGCCCCCTGACACCCCTCCCCCTCTACCCCAGGACGGCCGCGTCTACATCTGGACGTGCGACGACCCGGCGGGCAACGCCTGGACGGCCAAACTGCTGCACAAGTTCAACGACGTGGTCTGGCACGTCAGCTGGTCCATCACCGGCAACATCCTGGCCGTCTCCGGCGGCGACAACAAGGTGCCTCGCGTGTGTGTGTGTGCTCAGCGCTCCCTGTATTTTCACAATTGGACCACTAGAAGGCAAAGTCCACATTTGGGATTTAACCAATATTTCATAGAGGGTTTTTAAATCGGGGGAAAAAAACGGCAAGTCACAATTGGAATGCATTTTCTCTCCACTAGAGGGCATTGTTTCCTTCTCGGGAGTGAACTAATATTACAGAAAGGCTTTTCAAATCATCTGTAATAGATACCATGCAAACAGTGTCATTTTTCAACGATTGTTTGTTTTGGCTTTTCAGGTGACATTGTGGAAGGAGTCCATGGACGGCCAGTGGGCGTGCATCAGCGACGTCAGCAAAGGCCAGGGTGCCGTGTCGGCCGTCACCGACTCGCAACAGGCCGAGCAGTGACCCACACACACATGGCCTTGGGGTTCTAAATAGAATTCATGATTTGTTTTTTTAATGTTGTCAATATAAAGACTTTTGAGCAAACATTCCCTCCCCCCGCTCACTGGCTCAGCCAATCGGACGCAGGAAGCGCCACCCTCTTCCTACTTGGATGTAATTAGTAATAAAAAAAGACAAAGGATTTGTCGGTCAAAGGCATCATTTAGTGTGCTTTTTGTGGCTCCGCCTCCCGAGTCTCCCTAGGCTCCTCCCCCCACCAAGCTGGGGATAAAAGAGCGTCCCGGCGGGCCAGGTGAACGGAAGCCCGCACTGGTCAACCATGAGCCTGAGCCGAGGGAAGAGGATGAGCTCGGCCCGGCGCTCCGAGGCGGCGGGCGGCGGCTCGCCGTCGTCGTCGTCCCTGTCCATGTTGTCCACGCTGTCCATCAACAAGAGCCTGCTGGCGCCGCTGGACCTGGAGATCGACCCCGGGCTGTCCCTCAACCGGGCTCACGAGAAGGAGCAGATCAAGAGCCTCAACAACCGCTTCGCCTCCTTCATCGACAAGGTCAAAACCTTTCCGCCCCTTTTATCAATATATCACTTTTAAATGAGGTCAAAGGAGAACACTTACTTTATGCTAAATTAGCTACCAAGCAAAATAATTTTCAATTTTATTTCACAAAAAATAAATATGTAGATAAAAGAGAATATTTAGTGGTTGTTTTAAACTAAAAAGGCTCAGTCAAAAGAAAAATCGGCTATTTTTGACTTTTTGACAATATTTCAAAATGAAATTATAGAGCAAAATATTATGCCCTTTGTAATTGACAATTTAAAAAGTAGTTTCACTGCTTTTCTTGTTTGAAATAACTGTTTAAAATCAAGATAAAATTCTGGAGAATATTTTCTGTGTAGAGGGTTTCCTTTTCAAGGTCACACGACTCTTGAGAAGATCGGATTGGAAGCGTCGTCTGTCAGCGTTGGCCAACCCGAGATGGCCAAAGATAACCAAACGCTACCCACGGCAGGTTTGCGTCTTTTCTCACGGTGGGGTGGCACAATGGCGCCTTTGTGGCCTCCTCGGATGCATTTCAGCGGCCTCCCTCCACCTTCACTTGGAGTGAATTTTAAAAGGTCACCGGAGCCTTTGTAGCATCGATACTTTAGCTTCCTGGCCCGCTTTGCTCCTGGGTAATCTGATAAAGCGGTTGGGGGGGGCATTCTCCCTGGCTTTTGTGAGTGTCACCCGAGCCGGGAAGCCGCCATCCGATCGCCTCCGTCCACTTGAGAGCGCTAAAGTCTACAATGACAACATTCACTTCTACGCATACATTTGCCAATGGGGAAAGAAAGGGTCTTGCGTCCAACTTTGTGGGCCAGAGCCTTGGAAATGGAACAGGCTACCTGACATTTTCTGGTGGACCGACCGACCTACCCACCATGACGACCTTTCTGTATTGTCTTTTTTTCTTCTGGGTGCAGGTGCGCTTCCTGGAGCAGCAGAACAAGATGCTGGAGACCAAACTGGATCTCCTCCAAGGTCAGGTGACCACCCAGTCCAACGTGGAACCCCTGTTCGAGGTCTACGGGGCGGGCCTGCGGCGCCAGATGGAGCTGGTCCACCACGACAGGAGCAAGCTGGACGGCCAGCTGAGGAACACGCAAGGCCTGGTGGAGGACTACAAGCACAAGTCGGCGCCGCCTCCGCCGTCAAACCCCCGCCGTTCACTTTTTCACCGCCCGCTCCTCGCGCAGGTACGAGGACGAGATCAACAAGAGGAACAACCTGGAGAACGACTTTGTCCTGCTGAAGAAGGTACTAGAGAGCCGGGCGCCGTACGCGTCCACCGTGACCGACGCACTCTCGCCGACAGGACGTGGACTCGGCCTACATGGTGAAGGCCGACCTGGAGGACAAAGTGGGCGCTCTGACCGACGAGATCAACTTCCTGCGCGCCGTCTACGAGGAGGTACTTCTCAATCTCTGTCATGATAGTATGTTCTCTTCGGGTGAGTGACCATTTTGGCCTCAGGAACTACGCGAGCTGCAGGCCGCCATCCGGGACACGTCAGTGGTGGTGCAAATGGACAACAGCCGCAGCCTCAACATGGAGCAGATCGTTGCCGAGGTCAAGGGCCAGTACGAGGAGATCGCCGTCCGCAGTCGGCGGGAAGCCGAGGCCTGGTACAAGACCAAAGTGAGTCCCCTGCCGCCTCCCACCATTTTGTATGCCTTTCCCAACGAACGCTTGGGATTTCCCAGTTCGAGCAGATGTCGGCGCAGGCCGGCCAGTTCGGGGACCAACTCCGCGCGGTCAAGAGCGAGGCGGGCGAGCTCCAGCGTCTCATCGTCCGGCTGCAGAGCGAGATGGAGGCCGTCAGGGCGCAGGTGCCTTCCTTTTTTTCCCCCCTCTTACAGGGCGTAATGGCGCCGACCCGTTGGCTCTCCCACAGCGCGGCGGCCTGGAAGACCAACTGGCCCAATCGGAGGAGCGCGGCGAGGCGGCGGTCAAGGAGGCCCGGTGTCGAACCCGCGACCTGGAAGACGCCCTCCAGCGGGCCAAGCGGGACATGGCCCGCCAACTGCGGGAGTACCAGGACCTCATGAACCTCAAGCTGGCCCTGGACATCGAGATCGCCACCTACAGGAAGCTCCTGGAAGGCGAGGAAGACCGGTGAGTTGCCGTATTGTGACCTCGGGCTCACCACGTCGTAGAGCGTAAAACGTTTCTTTTTTTTTTTGCACAGAGTGGGCCAGCCGTCGGTGGTCAACATCCAGTCGGCGGCGCTGGGCTACAGTGAGTGTCTTTTTCTTTCCCTCTTTAGTTATTTTCCAGTTGTTGATGTCGCCACGTTTGCTTGGCAGGCGGCAGAAGTTCCAAAGAAGGTCCTTACGCCAGCGCTTCTTCGCCTCCTTCCAAATTGCTCATCAAGACCACGGAGACCCGAGACCACAGTCGGTACAGCACACGCTAAGAACACGTCCTCTTTCTTCATTTAGGATGAGTGGAGGTGAGCTCATTTCACTTTTGGGGTGTGGTAGAAACATGTTAGCGAGCGTTTAGGGGTGCTGGGGCTATCTTAAACTTCCATTGAATCATTTGACGTTTTGGCCAACAGGAGGCGCCCAATAGAATGAGATTCCGTAGGGTAGGATATTACTAGAGTACCCCCACCTCGGCCTCAAGCTCTTTCTAGTTAGCGAATGGGCGCCTTCCTGCGACCGGACGTTTCACAAATCATTTTTCACCTACCTAATACAGTAGTACGTATTTTAAAATACATTATGATATATAACGGCCTGTCGTGTGATGTATATGTTTTCCCCTTCCTTCCTCCATTCTTATAGCACTAATGCTAGCTTATAAAATGATGAGCTGTATTTAAATGATTAGAAGGAGTTGGACCATTTCTTTTATGGTTCATACTGATGTTAGTGTCTTTGATTTTTTTTGAAGCAATTACATTGAATGGATTTTAGGAGTTTTATTTCACCTTCCAATAGTGATTTTCAGACAAGTTCATTCGATTTTTCCGGATGAATTGTATTCAATGAATAAAGTAATGCGTTTGCCTAGTTCCCAGTCGTTCCCTCTAGTGTCCGCAAGAGGGCGACATAAAATGGCTGTGAAAATGCCCCTGCGGCGGAATGACACGCTGTGCCATTCATTCCCACTACATTACAACAGGACTCCAGAGCCAATTGTTTCGAGTTGGGTGCTCGGCTGCGGGCCCAGCGCCGCTCGTATCTCGATGCGAGTGGGGGAGGTGGCAGGGGGCGGGTGGGCGTGCGTGCGTCTTTGTGGAATGGGGCAATTCCGCTGCCGCAGCGGTCCGGTGGCTCGCTCTGCGTCCTCAAAGGTCGGAGGCGGGAGTTGGCTTGGCCGACCCCTGCGGACCGGACCAGACCGGACCGTGTCCTCTTCCTCCATCTCCTCCTCCTCCTTCTCCTCCTCCTGATGATCACCATGCCGGCGTGGCCGAGGAACCTGAGCTTCTTCTGCCTGCAGCGGCTGCGCCAGGACGGTAAGAACACCAACAAGCCCGCGTGT
Source organism: Stigmatopora nigra (assembly GCF_051989575.1). Lineage (NCBI taxonomy): Eukaryota > Metazoa > Chordata > Actinopteri > Syngnathiformes > Syngnathidae > Stigmatopora > Stigmatopora nigra. Next base: position 269,420 of record NC_135517.1, read on the forward strand.
GGCTCGGTTTTGCCCGAATGGCCGTCACGTCACGTTACATCACGCATGCGCGCCCAAAGTCGATGCGGTCCCACGCACAGGTGTTTGTCCATTCGTTAAATCTGACTCACCCACTGATTGCCAGGTCAAAAAAGGTTGGAGAGTGAATGGCTTTCATTCATTGGTGGCCATCACCTCTGATCAATGGATGATGGATGTCAATCATCTATTGTGTTTTGATAAGGTGTAAGGCATCCATTCTGTCCACAAATCCATGAAAAGTTTCCTAAAGAGCAACACCAATGGAAATAACGGAATCATTCCATCCAAACAGAAATGACTCCATTAATGGATAGAAATCCACGGAAGAGGACAGATATTTGAGGTCAGTGGCATGGACAGCAATGGACGGCCAATCCGTTGTCACAGATCGCCACTGGATTCTATTTGCAACCCTAACCCTAAAGTCAACTTTTTCTCAAGCCAAACAAGTTAACCATTTAAAAAAAACATGACAAATTTGCAATCCAGCAACCAATAAGTAACCCTACCCTCGTTAGTCATAGTGAGTATTCCTTTATTCATTCAACTTGTTAACTGCTAGCTCTTTAGCCTCTGCACGAAAATCCACAAATATAAAAACAGCGATAACATCCACGCTACATGGCACATATTAAATGCAGTCATGGAGTGCCATTGACGGCGATGGAGATCCAATCGGTTGGGATGGAAGCGTCGGACGAGCTAGTATAAATAGATTGGAAAAGTGTGTGTATGTTTAGTGTGTGTGTGTGTTGCGTGTGCAGCATGCGTGAAGATAGCCACTGCAGCCGCAACATTCCTAATTGCATGTGACCGCCAGTCATGCGCTGCAGACAACAAACTCCTCTTCCGTTACATTTCCTCTCATACACACACACACACACACACACACAAATAAATCACAGCTACAGCACTTGGATTAACGCACCCACTGCAGAAAGAGACCAGAAAATGGCAAAAAAAAAACCCTCCTGTAGACAGACACAACACAGCAGGAGTGTAAGAACCAATCTGGATGGACGGACACGTTGAATGATGTCCGTCAGCCCTCCCACTCCGAAAGGATGGGACGCCCATCGTTTGAGTGTAGAAGTGGTTTATGCTTTTATTATCATTATTTTTTTTCCTGCAGGAATGTGTGTGAAAAGCCAGATTAGGCCCAGCTCAGATTTACGAGCCAGCGGCTTGACTTTTGCTTTCGGAGTTTATTTGGTGGCGGAGCGGTGGATGGAGGAGTGGGCGGGGACGACGAAGGGAGGCCCCCTGGGGTAGATTGGACGTCTCGCACCGTCAATGCAAAGGTTGGATCTTTTCTGGCGGCTTGAGCCCAAGTTCTGCCGAAATTTATGTCATGGAGTTATGAAGGCCAAGCGGGCAAAAAAAAAGATGGCGACCAGTCGCTCCACGTTAGCATCTAAACTGGCTGCAGGCGCCCTTCGCCCACACAAGCCACCATTATTTATTGTCAAGGCCGGGCTGTCCAACACGAATACCTGCTTTCTCGTTCTTAATAAGATAGCCGTCCTTTACAGACAGTGTTTTGATGGCGTCTATTTCGTATGATATGGACTTTAAAAAATCTGCTCGACTCCTAAAGCCAAACACTGCCTACTAGCGGTCAGGGAATTAATCTCCATTTGCGACTTGGTTGCTTGATCAATTAGCCGATTTTCTGGCCTTAAAATGGTCTGACCATTTCTCCCGATAGACAATTTTCAACTCCATATTACTTTGAAGGGAAAATGTCAAAAAAATCATCGCACGTTGTACTTGTGAGATACTTTATGAATCGAAAGGAAATTTCCTGGATTGCACATTCCTGAAAAGTGTTGCCTGTCTGCCTGCCTGCACGTAGATAAGTTACAAAAGGAATTGTGAGCAGTCCAACCAGGAAGTGTGTCCGAGTCTACGGTCAAAAGTTAAGATGGCGGCGCCCGAGCGAACGACGGCAGGCACAGCTAAGTGAGTTTTTTTCACGTTTTATGCGATATATGTTGTTTTTTCTTCTTGAATTTCATTTATATATGTCGAATTACATTTTTTTTTTGTGTTTTATCGGACGATGATTGAAAGAAATGACTGTATCTGCACACTATTGAGCTCATTTATACCGAGTTAAGTGATGATTAGTTTGATACTTGCTTGATTGGCTGCTTCATAGACTCTCCGTCATTTGCTTGGTTGTTTGCTTCATTAGATAGTTGATTCATTAGTTGGAAAATCTGTTGTTTGTTTACTTAGTTCGTAGTCATTAAAACATTGGTTGTTGTTGGCTGCCGGCCGGTAATAGTTTTTTAATACGAGGGCACTCAAACCGCCACCAGCAGAGGGCGGTAGAACCCCGACGCGTTGACTTTCAGCGTAAAAAAAGAAAAGCTCCAGCTTTCAAAAGGGGGAAAGTTTACTGTCAAAAACGTTTGACGTGCGCCGCCGCCGACGCGTCGGGCCAATTTCTGTTCCCATGGCAACTCGTGCTTCAAACAGCCGTTTTGTGCGCGTGCGTGCTTCATTCACATTGGAACTCTTGTCAATTGTTCAGTGAATGTCAGTGGCGTTCATTTATTTCCTCACAGACGGACTTTTCCGTCTTTGTTGGTCATCCGAGCGGTTGACAATAAAGTGGGCGTGGTCCCCTCGCTACAACTTGCTGAATTTCACGTCGGACTTTCCAAAGTGGGCCGACGAGAAGAATCCCGGCATCCTTGATCTTTTTTTTGCCTCCGCCGTTGTCATGGCGACCTCGTCTCTCGGCGGGCCTTTGGCTGGACTCTGCTCCTCGGGGCCAAACGCCGCCAGCCTGAAACCAAGCGGCGCTGGCGGATTTATTGGGCGCCGCTTCCCACACGGGTGGGCGAGCGAGAAGAGAGAAAGAAAAAAAAGAGAGAGAGAGAGAGAGGGATGGAGAGGGACTGGTGGGAGAGAGGCTAGTTTGAGGGGAGGAAAATCGTAAGGAAGCAGAAGGATGCCGCCGTCTCGGGCTGACTCTTTGGGCCATGTCGCTCGCTGACAGAAGAAGAAGAGGGGATGTTCTCCGTGTCGCTCAAGTGCCGCCTGGGGGTCGTCCGGCGCCAAAGCAAGGGTAGCCAAAGTATCTTTTCGCCTTTCGCTTATCGTCTTTTGGTCTTTGACTTCGGTCTCGCCGGCCGGCCGGCCTGAAAACTTTGCGTGCCGGCTTCCCCGAAAAATGGCCTTGATGGCAAAAACGGATGCCGTCGTTGCTTGCCGTCGCTGGCCAAGGCGCGTCGTGCGTGGCGCTTCATTCGGCTGACTCGGGCGCGGGATCGATTGCGGTCGCCGCCCTCTTGGTCGTGCGCTCTTTGTCTCGCGGGACCCGAGCTCCGGGGCCGATTATAATCCAGAAAATACGCTCGTTTCAAGTGAATGATGACTTTTTGTGGGATTTGTCAGGGTGCTTTTCATTCCTATCCCCATTTTTAATAGTAAAGAGAAATGAAGCCCACAAAAAACAAATGATTTGGAATAAAAGCAGTGGATTTACTGAAAGATTCATTTTGGAAAAGAATATGTATCTTGTTGAAAAATAGATCCATAAAAAACAGATTTATATAGCTTATTTCATTGTTGACAATAATTGACCTGTTTTGAATTCAAGGATTGGACGCCGATTGGCGCCAACGACTGTTTTCAATCTCGCTTGAGCTCCTCTAACCAACTCTGTGATTGGCTGCTTTCCGCTCCGTTTTGGTCAAGCTAACGATTGGTCGCTGAAATCGGGAATTGGGGCCTTTTACATTTGTAATACGTACTGCATAGAGAATCCATCCAATTGGAAGCTTTCGTGGTTGAGTTTGATTTCTTGGGAGGAAGTCGTTTTTTTTTTTTTTTCCCCGTCAGCTGAGCGCCAGTGAGCCAGCCGACGTGTCTTTGATGAATGTTTTATCCCGTCGAAGCACATTTGTGACACATTGGGAGCAGCGACAAGCCGCCACGCTGGTGACGGGCGCAAGTCGCAAATGGCCACATTTTCATAATCAATGATGACAAAACAAATCGGCGCGTCAGGAAGGATGACAAAAGCGTGTGGTGGTGGATTCTGTCCGCCGTTGACGTCTATTGCCGTCGGACGCTTTCGGTTGTTGCCGGGCAAATTAGTGGTCACGTTTGAATTAGAAAAGTGGATTTTTGGGATCCGCCAAGTCATCTTGACATTCCCAACGTGGAAACGTCTTCTTTCTGGCACATTTTTTCTCGCTCGCTTCAGTTGTTTTTATTTTCACCTCTACATTGAAGACGAAGCAACGTACAGAACAAAGTCTGGTTTCTTTTTTAGTACTTTAAAAGTATCGCTGGCTGGCCTCTTTTGACAGCGCGGAGGAGGAGGAAGACGACGACTAGCGTTGTTTGACTGGCCTTCCCCTCGTCGCGCTCCGCCTAAAATTAAATCGTGTGAACCTGGCGAGGATCACAGCAGACCTATTCTCAAATACCACGGGGCAAAAAAAATAAGGCCAATAGCAATGCTAGTTTTACAATGTAAATACAGGGTGGTTGCTAACAGTAGATTTTAGCTAGCTTGGGCAAAAATGTACATGAGAAAGTTCAATCGTTTGCCTGTCGACATCCAATTTTGTCAACTGACAATGCCATTATGCAAACTATAATACACTGGTGTCAAAGTGGTGGCCCGGGGGCCCCAAATGTGGCCCGCCGCATCCTTTTGTGCGGCCCGGGAAAGTCAATCATGACTTTCTGTTTTTGGATCAAATTCAAATGAAGAGTATAGATGTATATCACATTTCCCGATTTTGCCCCTTTTAAATCAATCATTGTCATTTTTTAATCCATTATTTCTGTTTTTAGTTCAAAAATCATTTTTTTCAAATCTAAAAATATATTTAAAAAAGCTGAAATAAACATTGTTTTCGATCTGTCATTAGGCCGTCCGTCATTGGTCAGGTGAGCTCACCTGTCGAACGGCGCTTTGATCTTTTCACGCCACTTTGATCACCTGGCGTGCCGTGGGGTGCCGTGCCCCCCCCCCCCCCCACGCGGGGAATCTGGCGAATGGCGGAATGAAAAAGTGGGAAAAGTGGGGCATCCACAGTCCCCCAGGCTTAGAGCGGCAACTTTTTTTTGCGCATAATCACAAGATGGTGCAATGACAAAAAGAAAGTCGGCGAGCGCCGACCCCAATAATACATTTGACTGTCGTTAAAATAGTCATAAAAGGCAAGTTGATTACGTGGCGGGAGGGAGGTGTTTTAGGGGTGGTGAAGCGAGAGAGTGAGCGAGAGAGTGAGGGAGGGAGGGAGGGGTGCAAACCCAAGTTACGCTTCCCTCTTTTTCCCGTCTGCGAGCGAGGAGGTGGCGGCCATGCTTTTTCTTCAAGCCATATTGAAAAGACGACTTCTGCTGCACAAAGGTGAAACTCTTCACTTCACCCTCACCTCCAACTTTTAACCCAATGTATCCTTTGCTTCCGTTCATGGCCACATTCGCGTGTCTTTTTTCTCCAAAAACTTTGGAGCCATTGATTCCAATGGCCGTCTGGAATGACCAAAAACGTGTTCATTATTCATGTGTTTTGACTCGTGGATGTTCTTGTTAGGACATGGAAATGACTGTTTTGTACTCCTCGTGCATTTGTGATGACTGCTGGTGAAAAGGTGATGACCATAGGCGACCCATCCTATTGGACGGGAATCTTTGACATAGTCAACAAAGCTTTGAAATCATTTAGTGCCTCCAATAGATTGTGCTTATTACAAATGTCAGTCATCAGCATGGTGACAAACTCATTTGTGGCTTTTCATGGCCATAGATGTCCAAACCATTCGCATTGGATCGATGGAATTGTCAAGTAACTTATGGACGGTGATGGCAGTCCAAAGCATTTTGACCGGGAGGGCCGGCATCGATCACCAGACGGGTCGAAGAGAATAATGCATGTTTATTCCTTCACTGGCTCACGGATGTGTCCATAAATAGCCTCTCATGAGAGTAGTATTCGTTTTTATATCATCCCGGTTTGTCTATCGTGGTGAAAGGCGACTTTTTTGAAGGAAAAAAAAACTGTGATTTGTGAAGCCGTTGGTTCCCACGTTTGTCGGTTTGTCTGACGAGCGTCGTTCCCCTCTGATCATTTATTAATGAATTTGGGGATCTCCGCCTTTGAAGTGGAGCCCGGCCGGCCTCGTCCATGGCAGGAAAACGGGGACCAAAGCGTCCAAACGCCTTTTGGGCCCACATGGAGATTTTTGACGAGCTCGCCCCAAAAATCACGCAAAGGGAGATATTTGGGCTCCGGTGTCGGCCTGTCAAAAAAATGGCTTAGCGTGTCTCTTCCTGTTTTTGCTACTCTCTCTTTCTTGCCTGTCTACTTCAAATCTGATAACCGTCGGAAAAAGCCGAAAATACGACCCGGAAATATCGGCTTGGAACCAAAATGGCAGACGCGCGCAGTCTTTTCAGGTGTTCAGATTTTTGGGCGGCTCTACCTACGCTCCACGTGTCGACCCAATTTGGTGAAGCCAAGTATGACGATCTTCGGGGCTTGTGTTATTATTCATTTGTTCTTTTTACATTCAGTTCGTGTCTGCTACTACGAACCAAAATGGAAGACTTCCCGCGTTTTTTCGGGACTTTTTGGTGGCTCGATTCAGGATGGACAAAGCTAAGATTCCTGGCTAAAACGGCATTGAGAGGCTGAATTTACATGTATTTTTTGAATTTGTCCTTGGCTGCCCCTAGCGGTCAAAATGGATTGGACGTCTGTGGCTGTCAATGGCAGCGCGTGATTTCCCGTCTGACCTTTTGTTGTTTCCCCGTCAGCGTGGCCTCGCCCGCCGCCCTCTCTGAAATGCAGATGCACCGAGCGACCGCCTTTGATTGTGTCGCTGGAGATTAATTAGCGCCTCGACATGAGGCCGGCCTATTTATACCAGCGGCCGCGAGAGGGAGGGAAACAAGATGGAGGCCGAATTAAGACGCAAAGAAGGAAATAACAACTATTTTACATTCTCATTTGCTTTACTTTCAAATAGGTCGTTCACCAAAACATGTGTAGTAGGTATTTTTAGAAAAACTTTTTGTGGGGTTGATGTTTGCTAGCTTATGTCACATTCCATTTTTTTTTTAATACTATCAAGGCTAAAGTCAATTTTTTCACCATAGTTTTTCTAATTGCAAATGTTTTGTTGGCTAATCATGTCAGCTTTTTTATTTCTATATTATTTACATGTGCACACACAATTAACATTTTTTTTGCTTTTTTTCTCTTTGAATATTGGCTAGCTGATGCTACATTTACAAGGGAAGTTGTTTAGTGAATTGTCTCGTGCTAGTTTTGCAAGCCACATTTTTCCAGCCGTTTAAAGCCCATTTCCACAAAAGTTTTTATTCTTCTTATCGCAGTTGTGCCAACTCTCGAGTATTTTCTGGCTAATTTATCCCGGGCTCACCGAGTCCCCATTTCCAGCGTTTGCTAATATGCGGCAGACTTTTCCGGCTACTTTAGCTCATAATTGTGGCGCGCACGCGCTATCCATCCACTTTGTGACGTGCACGCACGCGCTGGCTGTCATTTGCCACTTCAAGAGTCTTAGCCGCCGTCATCCCAGAGCCTATTCATTTGCACTCCAATCCTTTAGAGGGAGGGAGTGCCAGATAAGACCGGCAGTCGGACCGCCACCGCTACGCCAGCGCCACGCCAGCGCTACGGCGTTATGAGTCACTCTCAAGTGTGCTTGATTTGCCGCCATCCTCCTTTGTGCTTTAATGCTAGCTCGGGCATCGGCACGGGCGTACGATATGCGGCACAAGTGACATAATTGGGCGAAATTCCATTTTGGGGCTATTTAGTTTTTGTCATCATCACGCCAGGGGTTGTTCTCTCGCCGGAAAATTGTCGTGTTTGTCATCTCATTGCATGCTTTTGGGTTCGTGGCAAATACTAGCTGGATAATTACACATTTTTTACGATGGAACTTTTCAAGTTTGAGGGCTAATGTCACATTTGTAAGCTCATTAATTCTGTTCTGTAGCTCATTTCACTTTTTGTGGACTCATTTATGAAGATTTAAAGGCTCATTGTCATCTGTCCTCTGGCTTACTTTACATATTTACTGGGTCGTAGGGCATTCTAAGGCTAATTTTATCTGTTTGGAGGGGAATGCGCCATGTTCATCGGCTAGTTTTGTTAATAACATGAGTGCCTTTTCTGTCTAATTTACTGTCTCATGTTTTCCAGTTAATTTCATTTTTAAATCAAATGTTTGAATTGATTTGTTTGGCTAATTTCCCCAGTTTGTTGGCTCATTTATCGTTTACACATGACTTCGGCCTAAAGTAGGCCGATGACGTCACATGATTGCGACTGTCCACTTTTGGTCATTGTTTATGTGTCCCCGGTTATAAGCACCGCCCCCGCCTGTAAATTTGGTTCTTAATTTTCCCCGAGTTTTGCTTTAAGGTTTCTTTTTAGTGAACAGGTTTGTGTAATAAGGACTGTTTAGTGTACCCTATTCCCACTTGTCTGCCTGCCTATTTCAATTTGCTCCATTAGCGCTTTTCCCCATACGTAGTTTGCTAGTTAATTTCACACTTAGTGTTTAGGCTAACTTGCTGGGTCCTGTGGTGAAGGCCCGCTACCTGGTAAGTATCATTTTATAAACGCTAATTACACTTTTTCTATGCGTAAGGTGAGATGTTTGCTAGCTTGAATGAACATTTCTGAAGTATTTTCTCGTGTTTTGTGGTGAATATCACGTGTTTTCAGTCTTATTTTGTAAACTTTATTCTCGTGGTTGCTTTGCTATCTAAATTAACACTATAAGATAACTGTGGCGAAGGCACGATACATGTTGAATATAATTTTGTAGGCTAATTTCCCTTTTTTGAGAAAAATGATGTTTGGTAGCTTTATTTAAGATTTATAGGCTTATATCTCGTGTTCTGCGGTGAACGTCGTGTGTTTGCTGTAATTTTGTTGAATGTATTCGTTATTTTCGTCAAAATGTGTGCTAGCTAATTTAACATTTATAGGCTAAATTGGCTACCTGCTAAATATCATTTTTTTTGGCTAATTTCCCCCGGTCTGTGGATAAAGTGACGCATTTGCTATCTATATACATCTATATGCTATCTATAACATTTATTTGCTATGTTCTCGTCTTTTGCAGTGAACGTCATGTGTTTCTATTATTTTGTCAAATGTATTCTAGTCTTCTGTGGTGCGTTTACTAGCTAATTTAACATTAGCGGCTAACTTGTTCGATTCTGTGGTGAAGGTCACGTTTTTAGGCTATTTCCTTCTGTTCTGTGGTTAAGGTCGCCTGTTTTTGTGGCTAATTTACCAATTTTAGGATAACTTGTCCTCTCTTGTGGCGAATTTTGCCACCTCGTTGGCTATTGGAACGCAACACAAGCGAAGGAAGGAAGGAAGGAAGCGGCAAAAGCAGCTGCGGGCGCGTTTGTGTGAGTCAGACGGGATGCCAAGTGATGCTGATGCAAAGATGCAGAATGAACTTTTTATTATTTTTTTTAGGGAACCAAAAGTAGGTCAGGCAGAGGCGGGCTCCAAAAACAACTGACCAAAAAGCTCACGCTGCGAGACGGAGCGTAAATAAGCCTTATGACTGGCAACGTGCACGCCGTGTGTTTGTAAATGCTTTCAAATATGTCAATGTGCGTGTGCGCGGGGGTGCAAGGGCACACTGCTATATGCACATGGTCACCTTGTCTGGATTATTATGTCATTGTTTCCACAAGTGGTTTCGTAACTTGGAAAGTAGAGACCTATGAGGATAGATGTAATTTATTCCAATAGTGTATTTTGTGTAGCCCCTCTCATCCTCTCACCCTTGTTATAATTTTTTTTCATCAGATGTATACATCCATCGTGGCGCTCCTTCATCTTGACATCTTCTCATCGTCTCTTGCTTCTGTTGTTACGTCGTGAAGTCGATGGAATCCAATCCATACGTCTTCAACACTCCTTGCACCTTAAGCACTTTTTCTAGCTGACTTTCTGTGGTGGTCCCATTCTCCCCAAGTCACGCTGACATCCGTATTTAGTGCACAGCGCCCATTTTGCAGCGGCACGCGCTATTATCCTGACATTCTTTTGTAATCTGGCATCCCGCCTCCCCCTCTGGAATCCATACACCTTCAATTACATCCTCACTTGCTGGCATGCTAACATGTTGTCTGTCCAGCTCACTGTCTCTCTCTCTGTCTCATCCCAAGTAATCTTCACATCCATACTTACTGTCTGCAGACTCTCTCACAGCCTTTTATAACCCCAAGCATCCTTTTCTTTCTTTTTCTCTCCTACTGAAATTTTTGCATCTGCGAACTTTCCTCTCTGGCATCTTCACACAGACATTTCCCCTTGTATGTCGGTGGCCCCCGGGATCCCGACGTCCTTAATTCTGTACACCTTTATCTCCTTGCATTCCAACTTGATCTCCTCAGCCTGACTTTCTTTCCTCTTGGTGTCTCTCAGCATACCTTAAGTAAATGCTGGCGTCCACGCTGACTGCAGACTCCACCCCCTCCACCCTGGCAATCCACGCATTGTCACTTTCTCTCCTTGTGACATCTTTACATGTCTTTATCTTTACACCCCCCCTCCCATCCCCCCCCATCCTTACATCCTCACATCCTCACATCCTCACCTCCTTCCCTCCTGACATCTTTACCTCTCTCCCTCTCTGTTTTCTCTCTCTCTCGGGGGTTTGGAGCGGTAGTAACGTAAGCGCCAGTCATCTTTGATCATCGCAGTCGACTCCCCGAGCGCTCGACGGTCCGCATCTCTCTCTCTCTCTCTTTCCCTCTCTCTCTCTCTCTCTCTCTCTATCTCCCGTTTCCCATTTCCCGACGCTTTAGCGCTCTCTCCTTTCTCTCCCGTTAGCGCGCCAGCGTTCCCGCGTGAGGCGGCCGATCTCGTCCATGTCGGCGGTCATGTTTTGCGGTTTGCGGAGGGACGTCGGGGCCGGCGGTGGCGGTGAGTGGCAGGAGGACCCATCGGGGGTGTCTGTCGTGGCATGGAGTGGGGTGCAGGGGGCGCCGTGTAGTCCGGGAAGGACGTTACTTGGAGAAATATTCTTTCGGGACCACAAACTTGGTTTCTCGGTCCTCGGCTGCCGTTGACGGCGCTCGACATATCGTTTATTTCGACTGGCAGGCTCCAGTGAACATTCCTTTTAATTTTGACCGGGCTGGAGGGACTCCGAGCCTGTAGGGGCATCGTACGGGAATGATGGCGGGGAAGTTGTGAGATCAGCGGAGGGTGTCGTTTAGCATGTTTAGCTTTGACGGCGCTAGACGCTAGCCCTGCATTTTTCCCATTGCTGGCAAGGTTTCATTTGCAAATTAGTATTCGTCTTTAATGACAAATTTGTGGCTAAATTCAGGGAGATCGTTTATTGCATATCTTATGTTTGTTTTACAGAATTTTTACAAAAAAGTTTGCTAGCTAACTTTGTGCCGTCCCCTAAAAGTTCAGTTTGAGTGTGTTAGCTAAAAGAAGATTTTTTTGCTTTTTTTATGTTTGCTGGTCACATTTTCTCTGTGTTTGCTGGCTAATATACATCTTTACTGTAATGGGTGTGTCTGCTCATTTGTGTCTGGCTAATTGATGTGGCTTTCCCATTTCATGTTTTCAGGTGAAGGCCAAACATTTGCCGGCTAACGTTCCCACGTTTGTCGGCTATTTTTTCTCTGCCCGAGGCCAACGTCAGCTTTACTGCCGCCGAATGTCACTTTTGCAGACATCTGCCACTTTGCTAGCTTTATTTCTGATGTTGTGATGAGCTAAATTAGGCAATTGCGCCATGTATTTTTCAGCTCCATTGACTGGCGCCCACCATCAGCAAATGCAGCACTTTGTGCAAGTGATGCCAAACCAGCGGTCCAGTTTGCCACACGTGCCATTTGCGGCGCAAATGTTGTTTCCGCGTGGGTCGATGGTGGGGCGGCAGATGCCCGCGGGGACGCCGGCGAGCAGATGTTTGCTGTGGCTTGTGTTGCGTCAAACGTCAGATGAAGGTCCGTTAAATTTCAAGTGGGTGGACTTTTTGGGAGCCTACTCGTTCCACCCAATGTCTTCTGTGCTGACACGGCGCCCCATAACGCATTCGTCAAAGCAGCCTCATCCTATTTGGCGGGAGGGAGCCAACGCGTTCGGAGGCCCGACGGCTCGTTTTGCGGTACTCCGACGCCCGCCGGGCCTCGGGGGAAATCCCACGGATCGATCGCTAGCTAATGGGAGAGCGCTATTGCTTCCGACCGCGTGTCGTTATCATGCCGACGGTGGCTACGGGGGGGGGGTTTACATCCTCACCGTCGTCTCATCTTCCATCTGGGGAACGCGGTCGGTCACGCTAATTTCTGGTTTGACGGCACCGTGTCGTGAAAATAAAAGCTAAAAAGTGCCTGCCAGGCAGAAGGAGCAACAAAAAGGTTCTTTGACAAATCATGGCATCGTGTCTTGTGTGTCTTTGATGACGGTCTGGTCTTAACTCTCAAATGCTGGCTCTCCTTCCCTCATCTTTTTGCATTTCAAATTCCATCATATCTGTCACCATTGTTTTCAGATAGCTCGTGAGCAGTATAGAAGCCCCGCCCCCTGCCCCCCTCGCCATCCAAACTCCGAAGCCCCCCCCATTCTGACACATCGGGCCGCAATTAAGCGCAACACAAAAGCCATTACGCTTCTTAATTACTGCTTGTTCTTTCGACTGGCCCGCTTACGTGGGCGGCACGCGTCCCACGGGAGTGCGTGTGTGTGTGCGCGTGCGAAGGCGAGTTAACGACGGTGACTCTTTGTGATGTGGACGGCGGCTAATTACATGTGGCTTTGGCCAATTTCAGCATGCTAATGATGGCAATCAGGCGCCTCTGCAATCTCTTAGCCAGCGCCCGCTTGGCAGAGCGTGCCAGACTCGGGAAAAGTTTCTTGAACTACTTGGACAGGGGTCTCGAACCGGGATTCCGCGGGCTAATCCAGGGCCGCATTTTGCCGATTTACGTTCTTGTGGGATGCGAACATTGAGGCTTTCAAATGGTGTGTCCATACAAAAATGAGAAAGGAATGTTCCTTCATTTTCTTAAAGGAAGTTTGATGCTATGAGCAAACCAAAATCCGCTTTTTTTAGTCAACCCGTTTGTTGTGTTTGTGCGCAGATGACGGACCGTACGGGAAGAGCAAAGACGTCTCTGGACCGGAGCACAACGCCGCCTCCAGGAGACACAGCATACCAGGCACGTAGACGGACATTCATTACAATTACCCCCCCTTCATTGGATTTCAACCTTTGGTATAAGAGGACAGTTCATTTCGCCCAGTGAATGAGTTGAAATTGATTGGACGCCTATGGCGGTCGTCACTGGCGGCGAGTGACCTTATGAAAGACCAGATTGTAAATGAATGACACCCGGCAAATTGACTCCAGTTTCATGCAAATGTGATCCACCGTATGACTCATTAGTCAATCTCTGCAGATAAATGTGCGCCAATGTGTGTGTGTGTGTGTGCGCGCTAGTGTGTGTGAGTGTGTGTTTGGGGTGTGTGTGAAACACCTCAGTGAACCCAAGCGTCGCCTCGGGGATTGACTTAATCTCGCTAATCTATCACAGCGGCACTCTGTCTCACCTGTTTGTCGGGCTGTGCGCGCACACACGTGTGTGTGTGTGTGTGTCCACGTTTTAATGGCCATGCATTTGGCTATTTGTCTTTGCATTATTCTAAAATCAAATGAGCTACGTCACCATACCTTATTGTATTGTAACGTTATGCTGTGCTAAAATAAGTTACATTTCCATGCTATGTTATGTCATGCTAATGTAGTTTGTTGTTCTGCTATTATAATACGTTAAAGTACTTGTGCGCACTATTATGTGTGTCTATGTGGAGATATTTTTCCTGGGTATTGACGTTACTTGTGTTTTTCATGCGTGTTTGGGTGGGAGAGCAAATTATTATTGACTTTTATTATCGTTTATTCAATATTTATTTATTTTTTTCAACGATTCTACGCCCTTATTTCCTTTTCAGTATTGTCATGTTTGTTCATTTATCTTTGTGTGATGAGGCGTGCGTACGGGGGTGTCTAATACGCGCATTTCTTATCTTGTGTGTTTATCTTTCCATTTTTGTGTGTGTTTGTTTGCGTGGGCTTCCGTGTTTTGTGTGTGTGTGTGTGTTTTGCTCAGAAGCGCTGCGGGGCGTGACCATGGTGGAGCTGGTCAAGAAGGAAGGCAGCACGTTGGGCCTCACCATCTCCGGCGGAACCGACAAGGACGGCAAGCCGCGGGTCTCCAACCTGCGCCCCGGCGGACTGGCGGCTCGGTACGTCGGGCCGGAGAGAGCGGGCGGCGGCGGCGGCTAATAAAGCACGGCCTGACCCCGTTGCAGGAGCGACCAGTTGAACGTGGGCGACTACATCAAGTCGGTCAACGGCATCAACCTGACCAAACTGCGTCACGAGGAAATCATCAGCCTCCTCAAGAACGTCGGCGAACGGGTCCTGCTCGAAGTGGAGTACGAGCTGCCGCCCACAGGTATGCTATCAAATGCTAACCGCTAGCGTCCGTTTTCCCGCCCCGGGAATCCTTGTCGTGATTTCTTTCACGAGCAGAATTCCTGTTTGATCCTAAAACACAAAGTCGGCACTCATGATTTATTTTCTCGGGCCGCGCAAAATGATGCGGCGGGCCAGATTTGGCCCCCGGGCCGCCACTTTGACACCCGTGCTCCTAACGTTTCAGTGCGGAGACGACTAGCTAGCACGTGTCGACAGAACGTTTACACGACAACAAGAGTGGTTTTGGATGCTTCTTGGGCCTCTTTGAAGCTTAATATTTGTGTCTTTGATGCACGTACTGGTCGTCGCCTATTATTTATTCACCATGCCCCGTTTTGGGCGCGTCTTTGATGACTTTTCATGTCTGTCTCAGACAACTCCCAGGGTGTGTCTTTGATGTCTTTGCTTCTTTTTGCCCTTAATGTCTCCCCGTCCGTCATGCGTTTTTGATCTCTCGATGTCCGTGTCTTTGTTTTCCGGGTGTCTTCGGATGGTCTTTGATGTTCCGGCCGTATACTTAAGCTAATCGATGGCATCCTCTGCACGGCGGCGTGAAATCAATCATCATCAGCCCGATGTGTGCTCCTTCGATTGAGTCTTTTTTTTTTTTTCCTTTTGTGTTTAGCTCCCGATTGCAGATCCGGGGGCGCCGTTTCCAAGACCATCGACATCTGTTTGCACAAGGAGGGCAGCAGCTTCGGATTTGTGCTCCGAGGTAAATGTGGCCAAATCTGCTTCAAAAACGAGGTGAGCTGAAAAACGGAAGCCATCTTTCTCCTCCCAGGTGGCCTTCACCAAGACTGGCACAAGTCGCGCCCCCTGGCGGTCACCTACGTCCGCCCCGGTGGCCCCGCGGACAGGTATGTGATGGGCGAGGGTGCTAATAGGCGAGCTGGAAAAGGAAGCGTCATTTTGAAGTCGTCATTGCGCTTCGGCTTGACGCGCCGGCTATTTTTATTCAGTGTTGCCTTTGAAAGAAAAGCTAAAGTGGGACAGCGGCAACATGAAAACATCCAAATCACATTCTCCAAAAAGTCAAGCTTTGCTTCTTATTCTGTGTCTTTGAATCTTTCAAGTCCTCCTATTCCAATTGGATTGGAAGTCAAAAGGACTTTCTGTTCTTTTTTGGGGGGGGCAAAATAGAATGAGATTGAATAGTAGCCTTTCCCACCTGCTCACAAGTGACCCCAGCATCAAAGACACGGGCTTTGGTCACGGCTCGGCCGTCTCCCGGTGGCGAGGAAAATTGCCTTAGAAAATGTGGGTCAGCCCGAAGGAAAGCAGGCGTTCACGCTGCTTTCCTTCTCAGCGAGGCCAGTTAATGGTGGCTTTGGCTACAGCGCCCCAAAAAGCCCCCCCCCAACACTTCCTCCTCGCCTCGATGAGAAAAAGGCTTAAAGAGACGGAAGGAAGGCGACAACAACTTAAAACGTTGCCGTCAACATGTCCGGTGGGAGCCGTCGCCGCGTGTAAATCCTCAAAAAAAAAAAGCACACCAAAAAATTCTCCATTGTTGCTTTTGGGAAAATTCAACCCTTGAAAGAAAGCACTTCGGCTTAGCTACAGTACATTTGCCAGGCATGTCTTTCAAAAGTGGGCCTTTAATTACAGTCTGCCATTTTCTGTGAGGAATTGCTCAATTTAGGCCAAGGGTGTCAAAGTGGCGGCCCGGGGGCCAAATATGGCCCGCCGCATCATGTTGTGCGGCCCGAGAAAATAAATCCCGAGTGCCGACTTTGTGTCCATTTACAAAAAAAAAAATCAAAATATTCTATCTAAAATGGTCCGGGCCACATGAAATGGTTAACGTGGCCCCCCAACCAACGGTCTGACACCCCCTTGATTTTGGCCCATCTTATTTTTTAGGTCCTCCTATCTTGTTAATGGAAAATTTGGCCCCCAAAGTCGGTTTCAACTGCCCATTTCCCACTAACGTTGTGGTCATTTGCATCGTCAGGGAGGGCACGCTGCGTCCCGGCGATCGCCTCCTGGCGGCGGACGGCGTGCCGCTGCGCGACGCCAGCCACGCCGACGCCCTGGCCGTGTTGGCCCAGTGCGGACAGGAAGCTCTCCTGCACGTCGAGTACGACGTCGCCATCGTGGGTGCGTTCCCGAGTCGCCCGCCCGTGGAGGGGAGGAAGCCCGTGCCGAAGCCGACGCCTCCTTTTTTCCCCCCTTCTCGCCAGACACCCTGAGCGACGCGTCGGGTCCGCTCCTGGTGGAGATGGCCAAACCGCCGGGGGCGGCGCTGGGCGTGGCGCTCACGGCGGCCAGCCAACGCAACAAGAGGGTGGTGGTGGTGGAGCGGGTCAAGCCGGGCAGCGTGGCGGACAGGTACGTACGTACAGGTCAGTCTCCAAGGCCGCCTCACTCACGGCTGCCGTCCAGGTGCGGGGCGCTGCACGCCGGAGACCACCTGCTGTCCATCGACGGGACGTCCACGGAGCACTGCGGCGTCCTGGAGGCCACGCAGCTGCTGGCCAGCGCCACCGAGCTGGTCCGACTGGAATTGCTCCCGGCCCGCCACACCCGCATGGCTGGGAAGGCGCAAGGTGATGCCAGTAAGTACTTTATACAATTCCAAGCAGAAGACGCTTCTTTTGAGAACATTGGAAGAAGCTGTCGTGCGTCTCACGTTCCAGTCAAGGTCCAGAAGTCGGAGCACCCTCACCCGTGGGAGCCTTGCGTCAACTTGTGCCCGCCGCCCGCAAACTCCATCCACTGTAACGCCAGCGCCACCTTGCACAAGTCGTGGACGAGCGCCACCGCCGCCAACAACAACAACGTCATCAACAACAACAACCTGGACTACTGCAAATGTCGGCGCCACCGCCGCTTTGTCTGGTCGGCCAGCGCTCTGACCGATGCTTTTCCCAACCTTAGCTCTGGTGACGGCCGTTTTCTCTCCGGGTTCCGCCAACTCGGCGGGTTCCAACACGCTGCCCAGGCCCGGCGTGCCCACGAGCCCTCGGAACTCTCTTCTCAAACGCCGGCACAGGAAGAAGGATCACAAGAGCTCCCGTGAGTTTGTCTTCTTACGACCCTACAAGTTGGGATGTAGTACTCAACGTACTGAATTTGGATGTCCTTTCAGTGTCCCTGGCGTCCAGCTCGGTGGGTCCCGGCGGTCAAGTGGTCCACGTGGAGACCGGCGAGGTGGTCCTGACGGGGGACCCCCTCAACGGCTTCGGCGTCCAACTGCAGGGAGGCATCTTTGCCACCGAGACGCTCTCGGCTCCGCCCCTCGTCCGATTCATCGAGCCCGACAGCTCGGCCGAAAGGTGAGCCCGTTTTTTATTCCCCCGGCAGCTTCTTGTCTTGTCTTTGACTCTCTTTGATGATTTTGGACCGTCAGTGTGTTACGCTATCTAGTATTGTGTGCCATTCGTCACGCATAGATTTAGCATTTTCTCCATAGAGGTGGCTCGTCACGTGATACGTCTGCCACACTCGCTTTTTAAAGAACAATTCAGTAACAAGTCGTAAATGTTAAGGGCAAAAATCATTGCGCGGCTATTACAAAATTAGAAACAAACATGAATAGCGTATGTATAGCAAGAGAATATTTTTGCGTGCGTACGTACTCCCGCCACCTCCGCAGCAAAGCTCTCGGCAGCGCTGTATTTTTTGGTTAATGATACGCAAATGAAATATGAATTTAGCCTAAACGTGTGACAACGTTGCCTTGCTCCGCCCCAGCCGAGCGCGGTCACGCTCTGGCCGCTAATGTCAGCGAAATGAGCGCGCGGGCGCGTGGGAGGATCGATTCAACACCCCCCCCTAAAAAATGCACAGTCAATTCTGCGCTCCCCCAGGCCTCTCTCTCTCTCCCTCTCTTTCACTCTTTCTCTCTCTCTCACCCACGCCAGAAAGGCTAATTAGCCGCGGGGATCGATGAACAAGTAAACAGCTTCCTGTGCGCGTGCGGGTGCGCTAAAGACGGAATGAATGCGGTGACGACGGCGCTTGCTTTGTTGTTAGCGCCGTAGCGCCTTAGCGCTGCGATATGGATTGCTTGCTTGGCTTTGTGGGGGAGCTTTGCAAAGGAAGGCACCCCCCTGCTCTCCCACGCATTATCTTTGATGCTAGCTTGCCAAGTTCCCCTCAAATCATATTTGCTTTCTTTGTTCAGGGGGTGGGGGGGGCTTCCTTCTCTTTTCACTTTTCCCCCTTCTTATTTCAACATAGAACCTATGTATGTCGTTTCTTCCACAAAAATAAAAAGGTCAAGGAGCAAACCCCGTACATCTAAAAAAAAAAAAAACGATAGAAAATAGTTTTTCATTGGACACGCCTCTCCCCCGTGTTCCCCGGCAGGTGCGGCCTCCTACAGGTGGGCGACCGACTGCTGTCCATCAACGGCATGGCCACGGAGGACGGGACTCTGGAGGAGGCCAACCAGCTGTTGCGTGACGCCGCCCTCACCAACAAAGTGGCTCTGGAGATTGAATTTGACGTGGCAGGTGTGGCCACCCAAAATGGACTTTAGCCAAATCCACTTGACTTTTTGTCCGTTCTTTGCAGAGTCCGTCGTGCCCAGCAGTGGAACTTTCCACGTGAAATTGCCCAAGAAAAAAGGCGTGGAGTTGGGCCTCACCATTAGCGGTACGTCGGAACGGAAACACTTGCGCTGGTCTCATTAAACAGATGGCATTACGGCGTCCCCTTGCGGTCGTAAAGGGTAGCTACATTGGAAAAAATGATCACTTACAAAAATCTAAATTAATGAAATGTAAAAATGAATCTATTCAATTGACGCAATTTCAGTCACATTTGTATAATAAAAAATACATTTAAAAAAATGATAATAAAATTAAAATGGAATAGTTTAAACATTTTAAAATGATGTTTTAATGCAAGTTGTTGGCCGTTAACATCCCATTTTTGCCCCCACAGCCAATAAGAAGGCAGGAGAACCTCTCATCATCTCCGATATCAAAAAGGGAAGCATGGCGCACAGGTAAGCGTCCATTCCCTGCCATTTGACAACAATGAACGTGCAAATCAATCAAACTGGCGAATCTCTCCTTGGCCGGCTTTGACGCCATTAGACGTCCAATCCATTTGACCGGGAAGGGCAAAGGAATACGCTCCCGGTCATAATGGATTGGCCGTCAAAGGTATACGCATTGAAACACTGCCTGGATGTCCAATTGCCCAATTCCCATGAAGTGCTGTCTCTCCAGGACAGGAACCCTGGAGCCGGGCGACAAACTTCTGTCCATCGACAACGTCCGTTTGGAAACGTGTTCCCGCGAGGAGGCGGAGCAAATCCTGCAACAATGCGAGGAACTGGTCAAACTGAAGATCCGTAAGGACGAGGACAACTCGGGTGAGTCGCTCGCCGCAAGTCCAATGACTGCAATACCACACATGACCACACCGTAGCGCTGTTGTTACGGAAATTTTGACATTACGATAAGTAATTGCTGCTTTATGGCGGTTGGCTTTTAGCAAACCACAAGTGGCCGGGTATTATTGACTTGATTTTTTTCACCACGTGTTGTATAAAAACAAGCGGAAGTTAACATCTGGATGGCGTATTTCAATATCCAACAGACGAGCAGGAGACCTCCGGCAGCATCATCTACACGGTGGAGCTGAAGCGCTACGGCGGCCCGTTGGGGATCACCATCTCGGGAACCGAGGAACCCTTCGATCCCATCACCATCTCGGGCCTGACCAAGCGAGGCCTGGCCGAGAGGTAGGTGGACCCGAGGGAGCCCAGTGGCCGGTCGGTCGGTTTGCGAGCACTGCCCTGTGTGTGTGTGTGTGTGTGTGTCCACGGCAAGGACGGGCGCCATCCACGTGGGCGACCGCATCCTGGCCATCAACAGCGTGAGCCTGAAGGGCAAACCCCTCAGCGAGGCCATTCACCTCCTGCAGATGGCCGGAGAGAGCGTCACGCTCAAGATTAAGAAGATGCTTGACGGTCGGCCCAAATTTCATATCATTCCGTTTAAGCGCCGCCATTTAAAAAGTGTTTTTCCCGTCCGACAAGGCGGAGACGACAGAAAAGAGAGCGAAGTGAGCGAAGTGAGCGAAGCGGACGAAGCCACGGAAAACGAACTGAGCGACGACGACGACGACCTGACCGACTTGACGGACAGCCTGCAGACCAGCGGCAAGCTGTCGGAACTCTACGCCACCACCGTCCCCAGCGTGGACTCGGCCCTGGACTCCTGGGACGGCTCCGGATTGGACGCCGGCTACTGTAGCCAGGGTGAGTGGACGAACCCACCAGAACCGCTCGGGATTTCTACCATTTGAATCTCTCCGCTACGTCGGTCGACGCAGGGACGTACAGCCACCAGGCGTCCGCCGGCGTGGCGCTTCACCCTCACGAGTGGCGCGGTGCCAAACAGCAGCAGCAGCAGCGCGCCACGACGCCCCCTCTTGGCTGCCGGAGGAACTACCCCTTCAGCGACGGCGGCTTTAGCGAAGACGAGTGGGAGAAACCTGCCAGGTGAGGCGTTTCCAGCTTACATTATTTACTAAGCCAATGAGACGTGATTATTGGAGCTGACTCCGCCCCCTTCTGTCGGTTCCCCATGAGTTGTATTTGAATTTTCATCACGTTTTGGCAGATAGTCGTGCATGTCAGCCGGCATCCTATCAAACGTCGTCTTTTTTTCCACTCAGTTTCTTGGGCCAAGCGTCGGACGGGATTCTCCTGGACTCCGACGACAGTTTCTGGTGTCGAGCCCTGGAGGACCTGGAGACTTGCGGCCAGTCCGAATTGCTCCGAGAGATTGAGGTCAAAGCTACAAAGTCTCCTTTTTGGATTGTTTTTTCGGGGCCGTCTCAAACGCTTTCCCTCCTCCTCCCGCCAGGCGTCCATCATGACCGGCACGGCCATCAGCCTGGGAGTGGAGAGCGCCAACGGGGCGTCCGGGGATCCCATCCCGGGCCGCGGCCGGACCGGCCTCTCGCTCTCCAGGCGGGACTCCCTCTTCGGACGGCACTTGGACGAAGGTGGGCGTGGTCGGAAGGCCGGAAGCGCCCTCCCTCGAGCCGCCGCCGCCGTCTGTCATTTGGGGCGCTTTCCTCCGCCAGACGCCCTCCGGGAGATCCACTCGGGCCCGGACGAGGATTTGGGACCGGGGGTGTTCCCGCTGGAGGACCACGGGCCACAGGAGCTCAAGTCCAAGGCCTCGTTGACGTGGGAGTCGCGGCGCATCAAGGAGGAGATGCAGGGACTGCTCTCTCCGACCCCTCTGGAGCTCCACAAGGTCAGTCACGCATACTTCATTTATTTTAAAGCAAGCTCGTCGAGTTGGTTGGCGACCATTTTTGATAGAATATTTAGATTGTTTTTTTTTGATAAATGGATTAAAAGAACTGAATTTAAAGCCCCGAATATTCGATTTTTTATAGATCTAAAACAATGTTTATTTGAGATTTTTTTTTAGGTTTTACAAAATGATTTTTGAACTTAAAAATAATGAAAAAATGGATTTAAAAAATGACAATTATCGATTTCAAAGGGGCAAATGGCTCCGCCTCAAATATATAAAGGATAAGCATTTACGTTATTAGGTATGTTAACACCATTTGTAATGCGGCCATTTTTGGTGAGCATGCCCAGGTGACGGTGATGAAAGACCCCGAGAGCGACGATTTTGGCTTCAGCGTGTCGGACGGCTACCTGGAGAAGGGCGTTTACGTCAACATGGTGCGAGCCGACGGACCGGCCGAGCGATCGGGCCTGCGAGCCTACGACCGCATCCTTCAGGTGTCTGCCGTGGAGGACCTTCTCCGGGTCCCTTCTCCGGGTCCCGCCTCCGGGTCCCGCCTCCTCGCCGTGGGCCGCCATTTTCATTTTTCCCGTCCATCCATGCGCAGGTGAACCACGTCCGGACTCGGGACTTTGACTGCTGCCTGGCGGTGCCGCTCATCACGGAGGCCGGCGACCGTTTGGAACTGGTGGTCAGCCGCAACCCGCCGGATCGGTCCGAGGACCGCCACTACGACGACTACGACCACCACCACCACGACGCTCTGGACCGCCACCTGTTGGATCTGTAGCGCCGGACACTGGAAGGTTGGTGGCTCCAAAAGACAAAAGCTGCGAGCCAAGATGGCGCCGTCCCCACCGGGAGGTTCTTTTTCAAGGCCCGTTCTGACGTGTGAGGCGCTTTGACTCGCCACCGGACGGCGGGGTCCCAAGTTAAAGTCACTCTCGGCTTGGCCGCGGACGTGCGCTAAGCTAACGTGAAGGCTCGCTACGGTAAGAGTGCATCCGAAGGAGCCACTTACTCTGGACTTGTTTTTTCTACATCTAGATTGCATGGAAAGAAGAAAAAGTGAACATTTTTCAGTGCAATAACTTGTCAAAGTGTCCCAAAACATGTTGTCCACCTCCAGAAGATCATGTTACTTTTTTCAATGCTATTCAAAGTCAACCTTAAAAGTTTTTATTGTGAGCACCAATGGCCATGAAATCACCCAAAAAGTGGAATTGACCAGAAATGACATCCAATTTAACTCTTTGCCTGCCTGCCATTGACAACCACAGATGTCCAATTTCTTGCCAGGACAGTCTTTAGAGAGTTGGCAAAAGACCCTTACAAAAAAAATGTAGTGGTTGCCAATGGCAACGGCAAAGTGCTTCCTGCCCTGGCCATCCGCCACCACGATGTAGCGCGCCCTCAAGGCCAAAGTTTCCAGCTACTTGCACCAAACTCCCCTGTGGCATATTTTGAATTCAACACCCCCCCCCCCCTCCACCCCCCCACATTCCAGGCAGGCAGGCAGGCAGCCTTCAGCTTTACATCAACGTCACCCCCACCGCTGTTTTCTTCCGGAAGGCGGCCCCGTCCCAGGCAATTATCTGTGGATTAGCGATGTTAAGAGGGATGTTAAGAGGGGCCCTGGTGCCCGTCACATGAACTCCACGGCCACACCTCTTTGATGCACCCCCACCCAAGGCCACCGCCGTCGTCAAGCAACGCCTCACAAAGTAGAGCGCTACCCTCACGGCGACCACCGTTGGCGTTTGCAGATCGGGCGCTGTCACGTGACCTTTCCCCAACAGATTGAAACCAAAATAGATCTCCTTGGGGCGTCTATTAATGTCCTCAATGGCGGCCAAAGAGTTAACGTCACCCAAAATACCGCTAAGACAAGAAATCAAAGCTATAATAAGCGATAAGCACAAAAGACAACGTCATGTCAATACAGTCATGACTTTTTACATTTTTTATGGCAACAAAAGACACAAGAGAAAAGCCTTCCAAATGTGTTGATGCGAATACGTTGGCTTTTTCTATGCATTTCAACGTGGAGTTTCAATTTCATGTCTCGTAAACGTCAAAAAAAAAAAAAAAAAACAGAGCAGCTTTTTGCCTCTTAATGTGTCACGTGAAAATGTCCTTGGTCGGACACGTTGGACTTTTTTTTTCTGGTCGCCAATGTTCAAGTCAACAATGCTTTGGCACAAATGTCCGCTTATGTTTTTTGTTGTCATGTCATGTCACGTTTTACAAGTAAATTTTCAAAATGATTTCTTTTGACGTCATCTTATTCGCGGGCCAAACTCAATGAAAAAATGGGCACCAAACAGGTCAAAGTTGGCTTTTGCTCAAATACTAGTTGTTACTCCAAGTTTGTGATGTTATGTACTATTTGGCCTAATGGCATACTACCCTGGAAACCCTTCTAAATTTGAGCAGGCACGGTCCTAGTTAGTATTTGGATGGGAGACCGAACACGACTAACTTCCTCTTATGTTACCAAGTCGCACAAGTGTTCACTTGGCCCGTGAGAAGCAGCGGCATCTATCATTCACACTATTTCCATTGGAGGGTCGTGGCCTAACTGCTTAGTGCATTACCCTCGGCTCAGGAGATCCTAGTTCAATTCCAGGATTGAAATAGCTTTTGTTCATGTTTTTTATGCCCAAAATGCATCACAATTATTTTTTTTGTTTACCTACAACTTTGGAGCCACTGCTGAATGAGTGGTTAGAGTATTGGCCTAAGTTTGCCAGGGTCCTGGGTTCGAGAATTCTATTTTGACCCCCTTTAAGAGCACTTTTGTTGAATGATATTTCACCCATTTGCTGTGTATTGCGACACTAAAGGCTTTGGATTTGATATAAAGGCGTAGCATCCCATAATACCAGGCTTTCATTTCAAACTATTACATTGAAAAAGAAAAAAAGTAGTCGAGGGCGTTCTCGGAATTGACGTCACATTTGTGAGCCGGAAGTGAAACGGACCGGAAAAGACCATGTGAGAAACATGGTTTGCGAATACCTCTTAGCTTTGTTTTGTTTGTAAACATATTTTGGGGGTTTTAATCGCTTAATCTAAACGTCCTCATTTGGGTCGGTTTCAACGACGATATGTTTGTTAAAGGACACGAACACAAGTCCACCAAGAAGTTGTTGTCTTTGACGTTGGCTGATTTTCGTGCACTCGACGCATGTCGCCGGAAAGGTAAGAAATGCTCCCGTTTTCTACATTGCAAGTTTCTATAAGGCTATATAGTTCCACCTGCACTCATGATATATCTCCAAATCCAATTGTGTTTATTGTTTTTTAGTCGTTTCAAAGATGGCACAAGAACAGGCAGGCTCAATGATGACTTTTCCGCTTCGAAATTCCTTCTGCTCCTCCTTATGCCCAAATGCTGAGTGTACTTGGTGACGCAGAGGTTAGTTCACCTGACTCCCGTGTGGGAGACCTGGGTTCAAATCCCGGTTGGGACACATTTTCACTTAATTGTTTCTGTGTATTTGCAGTCAAGACACTCAAACGATGACAGAGAAAAGTGTAGTCCACTTGGTGGCGCAGAGGTTAGTGCACCGGACTCCCGTCTGGGAGAGTCGGGTTCGCTTCCCGCTGTCGTCGTTTGGTTGATCACCACCACACCATGTAGGTGAGTAAATGGAAGAAGAAGGGAAAAAAAAGAAAAACTTTTTAATTTTTATTAAACACTCAGTCATACTTTTCAGCAAAAGGTTATATTCCGAACTGCCTTCGGCAGTTCGGAAGACACTTGAAGGGACCTGTCTGTGCGAAAGGCGTTCTCGGGTCGGCCTTCGGCCGACCCTCGACCGCTTGCTTGGTCAGTGAACCGCCGACACCGGGAAGCGAACTCACGTTCTCTCGGTGCAAAGGCGAGTGTGCAACCCACAACACCAACTCGTGCCCCACTTATACATGGGTGTTGAAACGTTTTATCCTTGGAAACTGGGTGAAACACTTAGTCATTTTTTTGTCAAAATGTTTCATCCACAACTGAAGACACTTAAACACTTAGGCATTAGAACTTATTCTTTTAACTGAATAATATTTGGAAAATCTTTGCAGGTGCTGGGATTTGAACCTAGGACCTCACAGGTGGGAGACTGATGACTTAGCCACTGGGCCACCACCCTCTGAGAGTAAGTAGTAGTACTTTTTCTTTTGTCTCTTTTCATTCCTAGATCATACTTAGTACACTTTATTGTAGCTTGAAGTGGGAAAAGTTTGGTAAGCAGAGCAAAGCGTACTTTGGTAAGAAGAACATAAGAATAAGGAGCAACACCAGCGACATAAGATCAATGACCTTTTATTAGAAAAAAACTTGAAACATTTTTACATGTATTTTTTGGGGCGGTTGGCATATTCCCACCACAACCGCCGGCTGTGGAAAAACCACATGGTGGCGTTGTTCTGCCAGTCGCCCTCGTCCACAATGGCGGGGCTCAAACCCACGGCCGTCACGGGGTGAGACAAGCAGGCCCGGACTTGTTTGCAACCCGTTCTTCTCCTCCTATTCCTCTTCCACGTTGTCCAATGCATCTTTCGTGACACAAAGACAATGATTTTTCAACACTGCCCAAGATGACAACATTATTGTTTTGTTACAGTGGCGACACGGTTTTCAACCCGGCACGACGTACCAAGACGGTGTCCACGTGTCAACCGTCCCGACTGCTCCCGCATCCCGTCGGCCAACTCTTCCCGACTGGACGCTGTGAATGACATGAAGGTCACGTGACCAAAGTGATGATGTCGACGGCGACAATGGGACTTACACATCAGTGAGGATTTGCCGGCAATCCGGCGACGTCGTCGTCATCCGCGGGCCCGAAAGCACGAGGGTGTCAGCGGCCTCCGCTCACTGAGGCGTCGGAGACTCCTGGATGAAGGCGCAATCTGGGGGGGCGGCGGTCTGTCGACAAACAAGAAAAGGCGTGAACATGCATTTCCTCCAAGCGTAACTTCTATTCAAGAAATACCTTGTATATACACCCGCCTTGTGACCATGAGCCAAGAATCATTCATTATGTATATAATAAAGTCAAATATGAATATTATTGCTCCAATGCCTCACAATGTTTTTTTGCGGAAGTCAGACGCCGTTTTCGTCGTCGTCTGTTTGGATTTCAAAAAAAAAAACAGAAGTTCCTTCTTTTGGTGGGGCCGATGGAAAATAAAGGCAGGATGAAGAAGAAGAAGGTGCAAGATCTTTTGTCCCGTCAATCTATTTTGTGTGTTCAGTCAGCTCGTCTGTCAGCTCTCGGTCCTGCCGACGTTTGAGTGAGTTTAGTTTTCCCGGGCCCACGGAAGGACCCCGGGTGTGTCTGAACTTGCATTGCTTGTGGATGTCCGATGTAAAAGTGTTGGTGCGTCCCCTGCTGCGGTCCGTGCTGCGGGTGTTGTGGTACCGAGTTGGGCCCCTGTTGCGGCGGGGGGGCTTGTAGCATGACTAAACTAACTGTGGTTGACCATGACTCCCTCCACGAGTGGTGGGCACCCCAGTCTGTGTGGTTGTCCATCTCCTTGTACCCTAAAATGGGATTCGGGATATTGTCCTATGGCCCGGAGACAGCTGGCATTGGATCCAGCATCCCGTGCTACCCTAATGAGAATAAAGTGGTTCAAAAAATGAGATGAGGCTTACTATACATGGGCATTTTTAAAGATTAAAAAGCCTTACTGTACTATGTCGTTTTGTAAGGGGAAAAAAAGCCTTACCATAATTGGTCATTACCAAAAATAAATAAATCAAATGGTCAGATATCCCCAATATTACTGCAGTGTCTTTACACAATTAGGATTTTCGTTATATGACAAGGAATTTCGAAGCGGAAAAGTCATCATTGAGCCTGCCTGTCCTTGTGCCATCTTTGAAACGACTAAAAACACTGGACGCAATTGGATTTGGAGATATATCATGACTGCAGGTGGAACTATATAGCCTTATAGAAACTTGCAACTATAACTTTAGAAGAGAAGCTTGCAATGTAGAAAACGGGAGCATTTCTTACCTTTCCGGCGACATGCGTCGAGTGCACGAATATCAGCCAACGTCAAAAACAACAACTTCTTGGTGGACTTGTGTCCGTGTCCTTTAACAAACATATCGTCGTTGAAGCAAACCCAAATGAGGACGTTTAGATTATGCGATTAAAACCCTGAAAATACGTTTACAAACAAAACAAAGCTAAGAGGTATTCGCCAACCATGTTTCTCACATGGTCCTTTTCGGTTCGTTTCACTTCCGGCCCACAAATGTGACGTCAATTCCGGGAACGCCCTCGACTACTTTTTCTTTTATTTTTTTTTTTAAATATAATAGTTTGAAATGAAAGCCTAGTGTCGTCACACACAGCAAATGGTTTGCACTTTGATGACCCACGTTTGAAATAGGTCCAAAAAAGAACTGGTTGGTGAAGTGCTTCTTGCCAAGACACTCGTTTCCAGTTAAATTCGAACCCAGGACCCTGACAAGCTGAGGCCAATGCTTCAACCACTCATCCAGCAGTGGATCCAATGGTTTGAGTACACTAAAAAAAAGAATTGTCATGCATTTTGGGCATAAAAAACATGAACAAAAGGTATTTCAATCCAGGGATTGAACTAGGATCTCCTGAGCTGAGGGTAATGCACTAAGTAGTTAGGCCACGACCCTCCAATGGAAATAGTGTGAATGATAGATGCCGCTGCTTCTCACGGGCCAAGTGAACACTTGAGCTACTTGGTAATATAAGAGCAAGTCGGTCAGTCAGTCAGTCAGTCAGTCTCCCATCCAAATACTAAGCAGGACCGTGCCTGCTCAAACTTGTGGCCATTCACAGGGAGGTATACCTTTAGGCCAACTAGGACATGAGGTCATATACTTGGAGTAGCAACTAGTATTTGAGCAAAAGCAAACCTAAGTCCAAATTGCTTTTGGGGCATGTCAAGTCCTCATTTGTTTTGGAGTTGCTGCCTTGTTTGGGAACATTTGTCAACGCGCCACGCTTGGTCGCACCGTCCGTCTCGGGTGAGCGAGTCCCACAGAGCGAGCGAGCACGCCGTAACATGCAAAATGCCTTTTGTTTTCAAGTCAACGCCATTTGTTAAACCTGAAAAGATAGAAATGGCAAATGTTATTTCAAAAGTTGACACTCAGGTAAAGCTTGCAATCGAATGTTTTTCGTGTAAAGTCGCCGTCTTCCTCCGAGTGGGAAGGAAGTCAATGATCTGAAGTTGTCTGGTGGCCAATAAAAGGTCAAAGTTCACTTCCTGTCCCAATTGTTGCATTCTGTTCACATGGCAAATTGGAGAAAAAGCACAGTTTATTTTTATTTATTAAGAAACAACATAAAACAACGTTTACACATTTCTCTCAAACCTGATCAACACTTTTTTTTTCAAAGTTTACAGATGACTTGGTACAATCAAAATGAAAACACACCGACAAAAAATGAAGATGGAGGAACCTTTCATCAAATGTTCCTTTCGGATGTCCAACAGAGGAAGCGGGGGGTCGGGGGCTTTTGACCGGGAGGCCAAAGGTCAGTCAACAAACACCACAAACAAAAATAGTCGGCCGATACTTTGGAACACACGGATTGCGTGCGGCAAAAAGCCAAAAAAAAAAATTAAAAAGGGGCAATTTTGTTATAACAAATGTATCTTGAAAATTCATATTTGAGGGGATGACAGTCAAGAATTTGGGAGAAAAATATTTCAAATTCTTTTCTAAACGCTCAAAATATAATCGTGTGGGAAAATAAAATGTATATTCATAGAAAAAATATTCATTTTTACATTAAAGAAACAGAAAAAGTATTTGAGGTAAGAATGTGATGATCATATTTTGATGATATGGTTTATGTTCCATTTTTTTGGTGGAAAATGTTAAAATTTGCAGTAAGAAAGCAGATATGAAATGATTTTGAACTGACGAAATGGAAATGACGACGACGACATCCGACTTTTTTGCCGTGATATGTTGCATGTTAGCCTTAGCTGTTAGCGCGCCGTTAGCATGTGTGAAGGAAAAAATGCCTCATTTTAGTTTTGAAATCTAAATTTATGTCATTTTTGGAGAGGGAGAGAATGAATATTTGATTGAAAAATGAATCATTTTTTGGCCTTAAAACACCAATTGATTCATAACAAGAGGGTCAGAGGTCAGGGGGATAGGTTTGTGCTCAAAAGTAAATACAGGGATTCTTATCAATTTTACAGAATATCTTTGTATGGTGCAACTAGAGGAAGTGATCTCATTTGGGGGGGGTCACAAGGTCAAAGGTCAGTGTGTGTGTGCCTAAAATAACTCAAGAACAAATAAAAATCTGAAATTGAAGATGGCAAAATGCGTTTGGAATATTCATCTCAACATTTTGGAGTGAGCGGGTCAAAGGTCAAAATAACCCAGGAATGAAGAAAGGGATGATGATCATCAAATTTGGGAAGAAGATACGAAACGAAAGGCGGCGGGATTTTAATTGCGGGTGACAAATCAAAGGTCAAAGGTCGCAAAGCTTTTGGTCAAACGCTCGTGTCCGGCGACATTTGCCGGATTCGAGAGGAGGTGGTGACGTGAGAGGTCAGAGGTCACCCCAGGGACCACAAATCAAAGTGGCGGGATATTTTGCCATGATGGAGAACCAAAAGAGGCCATCGGGGATTTCCCAGACACACAAGACTAGTACGCTCCTAAGAGAACATTGACGTAGCAGAATGCTAATAGCCAACAAACAATATCCGGCTGCTAAGCTACCACAAACAACAGCTAACGGGGAAAAGGCCTTCCTTCCTTCCGTCCTTCCTTCCTGTCCAAGCCATTATCGTCTCCATTCGCTCGTGCTTAAGTTAAGGTGCGTTTTAGAACCAGAATCCTGGCTTTTTTTTTGTCTTTAAATACTTGGACATTTGGCGGATTTTTCGCTTTTCTTTCATTTTCTTTTTTGGCGTTTCACAGCTTTGATTTGTCACGTTTCAAAATGGCCAAAAACGGATGGCTGGACAATAGCGGGCTTGTCCAAATGTTCACTCTGTGACACTTCTGACCATACAGCTTTAAACAAAAAAAAATGTGTGCGGTAACGTCGTTAGGATTTGGTTCAATTTTTGCAGTAGCATTTTTGGAAAATTCTGAACTCTTCAAGTACAACGTTTTTGCATTTCTAGTCGTCAGCCTAGTTTGGATTTGCTTACATTATTATAATTAGAAAGTAGGAATAAAAAGTAGAAAGCTTTGGCTTGTCTAATGTAGTCACCATGGTTGGAATTTTTTAAAGTAGGATTCAAAACAACTAAATGGAATGAGCTGAAATGACTTTCCATATTACAGTTTTCTCATAACGCTGGTCAGAAGTGAGACAAAATGAGACTTTGGACATTCCCGCTTTCAGTGGTTCCAATCATTAGAGTTTTTGGGTGTCAACATTACCGCTGGCCCTCATCCACTTCCTTTTGGGGGTTGGGGGGTTTAAGTTGGGTTGGGTGGGGTGGGCTTGGCTTGGGTCCGGATCTCAACTTTTCCTTGCAGGACTCCCGCCACGGACGATCGGTCACCTTGTCCACAAGAAGAAACACATTTGAGAATATTTTTGGTCTTCCTTTTTTTCAAAAACAAACCCCTCCCCATCCCACGGACAGAAGGTGGCTAGTTAGCGTTAGCCTGAGGAGGAGCAATCGGATGGAGAGCGACGTCATACATCATGGTTTCCACGATGGTGTGGCTGGGGCCCTTCATCAGCTGTCCCTTGTTCCCGTTGGGGTCCGCCGCCGCCGCCGCCGCCGCCGCCGCGTAGGACAGGTCCCGGGGGCCGCGGTGGTCGGCCGGGCGGGAGCTGGCGCCGCCGCGGACCGGGGCGGCCACCGCCTTGATCCTCTGCCGGGAGACAAAAACCACAATCAGAAGAAGGACAGCACAAAAATAGGCCTCCCCAAAAAGGACACGTATGGCCGCACCTCGATGAGCGGCCCGTCCGATCGGATGATCTTGATGACCACCACCATGGGGATGCAGATCATGGAGGCCAGGGCCAAAGTCCAGCCCACCCCGATGGCCCAGTCGGGATACTCGTACATTTTGTTGTAGGTCAGCGGCTTGTACTTGACCAGAGAGAAAATGAAGCAGCTCTGCGCACGCGCACACAAACATAAACAGAGACATTTTATAGTTAAAATCCACGGGCCAAGCGAGAGAGCGCGGGAGGGGCGGTCCTTACGGCGCACAAGCAGGGAGTGATCACGGACCAGCTCCATTTCATCCAAGGGTTGGGCCTGTAGCCGATCATGTCCTCCACCGCGTCGTAGAAGTTATCCACGCCTGCGACAGAGGCGTCAGTGGCGGTCCCGGGTGGCGGTCCCGGGTGGGCGGGGCTGGCGTCAACTCACCGTAAACCCAAGCAACGGCCACACATTCAAAGAATGCCACCCACAGAAGGCACACGCCGCTGGCCGCGTAATAATCAAAGAGCTGGAAGACGTACATGCCACCCTGAGGACAAACGGGAAGAGAAAATGACCTTTCACCTCTCATGAGAAACGGACAGACCAAATTCAAACCCAATATGTGATCGATTGTATTTCGTTTCTCCAAGTAAAAAGGCCATTGTCCTATTTTTGGGAAACATTGCATCAATATTCATTTGAGGGACAAAAAGGACAAATCTAGCAATGCTAATGACTTTAACTGAGCCTTTTGGCCATTTGCCATTCTCAAGGGGCTTTTTTAGTCCTGCTCTTTTCAATGACGCCGTTTAATGTCCAACGTCTCCCTCGGGAAGCGGTGACATAACAACGCCGCGGAATACGCGAGAGCGCACGTCACCACAACCGGAGATTTCAAGGTGACTCGTGAGGGCCGTTTACGCAAGGGCCTTAAAAGCCTCGTAACCGCTAAGTGGCTAGCGTAGCACACCGGCTAACATAGTCATGATGCGTGAATGACGAGCTTTGTCTTAGCGTAGCGTAACTGTCTCAACTACCGTGTTAGCTTAGCAAAAGTATGAAAGTGGCGAATGGACGTCATTTGATGACTCATTTGGGCTTACCTTGGTCACCATGGTGAGTCCCAGCAGGTAACTAATGAAGCAGATGATGGCGATGAAGACCTCTCTGCGGTAACCCTTCCGTAGGAAGGACGGATACAGATCCACCAGCGATGTGATCTGCCCTTCCACCTCCACAAACTGTCAAAAGTCAGGAGGACGTCAGTCGCGGACAAAGGAGGAGGCCGGAAAGGCCTCCTCCGGGCGAGAGCGCCACCTACCTGACTGTCCAGGCCGAGCAGCAGGAGCATGATGAAGAAGAGGATGGCCCAGAGTGTGGGGAAAGGCATCATGGTTACGGCTTTGGGGTAGGCGATGAACGCCAGGCCGGGCCCTGGAGACACCACGGGCTCACTTTGCCGTCCGGCACCCCCTCCGGCACCCCCGAGAGAGCCTCTTACCTGACTCGGCCACGTCGGCAATGTTCACCCCTTGCTCCTGCGCCATAAAACCCAGGACGGAGAAGATGGCGAAGCCGGACACAAAACTGGTGCCGCTGTTCAGGGCCCCCAGCAGCAGACAGTCCCTGTGGGTCAAAGGTCAGAGGTCAAAGGTCAGCCGTCCCCGAGACACGGCCCCGTTCTCCACCGCACTGACCTGTAGCAGTTGTATTTGTACTTGTTGTAACTGCCCAGCGACGTCATGGCGCCCAAACAAATGGCGTAGGAGAAGAAGATCTGGGTGCCGGCGTCGATCCACACCTGCCGGGTTTTTTTTTTTTTTTTTTTTTTGCACAGCCGTTAGATGAGCGAAGCCCCGCCTCCCACGGACGACGCGCGTACCTCCGGGTCCTGGAGGCGGGCCAGGTCGGGGTACAGGTAGAACTTGATCCCCTCGGAGGCGCCGGGCAGAGTCACGCCGCGGATCAGCAGGACGATCAGCATGGCGAAGGGGAAAGTGGCTGTGATGTACACCACCTGGCCGGGTTGGGTGGGGGGGGGGTCAAAGGGTCAGATGAGGCGCTCCGGACGGACGGAGGAGGTCTTTTGGACGACCCACCTTGCCCGTAGACTTGACGCCCTTCCAGATGCAGAAGAAGCAGATGACCCAGACCAGCAGGAGACAGAGGGCCAGGTCCCACTTGACCGGGCCCATGTCTTCGATGCCGCTGCTGATGCCCAACACTTTGCGCCTGCGCCGAGCGATAGCCGTCAGTCAGCGAGCGAACTCGGCCAACCAAAGCGGACCATCCCCCTAAACCACGGCGTACGTACTCCCAAAACTCGGTGACGGGCGAAGTGAAGTTGGTGAAGTTGGAGGGCAGCCACAGGCTTTTGTTCTTGCGGTAGGTGTCCTCGATGCAACGCTCCGTGTTCCAGGGCTGGTTGCACTTGGCCCACGGGAGTTCCGGCTGGAAACACTGAAAGAAAGACGCGCAAAAAAAAAAAAAAAAAAAAATAGCTCCTCAAAAATCAACAAAGCCACAAAAAAAGTGGTTCCGTATTAGAAGACTTGAAGTTTTCGTCCGCCAACGACAAACGGGCCCCACCTGAAATAGGTAGTAGACTCCCCAGGCCAGGATGACAATGTAGTAGATGTTGAGCAGGGAGACGATGATGATGGAGGCGTAACCGATTCCTGAAAGCACAGCAAAACAAACAATTCCTTATTGGGGTTATTATCTTTTGAGGCCAGAAAACAACACATCCTAAAAATCTGATCTTAAAGTCTTAAAGCTATCAACGCCTAGGGGACAACTGGATTGGACGCCTATGTTGGTCTATAGCAGGTTCTTGATTGCCCCTCATTTTTTGTTTGGGCGCCGTCCGTCGCCGGTGCAAACCCCGCCCCATCCGGGACGACCCCCCCCCCCCACTCAAAAGCCGGACGCGGACGGACGGCGCCGATGAATTTTGAGCGGCGGGCGGACGTGGGAGGAACCCCATTTTGGGCGGGGGAGGGGAAGACTTTCAAAGTGAGAAACCAGGCCAGCCAGCGCGTTGCCCGGCAACAGCGGCGGGCGCCCCGCGTCTGATTGGAGGAGAGCAAAAGGAGTTGGCGCCCAGGGCCCGAGAGACAAAATAAAAAAAATATGGAAATATAGTGAATGACGCCAAGACGAGAGCGTGGGCCGGGCCCGGGGGTGCCGGAGTCGGTCGGGGGCGACTCAACCCGGGACTGTAAAAAAAGTCATCGGTGGAGGTGTTTGACAGAGGGAGGACCTTCACCTTTCAAAATAAAAGCGACACTAAATGGACCAGCAAAGCCAGGTTCCGTAAAATTTTCAAAATTAAAAAAAAAGTTTGTTTTTTTAGCTTTTTTAAATAAAGATGATTTTTAGATGATTTCATTTTATATATATAGAAGATACAGACTAATCGATTTACTTGTCTAGTCTATCTAGTGTTTCATTCAAAATGAGCTCTAATAAGACCAATAATGTCAACAAACGGCCATTTTGTGACCGAAAAAATGAAGTATTTGTCTTTTTGGTTGGACGTACCGGTAAAAATGGGACATAGCTTCCCCCAGCAGGTGATGCCGCCCTCGGAGGTGAACTGTCCCAGCGCCACTTCCAGGAAGAAGACTGGGAGACCCCCGCCAAACAGGAAGATGAAATAGGGGATGAGGAAAGCGCCTGAAAAGAAGACAAGGGGGATAAAAGGGGGAGGAGCTTCATTCAACAGTACATTGCCCCAAAAAAGTCAAAATACATTATGTATTCTCCTTCCAATGGATGGGCGTGGCTTAAGACTAAAGTACGGCTCGCTCACCTCCGCCATTTTTGTAGCAGAGGTAAGGGAAGCGCCAGACGTTCCCCAAACCCACAAATCCGCCGGCCACGGAGAGGACAAAGTCCAGCTTGCTGGCCCACTTCTCGCGCTGGGGGTGCTTGCCCTCGGCCTCGTCTTCCGGACGGCTGCCGGGACTCTTGCCCGGGGACGGCTTCAGCGTGTCCTTGTGGAAGTCCTTCAGGCACTGCAGTTTTTCTTTTTGAGCCATTCTGTAAGAAATCAGACGCACACACAAAAAAAAAAAACTCAAATCTAAATCAAATCAACACCTTGTGTTTGGACACAAGAAAGCAGCCGTCCAACGTATCCAAGCAGCGTTTGCTCTTTACGACATCACATGGGTTGCCTTTGTTAAGTCGTGGCTTCATGGTCGACATCGCCGATCGGGGTGCCACAGCAAAAAAAAATATCATTCAAACCGTCAAATATCATTTTACGGTCAATATTTCAAAAAAAAAAAAAAAACACGGCGCTAGACTTTCAATCCATTTGGGACGTCTCATTTAATGAAAGCGCTCTTATGGCGGCCATGTTGGTAGGGGCAATGTTCCAATCCAAGTGAATGCATTGACCTTAAAATTGTCATCTATTGAACTTTTATTGTCATTGTAAAAGTACAATGAGATTTAAAGCGTCACCATAAAGCCTCGTCATAAAAAGGTTTTATAAGCTGTAAAAATGAAGTGAGCTAAAAAGTGGTTAGCATCACATGATGGAGGTAGCCATCTTTTTTTGGGGGAGTGAAAGATGTAAATTTGGGATGCTAAAATGTCCAACACTGGTGAGATATCTCTGGTTAACAGTGTCAACAATGCCAACCCTCCCACTTGAAATGGACTGGGCAGAGGTATGGATCCGTCTTGGAGCGCCCCTACCAAGATGGCCGCCCCAAAGCCATTTTCAAATCTTTTTTTTTGGTTCAATCCATTTGAAGCGGGAGACAGACTTTCTGCTTCAAAAGAAGTATTTAAAGGGGAGCGCTTTTTAAAGGGTGACACTAAAAAAACAACAACAACCTTCCAGAAACGGGACAAAGAAAAGCGCTTTAAGAGTTTTTTTTCCTTCTATTTTCTTTTTTTTTTTTTTTGGTGGTGGTGGTGGCCCGGTTAGTTAATAAATGACCAGCGTGAGGCGCTTCCTGGTGTCTGGTTAATTTATAACCAAAACGTGGCGCTCAAACAAAAGACGGACGGCCCTTCTTTTCTGTCTGCTCTGACGTGCAAATATTTCCTTAAAAAAAAAAGAAAAAGGCTGCATTCAAATCTCTTTTTGTCCAATCGGAAATGTGCCAGACTATTTATACTGGAGGATTGCAATCAAAATATAACGTGCTTTTTAAAGTTATTTTAGCCACAATTGCAATATGTATACATTTGTAGAAATGATATGCACATGAATATATTGCATATTTATCTGATATTGCATCATAAACGAGTCTGCAATGATGTATGTACACATCTAAAGGAGTTAATGTTCAAAAAAGATTTTTGAATTTTAACTAAGAGCACAATTATAGCAATGCTATGTTTAAACATTAAAAAAGGAATATAACCAGCAATAGATAAATAAATATGGAAAAATCTCACAATATATTTTCATTCATTTTCTAAACCGCTTATCCTCGTATAGATCACAAGGGGGGTGCTTGAGCCTATCCCAACTAACTACAGACAACCTGAATTGGTGGCCAGCCCATCGCGGGACAACACCAGACAAATTAGAGACCATTTACAGTGCTAAATTAGCCTAGCATGCATGTTTTTTAGGATGTCGGAGTACCCAGAGAAAAGCCATGCAAGAAACATGCAAATGAGGATGACTTTGCATATTTGAATCAAATAAATAACAAACAAGTAAGCACAATTTAGAGCGTTCAACCAGCTAGCCTAGCACGCATGCTAGTACACAAACGGAGTACCGGGAGAAAAGCCACGCCAGCCCGGGTGGGGAGAGAATATGCAAACTCCCAGCTGGGAGTGGAACCCGTGACCCCAAAACTGCGAAGTAGAGTGTTTTTCCCTCGAATCCAAATACTTGAACGACTTTGTATCATAACACATTGTCAAAAAAAAAAAAAAAACAAGAGCGATAGCATTTCTTGTCATTGTGAATTTATGAAGACGACGACGGCGGCGGCGGCGCTAAGAGCCGTGAGAACGGCCTACGGACAAACGTCAGCGCACGGCGGCACGCTAAGCGCTTACATAATCCAGCCGCCCGACTATTTTAAGGCGCTTTAGTTCCAGCGGACTGAGCAAGGACGCCACGGTCAACATCCACGCTCATCCTTCCTGCTCTTTGATTTTTTTTTTCCTTTCCTTGTTTTTCTTTTCTCTCCCAAAATGACCGGGCGGCGTTCGGCTAACGAGAGGGACGCTAGCTAGCTAGCTCGCAAAGCCTTCAATTTCAGAAAAAAACATTTGGGAATATATGAAGAGCTTAGACACAAATACAACAACAAAAAATGTACAATTTGGAAAATATGATAGAATACATTGAAGAGATTTACATTTTATCTTTCAGTTGCTCAATGTATTTCAGTGAGAAACACAAATATTTTAACAGATCGGTAACAATGTTTTTCTCCCCCCCCCCCAAATATTTAATTACTATACACAAAAGCGTTAAAAATAATCACAGTATGACAAATGATTTGGCATGACTGAAAATGAGTGCAGACTTTTTTTAGACGTTGAAAGTTAACCCTAAAAAAGTTAATAATAAGATAATAATAAGCATGCAAGCGTTAGCATGGTTAGCAAACATTTTGCGCGGGACACTTTCAAATACCTCCACAGGCTAGCCGAACGGCTAGCTAAGCGCTAACTAAATGACAAGCGGAACGGCTAATTAAACGGCTAAACGACCAACTAAACGACTAGTTGAAGGACTAGCTGAACGGCTAACTAAACTAAGCAGATGATGACAATCATAAGAAAATGACTATATAGCTGCCAGCCTTCCACTAAATTGGACATCTACTCATTTGCATTTGCAGTAAAACAACAATTGGACGGCCATCATTGTCACTGTTACTCTCGGAATCTAGTTGAAAAAAAAAACCAAAATTATATTGTATATTATAACATTGACAGGCTAATAGCATAGCATGAAATGTATTTCCTTCCATTGACGGCGAGAGACGATTGAAATGGGAGGGGCAAACAAAGTCACTTCCTTATCAACTAACGACGACATATTTGGACAGCCATTGTCGTCAGAGGCACCGAAAGAGTTGATTTCAAAAAAAAAAAAAAAAATGGTCAAAACTAAAAATTCTACAAAAAGCCAAATTGTCATGAAGGACATATTAATAAGAGACGTCCAACCCGCTCCAAGTGGGAGGGGCCAACGCCGCCGCTTCCGACGGATCGGACGTCTACTGGCGACAGAGTCGTTGGCATCAGAGGGATGATGGGTCCCCTCGCGATTGGACGCCGACGGCGGTCAACGGCAGCCAAAGACTCAAAACGCATTTTTTTTGCTTTTACCATCACGTGCGAAAGATTAAAAAAATAAAAAGTGAAGAAACGTAGGAAGGACGGGAAAAAATCTCTATGAATTTTTGTCTTGTCAATGTCACCCCCACCAAAAGGCACCAGACCTAAAAAGCCAGCCAGCGTGTTGCGTTCAATGTCACCCCCCAAAAGCACCACAATGGAAGAAAAAGCAGCGGGGCGCTTGACGGACGGACGGACGGCCGGCCGGCGGAGGGGGAGAGAGAGAGAGAGCGAGAGGATGAGGAAGGATGTTCTCCCGTCTTCTCCCGTGTTCTTTCTTACCTGCTGCCTGCCTGCCTGCCTCCTTACGCGGGATTTGCCAGTCCTTTTTCTTTGAAATGTTGTATTTTGGTTGCTCGGAGCTGTTTCTATTTCTCTCCCAATGGAAGCCAAATCAAAAAGAGGTAAAAGCCAAAGAAAAAAGTCCCCGCTTGTGGTCCGCCGCCGAGACCGAGACGTGAGCGTCTCCCAAAAAAACGGGTGCTCCTTATAAGCTCCTCTCCGTGAACTTTGTCTCCTCCGGTTTGGGGGGGCCGGAGCGATACCATCGCCAGTGGAAAATCACCGGGCCCAGGCTCACTCCCTCCCTCCCTCTCTAACCTACCCCCCCCCCCCTCCTCATTCGCACCCCTCCCCCACCTCCCCTACCTCCTCTCTCTCTCTCTCTCCCTCCCTCCCTCCTCTCCCTCCTCTCTCTCTCTCCCTCCATCCTCCTCCTCCGCTTCCTCGCGGAGCAACAGGAGAACGACGCCGCCTTCACGGCTGGGCGGAATCCGGCTACCATCCGGGGGAGACTGGCGTTTACGGGGTGCGCCTGAACGCGCCACCCGGGTGATGCCGACGAGGCGGCAGGTGCGCCACGGGAAAAAAAAAAAAAAGAAAAGCGGAGTTTACGGATGAGAAAAACGGCGCAGTTTTTGCATAAAATTCAAAATGCAAAGAGAAACATAAGAATCATGTTATTTTTCTGTTCACTAAGCAAAATATTTTTAGGGTGCTTTGAAAAGAATCAGCATATTTTGTTAGTAAATGAGGGAGAGAAAGAGGGAGGGAGGGAGGGAGTGGCTTTATGAAAGATAACATTTTCTGCTTTCCTGTTAGTCATTCGAGGAGTGATTATTATTTGCTAATACACTTTATCATGTTTTCGAAACACCCTGTTTTTCAACTAAAATATTTCTTTCGCCTAGAAGAGATCTTTTGCTAACAAAGCGGAGTTCTCAACTAAAAACGCTTTTAAAACTCTTAAATGAAGACATAAAATGACAGCATAGTACTTGTACTTGACCCTAAAGATGGAAAATACAATAAATAATTCCTTTTTTCGCAGTACTGAAAGCTAAAACTCCTACTAGAAATGCAGCTGCCACATCCAACATGGCCGACATACTAAAACATCCAACGTCTTGAGAAAGCAATTCTTTTGCTCAAAACCGGCACACCAGGTACTAAAGCCACATCCAACATGGCCGACACTCGGGCCATGCCATCCATCCGGATCATGAACATCAAAATCTTTTGTAGGGGTCTCGCCACGTGGGCCACAGCGCCTTTGAAAGCTAGCCAAGCTAACCTAGCTGGCCTAGCTAGCCTCGCCCAGTCCCGGCGTGAACAAAGGCGGAATTGTCCTTTTTTGGCCAGGGCTATCCCCCAAAACAACGGCGTGCTTTTGCAACTTGCCGTGGAGTCGTTTGTCAACACAATTCCCAAACCAAAACGGGGCGGAACGCAAAGGGAGTGGCGGACAATCGCCCGGAAAAAGACTTGCGCCACGCTAAATCCTCGCCCTGTTTACCGAACAAACTCGGAAGGTTCTGGCCAGGTCAAGTCTGGCGCTAGGGAAATTAGGGAGGGTTCGAATTTTTAAGACTATGGTCCAGAGATAAAAAGTACAGCGATTTCCCTCGACGCGCTCCATGCTTTTCGAGTTTGGCGGACCTTGACGGCGATAAAATACCATTTCCGAGCGGTTATCGTCGTTTAGCGTTTGTTTCTCGACGACATTAGCGCCACTTTTGTTTTGCTAGCGGGCGAGCCGTCCCGTCGTATTCTTGCCGGGTTCCTCCGAGGGGGGGAAGACAAACAATTTGTTATCGGGCGACCTTGAGTGGAGGCGCCGCCCGGTGTTTTCCAAACGGCGCTTCGGACGAGTCGCGTCACGCCGCAAAAACAAAACAAATGCTAACTAAACAAAAGGCTTTCAAGGCAAAGCCAAGGGACATTTAGAAAAAACGCCTCCAAATACTTGACCATGGCATGATTGGTCGCCCTTTGAGGAAAACCGTTCAACCCAAAAAACGTTTAAAAAAAAATAATCTATTCGATCGCTGCGGAGAAATGTATTTGGATGGATATAAATATATCAAATACATCTAGTTTAAAAAATAAATATGCATTAAAACGCAAGAAAAAAAATAAAAACACCAGATTCTTTTTAAACAAACGCAAACGTGACGTTTTGTAGGTGGAACACGGCAATCCCAGCATGCTTTGCTTTGAGCGAGATTAGCGACTGCGCGATGAGGATGATGATGAGGAGGATGTGATGAGATTAGATTAGAGTTGAGA
This sequence comes from Stigmatopora nigra, assembly GCF_051989575.1. Taxonomy (NCBI): domain Eukaryota; kingdom Metazoa; phylum Chordata; class Actinopteri; order Syngnathiformes; family Syngnathidae; genus Stigmatopora; species Stigmatopora nigra. Next base: position 311,061 of record NC_135517.1, read on the forward strand.
TTATTATGCCTTCCATACAGCAGATGCTGAGTAACAGGACCACTCATCATCATCATCATCGTCATCATCACTGTGGTTGCCATGGAAACAGATGCTGCATGCAACGCTTTGCAATTGTGGGAGGGAGGTCTATTTGGAAGATACGATTGGATTGAGTGCCCCACAAATGGGATAGGCTCCAGCACCCTCGTGAGGATAAGCTGTACGAAAAAAAAATCAATAAATAACCACACATGGATCAAAACGTCATTCATAAAATCCCTTCCAAAATAACCAAAAAATGAATTGAAAATATTAAATTTAAGGGCTGAAATGTAAAAAATGGTAATAAAAATATATTCTGCAAAGTTATATTTCCAGATATTAAAGTTTTTAAAAAAGCATTCGTTCGCTGGAGTATAAAACGCATTTGAGGCCACAAAAGCAGCCATTGTGGTCTGGGCCTGCGCCACGAGGGGGCGGAGCCCCGGCAGATTTAGTCCGGCGGCCAATGGGCTCGAGAGAGGGGAGGGGTCATCCCGCTAGCCATCCCCGCTAACCTTGCCGCGCGTGCGTCCGTCTAAGCGGCTCAAAGGATCAACGCATTCTGGCCCCGGCCTTCCCGTATTTTTCCGCCACGTACCTTTAGCGCCTCCAAAAGTGGACCGACGTCCCAGCGCCGTCCGTCGGGAGCGGGGGCGCTCCTTCCTGTCCGGGAGGGGCGGTCCTTTCTGTCCGGGAGGGCGGGGCACTTGATCCTACGAGGCAACACACGGAGAGTGGATTGGTTTTTCAATCTCTACGTTTTTTTTTTTTGCCTGTTTCCAGGTGACTTCCTATCACTTTTGGGGCATTTTAAGGTTCTCTGTTAAAAGTAAAAATAAAAGTGCACTTGAACCAAAAAGCGGGCCGGATCAGAACCCATCGGGTGGACCACTTTTGGCCCGCTCGCCGCAGCTTTGACACCAGGCATTTAGAGAACCACTTGTGGTGGATTTGGACTGTGGGGCATTCCTGGATGACTTCCTGGCCAGCCCCCCCACCCTTAGCCCCCCCCCCCCCCCCCCCCAGCCAAACATCAACAGGAAGCCGTTGAAAATGAAGAGGAGGTGAAGTGTGAGAAAAGGCCCCACTTGGTAAGTCAATTAATTGGCTGTCTGCTTCAAAATGTCTGGCAAACGTACACAAATGTCAAGCCTTGGAATAAACAAGGAAGGACGACATTTTTTTTCAAACGCCAGCATTACACAATATGATTTATTCATTTCACAGTGGACAAGTTTCCGCGGCCTTGAGATTTTTCAGCAGAAGGCAATAAAATTTGAAAGAGGAACGGCAAGTCCCCCGCTTTTTACAGATAACGCCGCCGCCGCCACACATGATAACGTCCATAAAGTCAATGTCTTTCACTTCCCAATTTTACGGCGACCGCTCGTTCCTTTTATTGCCGCACAAGGCGGTCAATGGCGTCGTCCGGGATGTACGTTCCTCTTTTTTATTTTATTTTAGGGGTGTGGTCATCTATGGTGATATGGCATCGCCAATTTAGGGGACATTTGTGGGCATTTTTGTAGTCTTTAAATCAAATTGTGGGCATTTTTGTAGTTTTTAAATCATTCTGTGGGCATTTTTGTAGTTTTTAAATCAATCTGTGGGCATTTTTGTAATTTTTAAATCATTGTGTGGGCATTTTTGGCACCCCCCCGACTTAAACCCAACTGGCAATGGTCGTGTCGTATCTCAAAGGAAAGGTCTCCTCGAGCTCCCGGCGTATTAGACGCACTTTTGCGCATCGGCATCTGTCAGACGAGGCGAAGGCCGGGAGAAGCGATCCGCCCGGCGTGACCAGAACAAAAGAAGGAGATGGAGAAAGTGGAGGAGGGCCCGGACGGAGCGCTAGGGTTACGTCCGCAATCTCCCGGCTGCCAATCAAGGCGCAACAAGCATGTCTCTTTCTCTCTCTGTCCGCATTCTTGTGGGCGCACCCCCGCCGAGCGCGCTATATTGCGTGTTATTTGCTTAAACGTGGCAGGGGGGTTACGACCACAAAGAGTCCAGCGGGGAAGGCGCGTCCGACTGCGCGACCAAACCTACATTCTCAAAGCCCTTCTCCGACGCCCGGCCGTCCTAATCGCCATGTGAACCTTTTCGGCCATATAGGGAAAAAAACGGCAAATTTTGGCACCCAAAAAAACTTAATAACGGGAGGGTTAGAAAGGGTTAAAAGTTTGATCCTAAAACAGAGTTGGCACTCATGATTGACTTGGACACACAAAATGATTTGCAAAAGAGACGCTATTAGACATCTGTCCGTCTCACGTGCTAAGCTAGCATCAAATCAAACATTCGCCTGTGTGGAATAGGCAGCGCTAAAATGCTAAGCTAAGCGCTAATCACCACCGGGAATGGCTTTAAATGGCGTTCGATTAAATTTGAATTGGTTTATGGTGTTACCGATTCGGAGGACTTTGCGTGGGGTCAATGTTTGAACATTTTGCCGCGTTTCCGTGTCCCTCCTGACATTTACGACCCGGGTCAGGCTAATTGCCGTGGAATTGTTTGATACGCGGTCTTTTTTATTGTTATTGACCTGAAAAGTAGCCTGTTGTAATCACATGCTGAGCACTTAGCCGTCCTCCATTGTGGATTATTGGAACCTGGCGTCCATTTAACCGTCAATATTTAACATGTCCTGTTGAGTACTTGCTTCAGCCATCAGTAAAACAAAAAAAAAGATATTTAATGTTCAAACTGACGGGTTTTTCACAATTACAGGAGGAGAGCGACATCACGTAAAAAGAACGCAAAGATTTGTTATTTCGACTATTTCGCTTTTAGAAGATTTGAGGCCCAAAAGTGCTTACGTTGCTATATATTTAGATTTTATATTCTAATCTTTGTTCAGAATGCTTTGTAAAGCATTTTTCTGTGTTTTATTGTATTGAATAACATATTTCTTTTCTTTTCCTGGTCATAAAGTTGGTTATCGTGAAAAACGTGTTTATAAAAGTGCTGAAACAAACAATAGATGAATAATTTGTCACTTGGCAGATGGATTTATATAATATAATTGGGAAGGTTTATCGTGTAGGAACAATAATACAAAGTTCAAATGGGAGAAGGCATGTCACAATTGGAGATGATTTCACCGGCCACTAGGGGGAGTGTCTACTTTGGGGGAGTTCAATAATAGTACAGATTTACAGGTTTGAAAAAGTTCAACTAATATCAAAACAGCATACACTGAGTGTACATAGTGGTGATTCACTTGCCTATCTTACGCCATAAACCGAGTTAGGGCACGTTTACATTTTTGTTTACGCGTGACACAGCGAAAAAAATAAAAGTTAGATGGGCCCAGGGATTAAAGGGTCACGGAATAAATCCTTTGTCATCATTCAAACTTCAACCATTGATTATCCGGAACAGGCGCTAGCTAAACTCAACGGCGGCGGCGGCGTTGTTGTTATTTGACTTGACTTTTCTTGACTTTAGAGCAAAAAGACAAAAGAAAAGCAGATCTTTTTTTTTGCAAGTTGGACCGTGATAATAAGAGCAACAAGGGGGCGTCTTGGCGCCGGCGTCTGAGGAATTTTGCCTCATTAGTCTGAGTGAGGACAAAGAATTAGCGTTAGCATTAGCGCTATTGCTCGGGGCTTAAAGGCTTAGCGGCCCCGAGGGGGGTGCCGCTGCTTTTCTTTTGTCTGCGCAGCGCATTAAAAGACGAGCTAAATGCTAATTCCTGCATTTGAATCCTTTCACTTTTTAAAAAAATTACAAAAAAAAAACATTAAAAAAATGGCACGTTTTGGCTCAATTTACTAAATACGTAGCAAAGGGTCAAAATCTATTGGATCAACGTCGGTGAAATAACATCTTATTTTTGTCCCCATGATTGTTACTCGTAGATTACGGAAACTTTTACATTTTCTTTTGATTTAATGACTTACTTATTGCATTGTGTCGGATTTTTAACTTCTTTATCCAGCTTTTGCAACATCTTCCAATACATTATAACATTTTGACTTTCTGTATAGCAGCCTTATAACCTATGAATATATTCATAGAAGTATACAAGTGAAAAGTAGGACTCGTCGGCCATCTTGTGACAGTGGACTCTTGACTTTTACACTTTTCAAATAGTTTTAACATGGCTACGATCACAACTGAATGTAATTTTTAAAAAAAAAACAGCTATTTAATGAAAAAAACATTTAAAATGTAGCTAGTTCAAAGTAATCAATAATGACATCTAGTTTTAAACGTACATGCGATAGATGGAAAAATCTTGGTTGTAAATTGCGATATTAATTTTCCGCCTCTTGGGAGGACAGGATTTCCTCGCAATCGGACGCCGGCTTACATTTAGCAAAACGGTGGCGTCCGTCCAACGGAACGCCTTCTTGGAAACGCACGATGCGCGGGCTTGACAGGTGTCGGGACGCGGGCTGGCGGGCATTTATGGGCTCTTGTTCAAGGACGTCAGCGAGAGAGAGAAAGCAAACTAGCGGCTGCTATTACTCTGCTTGTCGACTCGCCTTGATGGCATGACTGACAACTGTGACTATTTTCAGACATTACGCTCAGAGATTTGCAGTACGGTGGAAAAATGACCACCCCATTAACATCTTTTTACCCGGGAGATACTCAACGGCGTCCAAAAACTAGCAGTTACTGACGGAGACACCAGAGTGCCAAGATTAATATAAAATAAAAATAAAATACGAGTAATCTCCACTCTTGGTCAAAAGTTTTGAGACATTTTACTATCCGGCGAGAAGATAAAGCGTTAACAGGGTATATTGCACCCTCTTGCGGTCGAACAACACCACTACAGTTAGTTTTGTATTGCGATTATCATGGCAGTCGTTCGTTTTTCACCCCTGACAGTCAAAATGGATTGGACATCTATGGCCGTCGACGGCAAAGTGAATGAGAAGACCAGGCATTGGTTTTGTAATGAAACGCCAATTTTTATAGAATCACATTTTAACAACTGAAAAGTGGCGATTTTGTTGGGTTTGGTGACCACAAAACAGAAAGACAGAATACAAAAAGATCAAATCGCACAATTTCAAACCAAACAAAGAGCCGAAAAAACAAAAGAAAACCCACTGTTAGCGCTTAGCCGACTCGCAGGGGCGGAGCTACAAGGACGACGCCGTCACCTCGGACAAACAGCATGGGAATGTTCCTCTTGGTAGACTGTCGAAAACAAACAAAAAGAATCGATTCGCCACGATCCAAAAAAAAAAAAAAAATATCAAAATACAGCTCCACCCTCTTTATTGACACGATGTCCCTTTAAAAAGTTTAGCAAAAAGTCCCCCCTCCCATCCTTGTGATTGCACTCTGGCCCAATTTGTGCACAAATGGTAACATTTGGTTCCCGCCGACGATAAGGTACGACTTGGCCTTGTGCAGGTTGTTCCGTCCTGTTTGTCAAAGAGCCAATGGCGTGCAAACGCGCCGGAAAGTAGTACTAAAGGTTCAAGAGCAGCCACGGCTGGGGTGTATGATTGCCTAAACGAACGAGCGCGTGGCTACGTGACCTTCTACCACTTTCTGGATGATTTTACAACGGGTTGAAGGCCGCCTGCCGGTCGAGTCGTGGTTCCCGTTCTTGTTGTTCTTCTTCTTCTTGTGGAGACTAACTTTGAAGTCCATCCATGCTGGCCGCTCACCACTTTTTAAAATGGATTAATCCAGGAGGAATTTTTCTACTAGTCGAGGACACCCTGCTGTAAATGGGGACTTAGCCAATAGGGGGGCCTGGCAGGCTTCTTCAATTTAACCCTATAATACTTAATTACTGACCATAGTAGAAATCCTCCATCTTTCATTTCAACAATTTCCCAACTATTTTGTCTAACTACCGACTCGTGTCATGTCAAAAGCAAGTAAAAAAATATTTTGATGATACAGCATTTTTTTGCTTATTGACTATACTTTAGAATTATACCAAAAAGCAGCACACACACTTTAGGAAATGTGTATGCCTATTTATTTATTTACTACAGCAATAGTTGTGGTTTAGAATTTTAAGACTGCCGTGTAGTAACATTTTTCCAGCCATTAACAGTGATAGATGTTACATATATATTTGAAGCGGGAGAGCTATAGCTGCCATAGACAGTGCTAGACGTCCAATCCAACTTGACTGCTTAACCCAGTTAACGGTCTTTAGTTTAGATAGACTACAGTAGACGTCCAATTCATTCAAACTGGGACGAACGGGCGTAAACACCCACGATTGGCAAAACTACTAAGGAATATGGAATCCCATCAAATTGGGCGCCATCTGTGGGCCGTAACGGGCATTCGTCATGCCGAAAAAGACGCACAGGACCGAATTGTTGGCTAATAACCCCAAAACTTTAACGCTCAATGCATTTCTCTCACGAGTTTTTAAACTAAGCTCAATTGGGGAAGAGCACACCCTTCGTACATACCTTATATAGTTCTTCGTAAGTCTCCTCGTCAATCTCTACCGTGGTCACCGTCTCCTCCACATCTCCCAAGATCATGTTGAGATGCTGATCGTATGCCTGACAAAAAAAGGGAAAAAAAACTATCCGTAAAGATGCCAAGCAAAGATCCAAGTCCACTTCTGTTGTGCGGGTTTTACATGTAGTCGTCCGCGCAGTTCTCGGTCGTTCCTCATCTTGACGTAGATTCTCTCGTCCAGACTCAGTCGGATCAGATCGAGTGGCTCTTCGACCGTATTGGTGCTCGGTTGCTAAAATATTCAAATTCAAAATAACTTCTCCCAACAACAAAAATACCTCATATTCCTATTAATATTGATATTGCAAGGTTCAACTGCCCAATGACTCATTTAAACAACAGTAATCCAAATGTGAGTAGCATCAACTGTAAATGTGCAAACATTTTTACACCATTTAACTCCCTAGGTGTATTTTACAGAACACACTTTCAACTTAAATAACTAATATATAAGAAACTAAGTAATGTAATTGTCACTCGTCCGTTGTTAGAAAATAATTAGACGCCCAATTATCGTGAGCACTGCTACTCAAGAAACGCGCTGCTGGCGTAGCTAAGCTAGCCTGTAGACCAGGCCGTCGCCGGGCTATACGACCACGAAACGAACATATGAAACCTATACATTGAATCGAATGCTTTTATGCGAAAAACAACTGCACTTATGTCTGTCAACAGAGACTTTGTCAAGACATTTTGTGAGCGGAAAAACAAGAACAAAAGCACACGAGTTGCACATACCTGCTCCACTTCATCCGCCATGATTTTTGAGTAGTGATTACGTCAGAGTGGTGAAGGGAGGTTGCCAGTTTTCCGGAAACCAGGTCACGTCGTTTCCGTTTATTGAGCAGCGTTGTCTACTGCGCATGTTCTTCTACCGACCTGGCAACCTGCTGCTTCTTCTCTTCCTTTTTCCTTCTCGAACTTTCCATTCACCACGAGGACCTTCGCATTCTTTGCGAGTGAGTATTGTTTCATGTTAAACCTTTTGTAAACGCTTTAGGGTTTCTTTTAAAAATGTGAACATTGTTTTAGTCGTGTGGGACACAAAAGTTCACAAAGGCGTAAAAGAATACTACACATTAACCCTCTCTTTTAATTCTGTATACTAACTTGAATGGAAAGTAATTACTTTCATGGACTCAAAAAACTCAATCGTTTTTTAAAATTGTCATCTGAAGAGGTGGTGTGTAGATTTAAGACTGAAAAAGCCTCCACTCACAGACCAGTCCGGTCCCTCATGCTGGGTCTGGTTTTGGTGGTTCGGGAGGCAGAGCAATGTAGCAGTGTTATTACCCATTCCAACCTTAGCATGACTCAAACTTGGCTTTGTGCTGGAAGAAAACCCTGTGACACCCTCTTACCAATCGTAACCTGTGAAATCCAGGATCTTAATGTATACGAAAATGTAAAATAATGAATCAACAACGTATAAGCTTACGTTGAATTGTTTCTTTGTTGCAGGAGCTGTCATGACCGACGTTGACCACAAGATGGCCCCAAAGTAAAATAAGTCTGAATGCTGTAAAAGTAAATCTGTTTATAAATGATATCCAATAAAAAATACATCATATAAGTATATGAACTGCGTGATCATTTCACTGTGTACTTTTTAAGTCTGAATTTTCTCATTGTATTTTAATGGATTGAAATTTGTAATGCAAAATGTTAATTTTTTTTAGTATTTTATACATTACAAATGATGTATCTAAGTCAACTTGAGCTCCAAAGAAGCAAAGACTAGAAGTCCAATGTTTGAAAAAGGATTTTGTCACGTTTGCTTGACACTAAGAGGACACACGTGTCTATTTTTGTGGCAGCGGTGAGTCGGGCCAGGACGCGCGTGCGTACAAATGTCCTGGCATCAGACCGGAAACGCGCGCGTGACGCCTGGAGATTTCAGTCGCCGCACAAATTTGACAGCTAGGAAGCCATCCAACTTCAGTGGACAAAAAAAAAAAACAGAAACCGCAATCATTAAACAACAGTAAAAATCCATCATTTGAGAAGTGTTTCCATTTGAATTTGCCATTTAAACCAAATAAACCTATCGGGATGTTCCAATATGATCTTTTGTTCTTTTTTGTTTGCTAAAAGAGCTTTGGAATCGGGTCAAAAAATGGTCCTGCACAAGAAGCTTGAGTCAGGGCCTACATTCTGTCGGATTTGAGGCAGGGGAGGCCCAATCTATTTAGAGTGGGAGGGGCCAATGAAGAAACAGCGTGTCTTAGACACTCCAAAAAGTACAGTTTGACAAAGACGACCCAAATAGTAGCTGCGTGTACTCTCAAGGGATGTGAGTACGCAGCTCAGACGCCACGCTTGTGGAATTTGACAGGTGGACGCCATTTTTAGAACATCTGTCATCTCACACACGCACGCACTCGCATTCGAGCCTAGTGTACACAAAATGGCCGTGGCATACATTGTACACGTGTGTGAGTGTGTTTGTGCTTTTGAAGGTGTCTCCATTTGCACATGACCCCCACCCTCCAGCACGTGGCCCCGCCCTTCCCCCCCCCCCCCCCCCGCGGCTATTTAAAGGTGGCCCCCACGGAGCCAGCGACGATCCGCCAGATTTGGAGGCCGATCGGAAAGGATCATCGGGCCTTAGCGGGAGATTTCTTTACATCCTCTGGTCATGAGCGCGGGCCACAAGGAGCCGACGTCGCCGACCGCGGGCGAGGCCCGAAAAGAGCCCCCGTCCTTCAAGGGCGCCGTCAGAAAGGTCCGCTGCGCCGCGGCGGTGGCCGGCCTGGCCAAGAGTTGGCAGGGCTGGGCCGAGCGGCACAGCGACAAACAGGACTCCGCCCCCGCCGGGTGGGCGCCCTCCTCGGTCGAGCGGGAGGACGACGACAAAGAGCGCCGGCGCGCCTTCAAGGTGGCCCCCGCCGCCGCCCCGCTTTCGGAAGATGCCATCCGGGGCGTCTCCGTCTCCAGGACGGTCCGACCCAAAGTCAGCGAGCGGGGCGGGGACGCGGTGGAGGCCATCCGCGGCAAGATGGAGTCGGCGGAGCCCGCCCGGGAGAGAACGCCCTTCCTGGGTAACGAGTCGCCCCAGCGCAGGCGGCAAATGAGGGCGCTGCGGGGGAGCGGCGTGGTCGGCGAGCGCAAGAGCGCGCTGATGGACGCCAACTTGGGCTCCAGGAGCAGCAGCTTGGAGACGGAGGACAGCGGGCTGGGGGACGAGGTGGAGGCCGTCGTGGACATCAAGTGTCCCAAAGCCGGCTGCAAAGTCAAGGTAGCGGAAAAAATGGGGGGTGGGGCATATTGTTTGGGGCGGGGTCCTTGAAATTTGGGGCCTGCATGGCTCAGCTAACGTGACATAGAAGCCGAGTCCCAACGTGGTGTAACACGTGCGTGACTCCGTAACTCTGTAATGCCGTCTGGCTATGTCCAAAGCGATCGGGCACGCCACTCCGTCGGGCCATTCCCCGAAAGGTCGACGTGACGACAACCACCGGCGGTAGGAAAGAGCCGAAAGCAAAGAGTGACGTGGACAGCTGCGTCCACCCAAGCTAACGTCAAACCGGTCCACGTGGTTAGCGTGCGTGACATTCCGTTCCACCGTCTGCTAAAAGGACACTATCGACTAGTAATGACTAGCCACGCTAACGAAGCTTTCGCCATTTTTCCCTGTGGGGAAGTCCCACAAGCTAGCAGAACGGAGACGGGGACACCCTGAATGGGTGGCTAGCCAAGCACGGGGCAAAGTTCAAGCAATCGTAGCTAGGAGCGAGTTAGCATCCAATTAACCTGGTGACAATCATTCCCCCAGAGGCCTAACGCTAAGCTAACGCTATCCCTCAGGTGACGACGAGCGACACGGGCGACATCAAGAGTCGCTGGCAGCGCTGGTCGGAGGAGCACGCCGAGGGCCAGCGCCTCAACCCCTTCAGCCAGGACTTTGACTACGACTACGCCATGAGCCTGCGCCTGCGCAAGGGCGACAGCGGCTACGGACGCCCCAAGGAGGGCTCCAAGACGGCCGAGCGGGGGGAACGGGCCCACCGCCACGTGCGTCGCGAGATGGAGGAGATGGTGCGCGTGGTCGGCGACGTGGGCTACCGGGACCGACGGGGTCGGACGGCCGTCACCTTCGGCCGACTCTTCGACCGCTACGTGAAGATCTCGGACAAGGTGGTGGGCATCCTGCTGCGCTGCCGCAAGCACGGCATGCTGGACTTTGAGGGAGAGATGCTGTGGAAGGGCCGGGACGACCACGTGGTCATCACCGTCAGGGAATGACGACCACGTGCGTCCGTCTCCGGCACCCTCGGGAACCGACGCCCTCTTTGCGCCCGTGTCGGTAATGCCGCCGGGTCTCGGGGCTGTACGGAGACGGACTGTGTAGATTCATTTTGGCAACCGCGAATCCTCACCAGGGTCGCGGGGCGTGCCGGAGCCTATTGGGAGAGACCCTGAATGGGTGGCCACCCAATCACAGAGACAAATAACCAACATGACTCATGGCTAGAGACAATTTAGCATACAAAATAGCCTAGCATGCATGTTATTGGGGATGTGGGAGGGGGTGCCGGAGCTTTTCCCAGCTAATGAACGGCCAATCATAGCTAGGGGCAATTTGGAGAGCTAAAGTAGCCTAGCATACATGTTTTTGGGGATGTGAGTGGGGTGCTAGAGCCGAATTTGCAAATGATTCCAATGTTTACAATGCAGTGGGAAAAGCAGCAACCAACAAGTTACTTTGAATTGATTGTGTCTTTCTTTGTACTTTATTTAAGCCCAGTCACAAAATGTGCATCCAAACATTCAATGAACAAATTGAAAGAAAATCACGCTCGCTCGGAATAGCGTGCGTGATGCTACGTGCTGGGAATTTTGGCTAAAATCCCAAGTTTGACAATCGGGTGACATTTTCAAGACTTTTAGGAGCAGAAAAAACAAAAACAAAATCATCAACAAAGTGACGCTTACAATTATTGTGGTGAAATGTTTGGAGTCCAAAAGACGTTTGTGGCTACATTTGTGGCTAACGTCCAGTGACGTCATTAAAACGCTCATTAAAAAGTATAACAAATTGTAAACGGGATTTTTTTTAAGAAAATGTTTTGGCACAAAACTTGTAAATATTGGAGAGCAAACACACCCAGTTCATTCGCTGCCGACGAACGACGTATTTATACAATAACGTCTACATTTTTTGCATTGTTAAAAAAAAAGCTGTGTTTAGTAGGAGGACCAAGCTACAGGCTAACGTGTTAGCGCAAGGGAAGGAGGGGCGAGGGGGGTGTGTGACTTTTATTGCTTGTGTCAATGACGGACGGCTTTGTACGATATTGTTAAGGAATGGTGACCATTGGAATAGAGTTGATTTAAATTAGTCCCTGCAGTGGCGCTAATGGCGAACCTGAGGCCGGAATTTGTACGGAAAAAAAACAAACAACGAAAAGAGTGGCTTCAAGACGCCGCCGCAAATTCACTCAACGCTACCGTGGACAGGAAATAGGACTACCAAAATAAAGGCTGAAATGATGCTTTTCAATGTTGACCGTCGCAACATAAAAGTGTTTACAATTAAAAAAATGTATAACGATGCCAGTATAAAGTCATCTTTTTAAGAGAATAAACTTTAAAGTCACAATATTACGTGATTAAAGTCTCATGCTATTAGTTTGAAAGAGTCAATTTGTCATATTTGCGTGAGGAAAAGGATAAAGACGTACACAATATTAGTTGAATAAAGCCATATATTGTAATATTATGTAATTAAAGTCTTTGTATGTATGGATGCATTGAAGCTAATTTGGCTAAATGACCTTCTATGCGCTATAAGTGAACGATCTTAGCTTAGCAGCGAGCTAAGGACAAAGTATTAGTGTAATTCCTTCTATTGATTATAAATTGGCGCCTAAAATCTGTTAAATTAAGGTTGCAATTATACGGGAAAGCCATTCTAACACGCAAGATGCTCTCAATACTAAAATTTAATTTAGCAGAAGCGCTACGTAACCTAAATAGCGGCTAATTTAGCCACGTTAGCCTGACTACATCCACACATTTTTCTTTAGTACTGATAATAATACTATTGATTTATTTTGGTAGTGCTATTTTTGTACCTTTTTGGGCCCTCGCTCGTACTTTGCCGCGATTATCTGTATATTCCAAGTCCTTTAAAATAAAAAAAATGCTACGTTGTGTCTTGCATGCATTTGCTAGCGGCTAACGCGACCAGCTAGCCAACCTTTGGCCCGCCATGGGAAATATTTACAACCAAATTTCTTAAAGTGCCCTAAAATGTAAATGACGACGAAATGAAGAAAGACACTTGCTGGTCAAAGTTGGCACGTTAGCGACGGTTAGCGACGGTTAGCGGGTGGCTCAGAACTCAAAGAATTATTCATTATATAGCGAAGAGGACCAAAACGCCAGCGGGTTTAAAAGACGAGCTCGCTAAAAGCTACGTGAGGTCTCGTCCAATGAAAACCCACCGCCAGATTGGATGAAAATTAGGGGAGTGTACATTTCACGCCGTCAGTGCGAGGATTTTTGCTAACGCTAGTGCGACTTTTTGGGTGCAAATTTGGGTTTTAGAATTTTTTTTGGGGGGGGGGGACTGTTTCATGTATACATTTTAGGATTTAAACCAAATGATTATTGCTAATTATTTCTTCCTTTGAATTGTGATAAGGATAGGTTATATTATTATATATTAATATATAATATATCATATTTTAAACCTCAACAATTGCGCAATGTTTTGGTTTTTTTTGACATTGTTTTGTTGTAGAAATCAGTTGGATCGATTGGTCAAGTTTTGATCTACAAGTGCAAAAAAAGTGTGGCTAATTTTCCCTTTTTTTGTTGCTAGCGCGCTGCTACGCTAAGCTAACGTATGCTACATTCAAAGAAGACTTGATTAGGATGGAGCGTGGGTATATATACAAAAAAATGTCAAAATGTGGGTGACAAGCAGCTCACGTGGGCACGTTATCAAAAAATAAATTCATAAATAAAACCAGTTCTCAAACTGGGGGTCCACTTCGTTGTTTTTAGAGTCGAATTTTGTAAATATAGGTTGAAATTTGTCACATTGCGGCAGCTCCCCCGGTTTGAGAAGGGCCAGAAAATAAAAGAAAAGGGCGGAAGACGATGGCGAGGACGGACGGACGGAGGGAGGGACGGCGTTGGATCGGTCCGTCCGTCCGTCCGTCCGTCAGGGTCGCTCGGCGCTCTCCAGCGACATCTGGGAGGAATGGCGCAGGAGGGGGGCGCTGCTGGGCTCCACCGTGGACGAGGTAGGGAAGAGCTTGTACCAGCCAATCACGGTGCGGCTCAGGTCCAGCTCCTCCAAGAGGATGCGGGCCACGCCCATGAAGCACTTGCGCTCCATGCGCCCGTAGTTGCCCCACACGATCAGCTGCCCGCCGTGCAAACATCACAAACAACGCGGTTGAGCTTTTTGCTACGCAAATTGACGCCGGGGGGTGCTGGAGCTCATCCCAGCCAACGATCGGACACCCTAAATTGGTTGCCGGCCGGCCGGCCAATCGTACGACGAGCCACGCTGGAGCTCATTTAAATTGCGCTCCTGAGCCAACATGGCCGACATGTCCGTGTTGAGGACAAGAAACAAAAGGTTTTGGGAAACCAGGCCCCCGGTCCGCCATTTTGGCTTAAAAGGGGATATTTTAGGCTCTTTCATTTTAGTTTCCATTGACACTTGACGCTCTAGAAACGTATAACTTTGGAGATATGAAATTTAGCAAATATGCCGATTATGAGGATATTTACACAAAGGTTTCAAGGAGGCCTGCTGGTAGATGCACCACATTTGTGCCAATTTGCCACCACACAAAAAGGCCAACAGGTCGCAGCGAGTCGGCCATTTTGGATCAGAGTGGACATTTTAGAGCCGGGCTTGGAAACCACGTTGAGCCATAAACAAAAACTTTTTTTGTCATTTTACTGTTTTTAAAGTCCAACGCTGTTGCTGATATTGAGAGTTTGCACGAATTTAAAAAAAGATGATTAAAACGACAAAGACGAACGACGTATCGGTGTGTAATTAAAGGGGATTGGCTTCTACGGGGTGCCGGGTTTGAGCTTACCTGGACCACCTTGCCTTGCGGACTCTCGGAGAAGACCAGCACTTGGTTGTAAAGAGGGTCCAAGGACTTCCTGGCCGACTTGGTTTTCTTCTTGGCCACGCAGGCGCCATTTTCCAGCAGGTAGACTTTGATGTAGGCCGCTGAGCAAAACAATCCAAAAGGGAATAAATGAAAAAAAAAAAAAAAAAAAAAAAAAAAGCCATTAGCTAGCGTCCGGCAGCACAATAAAAGCATTTCAGGTTATCCTCTTTATTTGTTTTAATGCGCCCTTTATCCTTTTGGGCCCGCTGGGCTTTCTTCTTACGCAACGGCGCCGCGTGGCGCGCGTTACGCAACCAACGCAAGCGTGCCCATTTTGGACTATTTGCCGTATATATATATATTTTGACGCACCGGGTGGCCCCTTGGAGCCCGCTTTCATGGTGAGTCCTCTGGCCTGGACCACTTCCACCTCCAGACCTCCGTTTCTCTCCATCAGGCCGATCTCCACGTCACCTGGAAGGAACACGTCGCCGCAAAATGTTTAATTAAAAAAGAAGAAATTGATATTGTACTAGGCCGGGGGTACGTATTTCTGTTTTTATTCATTTCATTTAGCTTTTATCCGCCTTGTCTTCATTTGCACATGTATTAAACATCCTGTGGATCATACAATAATGATTCATGGTATAAAAATGGAGATCATAATGGCTAAAAAACAATAATCCCTCCAATATGGCGTTTATTAAAGACCAGAGGTCACCCTATAGGATATTTAGGTTTTTTTCCTTCAGTGCTAAGTCGTAGTAGCAAGAGTGGCTTCTGTTTATGAGTTTAAATGTGGATTTTCACATTTTTATGAACTTAAAAAAATAGTCCCTCCTGGGTTTTCTCTGGGAGCTATGGGTTCCTCCCACATTCCAAAAACCAATCAAATAGTCCCAGAGTACAAATGTGAGCGCGCCAGAAAGCGTCCTCCTCCATTGGGGACCACACAAATCTGATTGTTCCATCTTTTTTGGGTCCCGCCGCTCGCCGCTTTCAGACCGCCGCCAAGCTGCCTATTCTGGGATGCGCGCCATCACGTAACCGCGCAAACTGGACCCGCTTCCGTCGGCGTGTTTTGGCCGAGAACGCCGAGTTTTTTTGGGCGACCCACTTTCCGCGGACGGAGAAGGGACGGACGGTCGCTAGGTAAAGGACGACGACAAGACGGTGCAACTCACCCATGGACGTCATGGCCAAGGTCTGGCGTCCCACGAACTGGGCGGGTCCCATCCCGTCCAGGAAGTCGCTGAACTGGGTGTCGGAGGCCAGGCACACGCCGCTGTAGTTGAGGCTGCCAAAAAGAAGAGGAGAGAGAAAAAAGAAGAAAAAAAAAAGACAGTTAGCCGGCGCCAAATTCACGGCGTGATTTACCGGCGGGTATTAAAGAAACGGGAGCGGCTTTTTTTAATGAAGCGCAAGTGGTCGTCATCTCGTGGCCGAATCATTTAGCGTCTCGCGGCGATCCAATCACTTAGCCGGCCGGGATTAGTCCGTGATGCTAACGTGGGCCTCTTTCAATATTTCACCTTTGCATTTCAAGGAGCTCTGCCACTAGCCGACAAATAGCGCAAGATGGCTACTTCAGACCCCAAAAAATGAAACTTTGGGTGGCGTTTCAATGGTAGATACAGGGGCAGATTTTTTTTAATTTTACTAAATAATAAGCCCTTGGCAATCATAAAAGAGACCAAAATATCTTTAAGCCAAAATATCGGACATGGACATTTCCTCTTGAAGATAATGGTGTCAAAGTGGCGGCCCGGGGGCCAAATCTGTCCCGACGCCTCATTTTACGCGGCCCGAGAAATTAAATCACGAGTGCATGGGGCCAAATATTCCGACAGAAGGAAAAATGTCCAAAATGTCCGCATTGGAGCAGAACTTTTCCCTTTTTCTGAGTTTTGCAATGATGGAGCGGCATGCCAAATTTCCCAGTGGCAAGGCAGAGCGGCCGCGGGCTCTGAATCAGTGAAAGACGGCACCCCCGCGAGCGGACGGCATCCCGTTTGGTAGCGCTCGCGATCCGTCAAAAGCGTTGGCGGCGGCGGCAGCTGGCGGTAATGAGGTCAGACTAGTATATTGGAATTTTATAGATAGATGTGCTGTGAATTAATAATGCGCTAAGTCTATCAACATTAGCCCAGGGAGTTATTACGGTTTTAGATGATTACGCCGCTGCCTGCGGGATTAAGCTAAAAAATAAATAATACAAAAATGACACAAATAGAAAAAAAGTGATGATGTCACGCATTTGCAAGGTGATTTTGGATTGACTTTTCATGATGATTTCTAGCAAATATGATGAGATATGACTGGATTTGTCAATGAAGGTCGAGCGCGCAATGCCTTCTTGACTTGTTCATTTATTTATTTATTTATTTTGGGTGATTGTGCAGCCCAGTGGTGACAGAAACGTCCCCCAAATTTCATTTTGCCACGTCAAACTAGCTTGGGGGCCTGAATGAATAATACAATGGAGTCCCAGACATTTGTTCCCCTAAGGGATCTGGAATGAAACCTTGAAAGAAACATGGTGGATTTTCTGCCAGGCCTTTATTGGGCCTTTTTTTCAGGTCTCCCGGTGACCTTCCACGTCCACAAAATGGACTCTGGCTAAATTGAACGGGCTTCGGGAGCCGACTTTTCAACGCCTGCCGAAAATACGTCAATAATCACTTGAAACCAAAATGGCTGGTTTCCTCTTTCTTTTGGGTTAATGCTTCAAGAGACTTTTTTGTAAGCCCGACGTTAACGGACACGTCCGCCGAATTTCACGGCGCTACGTTAAACGGGCTTTGGGGGCTGAATTTTTTAAAGTGGGTTAACGAGTGTTAAACCGACAAAACCAATAGTAATTTTTCACTTGAATCAAAAATAGCTGGCTTCCTTTTTCTTTTTGGATCATACTTCAAGAGACTTTTTTGTAGGTCTGACGTCAACAGACACGTCTACCAAATTTCACGGCGCTACGTTAAACTAGCTCTGGGGGCTGAATTTTTCAAAATGCGTTAAGGAGTGTTAAACCGACAAAACCGATAGTAACATTGTCACTCGGATCCAAAATGGCCGGCTTCCTTTTTCTTTTTGGGTAATGCTTCAAGAGACTTTTTTGTAGATCCAATCATAATAGACACGTCTGTCGAATTTTACGCCGCGACGTCAAACGGGCTTCGGGGGCTGAATTTTTCAAAGTGACAAATGACAACGGTATGGTGAATTGCATCCAAAATGGCGGCGTGGGACTGACTTTCCCTCGGAGCCGTAGCTGTTGACGCTGTCCTCGATGGACTCGTGGCTGGCCTGCCTGGGCGTGCGGCTGGGCATGTCCACCGCCAGGCCCGTCTCCGTGCTCCTCTGGATGGCGCCCTTGGACTTGCGCCCGTCCGGCTCTGTCGGAAGACGCCATTGGCATTAGTGGACGTTACATTAGGAGCTTTTTTTTGCTTGGACGTCTATCGCAGTCAATGGCAACCATGTTGATTGAAATCCTATTTTTGGGGGCGCACCTGTTGGCCCCCTCCTCTTTTTCTGGGTCCCAACGGAGGAGCCCTCCTTTCCTCGCACGCCATTTTTTACTCCTGACTGTTTTGGGTCGCCCCACCCCTTCCTCACCGCACACGGGCCCCGCCCCCTTCCCCAATACCGCGTCGGGGGCCCCCCGAGAGTCGACGGGCCCCGAAGCGGCTCGCTTTTCCCCGTTTTTTTGTTTTTGTTTGCCAAGAAAGAACAAAAGGAATGTTTTTTTTTAGCCAAGAAGCTAACTGCTACAAAGCTCATTTGAAAGGTTAGCATTGGCAAAAAAAAGTGCCAGATGGAAATCCTACTCGCCGACTTTCTATCGATGTTCGGTGGCTTTCCGTTCATTTTGGCGCATTGTTTTGAGCCGCCAATGACGGCGGTGAACGTCCAATCATGAATATTCATTCCATCTCATTCAATGGAAAAAAAAAAAAGGAACAAAAAATGAAGAAAAATGAAAAAAACAATGTCAAGGCAGATTGGACATAAAGAGTCGACCGGAAGACAAAAATATTAATCAAAAAAATGTATATAGTTTTTTATCTTGTTTTGGTGGGATTTTGATTTTAATTGCAATTTTTTGCCAAATTGTACATTTTTGCAGTTTTTCCTCATTTTTGCTGAAAAACAAATGTCATGACGAGTTCATTTTTTTTTTTGGAAAAAAATGAACTGAAATTGTCATTGACGCATGGACGGATAACTTTTGGCACCATTGACGACGACAGACATCCCGTTTGTACGGACCCCCGGGGGGGGGGGCTTAAAGCCACGGCGTACGGGACGTCCGCCGTCGTCTCCGAATCGCTCGTTCTGTCTCGGTCAGTCACTCACCTCCGTCGTCCTCGTCGAAGGAGTTGACGCAGGGGAAGTAGACGGCGAGCGCCTCGAAGGAGGCGGAGAGACTGATGCGGCTCTGCGAGCGTTCCATGTAGAGGCCGCCGCCCCCCCCGCCGGTCCCGGCGGCGGTGGCGGCGGCGGCAGCGGCCGTCGCCTTTGCCGCCGCCGCCGCCGAGCCCAGGTCGGCCGGCCTGGCCAGGCGGGGCTGCTGGGCATTCTTCACGCGGAGTACGGCACGCGGCGTCTTGCCCGCCGGTGGTGGTCGGCCGCCCCCGGCGGCGGCAGACCCCC
The DNA here is from genome assembly GCF_051989575.1 of Stigmatopora nigra. Taxonomy (NCBI): domain Eukaryota; kingdom Metazoa; phylum Chordata; class Actinopteri; order Syngnathiformes; family Syngnathidae; genus Stigmatopora; species Stigmatopora nigra. Next base: position 330,293 of record NC_135517.1, read on the forward strand.
CAAGCCGCAAGGGAAAGGCCGCTGGGCGACGGGAGGGCGAGGGCGAGCGGCCGCGCCGGCGCCACCTCTCATAGAAGCGGCGCGCTCTGACGCCGTCTCGGGAGAGACCGGAGAACTCGCGTCTGTCTCGGGCTCATCTCGCTCGTGGGGGGGGGGGGGTTGACGGGACAGCGAGCTGAGGGAGGGGCCGTCAGTCTATGAGAAAGAGAGAGAGAGAGAGAGGAAGTTAGGGGCGGGGCTACAGATCCCATTGGCCAGCAGGCTCTGCTTACGTAGCAGCCGCTTTTTGCCCCAAAACACAAAATGTAATCTTTCATCCAAATCAAATCATCCTTTGAGCCATTTGAGACATTTGAGCCATTAAAGCCCCCCCCAATGAATATGTGCCATACAAATTGCGGATAAATGTGACTTGGATTTTGCCACAAACTACTAAAAAAGGGACACAAAATCTCCATCTTGAAATTCATGGGACAAATAGATCATAAGGATGATAAAATATGATCCTTATTTGACCTTTTTTATGCTCCAGAGATTTGGAGCCAAGGAATATTCTTACATTTGCACGATAGAAATAATCACATTGACATAACACGACATGATTATGAGATTTTTTCAATGAAGGCTGACCCTACCAACATGGCCGCCAGCCTGAAGCTAAGGCCATGCGATTTAAGCCAAGTTAACGCACGTGGACGTCCAATCCGTTTCGAGCGGGAGACCGGGACACACGTTCAAACGTATCGGACGTCTACTTGGTCAATGGCGGCCAGCGATTTGACATCATCTATTTAAAGAAATGAGCTACCAGCAACATGGCTGCCATCTTGGTAGAGGCCACCAAAGCTCTTTTGGTACTTTGCCACTTGGCTTGGCCACTCGCAGTTGTCCAATCTGTGGTAAGTGAGAGGGTTGGTGGCTAAACGTTTTGTTCTGCCGGCGTCGTCCGAGGAGTAAATCGGGCGCCGGCGCTCAATTATCAATAATGGGAGGGAATCAAAATGGGTCGCTGCTTTTTTGGACACTTTAACCTAGTTTTTTTGTTAAAAGTGGGCCGAGGCCTCCCACTCACTTTAAGTAGAGCGACTTTGTCTGTCCCGACGTCTCGTCGCCGAGGTCTCGGAAGACGCCGCGGGTCACTAACGGGAGCACGTGCGGCGCCTATTAAAGAAACAATGGTTTTAAAAAGATGGATTTCCCACGCTAGCACTCCATTGATTATCGATTTGGGGCCAAGCGCCAGAACAAAACTGGGACATCTGGCACAAATAGCATTGCCCCGATAATATTTTTGGCTCCCCATACCGAGTCCGATTCCCTGGCTGCCTGCCGTTGGTGTTCATAGACGTCCAATCCTTACTTACTAAAAGACAAATGGAATGGATAAACTCATTGAATTTCAAAGCAGAAGCACGAGAATTGACACATTGGACCGTAAATAAAGGTTAAAAAAATAGTTATTTTCCTTATGTGAAGCATATAGTTTGGAGTTCAAATCTATTTCAAGAATCAAGCGAGAAGAGAGTTAATAGACGGAAACTTTACTGACACCTGGTGGCTAATTTGACAAACTGCATCACAGATGCAATACTATATATTCTTGTATAGTAGATCTTAAAAATGAAAAAAAAAATACTTCATTCTCCGATCATCCAAGTTTTAATATATTAAATGTAAAAATATACATATAAAATAACTCATTATATCCAACATGAATAGAATATATAGAACGTCTACTTTTTAGTCTACAAAATACCCAGAGAAAAGCCACACAAACAGCAAACTCCACACGGGAAGGTCAAGAGCCCAGCGAGAATCGAACCCTGCATCTCAGAACTTTGAGAAAAAAGTTCTGACTGTTTTTTTTTCTGATAGGACCTTTGAAAATAAATAGGTGGCATCCCTCCAGTAAATGCGCTTACTTTGAAGCAGCCCATCCTTTGCATGAGCGCAAAGTGCCGTGGCATCCAAATCTATCAGCTGACACCACGATGAACTCCCGTCTGAGAGCAGCCTTGGAGACAGTTGCCATGGAGACAATCGTACGTCATCTTTTTAAGTGGGGGGGGGGTGCGCCATAGAAACCAACAAAATGTGTTTCATGTCAAGTTACGGTAGCAAATGGAGGCCTGAAGCTATAAATTCACATTTTCAAGTCAAGTTTTAAACCAGGATAAAAATTGGCAGGCAGCTTTTCAAAATAAAAATCGGGGAAAATAGCAAGGTTTTCAAAATAAGGTATCAAATTTTCATCTGGATATTGCTACATATTGGTATTGAATGCACACATGTCACCAGAGTGAAAAGTCATTCCATTTTTTTATTAGCAATGTATTGAAATAATGTAGGTAAATTGCATTAAGAAATTAATTAAGATTAATAAAAACCATTGAAAAAAAACTAAATATATCCATCATTGTTTTTATATGAATATCATTAGTATTATTCAGTGAATAGATGGTAATTAGGTTCAAACGAAATTCATTTAAATATGAATTCATTCAAATGAAATGAAAATACTATTTTTTAATGCATTATAACAAATTAATGACCAAATCAGGTTTTATGCATGATGAAAATTTGGAGTTAGGTTTACAGTTTTTATCTACACATCTAATTCATTATTACTATATGAGAATCATCCAATGTGTTCAATACATTCACGTAAATACGTTAAAACATTCAAATGGAAATTAAAATGTAATTTATTCAAATATTCTTTTGGTGAGGAACAAAAATAATAATTACAAAGTGTTTAGCAATATTTAGATGAAAATATGAGCCGAAAAAAAGTCTCCATTTGACTGGGTTCAATTGATTTTTTTGGAATAGAAAACAGTGTCGGCGAAATAGTCAACGGTTGCCATGGCACCTCGGACGTCAAAGCCCCTGCCCGGTTGCGGGGAAACCCCTCGGCGCAGTCGCCGCGGAAACCGGCGGGGGGAGGGTGGGGCTTATAGGAAGCGGAAGTGTCAGCGCAGGCGGAAGTGGTACTGCCCTGAATACCCTGAGCAGCCAGAGGAGGACGGCTCGATAAAGCCTCATCGGTCACCGCGGAAAATCGGCAACTCTCGTACCTTGGAAACGTAAGTGGACCCCAATCAGACGCTTCCCCCATCCCATCGGAGGTCCCGCCGCGGAAGGGGGCCCGGCAGGCCAAGGCTCGGAGAGCTATGGGATCCAAGCACCCTCCGCTCTCCGAGCTTTCGCCGCCTCCTCCTCCTCCGTGGCGGAAGGTGCCCATTGTGGTTTAGGGCTTGGTACTCGCGAGCCCGTTAGCATTTAGGCCGAGATCCGCGCATATCTTCGCCGCAGCAGCTCTCCTCCCCCGCGCGGGGTGGGAGTCACCCGCTACCGTAGCCCTCTATCGGCCCGATATTTGACCGCAAACGTGAACCCGCGTCGTTTCGTCGTCGTCCTCGGCGACGCTTCGGCGACGCTTCGGCGACGCTTTCGGCCCACAGCGCCGCTTTGCGTCGACGGGGCCGACCGGTACGACTTACCCCGGTTCGGCGTTCTTGGTCCTCGGCCACCGCGGGGCTCGCTCGCTTGCTCGCCGTCGTCCTCCTAGCCGTGATGCTCGGTCGCGGCGTGGGCTAACACCCCCTCGTTTGCTTGGAGTTCCCCCTCCTCTGAAAATTAATTTCCTCGGAGTTCCTTTTGAGGCCCTTTTGGCGAGTTAAAAATATAAACGTCTTTAAGCGAGGCGGCCGCATTTTTGTATGCGGCTGAGCTGGACGGTGCCTGGGCCGCTGAATGAGCGGGGGGCGGGCGTGCGCTCGTGCTAGGCTAGCCACCATCTTAAAATTCCACAGACGACGACAACGACGAGGGCGGAACTACCAGCAGGCCCCGTTTACGAAAAAAAAAGGCTAGCCTGCGGGGACGCTCGGCGTAGCGCCGCAATTCCACGTCCTCGGGCGACAATTTGAAACACTTTGGTGACACTACGAGTTGGAAGTAAGCCAATAGTTGGCTACGCCGTCCTCCGAAAATGGAGCTATGAGCTTGCCTGGCTGCCTACTTGGCTGACTGTTAGCTCGTTGGCTAGCTAGCTGGCTAGCGTGGCCGCTCCATTGGAAGGCTTTATACTCGTTTAACCCTTTAAAGGGCGAGTGGCTATTTTGACTCATTTAAGAAAGGCAATTATAATAAGATTATTTTGCGGTCCCTAATTATTTTTGATTAAAACCATATATAGATAACGTAAAGAGAAATTTAATTTATAAATCTATTATCGTTTTTGGTCATTTGAAAACGCATTTATAAGTAGATTCTTTTGTTATGACTCATTGTTTCCCATCAATAGAAATACAGATAACATGTCGTTGAAGAGAAATAAAATACACTTTGGTTATGACACAATAAACCACTGACAGATGAATCCCTTATTAACCCTTTGTAGGACAAGCTATGATTTTTAGTCATATAAAAAGCTAATAAATTGTTAATTCCTAGGCAAATTGGAAAAACATTTATATTTTTCAAAATAAGAGATGAAACCGTATGGATTCTCTACCAACCTAATCTTAATTCGAATTATGGCCTGAAACACAAACACGCAAGATTTTTTGAGGGGAGTGTCGGGGAGTGTAATAAGAAGCCGTAATGGCGGTAAGTGGTGTCAACTTGACACTTTGCGCTATTTTTGTGGCAAATGCACGACTTTAGCACCTCTGCTCAAACGTAGCATGTCTAAAAATGGCGACCCACTTTTGCCCGTTTTAGCGCCGGCGGCGGCGGCGAACTAGAAGGTCACTGACGACGTGGAACGACGGCCTTTTACTCTTCTTTTTTTGTTTTTGTTATATTAGCGGCGAGATGGAAAGGACGGACCTGGTGCAGAAAGCCAAGCTGGCCGAACAGGCCGAGCGCTACGACGACATGGCGGCCGCCATGAAGCAGGTGACGGAGCAGAACAAGGACCTGACCAACGAGGAACGCAATCTGCTGTCCGTGGCCTACAAGAACGTGGTGAGATTTCCACGGGAACGCTAATGTGCGTCGGTTACTTCCTGGTTGACGTGAGGTCACTTCCTGTTGTTTTTAGGGCAGTTCTGGGTCCTTTCCTGTTGATTTCAGGTCATGTTTTGTTCCTTTTAAGGCCATTAGCTGTAGTTTGGGTTTGCTTTTTGGGCATTTCCTGGACACTCTCTGCTGCTTTAGGACATTTCTGGCTCACTTTAGGGTTTTTTTTTATGGCACTTCCAGGTGGCTCACATTTTTGGTTCATTGCCAGGTGATTCCAGGTCATGTTTTGTCACTTTCTGTGCATTTTGCCTGAAATTTGAGGGCATTTGAGGTGGTGACTTGGGTTGGTTTTGGGGTCACCTGCTATGATTTTTGGTGGCATCTCCTTGTCACTTGGGGTGTAAAATGGCTCAGAGGGGTCATTTTGAGCATGGGCTCATACGCTTCTTTGGGGGTGAATGGTCTCAGGTGGGGGCCCGGCGTTCGTCTTGGCGTGTCATCTCCAGCATCGAGCAGAAGACGGAGGGCAACGAGAAGAAGCAGCAGATGGCCCGCGATTACCGCGTCAAGATCGAGGCGGAGCTCAAGGAGATCTGCAACGACGTGCTGGTACGTGCTCACCCACGGTGGTCATCTATTTTGTGATTGGTCCTATGGAAAAGATGTTGTGTCCCTGTTTGTAGAATTTGCTGGACAACTTCTTGATCGCCAACGCCCAGCTGGCAGAGAGCAAAGTGTTCTACCTGAAGATGAAGGGCGACTACTTCCGCTACCTGTCGGAGGTGGCGTCGGGCGAGGACAAGAAGGAGACGGTGAGCAATTCCCACCAGGCCTACCAGTCGGCCTTTGACATCAGCAAGGGCGACATGCAGCCCACGCACCCCATCCGCCTGGGCCTGGCCCTCAACTTCTCCGTCTTCTACTACGAGATCCTCAACTCTCCGGAGCAGGCCTGCACCCTGGCCAAGCAGGTGAGTCGGCGGGCCCGGTCGTGCGAGCCGGCTCCCCGATCCGCCGTCAACCTCCCCTTTTTCTCTTTCGTTCCCCGTTTTCAGGCTTTCGACGAGGCCATCGCCGAGTTGGACAGCCTGAACGAGGACTCTTACAAAGACAGCACGCTCATCATGCAGCTACTAAGGGATAACCTCACGGTGAGTCCAATTTTCCTGGAAGCAATAAGATGGAGTTTGAGCCACACCCCCTTGTTGTACGCAGCTGTGGACATCGGAAAACCAGGGCGATGAAGCAGAGGCCGGCGAGTGCGAGAACTAGTAGCGACCGACGCCCCACCCGACAGCCCCGCTATTCTTCTTCTTCTTCCTCCTTTATCATGCACACAAACGTTCATTCCTTCTTCTGTAAAAGAATCCGCATGCCCCCCCCTCCCCTTGGCACTCCACCAGCTCCTTTTAGAACCTTCTGGCCCGTCCTTTCTCACTAGGAGGTTGTTCTTTTTTTTTTTTTGTTTGTTTGTTTCTCTCTTTCTGCCATTTCTTTTCAATCTTTCTCATTTTTCTCGTACCTTCCCAACTTCCTGTCGGCTTTGTTAGTCTCGCCCACTGGCTGCTTTTATTCCACTTTAATCCAAACAAACAAGAAAACTAAAAAAGGTTATTAAACTGTGTGTTTATTTTCAACAAAGATGCTCATGGCTCTTATTTGCGGGTCGGAAAATAAGGGGGGGGGGGGGTGTTCTTCCAAAGGATGGCCAACTTGGCAAAGACACCCCATTTGAAGAATAAACGAGTAGAGGGAATGGGGGGATATATCGAAATATCTTGTTGGCCCTAACTTTGTACAGAACTATTGCAACATAAATTGAAAAAAAAACTTGACAAATGACTTGCACATGACCAAAATAAGGTTGCAAACCAATTGATTAAACAATATTTTACATAAACTTATATGGCTGAGTGTTGAATATTTTAGTTTGGAATTCTTGAAATATTTTAGGACTTTTGTTACGATTCAATCACCAGCTGTTGGCGATAATTAACTAATATGCTAGCATGTTCGCAGGTGGAATTGATGAGAAATCCAACAGTGGCAGTAAACTAATGTTTGCAAATGAAATTGTGTCCGGTTAACTGATATGTTGAAGTTGTAACTTTACATATTTTTTTTAGCTAGCTTGCTAACAATGTTTTTTTTTTGTAGGATAGACAACGCATTTAATCTGTTACTGAACTCGTTTAAATGTAAAATGGCTGCTCTGAGTAGCTTTTTTTTCTCTCTGCTTCAATCAAAAGCACCCTCTGACTGATTCATTTATTGTAACGCAAATATCATCCAAATCCACTGGCCCCCCCGGCGGCCCTTTTGTCTTTTCCACGTCGCCGCCAAGCGAACGGACGGCGACAGAAGTAACGCCTTTCAAAATGGACGCAGCCAACTCGCTTTCCGACGGACAATACAACGGAAATAAGTTACGCAAATGACAAAGGAGAGACTAAAAGTAGCGCGTCGGATGGCCAAAACGCAGGAAAATTACCCTTCAGGCACTGCGGATCGGGGGGCGTCGACGGTTCACTTCTTACGGTTTCTGGTTCTTTTCTTCTTCTCCTGGGGCGGCGGCGGCGCCGCTTGCTGTTTGGGAGCTTCTCGTTGGACATCCTGCAGCATCTTGACGGCGGCAGAGTTGCCGGGCTCCACCTCCAGGAGTTCTTTCAGGTCTCGGACGCACGCCGTCGTGTTCTGGAGACAAAAATATGCGTTCTTTTCTTTTCAAAACCCATAAAATGATATTTTGACGGGAGTGCGAAATTTGCCTTTACCTGGAGCTCTTTGTAGGCCTGCGCCCGTCGGTAGAGCGCCTTGATGTTGGCGGCGTCCAGAGCCAGCGCCGCGTCACAGTCGCGGACGGCCTCGCGGTAGCGCCCCAGAGCTAGATAGCACAGCGCCCTGTTTCCGCGGGAACAAAAAAAAACAAGTTAGTCGACGTCCGTGAGCCGCCACGCTTTGGGTACCCACCGATTGGTGAAGGCGGCGGGCTCTTTGTTGTGGCACAGAATGCTCTGCGTGTACTTGTCGACGGCGGCCACGTGCTGGCCTTGCTTGACCAAGGCGTTGCCTTGCTCTCTGAGCGCCCCGGCCCGCCGGGCGCCCTCGGCGGGGACGTCGCCCCCCGCCGCCGCCGTCGTCGGCGTTACAGTCGGCGCCGCGCGGCTCATCTTCTCGCGGACCGCCAGGGGTACCATCGGGATGGCGGGGAGTTTCTGGCGCCACGCCGGACCGTCCGCCTCCGTTAGCGCTTTGGTCATCCTGAGGAACGGTGGGAACCAAGTCAAGCGTGTAGTCATGGTGCGGGGACACACGAGGGCGCCGTTTCCCAGCCCGCAGCGACTCACCTGTTGGCCCCATCGTGCGCCGCCACTATGTTGGCGTCCAGCTGCAAGACCGTCTTGTAGTCCACGTAGGCCTGGCGGTAGCGCTCCTGGGCCTCGGACGCGGCGGCCCGGCGGAGCAGAGACTTGACGTTGAACGGTACCAACTCCAGAGAACTGGCGGGGGAGCGGAAGCGGGTCGTCAACACAAATCGTTGGACGACGCCGGTCCGACGGCTGAAGGAAAGCACGTGGAATAGGCGAGGTCAGCGGATTGGCGCTTACTCACGTGTTGCAGTCCTTGGAACACTCGGTACAGTTTCCTTCTTTGAGGTAGCTAGCGGCGCGGTTGGAGTGCAAAATGCTCAAGTCCTCCACATTTTTGGGATCTGAAAGAATGAAAGGCAATCAAACGCAAGCAAACCTCGAAGTACGATTCATGGTCAAATGAAAAAAAAGTCGCAGGAAAAATTGAAATAAAGAAAATTGTGTTTAAAAATATCCGAAAACTAGAAAATCCTCAATAATAAAACGAATCAGGGGAAAATATATCAGATAGTTTATTTGACAATATAATAGCAGATATTTTTGAATCAATTAAAATCACTCTTTGAAAATATGAAATGAAAAAAAGATGAAACTCCCTTTTCCTTCATTTGATTTTGAATACTTTTGTATTCCATTTTTTATTGTTGTTTGTCAAGAGCAGGTGAGTGAGTAGGTGACCAACATGTTTTAATTCTGCCTAGCAACGGTATATGTTGCCTTCGTGGCACCTCGGGGGAAGGTCCCAAATAATGTTTTACTTGAGTTCATTAGTGGAAGTTGAATGATTATAGTAGCAATGTAATAGAGTAGATAGAAAGGGAAGTCTACTCACTCGACTTGTGCAGCTCGACGATAGCCAGGCTGTAGAAGCGGGTGGCCTCTCCGTACTGGCCCGCCTTGAAGAACTGGTTTCCGGCTTGCTTCAGTTCGTTCCACGACCTCGCCTTCGTTTTCTGACTCATTCTCGCTTCCCTGCTTTCGGGGAATTCAAAACTCAGTTCACGCGACAACTATCTATCTTCCAAAATATGCGTCTCAAATCACATTGGTGAACATTTCCAATTCATTCAGGGGAAACAAATCCTAATTCCTAAAACGAGACCAAGAAATGCTCTGTCAACAAAACAGTAAGCAATTTATAACAAGGCGCGTTTTGTGCTGTGAAATAAGAAAAAAAATCATGTCAAACACGGCGCGTGAATTCACATGTAGCTATGTCATGCTAACCATGACCAGTGTTTTCCTAATGTGAGCTAACCCGAATGGAAGCTAAGCGACACACTTCCGGTTGCGAGCTAGGCTAATACATACATATAAACGGAGCCTAAAAGCTAATCTACGCGGCCCACTTCCGCTTGCTAGCCTAGATGGGAGCTAACACCGGCGTGCAACCGTATCACTCACCGGCTTTCGCGGTGTCTTCGGCGGGGAAAGTTGACGGGCGGCGCGTTACGCTTAAAATGTCCTTTATTGGGAAAGGTGGAGAATACAAAGGCATTCCTCCAAGGGCTTTTTCTTTGTTTCTACCTCCTTTCTGGTTGGGAGGCTGTTGTTCCGCCTGAGGTGCTAGCGCTAAATGCGGCGAAGAGGGGGGCGATCGTCCGGAACTTTCCGGCCGGCTGTGCTCACTTGTCAGCGGGAGGACGATGACGCTTGTGACGGCTCGAGGGGGTTGGTTCTTCTCACGATGCGTTCTCGTGCCATGGGAAATTAGGAGTATGTACTACTTGCGGCCTAACGACGTGTTTGAGGGGATCTATTATGAAAAATTGATTTTAATCAATGTTTATAGTAAATAGTAAACATTCAACTCATGGTTCACCATAGACGGCGCTTAATGTCCAATTCATTGTGATTTGGGGATGCTAATTCAAGGTCTTGCGCAGTAACAATAAAACAATGTTATTTTTTAATTCATAAGTACATAGTATAGAGAAAACGGTTAAACATTCCTTGTTGTAGTTTTTTTATTCATAAAGAGCCATTTTCAAGTGTTAAAATGGATTTGTAAATGGCTCACTTTTGAAACGATGAAGCACCCCTTTCTATTAAAAAAAAACAACATTTGTGAGCAGATAGGATAGAATTTGAAAGCAAACGATTATGGTCTCACGATGAAGGTGACGTAGCCATGGAAATCTTTAGAAATGTCCGAGGTGATGTGGGCCAAAATCATTTTGGGTCCCGCCTTGTACGGCGTGAATGGAAATCGGACGCGGACGCGAGTGTTGGGCCTCAGGTTGGGAAGACTGAAATAGAGAGAGAGGAAAAAAAAACATGACATCGGAAAGTGCAATCATGATCTAAAACCAAAGAGTGTCGAAATCAAAATGAAAGTACTACTAGGTCGGAGTTACCTGAGAGGCATTTCCTCGCGGAAGATGCCGCTTCCCGCCAAGGTGAGCGTCATGCCCGTCAGGGTCTCCTGGAGGGGGTTCAGGAAGGCCACCTCTCCCCACGCCGCCCAGTTCCGTCGGACGCCTCTGTCAACCTGCCGGGCGCGGGTTCAAAGCCCAAATGAGTTACAAGTCAGCCAAAATAGACAGCAAGTGTCCCAAAAGCATCAGAATGGGACCAGAAAGTCGCCACCCGCGATTGACTTTCCCGGGCCACACAAAATGAGGCGGCGGGCCACATTTGGGCCCCCCGGGACGCCGCTTTAACACTGGCGCCTTGACGGTCGCGCTTACCGTGACAAGGACGGGGGGGTCCCGTAGGACCACGTTGTCCTCGGCCAGGTAGGTTTTTTGCGGGTGGCGTTTGTCCGTCACCATGGCCGAAACCTTCAAGCTGTCGGCGTGGAGCATGTGCTTGTAGTAGGAAGTCACGGGGATGCGGATGGCTACGGAAAGCTCTGCAACACAACAACAAAAAGTCAAGCAAGACCTCTCATTTGAGATCATATCTGTCTTGATTGTATTTTGGTTTGTTTTTTTTTTTACCCGCGGAAGGCTTGAGCGTCTCCTCTCTGACTCCCGATTGGACCGCGGCCACAAAGGTGCCGTTGAAGCGGAAGGCCTCCACGGTGACGTGGATGCGCAGGTTACGATCCACCGCGCTCTCGCTGCTCAGCAGCAAGTTGACTTGCACGTCCCGGCCGTATTCGGGGACGCTAACGTCCTCAAAGCGCATGGTGAGTTTCGGCGGCGGCGCCAGCGGGGGTTGTCCGTCCGGGGCCGAGCCGTCGCCCCCGCCTCCGATGCTCTCTTTGTCGTCGCTCATGGCGTACTTGAAGACGGCACGCTCTTCTTCAGAGCCTGAAAAATGAAAGAAATTCAATTGGGATCAGAAAAACATTGTCAGTCATTTTCGGTTTCAAGTATTTATCTATAGTATATATACAAAAACAAGGGGAAAATATGAGAATAAATAAAAAAACTAGTATTCAAATAGTCATAAAATAAAAGTGAAAATACTAGGGGCGTGGCTTTCCCCCCCCCCCCCCCCGTGACTCACCTTCCTGGTGTTTGTAGGTGTCGGTGATGGTGACCCTCTGGTCCGATCCCACCGCTTTGGTGGAGATCTTCTTTCCCACGCGCTTGCTGTTGGAGGTCATGGCCACCAGGGTGCCGTCGGCCTTGACCTGAAACAAAGACAACGTTTGGACCTTTTTAAGCCCCGCCCTCGGAATGCCCGGCGGCCTCCGCTCACCAGCCAGTCCACGCAGTCAGCGTTGACTTCGGCGAAGACGAAGGGGACGTCGTACGGGAGCTCCGTCTCGCCGCGGAAGACGGCCGAGACGGAGGCGGGCCCGCACTGGTACAAGCCTGACGGCGGCGGGAGACGGCCACGCTCGTCCGTCAACGGCGCTCGGCACGGGGGCTTCCGTCCCAGAAGGGCTACTAGGCCTAACCCTAACCCCCGTACCGTCGCTGGGCTCCTGCGGCGTGGCGTCCAGAACTTGCCAGCCGTCGTAGTCGCCGCCGGCCTTCAGGTCGGGCCGCTTCATCCAGGACTCCACCCACACGTGGTAGTTCCTGGCGCACGCGTACACCAAACGTCTGGCCGGGCTCTGCTAGCGAGACCCGCTAGACTCGCCCAAGGGGCTGGCTCACCAAATACTGTCCGGGGACTCCTTGTGCTCGGCGCCCCGGTCGGCGTGGTACACGTCGATGGTGAGGTTGGAGTCGGTGTCGTGCGCCGAGGCAAAGTTGGTGACCACGCGGGTGGGCACGCCCAGCAGACGCATGACTGGATGGAGAGACCCCGCCCCTTTGGCCTCACTTCCCCAACACTTGAGACGACGGCGCGACGGCGACGTTACCCGAACAAACGATGCCGGCAAAGACCCAGCATTGTCCGTACTTGACCGGGCGGCCGCTCTTCTTCCACCTGGCCAGGATGTCGTGGCTGCCGCTCCAGTGGGACGGCGACAGGCCGCCGGCGAAAGAGTTCGACCAGTTGCCCGCCAGCACGCCGCCGTCGTCGGTGTTGTTCACCTGTCGGAAGGGGAATTGCCGTCCCGTTGGCTCCCAAAAAAGGGGAAAGGGCCCCACACTGGACCCTTACCATGGCGCTGACCAAGCGGCCCACGTAGGCGGGGTCGCCGCGGGCCGCCAGATCGCTGGCGGGGTTCTCTCTGTACTTGAGGTTCCTGTCCAGGATCTGAAGGCAAATGTCTACCATGTCGTCTTCGAACTGAAAAAGAAGGAAGAAGGGCAATGGAGCCGCGATGTGGGGTCGACCGGCCGGCGAGTGGGATTTCGTACGTGTCCGTAGTCCCAGGTCAAAGGCAATATGTAATCGGAGCTTCCCCGGAAGATGACTCCGCGTTCATTCAGCACGTACTCGTGTCTCTCCCGCTCGTCCGACATGAAAACGGAATCCCCTGCGCGGAGCGCAAACATTTGGAAATGAATGGCTTTTGCTTTTTGAAATGTCATTAACTCCGTCAACAAGTGCATTAAGAATTTGAATTTTGGCGCCCTCTGGCGTTGTCAATGGGTATCAGGTCTAGACCTCCAATGCATGACCACTTCCACTCACTTTTTAGTCTTATTCCAAGGCAATGTCAGTCTTTCACTGACATTGAGAGTTACGGACATGAAGGCTGGTCACCCCAAATTGGACCGGAGGAACGTACCCGAGAACCAGGGGTTGAAGAGCAGCACGAAGGTGGCCAGCGTCTCCTCCTGGTCCCACAGCGAGGCGTCCAGAGCGTACTTGCCCACGGGGGCGTCGGCGGGCGCCGTCAGCAGCACCGCCGGGGCCGAGGGGGCGGAGCCGGCCTCCAGCACCGCCTTCCACGAGGACGGCCCGCCCGTCGGCAAGCCCGTCGGATCGGACACGGCGAAGCGACAGCGGGTGCCCTTCTCCTCCGACGAGGCGTCTTTGCCTGGCGGACATTTAAAAGGCCAAATGGTCAATGGAGAAAATGTCTGCTGCTAAATGTCATCCTCATACCACTTCTTTCTTTCATTATTATCATACAAATAGAAGATTAGAAGGAGACAGTGTCATTCATTAAAGATGAGTATGTACTCTTTGAAAATGTAAAAAGTGGTAAATACAGGAATCAGCGTGGATTTTCATATTTATATTTTATTCAATAAATACATAAAAATTGGATCATTTTTAAACTATTATGAAAAAAGTGACTCTTTTTCAGTGATGTCATGCTTAAGAAATGTGTAAAAAGTACATCAAAAACAAAATACTAATGATTACCCTTTCAAAAATTCACCTGCATCTAAATGAAAACCTTTCCTCGATTTCAAAGAGATTTTTTTTTTGGTTGCACTTTTGAAATGACTCAAAAAGAGAGTGAAAGCGTAACAATCTTACCGCCGGTGTAAACGACAAAGGCCAGGGAATCCTCGCCACTCCAGAAAGGCTTGCTCAATTTCAGGGTGACCTTGAAGGATTGACCTCGCCGGACGACCAATCGATCTGGTGGAAGCTCGCCGGTCCGGTGCGCCTCGTTGTTGCTCTCGGCGTGGACGTCCACGCCCTTGAAGACTGACACAAAAGCACCCCGTTAATTTCAGATGCCAAAGAGATAAGTTAAGGCAAACATATATTCTAAATCTAAAAAGATTCTATCTGAAGTGGGCCGGCCCACATAAAATCAAGTTGACGTTAAATGGGGCCGCCAATCAAGCCAAGAGTGTGACTGACACCCTTGCAATATTTCAAAATGTCTTTCTCTCAATATCAAACGTTTACGTCAATGCCAAGCCTTCCTTCCACTTTGGAATGTGTTGGGGACACAGACCGAATGTGGACTTGGAGATGTCCCAAGACCCGAAGCTAACGCTAACCTTTGAGTCAGTGGTGCTGTTTTCTTCCCGTTTGTTTGGTGCCAATAGCAAAAACAAGACCGCTCATGTTAGACATTTATTACCCTTATTATTGTTTTAAAGATGCACATCCAAAATTAAAAAAAAAACTGAATACACTTCTCATGCGTGTCTAAAAAAATCAATTTTTACGGGAATAAATACATTGAGTGGCTTTGGCAAAGTGGACTTTTCAGATTGTATTCTTTGAAAACTTCAGATGCTTAAAAGAGGTCCGCATTGAATGTGATAAATCATGAGCATAGGTGGAAATAGGAGATGATTTGCAACTCACCCGAGGAGCTCATCGTTGCAAGGCGACGTGCTTGTGTTGCTTGATTGAAAGGTGGCAGTGGAGATAGCTAAGCCTGCAAAGCACAAGAGGCCTACTGGCAAGCACACACTCGTTTTATGGCGGCGGCGCAGCCGGAAGAGAGCGAGTCAGTCCGGTTTCAACCGCGGCGTCCTTTCAATCTCATCTTAACTACAATCGGGAAACATTAACGTTAAACCCACGCAAGAGTACGACTCCGTACAGTCAACTTATTATTATTTTTTTTTTTATCTTCCTGGAGAACAACATTGTTGTGAAATGAACTTCAAATGTCAACTTGAAGATAATGTTGGACTTTTTTTTTTTAACTATTTTCACCATGGACACATTTGACCAAATTTCACGCGACGAAGCGCAAGTGGATTTGGGGGGCGACTTTTCGACAACAAAAATGTCTATAAATCAGCGCTTCTTGTGTATTCTGGTACGGCTTCTTGAGACTTTAGTGATAGGTGGACTCATTAGGGATATAAATGGCAAATTTCATGGGGCCGAGTGGGCGAAATTCCTTTTTTTGAACAATTCCGGGACACGTTAAGCGTGACGGAAGGCCCTGGGAATGGCCAAAATGGCCGACTTAGCACATCTATTCGGGCTTGTCCCGTTGAGACTTTTTTGGGGGGTCCCCTCGTAAAAAAAAGCGATCTTGCTGACCTGCATTTGTGGAAAATGCCATTTTTGACTGGCACTCGTTGTCCATTTCCACTGTGACCCACACAAAATCGGTCAACTTTTTCAACGACAATTTATTTGAGCGCGGCAAAAAAAAAAAAAGACTAACTAAATTTACATGTTCATCTTTGGGCGCCATCGACCAGGTTAGACGTCCAATCCTCCACGCACCATTCCAATGATGTGGCGTCCAATCATCCTTCTGCTGTGAAATGACACGAGTTGAAGACTAGTTTAGGACTAGTAAACGTCCAATCCATTTGAAGTGGGAGGATGGCGGCGATGTCATCGCTCCGGCTTTAAACGGATTGGACGTCTAGCGTCGTCGATGGACACAAATATACATCAAGCATTGGAGGAATACAAAAAAAAAAAATCATTTGGAGGTTAGTAGCCAATCAAAAATAAATACATCCAATTTGTTGGTTTATCTCATTCTTTCATTGTCTTTTTAAGCATTAAAAAATGAAAGGGCTTTTTTCTGAAAGTTTGGACACGCCTCTTTTGCAGTTGACATTTTTATACTTGGTTTTAAAGGGTTAATATTACATTCACGTTCTTATGCATGACTCCAATGCTTTCGTTTTTTTTTTTTTTAATGTTCATTTGTTCACCTTAGAAGTCACTTCTCCCCACCAGGGAGGCAGGGGGGTGCCGGAGCATTTGCGTAAGGTGTTAAATGCCGTCTTTAGCCGTCTTTAGGCGTCCTCCCGGATGACATTGTTGGCTTTCTGCAGGTTGTGGTCTACGGCTCCGTCCAAGAACTGAACCCAGGACACCTGGTCTTCGCCGCAGATGTGATTGGACCTGCTTTTCCGGGGATTTCGAGAGAGAGACGGCGATGTAAAAGCCACACGAAAGCGAGATACCGCTGACACGCCTAAAGAATGGAGCTTAAACGCTTGCTATGCAAAAATGCACCCAGCTCAGGTCATCTTACCTTGAAACTGGTTCGCCACAACTTCTCGGCAGGCATAATTAAAGGTGTCAATCAACATCCCCTGACCCCAACCCTATCAAGGGGTCCAATTTGTACAAAAAAAATCATTTTTCTCTATGACTCGGCTTGTTTTTTGGTGCTCGTTAGGCTCATAGCAAAATAAAAATTTAAAAAATATATATATTTGAAAAAGTAGCAGTCACCTGATGATGGCCAGAAGTTCCTTCAATAACGTGGCCAGTTTGAACACCTGCCAAAAAAAATGAAATGAAAAGACCAGCATGATTTCAGACAATTACATGACAATTTTGGTGTAAAAAGCTGAAGGGAAAATGGATGTAAAAATTGAGAAAAATGAATTGATGACAGTCTAGCGTCGTAAATCTATCGCCAAATTGGATTTGCGAAACATTGAACATGTACCGACAAGAACATTTGAACATTTCTTTCCAAATGGTAGAATTTGGCGTAACTTAACAAACATGTCAAAAAGAATCAAAACAAGTTGATGGATGAACTCGCATGAATGTTTTGGAAGGGGTTTTTTTTTTTTTTTTTTTGAGTGAGGTGTGGCTTCAAATGAGGTGCAAGAATTAGTGGCATGTGTGCCACAAGGTGTGGAATTCAAAGAGAATAATTACAAAAAGATTTGAAACACTACTTCAGCCAATTACTACCATTGTCAAGATAATGATTGTGTGTGTGTGTGTGTGTGTGTGTGTGTGTGTGTGTGTGTGTGTGTGTGTGTGTGTGTGTGTGTGCGCGCGCTTGTTCCGCTTACATAATTTTCCACTTCATTGTAGTCCACAGGTGGGTAGAGGCACAAAGCCAAGTCATCAACTCTGTCAAAAAAAAAAATGAAATATACATTTCAACACATTTACATTAAACATTACATTTCAAAATAAAACAATCGTACAAATCATTGTGGAAAATATTGATCACAATTTCTTAAGTGATCACATCTTGATCTAATGAACCCGTTTTTAAATGTCACCTTTCTGCATGGAAAAATGCCCAATGATTTATTTGACTTGATGGTTATGTGAAAAATGTTGTGGGCGAATGACTTTGTGGACTATTAATTTACTCCTTATTAATTGATCGATTTGTGCACTTTACGGTGAGGCTTTAAAAGCTCATTATAGCTGTATAATGACAATTCAATGCAATTTTGGGGGCGTGGCCGCATTTCGCTTGCAAACAAAGAATTTGTCAAACGGGGAGGCAATTGAAAAATAATAACCAAGGTTGTTGTACCCGGGGCTGATTTGCTTGACGCCGTCCACCAGGCGGTCCAGCTGCTCCACCAATTGCGGCAGGCCGGCGTCCCCGCGGGCCCCGACGGCCGTGGTGCTCTTCCTCAGGCAGGCGGCGGCCGTCTTCATCAGCCCCCGGCAGGCGGCGACCAGTCGGCGGTCACGTTCCGAAAGCCAGTGGTCCGGCGACTCCTCGCCGTCGCCGAATGGCTCGTGGGGCTCGGACGACGCCTGGCGGGCAAACGGCGGCGTTGGCGCGTCCAGCGTGACTGGGGTCGGATGGGTCGGGGTCGCACCTGTTCCAATTCTTCGACGGCGTCCTTGACGATGGCGGTCTGACCCCTCAGGATCAGCAACGCCGCGGCTTTATTGTCTGACAAAAAGCCACAAATGGATGGGCAGTATTGCAAGGACGCGTATTTAAGGACCTAAAAAAATGGGCCATAAATCCACTAGCAAAAGAATGGTTTGGCAGACTAACCTCTGGGCAGGCAGCTAAAGGCGTCGCACGCCGACCACACGCCCCCCGTCGACGTCAACTGCTCCTGACTCAAACTGGTACAATTGGGGTCGTGGATTCAATTCCGGTTATATTCTCCAAGACCGCCCGCCACGCGCATACCTTTGTAGCGGAGAATTGAGGATGACCTCCAGCAGCTGCGTCACCCCTTCCAGAACTTGTACGGTGGCGTCCTGGACGTGGCTCCGCAGACAGACGCCTGACAGACAAAAACAAAGGATTTTCTGGTGAAATTCCAAAGCAAAACTCTCACTTTCCTTGATCATTCAAGTAGTATTGTATTGGTTACACGCCCCACGCTTATCTCGAAAGTCTACTCATTACTACACTCTAGTGGTCCAAATAGGTACACGACACACACCCAACTAATATTCAAAACTAACGGCCAATTTGGACCGCGGCAGGGGAACCTTTAAATGGAGTCAGAACACAAAAGTATTAGGGCTGTAAAAATATAAACACTATTTTGTTGGATGGATAGCATTGCATGGCAAAGCATCCTGGCCACAGGAATAACCACATTTCCCAGCATTTGGCTATAAACACCACTGACACAAAATGGCGGAACAATCATTTGACCTAGCATTCGTGTTACCTTGGCTCTTGGGAAGCCAGTAATAAACGGTGGCGAGGCTGAGAACGCCCTTGAGCAGCGACTCGGCTAGCTTTTCTCCGTCCTGTGGGACAAAAAGACAAAAGGAAAAAGACGTTTGCCGTGCCACCGGTCATCAAAATGTCTGTGCTAGGCTAGCTAACCTGCTGTGACGGTAACGGCGGTTTGGAGAAGGCCAGACTGATTTTGGTGGCTTCCTGGGACACCGCCTTCACTGCCTGGTCTGCAACAAGCGATATTGATTGGGGTTAAATTGTGGACTTTATTTTGACGGAAAATGTGACGCAGAGTACTCAACTCAAAGTGTCCCAAAAGTTGGAGAGGTCGAAGTCTCCGTCTGACTCGTTGGACTCGCCATCTAAGACAGAAACATACATGTTAGCATCTTAGCTAACGTCATTACAGACGAACCACATGCTCATAAATGATAACAATTGATGTTTAGAGAGGCAAATAAATGTATAAAATTCAAACGCAGTTGAGTGTTTTGTGTATGGGAAAATGAAATGAGTGCAAAAAGTACAACACAATTTAAGGCTGCTGTTCGCTATCCATTACCTCTTTACATTATATTAATAGATTACTCATTATATAAAACCAAAACACGGGTTTGATTACTTATTATATAACACCAACACGTGAAGTTTAGCGCTATTTATCGAAAAAACGAAAAAAAAATCTATAAAAACAATTCAAATCGATGATTTTTTTCAAATGTTACGGTATGCTACATACTAAATCCTGTGGCGGGAAAATTTTATCTTATAGACAGTCTTGTGGATAACAAGCTAAGCTACTCCGTAGCCTCCTGTTCAATTGTTACGTTTGAAATGAAACAATTGACATTTTTAGAACATGTAACCGCACGCTTATTAAGACCACTTGTCAAAATTAGGTTAGCATTTTAGTTGTAAGTTACGTTGAACCAGTGACAACAGCCTGTCGTACTACCTCAATGCTAATTACGCTAACGCTAGCATTTTATAAATGTGCGCCACACCAACCTCCAACCCGAGCTGTCACGCACTTGACGGACTGAAGCAGGTTACGTAGTGGCACGCTGACGTTTTGAGCCGCATTGTCTCCGGCTTCCATGTCGGGGGGAAATGAAAAGCGAAGATTCCCGTCAGACGTGTTGTTGTTGTGGAACACAAACTTTCGGAGAACATGGGGACGCCAAAAGAAAAGACTCAGCCGGAAGTTGGTATTCCGGAAGTTTTTGTTCAAAAGGTAAACGCTTCAGCGCCGTCATGTGGTCATTTGTGTAAGCGCGACACATTAACAATGTGCTTCCATCCTGGTCAATGCAAACTAGGTTTTTTTCAATATTTGCAGAGTTATTTGTTTACACTGCCAAAATTAACCTTCTTTTTATATTATTTATGGGTATGTTACGATCCAATAATTCTTCCATATTTACACCATGAACTCATTAGTTGCTGACGGCACTAGATGAAACATTATCAGCTCTATTTAAAAAAAAATCAAATAGTACATAAAAATATCCAAACTAAAATGCGTGTCACGAAATGGGAAGTGAGGACTTGTGCTGCCCCCAGACAGCGTGACCTCATCATGCACTGACGCTGCTGCAATGCTGGGATGTCGTTTTGTTATTGCCAGCTTTTCCACTCTGTCACATGACCTAACGTTATGTCATCGTCTTTTTTTGATGGGCAAAATGATGATTTTAATTTGAACGTTTATTGCAATTATTTCTTTATTCTAAATCTATTTTCGCTTCACATTTTTCCAAATTTCTCTTAAGCTTTAGATAGATGTTTCAATTCATTAGAAATGTTTACCCATGATGATAAAATGAATAACATCTATTCATTTGAATACTTTTAAAAGAATATAATTAAAATTAAATCACACCAATCCGCTTGATGCACCTAAGTTTAAACTAATTTTGTAAATGAAACGTACTTTCACTTATGACGTCACACCAAGACCACCAAAGCACCTCGACTTTCCCTAATTTTGTCACGCGACTACACTAATTAAGTGGCTTCCCATTTTTCTAGGCGCATGCGCAAAGAGAGGGAGAGAGAGGGAGATAGAGCGAGGGAGAGCGAGAGACAGTAGACAGTCTACTGACTCCCTCGCCAGACGTCTGCTTTTCAGTTGAGTTGCCGGTCACACGGCGGAAAACACGGAAGAATCGGTACAGCCGGTACCGATACACAGCTACTAGATAGAGTGAAAGATATCGAGCAAGAGAAAAAGAGAGTGATAGAGACAGAGAAAGAGAGAGAAAGAAAAAGAGATGGAGTGATGAGAGAGTAAATGTTACAACTTTTCATGGGCGTCCTGAACGCAACAGCCGCCAATGTCGCGTTTGCGTGCGGATGCGCGCGCCTCAGCTCCGTGCACGTCATGGACGTCAGTGAGTATAAAACGATGATATCGTGATGGCGATCGGGATGAATATGATATTCTTCGTCCTCTGTGACTGTCGCTTGGAACTTTCAGGCTGTTTCTTTGCCCTGCTTTCTCTTCTGAGACGTCAAGTTGGACGTCGCGTGATCTCGCGAGACTTTGCGAAGGTTCAAGTTGCAGAAAAACTCGGTGTTGTGTGCGTGTGTATCTCCATGATTATCCACGAGGAACCGTATTCTTTCACTTTATGATTTTTACTTAATGTGTGTTTGTTTAACTCATTGCCTGCCATTGACGGCAATAGACGTCCAATTCATGTTGACTTTTACGTTGGGAACCTCCATGTCAAAACAACCAATAACTCTTAGCCAGGGGCCAATTACAGACTTGAGTTAACCTAGCATGCATTTTTTGAGGATGTGGGAGGAAAGCAGAGTACCCGGAGAAAACCCACGTGAGCCCGGGGAGAACAGGCAAACTCCAAATGTGTCATCTTTCTATCTTTGTCATGTTCCGGTAGCTTCTGATGTCTGTCAATGTTTTGACTTGATGAAGGTGTCCCAATACTTCCTCCGTCTAACTTACATCCTGGGAGTTACTGCTTCTAATTGCATGCTAACACACACGCACGCACGCACGCACGCGCACACGCACACACACACACACACACACACACACGCACACACACACACGTGCACACACGTGCACGCACCTGTTCCGGGTGAATGAGTAGCTCGTCAAAAGAACGTGACATCAGCGTTACTCACAGGCTAGCTAGACGCCCGCCGCCCTCGCCCTGCCTTTTAGAAGTACGTCTTCACCTCTTTGTCCTTCTCAGACGGATGACATCATCACTCGGCAGGGAGTGTGTGCTTTTAAAAAAAATTGGGCCCGGGGCCACTCCGTATTTATTTGTCCAAAGAAGCTGACATTTGGCGTCTAGTTTCAAGGAGTCACAAAATTCAAAATTCAGCCCCGTATTGGGCAGCGTGACATTTGGTGAACCCGTGTATCAATGGTAGACCTGTAAAAAAGTCTTGCAAGAAGCCATGCTGAAAAAAAAGGGAAAGTCGGCCATTTTGGTTTCAAGAAGACATTTTGCAAGTCTTTGGCTACATCAAGAAGTATGGTCATTCTTTTTAAAAATGCAGCCCCAGAAGCCAGTTGCATCTAGCAGCATAAAATATGGTGGGGGTGTCGGTCACGAGTAGACGCACAAAAAAGTCTCTTGAAGCCATTTGAAAAGATGCTCAGAAAGTCTGCCATTTTGCTTGGAAGTCAGCCTTTGGCCTCCTATTGGTCCTAAAATGCAGACAAAGCTAGCTTGACTGAAAAACATGACATTTGGTGGGAATTCCGACCGGGAATAAACGTACAAAAAACGTCTCAAGAAGGCGTGTTGAAATGTGTAGCTGTCATTTTAGCAAAAGTAAATTTAGTGAGGAAAAGTATAGCCCAATTTGACAAATGTCCATTTAGGAGCAAGCAGACAAAAATGCTAAACACAAAAAAACAGGCCTCCTCCTGTCATTGAGCTCTCAGCTGTTTTTTTTTTTTTTTTTTTGTCCGTCTAGACGGCGGCGCCGCCGTGCGCCGCCACAAAAGCGGCGAGTCGCGTCGCGGGTGCAAAGGAGGGCCGCTGCGTGCACACCATCTGCATACTTACGCTTCTCTGAATTGGTTTAGAACCCACAGGCGTCCAATCTGTCAAAACTGGCAGCCCACAAAGTCATGTTCACTGCCATCCCTCCCACTTACAATTGATTGGACATCCGTGGGAAGCCATGAATTTATCCGGGGTCACTTCCTGTACATTTTGGGACATTGACGGGTCACTTTGTGCTGATTTTGAGCCACTTTCTGTTGATCTTGGGGCGTTTCTTGTATAATATGGGAAAATACGTCATATACATATTAAGACTGAAAATGAATAAAAAATAAAAAAAGGAGATGATTAGAAATCAAACAAGAAATAAAGGAACTCATATCACTTGAGGCTATGGCTTTTAACTGAAGTTTTAGGAGATAAAAAAATATTATTAATAAAGAATCAAATCATCTCAAATTCAATGTCACCATAAGTGATTATTAAGTGTCTTTTGGAACACACACACACACACACATCATTTAAATTTGAAAGGGTGTGAAGTCAGACGGGGCATGTCTGACGGCCTCTGTGTGTGTGTGTGTGTGTGTGTATAGTCTGGTTCTTTCTGGCTAGAATCCTAATGAGGCACACACACACACACACACACTTGCAGAATTGTGAGAAAAGAAGACACCCAGACGAACAGCTCATGAAAACGAGCTAACATTTTCCTCCGTTTCATCCATTGACAAACACGCCAAAGTCCATTCGCCGCATTTTGCACGTTTCCCCCCAGGCTCGTGCGGCTTTTCTCCCGGTACTCCGCTTTCTTCCCACATCCCCCAAAACAGGCACGCAAGGCTAATGCTATGCTAAATGGGCCCTAGTTGTTGGTCTCTCCGTGCCCCGTAATTGCCGTTTCACAGCCGGGATGGGCTCCGGCACCCTCGGCGAGCCTTTTCTGAGCCGCCCAAAATGTGTGGGAGTTTTTCCCAGCAGTTTTCCCACACTTGTTGGCGCACCGTGAGAGCAAAGTCACCAAAGTGTCCTCTCGTATGTCCTACGTAGGCTTTTCTCATGGAAATTGCTCAGGGAACTGCCTGACCCGCAACCTCACACACACACACACACATGAACACACACTTACACTTACACACACACATACACACACTCAGCTGTCTGCCGAGTCACGGCGAAAGTGGGAGGAGCTTCTGTCCCTTCATTTTTCACCTTTGTTTGCCATTGACTGTTTTTTTTGTCTGTTTTGGCCTTCAGGAAGGAAGCAAATAGAAACTTTGACTGCCTAATGATTGATTATTTATCATGTTCCCCCTTGTAAATCAATAATTGTCATTTTAATCATTTTTTTCAGTTTAAATATATATAAATATATCAAAAATAATTTTGGTTTTCTACTTTATTATTGAATATCATTTTTAAAAAATCCATTTGAAATGAATAACAAATGATTATCAAACGTTTTCCCTTCAAAAAATTAAACAAACAGCTTTATATCTATAAAAAAAAAGTAAAATTTAGGGCTTTTGAGTATTCTTGTTCACTTTTTGGGCCCAAAATGAAGTAGTTTGACAAGCGGCGGTAATAAATTGCGCCGCCATCTGTCTATGCCAGACGATGTGGGTCCCCCCCCCCCCCCCCTCCCTGAACAGTGCCCCCTTTTGTCCGCAAGCAAAAGGGGACGGCGAAGGGGAATGGGGGGGGGGGGGTCGCTCAGCTGTTTCACTTTTGTGTGGGAATGCGGCTGGGAAAGAAAAAAAAAGGAGGCCAGACACTTTACGCCCGCATTTCGCACGTGTCGGGCGACCGGCCAGGACGCACAATCCAACGTCTTTTTATTTTACTTATTTTATTTATTTTTCTATTTTTTTAAAACTGGTATATTCGTAAAGGATGCATCCTTCGGTGGGGGATCACCGTCATCATCCTCAGCACATGTGTGCCGAGTTTCAAACTTGTGGTGAGTCACCCGAGACCTTTCAAAATAAATATGTCTTAAAAGGAATAGAAGAAATATGGGGGTGGGGGGATTATGGGAGAATTTTCTGGCCGTCTGTTGATCGGAAACTTTCGAAAAACATTGTTTTTCATATTTTTTTTCTAATGCTAATACGCTCATAATTGGATACAGAAATGACGTAAAGGTTTGACATTGTTTGTTTCCATATCAAACAATTGACAGACAGACATTTTTAATTGCTATAGAATATTTCAAGCCACTTTTATTGCCGTGTTTTGTCAAAAATGATATTGTCACGTAATTACACACTTATTAGCTAATTATGAAATTCATTCAAAAAATTGAAATCCGTTTTTGCAATAATAAAAAAAATCACAAACTATAATGTCATCCTGATAATGTTTTGATATAAACATTGTCATTCTGCATTAAAAAAATACAAAGGAAATTCAATTTGTTGACAATACTATCAAAATAAAACCAGCTAAAAACACTCACGAGGTCAATATTTTAACATGATATATTTTCAGAAAGGCTGCTGTTGAATGATCATGTTTCAGTGCCATTGACACCCATACAAGTCTCATTTTAAGTAGGAGGCATGAATGAAATTCACTACCGTCAAAATGTCTGTGTACGTGTGTGTGCGTGTGTGTGTGTTTGCGGTCACAGACATTTAAAGTGTGTGCTGTCTAGACAGCCGTGTCTGTGTGTGTGTGTGTGTGTTTGGGTGACCTCTGGGTGCACCGCGTTAAAAAAGAGGGTGTGTGAGTGAGGGGGAAAAAAATGTGTACGCTTGTTAGGGGGGGCGCTGGAGCGCTTCCAGCAGACTGCTGTTAGACAAAGCCGGCCTGTCTGGTGTGTGTGTGTGTGTGTGTGTGTGTTTGTCTGGTGTGTGTGTGTGTGTTAAATCCTGCTGCATCTCATCATGACAAATCATTTGCAATGTAACAAAAGCATCTTTAAAGGTCTGCTTCAAAACCCCAAAGCCTGACTTGTTGTCTTTTTTGGGGTGGGGCTTCAAGAGACCTTTTTTACTTGTGTATGTCCTCGATGGACACATTTCATGTTGTTCTGTCGCACTGGCTTGAGGAGGTGGCTTTTTTAAAAGCTTTTTTTTTTCGGGGGATTTTTGGTGGCTTTTATGAATGGATGCTCTGTAGCAATATGGCTGACTTTGAGTGGCCTTTTGGACAACATGGATGTTTAAAGAACATTCTGGTGTGATAGGAAGGCCAGTGAATTGACATAGAAATATGGCTTTGTCTCTTTAAATTGTGACTTTGTGTTAGATGTGATCAGGTTGTCAAAGTAGGAGAACAAAAACTTCTTCTCTAACCTGATATCCAAAAATCAGGGAAAACTTAATTAAGCAACCACAGGTGAAATCAATGGGCAATTATTCACAAGGACAACTCACATAGGGGAAAAAAACCCAAAATACAAAATGAAAGTATATTTTTGTAAGTTTGTGGGATGTGGTGTGAATTTTTGCGACCACGTTGAGACGCCTTTGACGTGTTTTTTTTTTTGTTTACAGCCCAGCTGGAACTGGTTCAGATGGTGCTCATCGTGGTGGTGATGCTGGTCATGGTGGTGGTGGTCACCTGCGTCCTCAACCGCTACCGCATGGCGGCGCGCTCGCCACACTTTGGACCCAGGCCATCGGCCTCGCCATCGCCGCCTCCGTGCTCGGACCATCACCTGGTCAGTCGGCCATTTTGAAAGTCGTCGCCCACTCTAGTCGACGTCCAGTTTGTCAGAACAAAAAAATGGTCGAAGTTTGACGCCGTCCGCCTGAAAATGTGTCCACCAGGAAGCGGGCGCCGGGATCCCGGGCCACGCCTTCCGCTCCGGCTTCCGGTCGGGTTTCCCCTTCCCGCGGCGCCACCCGACGGTGGACCTGCCGCCCAGCATCTCGCTGTCGGACGGGGAGGAGCCTCCGCCCTACCTGGGCCCCTGCGCCCTCCAGCTGCGGGACCCCGAGCAGCAGATGGAGCTGAACCGCGAGTCGCTGCGCCCGCCGCCCAACCGCACCGTCTTCGACTCGCTGGATCCGCCCTCGTCCTACGCCGGGTAACCTTCCTTAAGACGGCGTGATGCACATGTGTCAACGTGGCGGCCCTGGGGCCAAATCTGAGTGCCAACATTCTGTTTAAGTTTGCTAGCGTAGCGGTTCCACTCCGTTGACGTATGTTTTGCTTCACAGCGTCCAGGCGAACCGGCAGAAATTAAGGGAAGAAGCTCCGCCCACCTACAAGGAGGCCATTGGACACTGGTTCCAACAGCACGGCGCCCCGCCACTGGACGGCCAGAAGGCAAAAGAGAAATCCCAAGACCCGCGAGCTGGCTGAAAGCGCCCGGTAATCCGCCACGGCCGATCGGTCGTTTCCTGTTGCACAGCGTTCCACTTCTTGTCGAACGATTGTTACATATTTACATGTTTGTTTGTCTTCTTCAAGTATGTTTCTGTCATGTTCCCCCCCCCCCCCCAAAGTAGACCAACTAGTGTACAAAATGGTTTCTTCCTGGCTTTGTTTGACTAGCTCAGCGCCAAGTACGCTAAGTGCGGCCTTAATGTTCGTTAGCGGACGCTAACAAACGGGCTAACGAGATTCTGATGCTCCTAAACGAGCTTTGCACAAGAAAACTGCCCAACCACATCATTTCTAATCATTGAAAGATTGTTTTGGTCTTTTATTTGTTTACCTTTGTTGGTGTTTTGAGTGACAAGAGTGTTAGCGTCATGTCTGCCAGTGGAAATGGTTGGATTTTATTTATACGAAAAGAATTGCACTATTTTTTCCCCGAAAGGTCGTCCGATATATAGATTTGTCGATATATGACTGATATAGTAGAATAGTTGTTTAATTGGATAATTGGGTTGTCTTTCTTATCAATATCATCCGATATCGATCATTTTTCATGTTGTAATTTTACACCACCTAGTGGCCCTGGAGAGTAGTGGAAAAGTGACTTTAACATCTAGATTTACCAAATTAATTCATTTTCAATTGCCTGTCATCAACCTCAAATATCATATTTTGGCAATTGGCTGAATTTTTTTTTCAAAAATGTCTTAGAAAATCTCATATCGGGCGACCTGGGTTTTTTCACGTCGTTCTTGCGGAGAGATTTATCGGAAAAGGAGTTCTGTCCAATCACAGAGGCCTAAAATTCTGCCCATCGAAAGGTTAGCCTCGTTCCCATTGGTCGGGGAGGCTACGCCCCTAATCTAACGGTCTGACGGCAAAAGCCATCCAAAAACGACATCCCATTCTCCGTCCGATGGCGCGCGACCGGTCGCGGACACCCGGAAGTGTCGACAAATGACACGAGTGTCAGCCGCGACCAGTCCGCCGCGCCCAGGCCAGAGGCACTGCGGGCCCCACAAATCCGGGGCACTCGGGTCCGGTCTTTATGCAACAGCGCCCTCTGCGGGCAAGGAGGTCCGGCGGCGGGCGCTAATGCTAGCCGCTGCGGTTTCCTTGAACGCGAGGGTCGCGGCGGGTACGGAAAGACCGGACGGGTTCCGATCGGGGATTCCCGCGGCGCGGATCATGGCTGCCGATTGGGCCGGGAAGTAAAGGGGCGGGGCCAATGGCAGGTTTCATGGAAGGACAATTGTGGGCTAATTTCTAACGTATTATTTTAGCAAGGTCAAATCAATGGGTCACCTTGTCTACTAGCGATAAATGCATGATAAGTATACTTTAAAATGGCTTTGGGCGGCCATCTTGGTACAGAGCAGATTCACCTCAAAGTCAATGTCTGTATTGACATTCAAATCAATTATCGATCTTATCCACTTTCTGTTTCCACCGTCCAATGACAGAGCTCCTTCCGGTTTGTTCCGGTTTGATGATGTTTTTTTTTGTCGCAGAGAGAGCGTTGCAATACACCTGCCGTTTGCCTTTGATCTTAGCTTAGCCTAGCTTAGCTTAGTTTTTTTAAATTTTGTTTGGCATTCCCGTGTCTTCCCTTTTTGTTTTTCTATGTCCAATCCAATCACCTTTTGTCCAAGTGTCTTGCGCTCACCGCGCCGTCTTACACGCGTGTGCCTTCTGCGTTTTCATCTTATTCCGTCATTTATTATGACTATATTCATTTCTTTATGGATTTGTGGACCTTCTTATCTTCCTCACAAGAGTCGTGGGGGGTGCTAGAGCTTATCCCAGCCAACTATTGGCCCATTGGTGGCTCTCCATCACCTGCTAGCGATACTTCCGAGGTTCAACTTACATTTGTATACTTTGTAAACAAGGTTTTTTTTAATTTTTTGTTTGTAGGTAAAAATTCCCAAATCTCAATTTCAGCGTGTCCAATTGTTTTCATTCCAATTGTAACGTTTGCATTAATGTTACAAAAAAATGTTCTTCTTGTTGTGGGTTCAAATCAATTCAATTTGATATCTTGTAACATTATAAATGTCTCTTTTGATACAAGCATTTTTGTGCTTATTCACTATTTTTATGGACTGCATTACTTTGCCTTTTGTTACTATGTTGGATAATGATGTGTGTGTGTGTGTGTGTGTGTGTGTGTGTGTGTGTGTGTGTGTGTGTGTGTGTGTGTGTGTTATGTATATATAATATCCAGAAGACGAGACAAAAACAAGTTAGCAACGGTGCACTTTGCCCAATCTTACACAAGAAGGCGGACTCGCAAAGCTTTTGCGCCCAAAACATTTGTTTTTAAACTCTTTTACTTGAATTAGGGGAGGGGCTTATTATTTCCACGCAAGATCGAGTTGCGTTTTCATTTTTTCGCGCGTTTGTCTTCTGAGCCGCTTATCCTCACGAAGGTGGCGGGGGTGCCGGAGCCTATCCTGGCGAACAATGGGTGGACAGCTAAAAAAAAAAAAAATACAATCAGAGCTTTGTTTATTTAAAATGACAATGGAAGAAAGCAATACTATATATTCATAGTGAAATACACAATTCAATAAATACAATTTGATATGAATCAAATAAACTCAATCTAACAAATATTGAATACAAGTCTACATTTAAAAAAACAAAATTTACAAATATAGAAATACATATGAAGATTGAAAAAAAACATGTCATTTATGCAGTTTATTTTGAATGATAAATGATCCAATTATTTTATATATATATTATTTGTCCTGCCTCGGCCTTTCGACGGCTTCAAGTGGACTCCTGATGAACTTTGTGGTGGTGGGAGGGTCCATCTTGGCCAGAGGAAGAACAAAGTCGCAGTCTTATTTTGACTCCGGCTCCCATTGAGGTCCAATCCGTCGGCCGGAAGGCGACGGGCTCTACATCTGTCCCACCCTACGGCGAAGGAGTTCCAGCTGCCTGGCCACCTCCTCCGGCAGGTCCTCGTTGACCTGCGTGGCCAGGTACTGGCCCACGTCGTGAGCCTCCTTGCGCCAGAATTCCCCGTCCAGGGCGAAGAGCTGCTCCAGGTCCACCGACTCCCCCAGGCCCTCCAGGTTGAGGGACTGGAGGCGGGGCAGGTAGCCCACGGCGGAGGGCATGGCGCCGGCCTGCCCGTTCAGACGCCGGAACATCCAGTCCAGCACGCGGATGTTCTCGCCGAAGCCGGGCCACAGGAAGCCGGCCGTGGGACTCTTGCGGAACCAGTTGACGTGAAAGATCTTGGGCAGCTTGGCGCCCGGACGCTCCGCCATGCTCAGCCAGTGGGACAGGTACTGGCCGAAATTGTAGCCGAAGAAGGGACGCATGGCGAAGGGGTCGTGCATGATCTCCTTGCCTGGGGTGGGGAGAGCGTTAGGGTCAGGGCGGTACCGGGGGGTCGGCCGGGAGCGCCGGTTCAGCCGGGTTTCCCAGCCACTCTCGCGACACGTACCTCTGTGTTCTGCCGCGGCAGTGGCCTCCGACCGCATGGACGCGCCCACAAAGACGCCGTGCTGCCAGTTGAACGCCTCGTAAACCAATGGGACGCCTGGAACAAAGACTTAGTTGGTGGTGGAGATCTACCCGGATGCTCTCGCAAATATAATATGCCTTGTGGGTCACAATCGGCTTTGCTTTTGATCGGGTTTGCTCTTAGAACAGTTGGATTATGCTCCCGCCAAACTGGAGACCCAGTGTGCGGAACGGCCCCAAGACTTAGGAAGTAAAAGAACTGCAAATGTCAGTTCTCCAGGGTCCCGCTCACCTTCAGGCCGGCGTCCCCCGAAGATGATGGCCTCCACGGGGACCCCCTCGGGGGATTCCCACAGCGGATCGATGATGGGGCACTGGTTGGCCGGAGTGCAGAAGCGGGAGTTGGGGTGGGCGCATGGTTCCCCTGAAGGCGCGAGGCCAGCTGGTCAGACCTCGGCGGATGCCATTTCGTGTCATTTTTTGGCGTTACTCACCGTCTTTGGGGCTCCAGGGTCGGTTCTTCCACGAAGTGACGGTGACGTCCTCGGCCAGGACCTCGTCCATGCCCTCCCACAGCACGCCGCCGTCGCTGGTCTCGGCCACGTTGGTGAACAGGGTGTTCTTGGCGATGGTGGCCATGGCGTTGGGGTTGGTCTTGGCCGAGGTGCCGGGCGCCACCCCGAAGAAGCCGTTCTCCGGGTTGATGGCTCGCAGGTGGCCTGTGGGGTAAGCCGTGGACGGACGCTCAGCCACCGGAAGACGGGAAAGGACCTCCTCGGATCCTCACCTTCCCGGTCAAACTTCATCCAGGCGATGTCGTCTCCCAC
Source organism: Stigmatopora nigra (assembly GCF_051989575.1). NCBI lineage: Eukaryota > Metazoa > Chordata > Actinopteri > Syngnathiformes > Syngnathidae > Stigmatopora > Stigmatopora nigra. The sequence continues at coordinate 361,881 of NC_135517.1, forward strand.
GCACTCCACCTTCCAGCCGGGGAGCGTGGGCTGCAACATGGCCAGGTTGGTCTTGCCGCAGGCGCTGGGGAAAGCCGCCGCCATGTACTTCTTCTGGCCCTCCGGGTTGGTGATGCCCAAGATCTGAGCCGGGAGTCAGTCACAAACTGGCCCGTGCTCGGGTTTGGGTTCGAGTCCTACCAGCATGTGCTCCGCCAGCCAGCCTTCCTCCTTAGCCAGACGCGAAGCGATACGCAAGGCGAAGCATTTCTTGCCCAGCAAGGAGTTCCCGCCGTAGCCGCTGCCAAAGGATATGATTTGCCGGCTTTCGGGGACGTGGGCGATCAGGGTCTGTTCGGGGTTGCAGGGCCAGTTGTTCACCAGAGGCTCTGAAAATGACCAACAAATAGTACATGTTGACAAGTCTTGTGCACATATAAGCCATACCCAAGATTCAGCCATCATTTAGTCACAAATACAGCTTATATGCCAGAAAATTCGGTAAGGTACAGTTGTGTACGTTCCGTCCAGTTCAAGGTCAAACTGAAGGTCATTTCTAGTTCCTTGCCCCCACCCATCTCATTTTCCCCCCCTGCAGGGTCAACAGTCCAATTCCAGTTGTTTGCAATTGCGTAGAACCCGGACGCTTGCTCGCACAAAACGATGGGAATCAAAACCAAAAAATAGACTCAATTTAAGAGAAACCCCATTGCCAGTATTGGGACTAACCCTGGCCTCAAATAGGGTAATACGTACTTTTAAGGGGCAGCGGGCAGCCCACGGAGTGCAGACATCGCACAAAGTCGGCGTTCCCCAGGGCGGCCAGAACCGCCTTCCCCATCCGGGTCATCACCCTCATGCTGACCACCACGTAGGGCGAGTCGGTCAGCTCCACGCCCACCTTGGCCAGCGGCGAGCCCAGCGGTCCCATGCTGAAGGGGACCACGTACATGGTGCGACCCCTCATGCAGCCCGGGAAGCGCTGCGAGACGGCCCGCTCCAACTCCTCCGGCGACATCCAGCGGCCCAATTGGCTGACGCCGCCGTCCAGGGGGGCGGGCACCGTGTCGCGCCGCTCCCGGGTCACGATCACCGTGCGGCTCTCCACCCGGGCCACGTCGCGGGGGTCCGTCCTGGCTAACCAGCTGCGGGAGGGATGGGGACGGAATGAGTCTGAGTGGGTCCCCTAAAAACCGACGGAGTTCGGTCCGCCTACCAATTGTGGTACTTGGGCAACTTCTTAACGGAGCCCTGCTCCTCCAAGTGGGCCAGGACGGCCCGGTTCTCCTCGTCGGAACCGTCGCAGATGTGAATGGCGTCGGGCTGGCAGAGGGCCACGTTGGCCTCCACAAAGTCCCTGACGGCCGCACTCAGGCTGTTGAGTTCGCCTCGGAGGACCCGAGGCCCGCCCTGCTTGGCAGACTGCAGCTGAGGAGGCATCTCGATCCCTCGGACGTCTGGACGACAAACACGGTTAAGCTAGTTAGCGCCTTTCGATAACTTAAGTGGCCCGCAAAGACCTCAAATCCGAATAAAGACACTTTTTTTTTTTACCGTTTCAAGGCGGGAATTGTTTCAATTGAATTTTTTCTTTCCCCCTTAAAATCACCGGCGACCAATCTGACACCAAAGTGGCTTTGGAGAATGACAAAAACCAGTCCTTAGAAACGCACCATTCAGTTCGATGACGGGTACAAGTGATGTCATCCATCCGCCGAGCGTACGCTCTATTTAACCCCTGGGACAAAGCTCCGCCCCCCCCCGACCCGGCCCCCCAAAAGGCGGGCTCCGGCCTGTTTGCGAGGTGAATGATTGATCAGGAGCGCGGCACGCACGCTAGGTCCGTTCTTGATCAAAGTTTTACAGTCTATTGATTATTGATCATCTTATCTGTGTCCCAAGATAAAAAGGTCCCTTATGAAGCAGCACTGGCGCTTACTTTGACCCTTTTTGACGCAAGTCGGCGCCGTGACTTTGTCATTGGATGACCCCTAGCTCTGTAGTCCTTCAGTGAGAAATAAAGCTGCTGTTCAGAATATTTACTGGAAAGGACTTTGAATTTTTCTGGCCTCTTAAAAAATCAAGTTTCCATTTTTTTTAACTTAGTGTTCCATCAGTTATCTATACTTAAGATAGGCAACTCATCAGGATAAAATGGGTGCAACATCAATGAGTGAAAGTGATTTCAAGTATAATTTAAAAAATGTATTTTTGTTTGTGAGTGTATATTGACTTCCACTTTTTCCTGAGCATAAAGTCAATGGCTGTATTAACGGTGATGAACATCCAAAATGTTTAATTAAAAATGCGAATATAATACAAAACTACAGATAAAAATACAAACGAATGTAACGACAATATTAATAATAATCTTTCTAACAGTTTTTAAAATTCACAATTGCGAACACGCACGTTACGTAAGGACCCCCGCGCTGCGTTTGTGGACTCCGCGCTTAGTCGTAAAAAAAAACAGACACACAGCTGGAACGTGATAGCCACTCATTGAAAAACACGCACACACGCACACGCGCGCGCGAGCCAGCGAACAGATGACCTCAAACACACACGACCATTCATTCCATCTGAAACTTTTGTCATTTTGCACTCACTTCGCATGTTGCCACATTGGGGCTCACTCACTTGGGGCACCTCAAACACACCGCCCCGCAAGGCGAATTTACGTCTACGTCCGAATAATTCGCACGCACGCACGCGAACGAGGTGGCTGACGTCACTGCGCAGATCAAGGTGCACATACTGTAACCTCGCGCAAACATGTTATTGTACACCTTAATCTCGTTTTGGCGTCCGTCTTCATGTGTTCACAAATCAATTCATCCGAGGTTCAAATGATGATGACATCACAGAACACACAACTATTTACATTAAAACAAGTCACTGTCTTAACAATTCCTTTGTCGTATAAATGTTGTTCAAGATTTTGACTCGAACCTCTTTTTTTTAATCCAATTGTACATGTTTACAGACATCTGGATCATGAGGACATTTGACAGATACACATTGATGTGCTAATATTATTTGCAACACATACAAAACAATAAAAAACTGAAAATAACAAATAATATAGAATCTTCGAATGTTTTGGATTTTTTAAAGCAGGGACTTCAGGGAGGGGAGAACTTTTTTTTAGGCATTACAACGTCGAAAAAAATGTTTTGTTCCGGCTGTGAAGTGACGACATATCTGCGACACTTGTTCCACTTTGGGCGGGAAACTCCCCGGTGTGTCACGTCGCTGAGTGACGTCACGACAACACGAGACCCGTATGTGGAAGGCGGAAGTAGACGCAAAACATCGGCGGTCGCTTCGACTCGGCTGCCTGTCACATTGACTTACTGAAAATAAGGATAATCCTTCATTTTCGTTCTCTTAATAGTCTTTATTCGACAAACATGTCAATTTTCGGCAAATTATTCGGCATTAGCGGCGGAGGGAAAGGGGGCAAGGCGCCCACAGCCCAGGAAGCTGTCCAGAAACTCCGGGACACCGAGGAGATGTTGACTAAAAAGCAGGATTTTCTGGAGAAGAAAATCGAGCAGGAGACATTAACGGCCAAACGGCACGGCACGAAGAATAAGAGAGGTGAGAGAAGTGAAACGTGACACAATTTATTACGCTTTTATCTCGTCGGACGGCTCACTAGCATGCATGCTAACTTGACTGTAAAGTTGGGGAGCGGCCATCTTTAAATCACCGTGACAAGCATCGACGTAAAAAAAACCAAGTACACTTACTTGCCATACTTGAGTTGAAATACAGAAAGGTTGGCAAAATTTGGTAGTTTTTTTGCAATTTCAAAAAGGCAATGTTTTTTTTTTAGATGTCTAAACTATATCCCCAGTATTTCAATCCATTGACGGGTATAGACGTCCAATCCTTTCTTCTTTTTTTTTGTCCGTCTGTTCTGAATTGGAAAGAGTTGACCACTAGTAGATGTCCCAACTATTTGAAACGGGAGGGTGGCAACAAAAAATGTCTGCCAGCCCTCCCAATTCAGATTCATTGTACTTGTACTTGGAACTGTTAAAATGTATCTGGACATCCTTATGCTCAGAGTATTTCTCTAATTTGGCCTGGGGTTGGACATTTTATTCCTTTTAGTTATATTAAATTACATTTTTTAAATTCTTTACAGTACAAAGTAAATGTTAAAGTAGTAATAGTAAACTGGGCAACAATTGACTTCAATAGACATGTCAATGTACACATTTTCAGATAACAACAATATTCTCTCGCAGTTGTCTGACTAAAAACAACAACAACAAAAAATAGTTGCCTGCCACTGGTGGTGCTATTATACAGTATTGAGTGTTTTTAATGTATTTTTTTCACCCTCTTTAGTCATCGAAAGCCGTCTCGTGCCACGGCAAAACTAGAATTTCCACATTTGTAAACGGCGACAGGCGACATGCCTCAAAAGGATGACGTCAATCTGCTAAAAGCTCCCCTTTCAGGCTATTTAGATGGCCAGATACAAGCTTACAATGTTACCTAGACCAGGAATAGGTCTGGCTTCTGATGGAAAAAAAAAACATCAGATTAAAAAAATATATAGAGGCGCTCCCACCAAGTGTATATACAACTTTTTATAAACAAAAAAACTTGCATGTGAAAGAATGAGCTTTTTAAAAATGGACTCATTTTTGAAGTGACATTTTTTACAGTGTTTTGTTAAAAAAACAACTGTCACCTTAATTTACATTTGACAAATAGACATGGGGGTTTGTAAGAATACACAAGTAGTAGTTGTATTGATACAAAAAGTACTGTCAAAAAATAGGAAAAAATAGTTGATTCACAGTGGCAAAGTGCACTTTTATTTTTCAACTTATTTTTCTTTTTTTAAATCTGGTTTTTGGACTCTGATGTGCATTTTTTTAATGTAAAGTGGGGCGGCGCCAAAGCGGGCCGGTCCGATCCGCTCGCCGCTGAGCCCAAAAGCTGCTTTTCCACATATTAATTTAGAGGAGATGAAGGAGATTAAAAAGAGAGAGAGGGAGGACAAGACTTTTGACTTTTGGACTTTTGTGTCCGCAGTGGCGTTGCAGGCCCTGAAGAGGAAACGCCGCTACAGCCAGCAGCTGCAGCAGATCGACGGCACGCTGTCCACCATCGAGTTCCAGAGGGAGGCGCTGGAGAACGCCAACACCAACACGGAAGTGCTCAAGAACATGGGCTTTGCCGCCAAGGCCATGAAAGCGGCGCACAAAGAACTGTGAGATCACGTTAGCACGCTAGCCAACACGCACCACCCCAAAATCCAAAGTCTTTTTCAAGAAGCCATTTTGCTCTGATACATTTGTTTCAATTTGGGTTAAAAAAAAAGACGCAAATCATCTTCATTTGGGCTGAAAAAAAACACTAAATTCCATTGGGGGAAAAAATGTTGATGACAAATCAAGATTTGATGCTTGTTTTAGTGTTATTTCTAAAAAGGTGATCCGATTCCCCCCCCGACCAGGAACGTGGACAGCGTGGACGACCTGATGTCGGACATCATGGAGCAGCAAGAGCTGGCGCAGGAAATCACCGACGTCATCTCCAATCCCATTGGTTTCGGAGAGCAAGTGGACGAGGTACGAACCACCGCCGCCTTCCGTCCCGCTGACCCAGCTTTTTCTCTTGACCTCACGGTCTCCCGTTTCTCGCCCACCGCTTCCAGGACGAACTCTTGGCCGAGTTGGAGGAGATGGAGCAGGAGGAGCTGGACAGGAATCTCCTGGAAGTGGAAGGAACGCCCGACGTGGTCCTGCCCAGCGTCCCGGCCGCGTCCTTGCCGTCCAGACCGGGTGCGCCCCTTTGCCCTTTCGCCGTCTCTCTCGACGGGCGTGACAACGAGGGCGGGGCCACCGTGACACTCGTGTCTTTTTCTGCCCTCTCAGCCAAGAAGAAGGAGGAAGAAGACGAAGAGGAGATGGCCGACCTGGAGGCCTGGGCCACCCAATGAACTCCGTCCGGGACCAACCCTCGTCGGGTGGAAACACGCCAACTGTGGAGAGCGGGGACGCCGCTCCGCCATTGGCGGCGACGGACGCCCCGGCCGCTTTGCCGTCCGTCGCCGTCAATGGCAGCCAATCCCATGAAAACGGAAAGGAGAGCGACAAGAGGAGCGAGCGGAAGCCAAACGTGCAAAAAAAAAAGCACATTTTGCTCCAAGGCCGCCAATCTTTGAAGGTTGTTTGTTCCTCAACCCCAAATTAACCTTCATTCAACATCAAGGTTGGGTTTTTTTTTAAATGTATATATATATATTTCCAAGTATTCTTTTCTCTCTTGTTGGCTTTCAATATTTTGCACAGCAGTTATTTACATTTTGAAAAGTGGGATGTCAAATTATGGAATGGCGTGAACAAAGTTTATGGATGATTTGTGCTTCCTGTATCTATACGCATTTTTGTTTGCATTTGGGTGTGAGATTTGTTTTCCTTTTTTTACTATGGTTTGGATTCTGAATGGTCGTTTGTCAATCAATAATAAATCCATAGTGAAACATTGGCCACGCCGCTTTCAACAAGATTGTCACATAAACAAGTTCAAGGTCCGATCCCGTTCAATCGGGAACGTCAGAAAAACTGCTAAATCCGGGATTTTTGTTAAAAAAAAATTCCGCCCAATTCAAATGCAGATTTTATATCTGAAAAGACCACACAATCGCATCTAAAATGTAATAAGTAAGGCCCTAACCCCTTATTGATGCTACATTCATATGAATAATTGAGGACAATATATGGGTTATGTACTTTAAATTGTCAATATATAATCGGGTAATATTTCATTTCAAGCCCAGGTTTGTAATTTGCTTGCCATATGATTGAATGTTATCGCAATGTTCGTTTGAAACAGAAAAATTGCACCTTTCAGTGCCTGGCAGCGGTGGGATTCGAACCCACGCCTCCGAAGAGACTGGAGCCTTAATCCAGCGCCTTAGACCGCTCGGCCACGCTACCGTGAACGTGGCCTCAGATGAGTAATTATAGTGCCAGACATTGTTTTTGCGTCTGGATTCATCACATGCATCCACACGTTATTGTTAATGTTATTCTTGATGATTGTTTTTTTTTTTAAACAATTGAACTTGTAGTTGGCCAAAATGCATCAAGTCACCTTTCAAATCGAAGTTTTTTTCTGATACTTTTCAATTCTAACAATGTGCTTTTAGGCAAAGACAACAGTTTTTAAAAATACGAGCTGCTGACACAGCTGTTCCCAGCGTGCTTTTCACCACCCACAGTTACAGTCAAAATGTGTTATTCAAGTTGTGTTTAAACATTCAAAGTAACATATTTGCCATGTATGCATAACCATATAACAAGCGTTGGTCCAATGTAGCCATTTTAGGGGGCGGTTGTGACATTTAAAAATAGCAAACACTTTATGTTGATCCAGTGTGTTGGGGGAAATGTTTGTTTATAGAAAATGATATGAGATTCACTAAAACCTATATAAATAGTCAGTGCACGCCCCGTTGGCGTTAAATAAGACGTGTCATAACGCCAAACGCGATTACGTGAACTGAAGTTGATAATTTCCTTACAAAACCAGTTGCTCTCATTAACATGCCGCAATTGAACGCATCATTCGTTTGGGCGAGTCTGTTCAGCGGATGGACCAATTGTGTCCCGTGCATTTGGGGCGGCTGTGCCGCCTCGACCAATGGGATCCTGTGAATCGCCTTCGAGCACCGCCCATCACCCCTGAAGCACTATGGAATCCTAGAGCTGGATAAAAAAGCTCGTCGACATGTTTCTGTCCCTCCTCTCTCCGTCTGCTCATCGGCCAGGCAGCCGCTACTTCACCCAAGCAACCTCGAACAACCCCAACTCGCAACCATGTCTCAGAAACCGCCCTACAAAGTTGGTCAGTATCTTTTTTCCCCTCGTTGAGCCGGCTTTAGTTAACCCTTGGTCTGCGTGGGTGAATGCACCGGTAGGTTTGGTGGCTTCTTAGCTAGCGACGGCATGCACACGCGGCCACCAACGAAAAAAAACATTCGATAAACTTTACTCTTTATTTTCACTTGTGAACAACTTGGCATGAATGGTTGTAGCTCATACTCATCCCGGGCGTTTGAAAAATGGCAAATATTTATGTCACGTTGGGTTTTGGCTTGAGTAATTTTGACAAGAGTCGTCATGTTGAAACACAATTAGCGGGAGTAGCAAATGAGTTGTATTCTGGATGTTGTAGTTGAAGTGAAGCCGAACGGCGCTGTGTCATATTTCCGGAAACTCAGACTCCCATGATGCATAGTGAACGACGCTCCCGGCTTGATTGACAGCGGCAGACTCGTAATGATGCCCCGTGTGCAATACAATGCAAAACAAACCCCCAAATGGAATGTCAATTTTAAATTAGTCGTAAAGTCGCCTTTATTTAAACATAAGGTGTTTTGGAAATGTAATGTCAAGTAAGGTCAAAAGCGGGCTAAGAGGAATTGGGTTTAAAGTCCACGGCAAAAGTCAAACGGGTGCAACGGCTGTCTGTCAGTCTGGCTAGTGATTGATTGACGAGCTGTCAATGTTCTCCAGACCTTGACTCTTTTCCTCCATTGACCACTCGTCAATTATCAAGTATTTGTGTTTCGTCTAAAAATAACAATGCTTATTGCCAATTTTAACTCAAACATTTTCTATTGGTTGAATGATATTTAAACCCTAATTTGTTCCGTTCAAAAAACACTTGCCTTTGTTTTTGAAGACCAGTGAGATATATTTTTTTAAATCTAAAAGTGGGTTAATGGTGAAAAAGTGTTCGGAGGAAGTTTTCAAAGTGAGTGTTTTCTGACGTAACTTTTTTTTTGTTTCAGCCGACATCGGTGAGGCGGAGTGGGGGCGCAAGGCCATCGACATCGCCGAGAACGAGATGCCCGGCCTGATGAAGATGAGGGAGCTGTACGGCGCCACCAAGCCGCTGGCCGGTGCGCGCATCGCCGGCTGCCTGCACATGACGCTGCAGACCGCCGTCCTCATCGAGACGCTCACGGAACTCGGGGCCGAGGTCAGATGGACATTTCAGTGGGCATTTTCACAGGGCTTTGGGCCTACTATGGTGGACTTTTTAGGTACAAAAGTTACCCAAAAAGCCCACAATTCATTTTCTGAATATTACCACTGTATTTACTGTAATTTCTACCTAAACAAATTAAATGGAGTATATCATTTTTTAAGAATTGGACAATAGTTTGATTCCAGCTCTAATTTGAGATCTAAATGGGCATACTTTTTATCATGAGTATTTACAATGTACAATAATCCCATAATAATCATAACTATTAACTTTAGGAAAAAAATCCCATAATCAAAACTGTTAGCTATAGGGGAAAAATCCCATAATAATCAAAACTATTAACTATAGGAAAAAATCCCATAATAATCAAAACTATTAGCTATAGGGGAAAAATCCCATTATAATCAAAACTTCACTTTTTTTGTTTTTATCTTGAACCCAAATGTATATAGGACATAAAATGTAAATTTCACAAATTGTCACAAATTGTCTTTTTCAATTGCATTCTCGCACATTATTCTGGCAAATGTTGATGATTTCTTCTTTTTTTTCCCCCATTTCATTTTAGGTTCAATGGTCCAGTTGCAACATCTTCTCCACTCAGGACCACGCGGCCGCCGCCATCGCCAAAACCGGCGTGCCAGGTAACCCCCAAAAGCTCCGACGGGTGAAGTCTCCATCCGACGGTCAAAATGGCCACCCCGCGAGAGCCCGATCCGACCCGAGCGTTTTTCCTGGACGCAGTGTACGCGTGGAAGGGCGAGACGGACGAAGAGTACATGTGGTGCATCGAGCAGACCATCTACTTCAAAGACGGTCAGCCTCTCAACATGATCTTGGACGACGGCGGCGACCTCACCAACCTGGTCCACGCCAAATACCCCAAGCTCCTCAAGGGTAAGCTCCCGGTTTTCCAAATTCCCAGGGTCCTCGAATGTCCCTTTGAGGGACTGCAGCCCGGCCCTCGGTGTTTTGTCGATGGCTCCAATGTGGCTTTTAAAAAACATCTTAATTTTAAAGCATTTTAATGTGCAGGCATTCGCGGCGTGTCCGAGGAGACCACCACGGGCGTCCACAACCTCTACAAGATGTTGAAGAAGGGCGAGCTCAAGGTGCCCGCCATCAACGTTAACGACTCTGTCACCAAGGTAAAAAAAAAACAAAAGAGGTGTCTAATGTGCCAGAAAATAGGGTATGACCAAGTCAATCATTTTGTTGTTTGTATTTTAGAGCAAGTTTGACAACTTGTACGGCTGCCGCGAGAGCCTGATCGACGGCATCAAGCGCGCCACCGACGTGATGATCGCCGGCAAAGTGGCGGTGGTGGCCGGATACGGCGACGTGGGCAAGGGCTGCGTGCAGGCCCTGCGGGCCTTTGGCGCCCGCGTCATCGTCACCGAGATCGACCCCATCAACGCGCTGCAGGCCGCCATGGAGGGTGAGTGGCCTCGCCGTCCGCTCCTCTCCGGCATCTTCATCATCATCATCCTCCCTCCTTTCTCAAACAGGCTACGAGGTGACCACCATGGACGAGGCGTGCCTGGAAGGCAACATTTTCGTCACCACCACCGGCTGCGAGGACATCATCCAGGGACAGTGGGTGTCCTTTTTATCTCTTTGATTGGTTTTGGCTTGACTTTTCCAGCGTTTTCATTTTTTCTATTAGCATTTTGAACTAAAAACACATAAGAAATGGATTACAAAATGACAATGATTGATTTAAAAAATGGAAACTCCGAAAATTTAATGTACATTTATCTTAATTTGATCCTAAAACAAAGTCGCCACTCACGATTGACTTTCCCGGGCCGCACAAAATGAGGCGGCGGGCCAGATTTGGCCCCCGGGCCACCACTTTGACACCAGTGCTTTAACCAGTTCCTTTTTTCTTTTGGCAGCCATTTTAGCAGCATGAAAGACGACGCCATCGTGTGCAACATCGGCCACTTTGACTGCGAGATCGACATGAGCTGGCTGAACAGCAACGCGGCCGAGAAGATCAACATCAAGCCGCAGGTGGACCGCTACCGCATGAAGAGTGGGCGCCACGTCATCGTGCTGGCCGAGGGCCGCCTGGTCAACCTGGGCTGCGCCATGGGACACCCGTCTTTCGTCATGAGCAACTCTTTCACCAATCAGGTAACGGGATGGCGCTCCGTGGAGGAGGGGGCAGGGTCACCTTTTGGATTGCCCTTCGTCTCAACGTTTGTCCTCGCCTGACAGGTCCTGGCTCAGATCGAACTGTGGACCAACACATCCAAGTACCCCCTGGGAGTTTACTTCCTTCCCAAAAAGGTCAGGAAAAAATCAAAATGGCTGCCGAGCTTGTTAGCATATGTCGTTTCCTTTAGGGTTTTTCTACTACTTGGTTTTAACATTTAAAAGGGGGGAAATCGGGACATTTAATATGCATCTATACTTTTTAATTTGGTCCTAAAACAGAAAGTCGGCACTCCTGATTGACTTTTCTGGGCCTCACAAAGGGATGCGGCGGGCCACATTTGGCCCCCGGGCCGCCGCTTTGACACCTAAACTGTTTTTCTTCTTCCACTCCGGCAGACAGTTGTTAACAGTTGTTTTCTTTGAATTTGTCAGTTGGACGAACAGGTGGCAGAGGCCCACTTGGACAAACTGGGCGTGAAGCTGACCAAGCTGACGGTTAAACAGGCCAATTACTTAGGCCTCCCCACGGAAGGCCCCTTCAAGCCCGACCACTACCGCTACTGAGGAGCTCCGGCGGCTGATAAGTTGTCCTTTTTTCTTTTCCTAGGCGAGGTCCCACGGACGGAGACCCCAATCTGTTAGCATTTTTTTTTAGCCCGCTAACGGGCCGCCCGCCGTTAGCACTTAGCGCTCTCTGAAAAGGACCGGCGGCGGGGGCCGCAATTCCAGACGATGTCTTAATCTTTCAATACTGTCGTTAATTTAAATGGACTCGGATGGTCTCCCTGGCGACCAACTTTGCTGATGATGATTGTGAATAATAAACATAGTCGATACTAAAATTTTGGACTTTTTTTTATGTTCTGGCTTGCAGTTAGCTGACATAGGCTCCAGCACTCCACCCCGTGACCCAAATGAGGATAAAGCAGTTTAGAAAATGAAATGAATTGTATTTGAAAAGAGCAAGATCTTTGGATTTATATATATTTTTTAATTGGAATTACATTTTGTAACCATTAGATGATTGCTATATTTCATGTATATATATCTCACGCATCTTTTCGGGGCATAATGTTAATTCATTAAAAAAAATCTTGGATAATATTGAATTATATACCTACTATATATATGGTCAAATCTTATATAGGTGCCTGATGCACAAAGCAAGTTGTAGGCCCCGTTTTGAGCCGCCAGAGGGCGCCAGAATGTTCTCAAATAATAGTACTATAGTCCAACTTTTATCTGTTCTTTTTCCCCCACTAGATCACGCAACCGATGGTATGAAAAGCTTGATTAGATTTTGTCGAGGCGAGATGAGCGAGCGAGTATAAATGAAAGCCTGATCGTGAGTGTTTTTCTCCCGACGGATCTGGACACACGCACACATGTTGGCACTTAGCGCTTTGCCAATGGATGCAGAGAGGGAAGGGGGGAGAAGGAGGGAAAAGGAGGGCCGGCCGGCGCATGCTTTCTTCTCCTTCCTTATCGACTTTGCATCTCCACTTGACCTGACCGCAAATTGATTCAAACCTCTGCGGGCGCCTTATTTTTTTCTCACTTTTAAAACTCCCATTTCCTGAGGCCTTAATTCCCTCCAGCTGGCGCTCCGGGAAACTAAAGCGAGACGTGCGCTCGCTACGATCAAATTTGGTTGGCTTTTTTATCCCTTGTGCGGTGTTTTATTCATAGAGTGTTTGAAATGCTTCGGTGTTGGTTAACGCCACGTCCGGCATCGAGTGTTTCGGCGCCGTTTTGGGGGGTGGCTCAACATCGAGGGTTCCCCAAGCGGCAGTAGCACACGGTCCGGAAGATGCGGCAATGGCAGAAGGCGCAGAAGTCGCAGCAGACGTTCCCTGCCGATTTGCAACTGCCCCATTGGGGGACGCAGCCGGCGGGCGGCGGAGGGCGCCGTCTGCCGCCCGGCTTGTTCTGAAACACACGTGTCAAAAACAGTTTCACGTGATGGCAGGAAGTGTCTCAAACGGTGTTAAAACTTTAACTTAATCAATGGGAAGAGCGTGTCCCTTCCTGTTTGTTCAGGTATATGACCCAAAATGGTGTACTGAAATGCCTCCAAATGAACAGTCAACCAAAATTACGGGAAATGACCCGTACATGTGAAAAATATTAAATGAAAATCGTGATTGTATGATACTGTTTTTCTTGGGTCACCTTTTTCCCCTTCTTTTTTCTTCCAGCTTTCGGCAGTTCTGAGGGAATCAAAGAAATGACGTGTTATTTTAAGCGTCGGGGTCAAGCGCCGTCCATTTTGTCACTTGCCTACAATGACGACGGGCGCGCCGTGTTTTACGTCACCGCCCGGAATGGCGTTGGAGAGGACGGCCTCGCCCTCGCTGCAGCTCGGCCTGTCGTCGGGCATCATGTGACCACTAACCGGAAATTGCGGGGTGGTGACGAACAGCAAGCTAGCTAGTAGTAGCAATAGCAGCTCGCGCATCCTCACGCCGGCGACTCCTCTCTGCGCAAAAAAATAGCATTTCCCACGTTTAAAAAAAGCACAATTCACATGTAAAGTTTATTTTTATTAATTCAGGGGTTCATTCGAGTCACTAAATGATCCACAGGTGTTATCTTTGGAGGAGTTAACTAAAATGGTTTGGTCCGCAACCGGAAGCAGGAAGTAAAAAGGCGCGCTCTTCAAGGGGGCAATGAAATCGTCGTCAATACACTTTGTCCTTTTTTCACATTTATTTCAACGTCTTTCTTAGTATTTTGGGTATGTACAACTTTATATTGACGTTTAAGATTATTTAGTGTGGGTATATATTTGAAAAAAATGCGTTTATTTTGCTAAGTTATTGAACGTAGCGATTTATGCTAGCGCTCGGAGATGAAGCTAGCCTAATGCTGTTAATCTACATTTAAAAGTCATTTCCACAATGATATGAATTTCATTTGAGTCCTTGGTTTGAAATAGCTCTTATTTAATTCCTGAGTTTAACGTGGTTTACATGAAAGCAAAACTGGGTATTATGTGTTGTTATATTTTTTACAATGAAAGCAGTACTTTTTTGACTTTAGTTTATTTCAATCGTAATTTGCATATGTTTCTCTTTTTTATGTATATTAATTTCATAAGGTTGTATATTTGACAATGATAACGAACCTAGTACTCAGAAATTATTAGTAATAAAGATAACTGCCCACAAAAGATGTTTCTGAACTTTGTGTGACTTTGTGCTAATTTACCATTTATTTGTTTTGAAGGAGAGATTGCTTGTTTTCATTTTGACAGCTCGTGAATGTTGACTTTTTTTCTTCTTAGCTGAATAACGACCCCATAATGCAGTTTATAATGTTCCAAACCTTTCTTAACCCGCAACTGGAAGGTGAATGTGTTATGTAAAGCGAGACGGCTGATTATTTTTTGTTGTAAAGTCTTCACAGCTTAACGGATGACATCTTTTATGTTCCAGTTTGACCTTTGACGAGCAAGCGGAATAACCGCACGGTGAACCGCCGGGGGCGCCGTGGAATGGTGAGTTTCAACAATACACTTTTTTTTTTCATGTTCAAAAGTGATAAAAGTTGATTTAGCCAAGCATATCTGAACCCGAGAAGGAAATTCAAGTTGAGGTGGAATAAATGGAAGAAAAATTAGCATGCCCTAAATTGACATAACAGTAAAATTGACAAAAGCGCTTCAACGGCAAATCAATTGAATTCAATTAGTAATGTCAGTGTGTCCAATTCCGCCTGAATTTTCCCCATTCGGACCGTTCAAATTGACAAAAAATGTTTGCGTTCACTCTAATCTTTGTATATATTAAGAATATTTTTTTTCTTCTCTAAAAATCGTCACATTTTTAGATGCGAAGCCCCTTTTTCAAATGTTTTACACACCATTCATCTGAAATGTGCCATGTTTTTTTTTTTTTTTTTTTTTTTTCAAATGTTGCCCCCGCCGTTATTGAGAAATTTCTGTCATTTTTCAAATTGTCAACGCGGCATTAATTTGCGATCTGTCACGTTGTTCCATGGTTAGGTCGACCCGTTTATGATAGCGGCGCGTGTTTTGTCATGATTTTGGGGGAGACTTTTTGATGGATTAAATGGGTCTGGGCCCAATTAAAGACCAAAAGGATCCGGTAGATAAAAACAAGTGAGAAAAGATGGTGTTCTTGGATGGATTTTGGGCAGATGTGAAAATGCAAACATGCAGGACACACATGAACATCACAGCCTGCATTTAAGCCCCAAAAATGAGAAACATTTGCGGCGCCCATCTTCTCCGTCTGTCCGTCATTAGCCAAGCAAAACAATTTTTCGCACGCCGTTTATATCCCACCGGCGGCGGCGGCGGCGGCCCTTCTTTTAACGTCGTCAAAGAATGGGGCGTTAAAATGGGCCTTTGCTCCAACAAACGGAGAAAATATGCGCCTCCACTCGTATTTAAATGAGCTCGATTGATGTCATTTTGGGGGGGGATGTCAAAAATTTGAATTTTTTTTTCATCCTTAAATGAGCGCTGACTGTTATTTGTAATGTAAATGTGGGAAAGGCAAATTAGTACTAAATATAATTTATTTATTTAATTTAATAATGATTTAATCATTTTCCCAAGACTGCCGTCAATTAGGAATCATTGCATACTATGTGACGTTTTAGTTGAATTTTAGGACGAAATGTGATTTTATTCCATTTCAATTTCAATAAATGACTACATTGACATTGAATAATAAACGTCGGATAGTTTTTGGAATGAAAATTAATTTACTTTTTTTCAAATATGGCTGTCAATAGACTAAATGTGCACTAATGGGGGTGCAAAAGTGGAATGAGTTCAAAATGATGATTCTTTTTTTAAACAATAACTAAATAGGTTGTGGTTGTGATAAATAAATGAGGGACAGATGAAGAAATCAAATTTATGGGGAAAAAAATGAATATATTCCATTGTTAAATTAGGACCCGAGATTTGTTTATTTTCCAATAAATTGATAAAGGACGTCTCGCGGTGACTGCCAATTGATAAACTCTTCTGCCGGCCGGCCGCCTTGCAAACGTTTTGTGGGAAAATTTGAGGGACGGAACGTCATTTCTTCCATTTGAAAACGAGGCTGTCGATGGAGAAAAGTTGGAGAAGTTTCATTCCTTCCTTCTTTCTTTCTTCCCTCTCTGGGGACCAAATCCATTTTAGATCTGATGGGATAAGTCCAAAGTGTCAAAGGTGACCAAAGCTCGTGAAAAAGACCAGCGCTCTCTTTGGGAGATCGAATTGCGGTCGCGCGCTGTTTTGTAGACGGCTCGAAAAGATTAATCGCCGGCGGACACCTCGGGGACGCTGGCTGTCAAAACACAATTTGGGGGAGTTTAACAAGGAGATAAAAAGACACTTAGTGATGGAATGGCCCCCAAAAAATCCACTTTCGACTCCAAATTCTGTTGATAAAAGCCGGCAATTATTATATAATACAGTCGGACATCTACTTTCAAAATTATTTGGTTAAAGAACTTTTTTGTAATGTAAAAATTATGAATTTATTAGGAGTAAAGCATATAAAAATGTGTCCTGTGAAATAGTTCCCTCCGTGGCTGTTATAATGGGAGACGTAATACCCGTGTTTGTCCACCAGATGGGGCCGTAAGCTGTATTGCCCAAAATGAAATGTATTTCATGTTATTGATTACACGAAGATTTAGTTTGCATTGCGAAAATGCCACAAAAAAAACAAAGTTTACACGCATGAATCCATCAGAGAAGGCCATCTCCTTATTTTAGTACCTTTCCATTTCTTGTAATAGTAGAAGAAAATAGCAAACTCCCCCCCCCCCCCCACTTTATTTTGAGCACCAGTCAAAAATAGCCTCCATTTACGATGGTTAAGTCCAACTTTTCTGACGTTTCCCAGAAAATAAATGTGGAAGAAAGGCCAACTTTTCCTCGCTGCCCCCAAAAGGGCCCTTTTGTGTTGCCCAAAATATGCCCCCGCTTGTCATAACTCAACTTTTCCTTTCCAATGGATTCCAAACCAATTTCCAATAAAATAAAAGTTGCATTTTATTGCCTATTGTTAGAGAGCACATCAAATTGAAGCTTACCCCTCATTTGGGACTTTGTTTTTCAACTCTTTAATTCATTCAATTAATAATGATCCAAAAAAAGCAAATTATTGCGATTCAAAAACATTCATCTTTTAAAAAAAAAAAACAAGAAATATGCCAAAGATGTCAAGTTGACCAGCTAAAAAAAAGTGCAATTCATTTGCCATATTTAAGAAATGTCAGTTTACTGTAAAAAATGACACCCAAAAAAATAAAAAATTGCGACTAAACTATTCAAAGTCTTTCCAAACGGGACAAGACATCCAGGATTAATTATTGCAAATTTGCGTTCACGTTGTGTTCAATGTGCTCCGTATGAAACGTATTTGACTTCACATTCATACTTGCTTTTCAATATAACTTTTGCGTGCGTCACATTTCCCAGCTTTTTTCACGTGCCCCGAATGCAGCATAAGACACCATTAAAAGTAGCTTATTTCAACGGACCCTTTTTTTCCCCTCTCCTCATATCTTCTTCATATTTGCCTCAAATGTATTCATCGTCAACTTTTAAAATACCACATTTTCTTCAGGACCAAACAAAACAAAAAAAGTCTCCACCAAAAGAAAAATGTAATGTCTTTTTACGAGCGCATAAAAAAAGTCCAGGCTGACTTGCCTTTCTGTTAAATCAATATCCTTTTGTTTAGCAGCGCTTTAAAATAATTGAGAACAGATTTACGATCTATTAAAGCGCACCACGGCGAACAAAAGCGCCCGCCAGATCGACATTTTTGGTGGCGGCGGCGGCGGCGGCGGTTGTAAATAAAAAAGTTTAAACTAAAGACTAAAGTTGAACCTGCGTCGACGTAACGTCTGTCGTCGTCCGTCCGTCGCAGCCAACGACATTTCCAACGATTTGGCCGCCGTCGGGATGGAAGCAATTTGCCTGTCGACGGCTCCTAATTGGACGCCTCCAGCCGTCACCGGCGTCCCATCGTTTGGCCATTTCTTGAATTTTTCAGACTGCCAAAAAATACTGGCAGTTTTCTTTAGTTTACGATGCCAGTTTTTACCCAAAAGGCATCATTGATATTTGCTTTTTGTGTTTAGGATTGATTTTTTTTTTTTTTTAATTCCTTGAACCAGATCAAAACCCCATTGAGACCAAGAACTCTTTTACCAGGATAACCTGGTGATTTTTTAAAATAAATGAAAAAGCTATATTTGTGAAAATGAGATTAACCAGAGCTTAATTTTTGTAAATAACAAGTTAAATATTCTCACCGTTTTTAATAATATTAAATATAATGTATATATATTTGTAAATGTGTCGATTTTTATTGAGTTTGTCCTATCATTTAATGTTGTATTGTCCTCCCATTGGGCATATTGTGACTTTTATCTGGCAACCTAGGGCAGCAATGATTTGTATTTCCTCAATATTCTGACTTTAATGTCATAATAATACGTCAAAGTCGCTTCTAATAAGTTATGCGCAGCTTGTGATGTGACCACAGATGAGTTGATTGTGGCATTATTATGATTTTATTTTTCTTTCCAATATTACTTTTGACTTTTGTCGTTTCGCGATATTTTGCCTTCAATCTGTTGAAAATATGACGTCTTGCGGCTGGCAATATGACGAGTGGCTTTTGGAATGAGATTTTCAATATTTTGCCTTGAATCTCCTGCAATGACCTGAAAATATGACGTGTGAAATATTGGGGCTGACTTGGATCTTGTGATATGACAACATATGACTTGAGTGGTCCTCCCTCCGTCCTCCCTCCGTCCCTCCGTCCTCCCTCTTATCATGACGGCATTTGAGATGATTCCCAGCCTAAAGGGAATGACTTTAATTAGGTTACTTTAGATTCAATTAGATTAGATAAGTGTATTCATCCTGTATTTGTTAAATTTCACTATTAGAGTAGCAACACACAACATGCACATCTATGTGTATCTCTATATATTTCAACAACAATCTTATTTATATATTTATTTATTAGCAAAATGTCTTTTCCTGCATTCTCACCCTCTTAATAATAATATATTTTATTTTATATTAATTTATTACCTATTTATTAAGAAAGGTGAGAATGCAGGAAAATAAATGTTAGACATAAAAATAGGTAACAAATACATATATAAAATAACATATTATAATTATTATTTACTTATTACCATTTTTTTGATGTCTAATATGTATGTTGCTACATTATCAACCTCTTAATAATGATTATAGTAATAAGAATATATTATTATATATTTATTTATTACCTATTTTTTATGTCTAAAATGTCTTTTCCTGCATTCTCATCCTTCTTAATAATAATATATTATTATTAATATATTATTAATAATATATTATTATTATTAAGAGGGTGCGAATGCAGGAAAGACATTTTAGACATAGAAAATAGGTCATAAATAAATGTGTGTTGTTGAAATATATACATAGATGTGCATGTATACATTTGGTTGGTTTTAACATTTTTTTTTAAAGAAAGAAAAAAAACCTGCTTAATGTCATTGTGTGCAATTTAGTCTGGTGTTTTCTCTCTCTTTGCTAACGGAGGCTCTCCCATTTTTCTGGTTTTTGACAGTGGTGTCGAAAGATCCAGAACAAAAAAAAACCTTCGATCTAAAGGAAGAAACGTCTTTCAACGTCTCTCTCTCTCTCTACGTATTTTCTTCCTTTTCCTTCTCGCCAAGGTATAGTTTACCGCTCTTTAAATCCCGACGGACCGACGGACTTACCTGAGGTGAGCGCGCGTGTGTCCAATTCCCTCGCCAGGCGGCGTGCGTCTTTTCCCGCTACGTCCGTGGTCTGCGCTGGGCGGCGCCAGTCCTGGCCGCCGTCTCCCGCATCCCGCTTTTTATCCCCGCCACCTTAGCGAGGTTGCCGACAATCTACTCGCGAGGAACCGAGTGGATGGAGGGGGCGGGCGGGGGCGATTGTCTGTCCCGCCTTGGCTCTGGCCTTGGCCCCGCCCACTGGCTGATGGGCGAGGGAGTGGGGCGGGCTAATACGCTGGCCGCAAATGGCCAACACCAGAAGAAGAAGAAGAAGAAGAAGACGCTGCCGCCAATGTGCGATCTACATGACATTCTGCCGGGAAGATTTGGCGTGCTTCCCGGCCGGGAATTTGCGGGATTGTAAATGAAGCGTTGACGGGGACGTGGCGCCGCCGCTCCACATTCTCGCCTTTCTACTTTTTCAAAGCTTTCAATTGCCATCAAAATGGCTTCCAAGTTAGAAAAGAATTACATTTCCGTCATTAACAATGGCGGGGCATTTCTGCGTCACTTCCTGTTTATATGGGACGCTTCAATGCCACTTCTTGTTGATTTTGGGTCACTTCCTGTTGATCGGGGTGCATTTTGAGGTCACTTCCTGTTGATTAGCCGTTGTAAACGAAGCCCGTTGTTGACACGACTACTGCAGGCGCATTCCAAAGGCCTCCTTTTTTCCCTTTTTCCTCTTTTGCAAACAAAGAAGACATAAATCGTTGGCGGAGAGAGAAAAGGGGGGGCCACTCCCCCGCCAAGCCAAAATGTGATATTATTCACTTATGATTTACGAGGCCCCGAAAAGAGTTTGAGTTAAAACGGGGCGCGCCGGCCGATCCAAGGCCAGCAGCCGTCGCTTTGCCGATGGCCAAAACGGAAATGGACAGACAAACCATTTGGATTTGATCTGGCCTTTTTTTCCTTTTTTCCTTTTTGTTTGGCAACCTATGGTGATATGTCATCATATCCATAAATCAGACGCACTTGAATCCTTTTTCTTCGCCTTTCATTTCTTTGTGATGGATGAATCGTCGCTATTTTGAAAATGTCCAAGGAGCGTGGCCTGGCGTCGCCGAGCGTGGCGTAACGTAGCGGGCTAAGACATTTAGCCATTGGGTTGCCAGATTGGCCGCATGCTGCATTTCCAAAAGCAGAGGCGAACAAATAAACATTAGCCATGACTGTATGGGATCTCCAATATAGGCATTTTTTGGGGGGGTTGGCCAGGCCAAAGTCCAACCAGAAGTTGTTGGGATGGAACGAGACGGGAGTCCCTCGCTCGTAAACACCCAATCAAAACAACTGGTCACGGGGGAATCCACCATTTTGGGGGAAAGCGTGTCAAAAGTATTTCCCAGAAGCGTCTTCCTTTCTAAAAGGCTAACAATGGCAATAAAAAAAAAAAGTGTAAATCTCTCCTTGGTGCTTTTTTTGAAGTGTTGGAGTGGTCCCCGGGGGGTGGCAACATGCTGTCAAATCACCAAAAAGCAGCCCAGGCCGTCCGTGACGATTGGATAAAGTAGCTCGGCTCACCATTGCAGCTTAGTTGAGCAAGCCACAAATTTGGAAACCACTTCAATTTATCTTATTCCTGATCCCATGTCATATCCCCCTGATTTTGGGCCATTGTGAGATCACTTCCTGTTATTTTTGGCACCAGCGCTTTCCAACCACTCGAGCCAAAAACGACATTTTGGCCGTAATTGCCAGTCATTTTGCATCCATTATTTTTTCCGCCCGTTCCCATCGTGAATGCGAACGTGACCCCCGCGTCTCCGCCTCCAATGACGATGGGTGGCTTTTTTGCGGGACGTTTTTGCAGGCTTCCCGCGGCGTTCTTGGCGATGGCGTGACCTCCCAAAGTGACCGCAAAAAGGCTGAAGTTTCTCCTGCTTTTCTCCTCACTTCCAAAACAAAAAAAGAACCCGACAACAAAAAGACCACCCCAAAAAAAGTGCGTGAAATTGGACACCCGCATTTTCTTCCCGGGGCTTTGCAACCGTGCTGGTATTTGCCTTTTTTTGCCTCTTTTTTTTTGTTACCGCATTATTTTCTCTAAAGCCAAACATTTCCACGGCAGATTTTGATGCTTCGTATTGAAGCAACGAGCAAGTACGGCTCAACAACAAAAAAAATTGCATACTCATTCGGGGCCAACGACGGGTGTTTTTTTTGTTTGGCTTTTTTGGGGGATTTCGCTACTGACATTTGAAAACAATTTTTTTTCATTTTTTTTTGGGAGCCAAAAGTGTGTTTCCAAAGGCAAGAAGATCCAAATAGTTTTGGTCCGATTGAAGCGCTTTGCTCGTCAATCAAAATGTGGAGGTGTTGGAATGTAGAAATATTGGCCAGGCCTCTCGGATTGTTTGAAATATTGAAACATTTTTCTCTTCTCTCTCTTTCTCTTGTAGACGATCAAGTGAAATCGAGGCCCAGCCAACCAAAAAACATCATCGTCAAATTAGTAAGTCCATTCAAATCAATCTTTTATTGCTATATTGTGTGCAAAATATTCAAATATTTTTATAGCATTCATTTGAATGCTATAAAAAAGGATTAGGTAAAAATTTATTTGAGGAAAATGATGGGATTTTTATGTGTTGGTATTTTTTACGGTCCCTGTCAATTAAATCAAGTCATGACCAGAAGAACCTGAAACCTCTCCCTGAATTTTAGTTGAGTTATTTTCATAAATAATGCCACTGGTTTGTTTTCCCGGGCCAGTAACGGCAC
The DNA here is from genome assembly GCF_051989575.1 of Stigmatopora nigra. Taxonomy (NCBI): domain Eukaryota; kingdom Metazoa; phylum Chordata; class Actinopteri; order Syngnathiformes; family Syngnathidae; genus Stigmatopora; species Stigmatopora nigra. The sequence goes on from NC_135517.1 coordinate 384,585, forward strand.
CATTTCCCATTTTGGCTTTGTTTTGAAAGCTGCTTCGTCAATACTCAAATGGAATTCCATCACGGCGATAAGATCTGCCTCTCTCTAAACTTTAATTTCCAGCCACCGAGCCTTTCCTCATCCCCGTAGATTTCAACCCTGACCCAAACAAAACAAAACACACACACACACAAGCCCATCATTGGCTGCCATTGACGCCACTAGAGGTCCAATCTATTTCTAGATACTTCTCCACTCTATTCCCAATAGGAAAATCAGTTTTAAACTTGGAAGAAAAAAAGTATTTCTTTAACGTTAGTCAAAACTACAGTTGGTTACATTTTGAGTTCACATCGCCCTCTGTTGGGGAACAAAAGATACAATGGACATTTTTTCAGGGCTGCCTTTTGAAAACTTAAGCGCGCAAGTATATTTGTCACGCAAAAAAAAACACGTGACAAAAGATGAAAAACATACACACCCCCAAAACAAATTTGAATGATAAAACTGTCCTTTTATTAACACCTCACCTTCATTTTGTAACGTGTTACGAAGCACGTTGTGTAAAACTAACGACACTTCCCGTCACGGCGTGGCGAGGATGATCAAAATAAGACGGACTCCCAGTCTAAATCAAAACCCAACTTTTATTTTGATAGTTCAAAGCGGAAAAGCCGGAAGGAAACTCGAGCGCCGACTTGCCGAGAGGACGAGAGAAAAAAGATGGCGGCAGCCTTACGAGTCGCGGTGCTCCCGGGCAGCGGCAGAGCCCTCCTGCGAACCCCACAAACCATCACCACGCCCAAGGTACGCCACCCGCACCCTCTGATGTCGTTCGCCTGGCGAAAATAGCACAAAAAGTGTTGATTTTTGCCTTTGGAAAGTTGAGCTAATCCTCGAGCTAACGCCAGTAGCCGCTGGTTGGGTTAGACAAGGTCACCCGTCTTGTGTCCTCTTCTACTAACTTAACCGCTGCATGATTTGTGGAGAATACATTTTACCATGTCAGCTTTTCACCCACGTAATTTGGTAGTATATTGGTCATTGGAGGTGGATAGTATGACTTGATAAGTCTCCGTGTTTATTAGCCATCCGGCTTTGCGGTATTATTTCACGTTCGGCCATGCCGGATACACTTAAAAAGGGTCGATTGGTTTCCTTTTGAGTTGTGTTTGCGATGCTGACTTTAGTGAGAAGGACAATTTTTCGAGTAACCAAGGGCAGTGCGGGTTGCTGACTTGGCTATGTAATGCTAACTTGCTAGCAGCGTCCGCCTGAAGAATCCAATGGACTTCCGGTGAGAAACCCCGTGTTTTATATATTTTTTTCTTCCCCAACCTCGTTTAGAGTTCTGCAATCCAAAATATCCGGCTGCCCACATTGTATGTCCGTTTTTTAAAACGTCTCTTTCCCACCACGCCAGACGCCGTAAACCATTGATGTCATTCCAACATGGGGAAAAAATGGGGTTGTACCCAATCCAATTGCGTTATTTGTAATAAAAAAAAAAAGCTAAGACTGACCCGGAAGGAGCTGCAGATTCCCATTAGCGCGTTACCCACGGGCTGGAAAACCTGGTGCTGATGTCACAGGGTTAGTACGCATCGATCAAGAACATTTGATTGACGAGCCGCCATCTTTTTTGGTGCACATAGGCCAAGATGTCGTTTGCCAGCCTCCCCCGCGGGCAGAAGGCGGCTCTGACGGCGCTGGGCGTGGCGGGCGCCGGCGCGGCCGGCCTGGCGCTGGCGTTGCAGCGCTCGGTGAAGGCTTCGGACCTGGAGCTCCACCCGCCCAACTACCCCTGGAGCCACGGCGGGCCGCTCTCCTCCCTGGATCATGCCAGGTGGGACCACCTTTCTCTCCCATTTTCAATCAACCTGTACTCGTATCTATTATGTAAAACAGTGTCTATGTTAATGCTGAACTCATTTCAATGGATGTTGGAAGCCACTGGCGGGCGGCCATGTTGGTACAGACAACGTTCCCATTAAAGTTAGGACCGGCTTGTTTTATCGTCTGTCATTTTAAAATCAATGGACGTCCAAACCACTGGTCTTTTTTTTGGGTGAATGACGCCCCCGACCCCACCCCACCCCTCAAACATGTTTTTTTTTTGCTCTTCGCAGCGTTCGTCGCGGCTACCAGGTGTACAAGCAGGTGTGCTCGGCCTGCCACAGCATGGAGTACCTGGCCTTCCGCAACCTGGTGGGCGTGTCGCACACCGAGGAGGAAGCCAAGACCCTTGCAGAGGATGTGAGTTTCCCGCCGCGCCCGGCCACGCCCCACCCCATTTGACCTTCCCCCGACCTCATCTCAGGTGGAGGTGGTGGACGGGCCCGACGAGACGGGCGAGATGTTCACCCGGCCCGGCAAGCTCTCCGACTACTTCCCCAAGCCGTACGCCAACCCCGAGGCGGCCCGCGTGGCCAACAATGGCGCCCTGCCGCCCGACCTCAGCTACATCGTCAACGCCAGGTAGGCCGCGGCGGGCTCGAAACGGACCAAAACGCGGGCGCGCTTTTGACACCCGGTCACCCCGCCCGCTCAGGCACGGAGGCGAGGACTACGTGTTCAGCCTGCTGACGGGCTACTGCGAGCCCCCCGCCGGCGTGGCCGTCAGGGAGGGCCTCTACTACAACCCTTACTTTCCCGGACAGGCCATCGGCATGGCCCCGCCCATCTACAACGAGATCCTGGAATACGAAGACGGTGAGCCCAAAAATGCCTTGAGACAAAGGTGTCAGACTCGGGTTGCTTGGATACTCTTGATTTTAATTTGATCCTAAAACTGAAAGTGGTGATTGACTTTCCCGGGCCGCACAAAATGATGAGGTGGGCCACATTTGGCCCCCGGGCCGCCACTTTGACACCTGTTGGCGAACAGGTCGGATGCCTGCCACGTGGTCCCGTGTTTATGGCCATTGTGGTCTTATCTCCTTAGGGACCCCCGCCACCATGAGCCAAGTGGCCAAGGACGTGTGCACCTTCTTGAGGTGGGCGTCGGAACCCGAGCACGACCAGCGCAAACGCATGGGCCTCAAGGTAAGACTGGTGGGATCTCCACCGTCCAATCTGGCCAAAATGTCAAGCGCTCTTTCTTTTTTCCTTCCCGTCGTCGCAGCTTCTGATGGGGTCGGCCATCTTGGTGCCGCTCCTCTACTACATGAAACGACACAGGTGGGCGGTCCTGAAGAGCAGGAAGATCGCGTACCGGCCGCCCAAATGAACGGCGGAGGAACGCCGCCAGCGAGCGTGACAAAGTCGTCCCGTCTTTTCCATGGTGTTTATTACACAAACAAGATAGGTAACAAAGTCGTCGCCGCGTCCACGACCTCCGATGGCTGACATTTCTTTGTTAATTACTCCAACACGCATCTCTCTGTTTTACTGTACAAAATAAATTATATCAAAGAAATGGAAGGAAATATCAAATGCCAGTCGTTGTCGGTCACACAAAACATTCCAAAAAGAAAATTTACTGGAGAAAAGTTGCTGCGCGCCAAAACAAAAAAAAAAACAATCATATTTGTTAACATTCAAGTGGAAAAAATGGCACTTTGACCACTCCCTGTTAAAACGCAAGCATTTAGAGCCACTCTTCCCAGATCGTAATATTGGAACACTTACAGGTGTTCTTACTGTCCATTTAAGGACATTTCCATGAGAAATCACGTAACTCATGTCCCCAACAACACCAATTTTAATTTATAGAAAAAATTCAAACGGTTGAAGTAAGTAGCCTACAAAAGGTCACTGCAGACTTGAGTCGTTCTAAGCCCGAGCACAAAAAGTTGGACAGTGAACAAGAACGAAACAAAAACCATTGGCTGGCGACCACTCCAAGTCTGGATTGTCCCCTCTGAACAAAATGAGTGGCACGTGTAGTACAAAAGATGGATTCCTGGCGTGGACCCATTCGAAAAAAAATCCATTAGAGTTCCTCGTTAGTGTTCACATTCTTCAAGTGGCGCAAGATGGGAGGAAAAAGTGCAGAGGAGGATGTCGCTCCCTTTTTTTTTTTTTTTTTACTTGAGCACCAACGTGGCCTCCGAGCCGTCTCTCCTCTTGGGGTAGAGTCCGTGGACCAGGTGGTACTCTCGCCTCAAAAAGGCGTAGAAGTAGTCCGACACCAGCAGCACCTAAAAACAAGCCAGACAAACGGGAGAGGAAAGGACATGATTGGTCTCTATTGCCCTCAGTAATATTATGGTAGCCTGTTTTTCAGTCGAGCCCATTTTGGACCGACCTGAGCGATGTTGAAGAGCAACGTGGTGGCGTAGTAGAAGTTGGAGTTGGCGCTCCCGGCGTAAATCCACAGATGCCACAAGACGGGGAAGAGCGCCGAACACGCCAGCAGCACGCAGGACACCAGGAACAAGTTGCGAAGGACTGACAAAGAAGGACAAAAAGACGGGACTCGAGTCGGCGGGGCCATGGAGAACCGCGTGGCTCGACTCACATCTTCCCAGGTGACTCCAGACGGGCAGGAAGGCCATGTAGAGCGTCAGGTCACCCACCGTGGGGTACGACTTGAAGATGGAGATGATGGCCAGCTGCATGAAGATGAGGAAGACCGGATGCTCCCTGGGAAACAGACACATTGGGTGGGGTAAGAGGGCGCCAGTGTTTGAGTTGGGGGAAAAAAAATGATGTCCTTCAAAAAAGACTATCCATTTCAAGGGGATGTGGCACTCACTTTAGCTTGATGGACAGCGGGATGGTGTAGATGAAGACGTTGATCTGGAAGACGCACAGGAAGAAGAGACGGAAGTGTTCGAACATCTCGGCAAAGAAGTACCAGAAGAGGCCGATGTTGGGCGTCAGGTCGGGAACCGACAGGCTGAGAACAAAAAGGACCGTTAGTACTCGGCAGGCAGGCCAAAATTCCCCGTCGGAGAAGCCTTCTACTTCGTTGACCAAAATAGCCCGTGTCTACTCACATGAAGCCGTAGACGGAGGGCAAGAAGTCCCAGGAACCCAGCAGGAAGAAGGACAGGCCCACCATGACCATCAGGCTGCCCAGGTACATGAAGGCGTACTGGGCCACCAACCACCAGAAGCTTATCCGCCGCACGTTGACGGGGATGAACTGGCGCTTCAAAAAAAAAAAAAAAATAGAAGAAACCTCCTTTGCTTTTTGCCAGCCACTAAACAAAAACAACTCCCATCCACAGTGGGGCGCTCACCTGCATGAAATAGAGCAGCGCAGGGGCACAAAGCATGACCGGGTAGACGCTCTGGTAGGTGGCCAACGCCAGGAAAATGGCGCTCAGCAAGATGTTTCCTGCCGAGGCCAAGCGTGAGCCGAGGCGGCGGTGGCGTTACGCCAAAACGCCGTCATCGCTTTACCTTTGATGGTGGCCAGGATGAAGAGCGAGAGGACGGCGTTGTTCAGGCCGCACGTGGACTTGGCCACGCAGGACAGAACGCCGAACGGGTTGAGGAGGTAACTGAAGGGAGGGAGAAAAAAAAAAAGAGAGTTGGGATACATCATTGGTTGCCCCTACTAAGGTGGCCTCAGGGCAGCCATCTTAGTAGGGGCAACCCGCCTCTACTGATGGAAAAGAAAAGGACAGTTAATTATTGTCCGCTACTCACAACATGGCCACCTTGAGGGGGACGTAATGCATCTCTTTGGGGCTCCGGACCAGCTCGTGGCAGTCGGCGGGATAGCGCTCCGCTTCCAGGGCAAACTTTTGCTTCCTGAACTGGAAGCACGGCCGCAGAGGGCGCGTCAGCGCCGCTTTTAGCCCACGTTTTCACCCACCGCCCAGGCTTTTTCCTCACCACTTGTTTGTTGTAGTCCTGCACGGCGTAGTAGAGAGCCACCGCCGCCATCAAGTCTGCCAGCTGAGAAGAAAAAGGAGTAAAAAAACGCTGGATGCCTACTTACTGAACAACAAACGAGGTAATTCCATTTCTAGGCTCCCCAAAAAGTTTTAATATGCCACTTTTGGAGCGTTTAAGTCACTTTACTCACCACAAATGTAATATCTGCGTAGTCCACCAGGAAGTGGAAGAGGTAGATGATGAGGGGAGTCTAAAAATTGCGAGTTAGTGTCAAAAATGAGCTTCCAATGTTGTCATTCCATCTGGTGAAAATTTGAAATACCTCATGAAAGACATCTCCGGCGTACGGCGACACTCCCAAATCCAGCAAAGCCAAGCCTTCAATCACTGTAAACAAAACGCGCCGTAACTTTTTAGGTAATCCGGAAAATATGTACTTCTTTGTTTTATTAATAACTCATCTTTAGGGACGTTTATTCATATAAAAAATGGAAACCCTTTTAACAGTACTATTGTTGTTCCTTTTGTTTTTCAAAAATCATAATACGCAAAAGTAACTGTAAAGATATGTAGTAGTAGTAACGTCTTTCCAACGTTTTTAATGACAGGAAACAAGACAATTAACTTCAATATTGATTTTTGTTTGTTTCCTGTGTGTGGACGCATGGCGGAAGTGGGAACATCCGGGCACTTTCTTACAACGCTTGCTCAAGAATTATTGGCGTTAATGTACAATAACTTTCAAAGGTTTTCGGGACAACGTATATTTGTTCATATTGTTTGACTTCTTCAGCACATGGAAAACGCTGATGCTTCATTATTTAATCACTATGTTGACTTGACAATTAAACCGGCTGTCAAATCGGGACACTAGCGAAGATTTCCCGTGCAATTTAGCCTCTCAAAAGAGCCCCCGAATGTCCCCCAGGCGTACCTCTTTTCCAGGCAGTTAACGGGGACACAACCTCCACCCTCTCGGCGATAAACTGCGCCAAAGTGGAGCTAAAAAGAGCTGCGCGGATAGAGACGGCCACAATCAGCAAGAGCGTCAATGGAGCCGCCATCTTTGCGTGCCCACTTTCTCGCGTGGCACGACGGGAAATTGAGTCCTTGGGGAAGGTCGCAAATAGTTCACAACAAATACTTGGTTAAACAGCGCAATTATTATTTTTGGGATTATCGTTTTAATTTTAATTAGGTATTTAATAAGTTTTTTTGTTTGAAGAGAAATAAATTGCTACGTTGACTTCGAATGTGTGGGGAGAGAAAGGTGAGGGAAGAAAAGCCTGGCTAACGTTTTGAGGGGGACATTTTAGGTGGTCGGATCAAAACACGACCAAAGAAGACAACAGACTTCTTTCGGCTCTCTTTTCATGGACAAAATAGAACTGTAGCTTGACGAATTCGTTTGAATTGGTTCTGATTAATCAGAGAAACGAAGTTCTACCGTAAGCAATTCTGTTAAGTTCGAATAAAACTGCGGAAGAGCGAAGAAAAAAGAATTTAAAATGGCGGCTGCCGACTGTGCTTCTCTGTAAGAGATAATTCAAGGATAAAAGATTGTTTCAAGTAAGCTATTTAACTGTAGAAATAGTAGTAGTAAAGAGATTTGTTTATTCGTTTTTCTTTTACGTTGAACAGGGCACGCATAACGTGCAGGCGCTTTTTATTTCGTTCCGGTTTCGCTTTCGGGCGCTTTTCTCGGGTCCCATGGCCGGTTTGGAGTTGTTGTATTCTTGCTGCGGAGACTCCATTTCGTGTCCGCAGGACGCCGTCGTGTCTTTTGTCCACTGGGAGGTCGTCAAAAGTGGATACAAGTGCATCGGTTCCGGCGATGAGGTGAGCGCTTGGAAATGCAATTGAACGTTTATTTTTGCCGTGTCTTGGTAGAATTGTACTTTGATTTTGTCATTTGTTTATTTTTGATTTCCTTTGGGACTTTTCGTTTACCCTCGATAGACTCGGAGCAGCGACAAAAAATCTGAACTCCTGCCGGCGGGCTGGAGCGGCAACAAGGTGGAGTACGCCCTGAGGTACGCCTCGGAGATGGGCGACGCTCAACTGCTGCTCAAAGCGCTTCTGGTGGACTCGGCGTTGGTCTTCAACCTCATGGTAAGGAATGTCCCGTCACGCCGAGGACGCCATCGCCCGTCTGCCGCCTTTCCCTCACTCGCCAATCCCTCCCCGTGCAGAATCGCAGCACGCAGCAGAGCTCGGACGTGATCGTCAACCTCAACGAGCACGTGGACGCCGCCCACTTGAGCACCTTTGACAGGTGGGTGCCATGTTGTTTCCGTACTTTGAGTGAGTTTGACGGGAGTTTTGGTCATTTTTGGGCCATTTCAAGGTCAGTTGTTTGTCACTTTCTGTTCAGGCAGACTATCTGTCTCATCGTGCCCTGCGATTGGCTGCAATTCCTTTTACAAGTTTTGAAGTTTGACTAAAAATGTATTTTAAATGATAAACCAATGTGGATGTGCTGGTTTGCAGAGTGTTCAAAGACGCGGGCAGCCTGGCGGCGGCCATCCGCTCTCAACTACTGCCGTCACGGGACAAACGCACGCAAGCGGAGCGAAGTGAGCGGGCGCGCCGGCGGGACGACGACGACGATGTCGGCAACGACCACGACCCTTTGCGCATTCCCGACAGGCACCCTAGACACGCCACTCAGCCGCATTGGTACGACCGCCATTTCGCCCGGCTTCTCCGGCCGGCCCTTTTTTGCCGAGCGTTCGTTGTGTTTTTCAGGCCCGACCCCATGGGACCGCCGTTCTCGGTGGGAGGCTCCGATCTAGATCCGTTGGGGTGAGTCCGCCCCCACCCCATGCTAAATTTTCCTCCCGTCTGCGCGCTAAATACTGGAATGGAGACTTTAAAAAGGTTTTTTTTCCGGGCAGATCGGTGACGGGCGGCGGCATGATGGCGGACCCCCTGCGAATGGGCTACCCCCGTTCGGGCTTGGAGCCGTCGGGCGGCATTCCGGACATCCTGCCCCCCGGCGCCGTGCCGCCCGGGGCCCGGTTCGACCCCTATGGACCAATCGGGCGGCGCCGTCCTGGGTGAGTAGTGCCTTCCGATCAACGTGGGTAGACATGGCGCTCCTGTATATCGAATCAAATAGACCCCACCGCCACCAAAAACAAATAAAAAATAAGATCTTTTAGAATCTAGTATAGTCTCGAGGTACATTTGAGTCTCACTCTTTTTCCAAAGCCTGCAAACGGCACACTATTAGCACTCTAATGCTTTTGTCCTGCCAACGGCACTGACCCAAAATGGCCGACTCGTGATAACACCCCGTGCCGAAAGGTCAGAGTGGCGCTTTTGGCGTGTGGCTTGATCCGGATTTGATATCTTTGGTTCCCCGACGGGACTTGTCTTTGGTCCGCAGGCCCGACCCGGACCACCTGCCTCCCCCGGGCTTCGACGACATGTTCATGTAGCGGCTTCCTTCCCCTCTTCTGGCCAATCACAGCACAGAATACTCCTAGCAACAACAACAAAAATCTGCTAGAAAAAGTAACCCGGTTTTGAAATGTATTAGCAAAATAGCCACTTTCCCTGATCACGGTCAAGCAAAACCAAATGTCAAATTCAACATTTCTGCTTTGTTTTTATGAACTTGTTTGGGGTTCAATGATGACTTTCACACACAAAACAACAACATCATGTTTCCAGCAATGAAATGATATGAGATGAGATGTATTTAAGGCTTATTAAACACTTTAACACAGACATAGGAGAGTATATGCATATTTTTGCGCTTGTATTTTTCCCAAATATGCAGCAGCATGTCTCTGAGACACTTTTGTTCAATTGTATCTAATCCATTTGTGGATACATTTTCTCGCGGTGCCCTTTTTACCTAAAACCTTTTTTTTCACCATTTTTGTGCAAGTTTTACCAGTAGTCCCCAAACATTTGATCACATTCACCACTAATAGTCACTTCTCAATACTAATAGCTTCCAATGTTGTTGTTTTTTTGCAAGGTCATTTTCAAATTTCTGGACTTTGGGCCACCTAGTGGTTTAACTTGGAATTCCTCTTCAAATTATTTTTTTGCCCTTATAATATTTGTTTAAATTCCATTTTTCCATGTTTTTGTGCATTTTCCATCCCGGAACGTCACTCGTCCGGCGGCGCTTCCTCCTCCTCCTCCTCTCCGGCGGCGAGCTGCTTCATCCTCATCCCCACGGAGCCGTACGTCCTTTTGGGCCGGACGAAAGGCGGCCGGAAGCGTCGTCGGCGACCGAGGAGGAGGAGAGCCGCTCCGCTGCCGCCTCCCCGCCGGACGGACGCCAGGAGGAGGGCGGAGAGAAAAGTCCCGCCTAGGGTGAGCAGGCCCAGGCCGGCGACGATGCAGCGGTCCAAGCGCGAAGCCAACTGGGCGTAGTAAAGCTCCAGACGCTCCATCTGGCGAGCCGGCACGGTGTCGCGGTCCACGCGGGCCTCCCGCGGGACGGCGTAGGCTGCCAGCACTAAGGCCACGCCGCTCAGCAACAGGACCACGGCCAACGCCAGGCCGCGGTCGGACCAGCGCCGGCCGTCCTCGTCCTCATACGGCTCCTGACAAAAGGTAAGCACTCTGTCATTGTGTGAGATTAACATGATGTATGTAGTGTATGAAAGATGGCTTTTGTTGTACCTCGTGGGCGGAGTCGGGCCGGTAGCCGGCATCGTCGGCGTCATCCGGCGACAAAGACATGGGGTGGCGTTGGCGCGCCGCGCCCAATCGGCATCTTCCTCACTGGGGATGCCGTAACATTGTCGTTATCGAGCGTTACTCGTGTCGTTTTTCACCCGCCGCCATAATTTGTTCATTATTTAATAAGAATTTTATTGTATAAAGCTGAAAAATACATTTATTTAGGTGACATTTGGCTAAGATGTAAAATTGATCATATTGACATGCGATATTTAGTATTGAATGAGTAAATCGAGATAGTAAACATTTCTTGGGGCTTAATGACGTCGTATTTGCCTCAAAGACGACCCCTGCCGCGCATGCGCACCTGGGGAGCGAGTGATGCTCGCGACCTTCACATTTCACGCACGGCATCTAAACAGCATTGGCACGCGCTCAATTAATCGCCACGATAGCGTCGGATGACCGTAAAATGACTCAAGTAGGTAATGTAAAAAGACGAGCGTCCCTTACCTGACGCCGAGAGGAGGGAAGACGAGCGAGTGGGATGAGTCGCGCAAGCGTACTAGACACAGGCGCAGCATCCACTAGTGCCCAAAACGGCCGCTAGAGGGCAGCGATATCCCCTTTTTGAAATCATCAATTACTGTATTAGTGATTCTAAATGAAATACAAAGTTGTAATTAAATAAAAAACCTAGAATGAACCAAATAATCTAATACATTTTAAAAAATAATAATTTTATTCGTGAAATGATGATGACAATACAGTTATGACACTTTGAGTAGATAATAGAAACTATAAAATATATTTGGAGTAAATAATAGAGGATATAGTAAAACATCCAGTTTGTGTGTGACTAATGAATTTGCCGGAAAACCATGCTGACGTTGTGATTGGTCGCATGCCCTCCGTTTGTCCCCTTCTGTCCTTTGCAACTGCGGTCGCCAGGGCAACAGGAGGTTGCAGAAGGAAGGCGGGGGCAGACCAAAATAAATCTGCATCATTAAACCTAGATGTCAATTGCGCCGTGTGAACTGACATGAAGTGACGTCGTCACTGGTCGGCCATTTTACTGCAGTGCCATCAGATAAATTGAACACAATAGTTACGGATGGTTCAAATTCCGACCGATGATAGAGAAGTTTTGGGCCGATACTCCCGTTGGTACCGATGTGACACTAAATTGACATCGTCAATATCGACGAGTATCGACAAAATACGTGCTGAAGCATTGCATTAAAATTGCCCCGACGGAAGATGGCAGATTCGGACGTCTAGCACGGTGTATTTATATGATATTTACAAGCAAATCGCTGCGCTTCATCTTTCTCCTCCTCGTCGTCCGTTGACAGGCAGTGATGCTGTTTTTCGTCGCCTTCGCCGCTGTGTAGCTCGGCAAGCTCGGCCAGCTCGGCCACCACTCGTCCGTCGTCATGGTGCAGAAATCCAGGAACGGCGGCGTGTTTCCCGGAGCGCAGGCCGACCAGAAGAAGCTGAAAGTCGGCTTCGTCGGGCTCGAAGCCGGCGGGACGGACTCGAGCAGGGACGGAGCGCTCCTCATCGCAGGTAAAAAAAAAAAAAAAACAATACTAATTAAAAATAACCAGATACGGAGGTGAACGCCATTAAAAAGATAGCCAATCGGGTAGATGGCAGGTGCCAAACGTAACAATGCTGGCAGAAGCTTACGGCATTTGTCGTCTTTTGCTCGCTGGTGCAAAAAAAGAAGGCCCATGCTGCACAAATTAGAACCCGCCGATGACGTCAGGTCAGGTTCAGTGACGGTGTTGTTGTTTACCTGCCTGTCAAACTCGCTTTCCATTTATCGCTAATCACGTTAACAAAATGGTTACACTTGATCTAAAATGGAAGTATGTCTCTAATACACGTTAACGTAACGTTGTTTTATAGTTCATCGTTTTGAAACAAAGTACTACACGAAATGTTAGTGCAGTGTGAGTTTTTTTTGGGAAGTAAATCAAGTTTCATTGGATTTCAGAGGCATCTACGACATTTTTATTCTGTTTATACCCTCCCAACAAGATATGGAAACGGACAAATGTATACAGTTGCAATTTTTTAGTTTGGAAAAGTAGTTGGTGGGTGGAGTTGTGTGTTTTACACGCTGTCCCTAAATCCACCACTGGTACCGATCACGTTATCACGTCTACAAATATTGCCAATTTGAGGACGCATTTGTTTTTCCCTCCACAGCCGAAGAAGGTCCCCGTCGTCAGCGCAGCAGCGTGTCGGGGGCCAAGAAGCCCCCCAAGAGGAACGCCCTCTACAGGCGGCTGCAGAACTTCCTCTACAATGTCCTGGAGAGGCCCAGGGGTTGGGCCTTTGTCTACCACGCCTACGTGTGAGTTACCAAAACAACAACAATGTCACCTCATTGGCCACGCCCCCATCCCCTCTTTTTTTGTCCAATCAGGTTCCTGCTGGTCTTCTCCTGCCTGGTCCTCTCCGTCTTCTCCACCATCCGCGAATACGAGAAGAGCTCGGAGGACGCCCTCTACATCCTGGTGAGCGCGGGTTCGAATCCAGGTGGCTCCACCTGTGATTGGTTGATTCTGATTCAGGGTGGACCTTATGTAGGTATTCCTCTCCACGCTTTAACGCTGCATTTGGCCTCCGTTCAGGAAGTGGTGACCATCGTGGTGTTCGGCGTGGAGTACATGGTTCGAATCTGGGCGGCGGGCTGCTGCTGCCGCTACCGGGGATGGCGAGGACGCCTAAAGTTCGCCCGCAAGCCCTTTTGCGTCATCGGTGAGTGGAAGGAGCGCCCGCCCGCTCGTGGGCGCTCTTTCTGAGCACGCCGGTCTCCGCCCCCCGTCCACAGACATCATGGTCCTGATCGCGTCCATCTCGGTGTTGGCGGCCGGCACGCAGGGCAACGTTTTTGCCACGTCGGCCATCCGCTCGCTGCGCTTCCTCCAGATTCTGCGCATGATCCGCATGGACCGGCGGGGGGGGACCTGGAAGCTGCTGGGCTCCGTCGTCTACGCCCACAGCAAGGTGAGCGCCGTCTGCTGGGGGGAAAAAAAAAGGGATTGGTCGCCAGCCAGCTAACGTTTAGACCCCCCTTTTCAGGAACTGATCACGGCGTGGTACATCGGCTTCCTGTGCCTGATCCTGGCCAGCTTCCTGGTCTACCTGGCCGAGAAGGAGGACAACGAGCAGTTTGAGACTTACGCCGACGCCCTCTGGTGGGGACTGGTGAGAGCCGCCGCCACCCCCGACCCTGCGACCGCTCTCGCCCGGCGACCCACGCCCCGCTCTGGCCGCAGATCACGCTGACCACCATCGGCTACGGGGACAAGTTCCCCATCACGTGGAACGGTCGCCTGCTGGCGGCCACCTTCACGCTCATCGGCGTGTCCTTCTTTGCGCTGCCCGCCGTGAGTATCCCTCCCTCACTTAAGTGAATTTCCGCCCATTTTGGGCCATTTTGTCTCTTCCTGTGGAGTTGGCCGCATTCCCGGTTCACTTCATGTGGATTTTAATGTCTACCTGCTAATTTGAGGGCATTTCTAGGTGACTTTTGTCCATTTTGTTCATTTTGAAGTCCTTTCTAGTTGAGTCAGCAGGATCCTCTGTTGACCTCTGGTTCATTTTGAGTATTGATGACTTTTTGGGCCAAAATGATATGAACGGTTTCTTTCCACATGTACTTTTAGGGTATCCTGGGTTCCGGTTTTGCCCTGAAGGTCCAGGAGCAGCACCGACAAAAACATTTTGAGAAAAGACGAAACCCGGCCGCCGGGCTCATTCAGGTTGGCTTTCGTTCCCGTGTAGCGCTTGACCCCAAGTCGCTGGCCGACCTCACCTCACCCCACCCGACAGGCCGCCTGGAGGGTCTACGCCACCAATCTCAGTCGATCCGACCTGACGTCCACGTGGGACTACTACGAGAGGACCGTCTCCGTCCCCATGTACAGGTAGCACACCATTATTCATCATTATTTTGCACAATTTGCTCCTTCGTGGACGCAATTCTTTTGTCAATTGAGAAAGGATTGGTCAGCGGGCACATTGGCAGACGGGTTGCCAGATTGTGACATTTGTTGGCTTCTTTTAGGTTAATTCCGCCCCTGAACCAGTTGGACCTGCTGAGGAACCTCAAGAGCAAATCTGGACTCTCGTTCAGGTCTGTCTTTCTTTTTTATAACTCATTTTTTATTGTGAAGCATTCATTTTTATTTCTTTGCTTGCAGGAAGGACGTCCAGCAAGACTCGTCTCCGAGGTCACAGTCCCAAAGTTTGCTTTGTGTTAACGTGTTGATTTTTGGACTTTATTTCAACCTTCTTGTCTTCTGTCCCGACAGTCAGAAGGTGAGTCTGAAGGAGCGAGTCTTCTCATCTCCCCGCAGTTCCGGCACCAAAGGCAAAGGTTCTCCTCAACACGGTGAGATTGGTCCCGAGGCTCCGCCTCCCGCCGCCGCTGCAAATGATTCCATCTGCTTCCCGCCCATCCGTCTCCAGCGGTCCCGCCGGCCCCCCAGGCCCCGCGGCGCTCCCCCAGCTTAGACCCCAGTCTGGAGGACAGTCCCGGCAAGGTCCCCAAGAGTTGGAGCTTCGGAGAGCGCGGCAGGAGCCGGCAGGCCTTCAGGATCCGGGGGGCCGCGTCGCGTCAGAACTCGGAAGGTAACCCGCAAGCTCTCTAAGCTAGGCCTAGCCAAATTCATTCCTTGGTGGCTAATTGCTAAGCTAGGCTAGCCAAACCTGCTCCCAGGTGGCTCACCACTATGCTAGGTTTAGCCAAACCTGGTCCTCTGTGACTAATTGCTAAGCTAGGCCTAGCCAAAGTCCTTTCTTTGTGGCTAATTGTTAAGCTAGGATAGCCAAACTCAGGTTTCGGCAGCTAATCGCTAAGCTAGCCTTAGCCAAACTTAGTCTCCTGACCCTTGCATTTTTTGCGCAGTACTGATCGAGATGCAGGACGAAGAGTTCCGACAGAAGAGTTCGCCAGGTGAGCGCCCTCGCAGACAGGTAGCGCCAACGCCGCGCTAACCGCGGCGCCGTGACAGACGCCAGCTTGCCGGGAGACGACGCGGCGGACGACAACAAGAGCTGCCACTGCGAGTTCGTCTCGCAGGATTTGACCCCCGGGATCAAGGTGACCATCCGTGCCGTCTGGTGAGTCCCGCCCCCTTTTTTCTTCCTTTCCGGAACATTCGGTCCATTGGGCTCACGGCTTTGCTCGACCTTTCTTTTGCATTTTGATTCACGTTTGAGTTGTTCATCTTTGATGTTTATTTTATGTTCACCTCAGGAACAAGGTCACCGTGGCTTGTTTTGGTAAGAAACGGACGCACGCCAAATAGCTTCTTCCATGTTTCCTTTCCTTTTCTTTTCTTTGTCTCGTCTCACTTTCCTGCTTGATTTCTTTTTTTTTGTGGGTGTTTGGGCTTTTCCTATCGGTACGGTGCTAAAATCCCTAAAATCAAGGCTATCTAGGAGCACTAACAAAAATCATGTGACTTCCCACGTTTAACCACAGGTTGCCCTACCCAAGATGGCCGCCCGTTGCGCTAGCTTTTCACAGCGTCCGCCCCGTGTACCTTCTGATGTGTCTTTTTTTTTTACCACTGAACACCCCATGTCGGCCCGAGGTCATTTTACACGAGGGCGGCCATCTTGGGTGGGGCGAACGGCAACACCGACGTAGTTCTCCGGGTTAATTTTTCTCGGTACTCTCCGATACGACATAACGACGTTCACTACGGGGAAAGGTCGCTGACCGACTGGTCCTGGTCTCCCAGTATCATGCGCTTCATGGTGTCCAAGAGGAAGTTCAAGGAGAGTCTCCGCCCCTACGACGTCATGGACGTGATCGAGCAGTACTCGGCGGGACACCTGGACATGCTGGCGCGGATCAAGAACCTTCAGTGCAGGTGCGCCGTCGTCAAGTCCGTCTTGGGCTCCGTCCTCCCTTCCCCACGCCACGGCGCCATTTTTTTTCTTCTCCAGGGTGGACCAGATTGTGGGCAGAGGAACGACCGTGGCGGATAAAGAGCGACCCAAAGGCGGCGGCGGCGGCGCCGGAGTCGGCGAGGAGCTTCCCGAGGACCCCAGCATGATGGGACGCCTGGGCAAGGTGGAGAAGCAGGTGAGCTCCGCCCACCGACCCGGTCCCGGCGGCGACGGGGACTTTGTGAGTGGCGTGGTGTCCTTCAGGTGGTGTCCATGGAGAGAAAGCTGGACTTCCTGGTCAACATCTACATCCAGCGGATGGGAATTCCTCAGACGGAGACGGACGCCTACTTTGGATCCAAGGAAGCCGAGCCGGCTCCGCCCTACCACAGTCCGCTGGATCAGCCGGAGAAGAACCAGTCGGTGGTCCACAAGATGATCCCGGCGTGAGTATCACTCAAATCGAATCCCATTTCTTTCATCTGGTCATGATTTTTTTTTAGATTTGACACTTTGACACCCGTGCCCTAACCAGCATCGTCACAATATTTGGTGGCAAATTTTCTCTTTCATGTCCCTTCTAAAAGTTTTTCTTTTTTGTCCAGGGCCTTACCAGGGGACAACTTGGAAGACGGCAGTGGTGTTGGCGACTTTGCCCCCAAGATGATCCGTTCCAGCAGTTCGGCGGCCCCCCAGAGCCGGCGGGCGGTCACCTGCCCCCCCTCCACCTCCTGGCAGCCCATCAGCTCTCAGCAGCTCCTCCATCAGCCCCCGGCGACCACCCCGAGTCCGGCGGGGGACGGCTCCCTGGTCCGTCTCCCGCCCCCCCCGGCCGGCGGGAATCGCCGGCGCGGGGAGCGGGACGCTCCCGAGAGGCGTGGCGAGGAAGGAGGCGGACTCAGGCGGGAAGAAGGCGCCCGGCCCGAGGACGAGCGCCCCCCGGCGTCCACCCCGTCGGGAAGTTGCCACGGAGCGGCGCGCTCGCCGTCCATCCCGTCGGCGGACCGCGACGAAGCGGAGCGCTCCTCGGGCGGCTTCTCCGTCTCGCATTCCAGGGAGAACGTGGACTTCCTCGACGGCGCCTTCTACGCCGCCGCCGACTCCGGGGGGGCTCCCCGGCCCGCCGCCCTCAGGCCGTACATCGCCCAGGCCGAGTCGGACTCGGACTCGCCTTCGCCGCACCTGGACCGCGTCTGGCCCGGAAGCGAGTAGACCGGAAGCGGCGTGGCCCTCGGTCCAAACCCATAGTCGTAATTAGTCTGGCGTCAAACGAAGACGTGGTGGGAGAGTTCTGACCTATGACCTACCCAAGATGGCCGCCGGCGACCTGTGACGTCCGGTCCTCTCTCCGTCGAGTGTATCGCTAGTAGACGTCTCATATGTTTGAAGACCAAACATTCTTTACGGGGGTGTCGGTAGGTTCCGAAGAAAGGGGTGTCGACTTACTGGGTGGGAGAGGAGCAAAGGATGCTCGTGAATGTAGTAGACGTTAAGCAATCCAAAAAAGTTTATTGTAAAAGCCTTACTATGCATGATCTTTTTTTTCATGTAAAATGCCTTACTATACATGGTCATTTAAAATAAATAAAAGCCTTGCTATACCTGTTTTTTTTAAACAAAAAAGCCTGTCATATGCTCGTTTATAAAGCTAATTCAGAAACAAACAAAGGTCAGACATTTGACATTGGTTTATTTTGTCCAATGAAATAACTCAAGTAAAGCGCTCGCCTCGCCCACAAACAAGTGAGATGAATAGAGATGCACTTGTGTGCAAAATGAATGAGAAGAGCTGAAAAAGAAAAGGAGTTACAGCGCGACTCACGACCGAAAAGACAGTTCAACATCAAAAATTTACAGCAACACAGGAGGAAAATGAACAAGATAAAAGAGAGGAAGAAAGAGACGACCAGACATGAGGTAAGAAGCACTTATTCGACAAGTGGCGAAAACATTAGCCGATTAGCGGCTACTGTTCAGGTACAACAAGTGCGTAGATATGAACTTTTAACACGGAAGAACACATGCTACCCTCGCCCGACCGTACCGTATTGCTAATTTAAAAATACAGAGTCTCAATGATCAAAAGAGTTTACGCTGTTTTCTTCCTTGCGGCCATTAATTTACATTGAACATGAACGCATTGCTACAGTGCCCTCTGCTGGTCACGGGAACACATATCAAGACGCGTGTGGAATATTTGTATACCACTCTACTATAATTGACATTGTTTTAGTTTTGTATAAAGACTAATAACGGTTTATCACAATTTATCCCCATACTTTCTATCTGATTCATTGGTAAATTCCTGTTGATTTTGGATTGTTATTTGTATATTTTGAAGCCTTCCAAGGTCACTTGCTGTTTATTCTGAATGTTTTACAGGGCATTTTTTGTTTACTTCCTATTGACTTTGGCTCACATCCTTTGCATTTGTGGGTATTTTCTGTTTATTGTATTGACAACAGTCATTTGTATGTTTATATTTTATTGTCACAAACATAAAAAACAAATTCAGAGAGCATATTTAAACAGGCAACGAAAAAATGTCGCAAAGTTACAAATTGGACTTTCTTGGATCCACCGAGACGCCAAAAACGTTCCTTTTCAAAGTCCAGTCAGAGATTTAAAATGGTCCAGTGGTACAAAATAAAATAACATCAAATAAAATAGTATAAAATAAAAGAAATGAAATGTCATCCCAACATCAACACTTGGTGTTCTTGGATGAATTAGCGGCCCAAGGAAAAATACAAGCCAGGCTTGGGGCCATCGGCGTCGCCGCTACTTTTGTCCTGGCGTTCCGCTTCCCCCGTCGTCACTTCCTGTCCAGCAGCTGCTGTTCCAGTCGCTCCAGTCGGACGCTCATCGCCGTGAGTGCGCGTCGTGAGGTTAAGGAACAAAAGGCAAAATCTAATAGTACTATAAAAAACAGCACACTGGTCCCCAAAACAATATACAACTAAATCAAAAGCAGACATCAAATAAAAGTTCATGTGAATATAAAATAAAATGAAATGAAATATAAGATATATGATAAATATAATATGAGATCGAACCCACGACCCCAGAACAGTGAGGCCGACGCGCCAACCGTCGCCCTACGGGTTGCCAGATTGGACATTTCCTGCAAAAAAACCTTTCAGTCGCCGGGTTGCCAGGTTCGACATTCCCTGTAAAGCATTTCGGCCGCCGGGTTGCCAGGTTGGACATTTCCTGTAAAAACTTGAAAATTGCAGCAGGGAATTTTTTTTTTTTTTAGCTCAGTAGGATATGCGATTGCGTGACGCGCTCTAGGTCGCCCAGGGCGGCCTGCTGGAACTCCACCAAGTTTTCGCAGGCGCACGGGTCCTTTACCTCGATCTCGCCCTGGCTTTCCTCTGTGGGTGGACGGGGAAGGACGGTCGGCACGGACAAACGGACGGATAGACGTTGCGTCGGTTGAGGCCTTACCCGGACACACGTCCAGCTTGAGGTTGAGCGCCACGGTCCCGATGGCGCCAAAGTCGGAGGCGTAGAAGAAATGCTTGTCGGCCGGCTCCGAGGCGATCTGCCTCAGCTCCGCCTCCAAGGCCTTGCCCACGCCCACCGTGTACATGGTGATGCCTGCCCGTGAATTAAGACGCGACGTTTGGCCGACATTTGAGCAAAGAAAGAACAAAAATGGAATTCAAACCGGAAAAGAAAAATGGACGCACCGGCACGTTTGACTTGAGCGGCCACCTCGGCCACGTCGTCCTGCGAGCGTCCGTCGGTGAAGACCAGGCCCACCCTGGGGACGGCGCGGGAGGCGGCCCGCGCTCCCTCCTCCTCGGAGAAGCTGCGTTCCAGCATGTGGCGCAGGGCCATGCCCGTCATGGTGCCCTTCTCCATGTACTCCATCTCAATAACACAACGGCGCAACGGCACCCCGTCACCATCTGGCAACATTTTCTCTAAAATGGCAAGTCAACTTCTGCCGTCTGCCGGACGAATGTGTTATCACACCCAATTCTGATTTTTATACACTAATAAAAAAGTTTTTGTAATCCAGATGCTCCCACGTGATTGTTATTCCCCGCCCCTATTTGAGAAGGACCGCTTGAAATATGAAAATCGGAAAGGCAATTTGCGCCCCCGGAGGACCTTCATGACGGCGGCCTTGATGTCATCGGCGTGGCGGTAGCGGTCCAGGGTGAACTCGGTCCTGACCCGACTGGAGAACTGCACCAGGCCCACCCGGGTCCCGTGCTCCGACACGTCTAGGGTGTCCACCACCTGCGGGGGCGGGACTTGGCTTCAGCCAATCAATTTGTCAACGAGGTGAGCCCGCCCCTCCGAGGCCGGCCTCACCTCGTTGACAAACTTCTTGATCAGCTGGAAGTTACGTGGACGGACGCTCTTGGAGCCGTCGATCAGCAGGACCAGGTCGATGACGGACAGCCGGCACGCTGCGGCCGGTGGCGTGTCCGTTAGCCTCAAATGACCTCAAAGTCCCTCCCCCCTCGGCTCCTCCTTACTTCCGCAGGTCTTGCCGTCGTCCCGCAGCGTTTGCCCTTCGGGGCAGGCGCAGAAGTACGATCCCGCCGCGCTCACGCACAGGTGCTGGCATCCGTGCTCCGTCGACTCGCACGGGTCCAACGCTGAAAAAAAAATGGATCTTGGAGGTGCTTTTTCGTTGGCCCAGACCGTCCATCTAGTTGATGTGAGCGGAACGTGTTTGTCAAAATGGCGGCCACCTACCGGAGCACGTCTTGTTGTCGGGGTTGAGCGCGAAACCCGCCCGACAGTCGCAGGCGAAAGTCAAGGCGGCGGGGGAACTCACGCAGATCTGCTGGCAGTCGTGGCGCCCTTGGGCGCACGGGTCCATAGCTGCCACGCACAAATGGACATTCGGGCTAAGTTAGCATTGGAAATGTCAATGGAACGGAATCCTTGTTTTGCCTTGAAAATGAAAGCCGGCTACGTACGCGAGCACGTCTTGTTGTCACGGTTGAGTTCGAAGCCCGTCTCGCAATCGCAGGCGTAGGCGCCGGGCGAGCTGACGCAGATCTGCTGGCATTCGTGTTGACCTCCGGCGCACAGGTCGATGGCTGCCACACACGCAAACCTGGATGAGCGTCATGTTGACCCACTGGCTAACTTGTGATGGTTGCCCGCAGAAATTGGATTGTTTTCCATTTTGCTGGATGATGGATCATGTGTGTGGCATGTGGTCACCCACGGGCGCATTGGGCGCCATCTTCCATCAGACGGTATCCGTCCATACAGGCGCAGCGGTATCCGTTGAGGACGCTCACGCACTGATGCTCGCACGTGGCATTCCCAAAGGCGCAAAAGTCCAACACTGAGAAGAAGAAAAAAAACTGCGCATGAGGAGGAGGCCACTCCTTTCTCTTTCGGCGCCACCTACTGGTGCACGTCTTGTTGTCCCGGTTGAGTTCGAAACCCGTCTCGCAATCGCAGGTGAAGACACCCGGCGAGCTGACGCAGATCTGCTGGCAGTCGTGTTGGCCTCCGGCACACAGGTCGATGGCTGCCACACACGCCAAAAACTCGCCAAATTGAGCGCGAGGGAAGGGGCCGTGGCACAGAGGATTGACCAATCACCTTGGCAGGTCTTGCCGTCGTCCCGGAGCGAATAACCGGGCAGGCACAGGCAGAGGAAAGACCCCGGGGAGCTTTGGCAAAGGTGCTCGCAGCCGTGCTCCGATTCGGCGCACAGATCCACCGCTACGGGCGCAACGGCGACGTTAGCGCGATCAAAGTTGACCGTTTTTTTGTTTCCGCCAGTCTCACCGCAGAGTTTATCCTGGAAGTGAAGTCCGAACTGGTGGATGAGGTCAAAGGTCTCCACCAGGAAGACGTGGTCCTCGAAAGGCGGCGAGGCCATGGCCCGGAGCGAGGCCATGTCGGCCCGGGCCACGCCCACGGCGAAGATCTCCACGCCCCTCTCCCGGGCCTCGGCCGCCACCTCGGCCACGCGGTCCTGCGGCCGTCCGTCCGTCACGATGACGGCCACGTCGGGCGCCCGGCTCCTGGCGCCCCGGGCCTCCACGAAGGCCTCGTTGACCAAGTAGCGGATGGCCAGGCCCGTCATGGTCCCCTGGGCCAGCGGGACCATCTGCCGGATGGCCTCCACCATCTGGGACGGCTGGTCGTAGGAGTTCAACCAGAACTCGCTGCGGACCTGTGAAAGAACAATCGTCACGCGGCGGCCCGGCGGTTCGGTTGGCCACCAATTCAGGCCCGTTGCCCGTAGTTGGCCGGGATAGGCTCCAGCACCCCCCACAGACCAAATGCTCAACATGTAAATGTGTCCATTTTGGCAAAAGTGGGCGTACCTGACTGGAGTACTGGACCACGCCCACTCGGGTGGCGTTGAGTCCCACTTGCAGCGTGTCCAAGATGTCGATCATGAACTTCCTCATGCTCTCGAACTCGTGCGGCCGCACGCTGCGCGAGCCGTCGATCAGGAACACCAGGTCCACCGGGCCCGTCTGGCACTTTTGCTCCGAACCTGTCGCGAAAAGGCCCAGGCGTCATTTTCGACGTCTGAATCCGCCTGAGGTGCACGGTCAGGGCGTGGCGCGTTCTGACCCGTTTGGGGGCGGGCCACGGCCACGGCGGCCACGTTGAGCAGCAGCAAGGCTAGACGCCACGTCGTCATGGAGACCGTTGTCCGCAAAACGCACCGTAGAATCACCTGAAATCAGTCCATATATAAGGAAGGCGCCCTGTCTATTTTGGAGAACATTTAAGACTTTCATGAATGTTTTTAAAATCATACATACATTGAATTGGGAATTGAAATGTGGAATGAATGATGAGTCCTTCCATCTGTTTTGCCCCCCTAATGAAAGGTTCCCCACCAATTCCAGATGTGGGCGGCCATGTTCCCCAAGCCCCTCCCCCCTCCATCCATCTCCGCCCTCCTCGTAAAGCCAAAAACAGCTGGCGCTAATGGACTGGAGCGTCACGGGAGGACAAACGCCAGCGGGCGCTGACAAAGGGCGCTTGTGCGTCCCCTCGCTCACCCTCTCTCATCTGGTCCTACTTCCTGTCTGCGTCTCCCCCACTTCCTGCTCAAACTTCATGTCACAACAGCAAAACTTTGGTGCCGGCCCTCCACGAGGCAGCGTTCAATGGCTACGTCAAACCAATTGGACATCTATCAATAAACTTCTTTTGTGCCTGGAAAGGGCTTTCATCGCCCCTACCAACATGGCCTCCCTGAGGTGACATTCCCTTACAAGTCAATGCATTGACAGTCCTTACTAGCTTATTTCTTCTTTTAAAGATTATTTGATCAAAACATCTATTGGTCACTTTCAATTGACGGCACAAGGCAACTGGCGGCCATCTTTGGAAGGGCAAGCTCCCCACCAAAGCTTAAAGTTTCTGTGCAGTTAATGGACCAGCACCTTGTTAGCCCCTCCCACAAAGAAAAAGTCTATCTTGCCATCATCTGCCGGACGCTTTGTGGTTACACGGCGGGCGTTACAATTACAACAAAAACAAGCCACAATGGCTTTCATTCAGCGTTTGGCGCCACGCGTGCGCGCCGCGGCACAAAGAGGCCTCAGAAAGCCGCTGAAAGCCGCTGAAAGCCGCTGAAATCCGCCCCAAAGCCTCGATAAGCGCTTCCTGTCCGTCGCTACGCTATCGTTGATATTTTCAGTCACCGTTGGGCCGGCGGGAGAATCCCGAGAAAAGAAGAGAAGAGCACGCTGTGTTCCCTCCGAGGTCGGAGGTCGCCGGCGTTTGTTGACGTTGGCACCGGCGGCCAACCGAGGCCGGCCTGCCGGCGGGCCAGCGTCTGCACGACATCCGCGTGCTAACGACCGACGTTTGTCGGGGGGGGGGGGGTCCTCCTATTCTCCCACTCGTGAGCTTAACTCCTTCACTGCCGTCCGTCAAAGATTTTAGGGCACAGGTGTCAAAGTGGCGGCCCGGGGGCCAAATGTGGCCCGCCGAATCATTTTGTGCGGCCCGGGAAAGTCAATCATTTCTGTTTTAGGATCTAATTAAAATGTAAAGTATAGATGAATATTAATTTTGCTGTTTTTCCCCCTTTTAAATCAGTGATTGTTATTTTTTAATCCATTTATTGTTTTTAGTTCAAAAATCATTTGTAAAATCTAAAAATATATATTAGAAAAAGCTCAAATAAACATTGTTTTTGATCTATAAATAAATAAACATGCAGGGCTCTTAATCCAATTCTTTTAATCCCAATTTTTAGTCCAACCAGGAAAAAAAACTCCTCAAATTGCTACATGTAAACAGGAAGTAAGACAAAAAATATAGAGGAAGTGACCTAGGAATGCCCCATAATCCTCTCAACGTCACTCTAATCCAACAGGAAATGACCTCAAATCAACAGGAAGTCACCCAAAACAACATCTGGACGAACGAAAGGTGGAAAACCATCAGAAAGTGACCTTCATGTTTGTGTTTTTCCAGTTAACGTTGAGTTGAGCGCAGCCGCTTATATGAAGTCCCGCAACGACCCGCCGCCCGCGATAAGCCACGTCCACGTGTATTTTTATCGCAGGTCAAAAGAACTTTGCGGCGTGGGAAGATGACAGCTGAACGAACGGCCGTGTTGACACACGTCCACTCGTTTAATGAAGGACGCCGAGGCGCTAACGTTAGCGTTGAAGAAGAACAAGAGTCTTGGAAGAATCCCCAGAGCCGAAAATCCCTATCTTTTCCCCCGTCTTCTTCTGAGCCAAAATGGACGTGGCCGCCATGATGGAGGAGCTGGCGCAGGCCATGGAGGAAGGAGGCCCAGGTACGACTGACGCTGCTAACACATGCTAATGCTAATTGTTTTCATCCTCAACTAAAACGGCAGGTAGCTTAGCTTAGCTCCAATGCATTTATGCTGCCATGTTGTGATGAAAATGTCAGAAACTGGAGATTAGTTGACCTTTTGATGAACATTAGCATACATTGAAGGTGAACAACAGTAAGCAGAAGTGTGTTTGTGTGCGCTTGGACCAGAGGGGGAGGGACGGCATGACGGCACGGCAGCTCCGTATCACCTTGTGAACCCGACAGTCTTTCAACGTGTAGTTTGAGGGCGGAAGCTAATCGTTATTGGCATCGTGCACAAGACTAAATTGCCCATTTCAATGCAAAAAAAATGCAACAAATTGATTAAGAATTCATGGGTATATTTCAAGGATGAAAGTGCTAGGAAATAAACATAAAGATTGAAAATAAAACCAAAACATGACAAATCATTTCTAATTTCCTCCTTTTAATTTTCCCGTCTTTGTTTTGAACGATGTTCCAATCCTTGTCTCTATTCTCATCATGATTCATTTATTCTACATACTACCACCATTTTTTTATGCATATTTCAATCCTGTTAAACTTTCAATCCAATTTGACTGCATTGCCACCTCTCCCAGTTCAATTAGATTGGACGTCTTGCGCCCTTAAAATGTCATCAATTCTGACAAAAGGGGGTTAAAACCCGTCTCTGGACCCATCTCTTTTTTGAGCAATTGTACACACATACTCATTGGTGGCGTCCAATCCAATCCCAGCTGATGTATTTTCTTTTGTGAATCTTTTCTAGAATTTTCCCAAGATTCCGCCTGCTTCCGGACCCAAGCGCTCACTCACCTGTTGGAGAGACGCCTGGACTGGGACAGGTGAGACGGACGGCACGCGACTTTGGGAGGGTGGCAAAGGTCCGTTTTTAAGGGTGCACGCCGAGGGAACCGGATTTATCCGAGTGAGCTGCAGGCTGGAATGAGGTGGCGGACGGGGGGCCACGCACGCCTATAAGAGCACACGACCCTCCCCCATGCCCCACCTTAGGAAAAAAAAAGGACTGAGCTTTTCATTCGTGTCTATCCCCCCCCCCCCCCCCCCCCAAGTTTTGCTATAGACAGCACTTTATTAAAAATAGTGCTGAAAATGAATAGTGTGCAGTCCTGGGTATTCGTGTGAGGTAACAACCAAAGCCTTGAAACGCACCCCTCCAAAAGAAACTCAAGTCAGCACCAACTTTATTGAAATAGACTAAACCCAGATGTGGATGAGTGTGGTTTTTATATTCAGAATAATTTGCTCTTTATTTCTACTGGAAGAGCTTTATTTAATATTGTTTTCTTATGACAACACCATTGCCTACCTGGGAGGTGTTCTGTCTTAAGATGGCCGCCAGGTGCTAATGCCGCCAAGACAAACAACCGGATATAGTCTATATATCTGTATGTATGTGTATATATACATATATTTGTGTCCTCAAAAGTATTGAAGTACTGATACAGTCATGCATCCGACTTTCCCAGGCAAAAGAAATTGGACCTTTAATGACTTTAATGCGGATTGTCTCGCGTTTGAGATTAAGATCAACGTGACATTTTTCCTCGTCAAAGTTGCTTCTTTTAGCCACCGTGCGAGTTGACCTCTGGGTCCTCGGGAAGGGGTCACATCTCGTTGGGACGCACTGGCCGACCCAGCGCGCAATGTCCAGCATGCCGGCGGGGTTCCCGACCTCCCGCTAAGAATGCAAAGGTCAAAACGGGAGCCCGGGAATGTTTTGGCCACGCAGACAGGAATGTTTGTCGGCCGGCCATGGGCCCAGTTGAGAAAAACTTTGTGGCGGGAAAGTTCCTCTGGAAGGAAACACGTCAACATGTTCCTATATTATTGTCCCAGCTCCCTTCATTCTACTTCAATGAGGTGTCCCAATACTTTTGTCCCATGGCCATCCTTTCATGACAAGTAGGTGTCCCAGTACTTTTGTTCCCAGGCAGTTGTCCCCATGTCCTTTTTGTCCCATCTCCATCCTTTTACTTTGGAAGTAGGCGGGCCCATTGTTTTATTCGAAGGCAGATTTGCCCCCACTGGCTTCATGGCGGCCATCTTGGTAGGGGCAACATTCCCATGCCGAGTCATTCAAAAGAGGTCCAAAGTGGCATTTTCTCCGCCCCCTTTCCCCAAAATCCTTGAACTGGTTCTAGACAAAAGTATTGGGAGAGCCCTAAAAAAGGATAAAAGGACGGCGTGGGAACTAAAGTATCGGGACGGCTACATTTGAATGTCTCATCTATCCAATCAGGGGAGCGGAGACGCCGGCCCGATCGTTTGCGCCCGTAGGCGGAGCTCTGGGCGACCACTCGGTGGTCATACTGCACGCCAAAGTGGCCCAGAAGTCCTACGGCAACGAGAAAAGGTGAGCCCGTTGGCACGCTCCTGGCCTTGGTTCACTTCACTTGTCCTCCCTGTCCCATTCAGGTTCTTCTGTCCCCCGCCCAGCGTTTTTATCGGCGGCAACGTTTGGAGACTGATGCGGGACCTCCTCCCAGGTACGTCGTCGTCGTCCGACCTCGTCACGGCTTCTAACTTACCGTCCGACTCGGTTTTTTGCAGCGGGCACGGCCGGCGGCGACGTTGGCGCCTACATGTGCTTGGACAGCGCGGCGCAGACGCACAGCGACGCCTACAAGCTCCACTTTGAGAGCCTGCCCAACACGGTGGGCCTTTTTGTCCTGGAGAGTCGGGCGGCCATGTTGGTGGGGGCAAAGTTCCCGTCAAAGTCAATGGTGGTGGCATGTCCAAACATTGTCCAGACGGGGATGACGGCGTGCGCCAAGTCTCTGTTCATCTCGGACGCGGACAAGAGGAAGCACTTCCGCCTTTTGCTGGGTCTCTTCCTGGAAGTGGGCGGCGGCAGACAGGAAGCCGCCTCCTTCCACAGCCGCCACATTAAGGTCATCTCCAAACCCTCGCAGAAGAGGCAAAGCATGAAGAACGCCGAATGTGAGTACGACTCCCCTTTCGACTTCCCGTACTCGATGACCTAAGGACGACCTCTCAGTGTGCATCTCGGCGCGCTCTCGCATCGCGCTCTTCAACCGCCTCCGCTCTCAGACGGTCAGCACTCGCTACCTGGCCGTGGAGGGCGGGGCTTTCGTGGCCAGCGCCCGACACTGGACGGCCTTCGCCATCACGCTGGGTACGTCTAGCTTATCTTGAATGCTACATTTTAGGCTACTTTGACGTTGTATCGAAGGCCATTAAGAGGACTTTCTGTCCTCTAGGGGGCGTTTTTATGGGTCGCTTACGATTTTTAAGCATTTTGAGCAACTAGTTCCCTTCCGGTCATTTTCTGGAAGAATATTTCATATTTTTTGGGCGGAACGTATGTGAACGTTTAGCGCCATCTTTTATTCATGTTTTTTTTTTTTTTTTTTGCCCCGGCACACGTGCAGTCAGGCGGGTGTTTGTTTAACTCGGGTCCGTCTCGGACCACCCGGCGGCAACCCTGGCGTGTGTATGCTAAACGTGTGTGTGTGTTTTCTTGCGTTTAGTGGAAGAGCACGGCGGCGGTGGCGGCGGCGACTTTGTGCTGAGCGAAGGATTGGTGTGTTACGGTTCGGTGGTCCAACTGGTGTGCACCGAGTCCGGCCTGGCTCTCCCTCCCATGGTAACATTTTCATGTGCTCACTTGGATTGATTCTCACTGTTTATTTGGCCTCACACTCTTCATTTTGGGGCTTAGTTTGAGTTTGCTTTCTGGCTTTTTATTTCCTGGCGCTCGCTCTCCTTACTTCCTGTTCATTAGCGTTCATTTCTGGTGATTTTATTTTGGCATTCCTGGGTCACTTTCTCCTGACTTTTTGGAGTTTTACCTTGTTTTTGGGGGTCCCCCCCCCCCCCCCCCCTTGTTCATTTTGAGTCTCCACGTTTGTCTTATTTGGCGTGTCAGGTGATCCGCAAGGTGAACAAGCAACACGCCATCACGTGCGTGGACGAGCCGGTGTGTCAGCTGCACAAATGCGCTCTGGAGATGCGAGACACGCCGCGGGCCTTCCTCGCCGTCTCCAACGACGCCATCGTGCTGCACCAAGTGAGCCTTCTGGGACCCCGCCGTCTTTTGTTGTTTTCCCGGGAAGCCACGTCTTCCCGTCTGGCCGCAGGCGGCGTGGAGCGCCAGGGATTCCGCTCAAGTCCTCCTGAACGACGGCTCGTGCTGGACCGTCACGGGCGCCGAGGTGGTGGAATTTGCTTTTCAGCCGGCCGACGACCACGAGCTGCCCGCCTGCGTCCGGACGCCCCTCACGCCTTTTCCTAACGTCACCGGCCTGGAGGTCAGTCAAAAGATTTGAAAATATGTCCATAGTTGTCAAAAAGACGCGATACGGTCGTATTTCGACTTCCAAACGGCATCCCTACGTCCAACTGTCCACAGCTGAACGGCGGCGGAGGTCACGTGGCCACCTTGGAATTAGAGGGCGAAAACCTGGGGCCCCACCTCCAAGTGTGTTTCGGCCCACGGCACGCCCACACCGTCTTCAAGTAAGAGCCTCAAAGCACTCGCACGCCAAAAAATGTGGTGGTCATTGTTGACGGCGCCGTTCCATAGAGCCCACGTGGCCAAATAACTGGCTCCCATTGCCCCAAAAGCAAGGGCAAGTGACCCGTGCAGGACAGGAATGTGACCCGGGGGTGCCCCAAAACTAACACCGAGTCAACGAGCACTGACCACAAATCTGTGCCCCCTGAGTTTGAGTGGGCGTGGCCTGGGGGGAACAACCCCAAGGCTCTTCTGCTCGGGCCTCGCCGACCACTGTTTGCCCAGGTGGCCACAAGGCGGTCACAAGGCAACCACAAGGCGGCCTTTGTGAAAACCAGGGGGCCCCCCAAAACTGAAGAGAAAAAAAAGTCATCCGATCCTCTGAATCATCAGTGGTGTCAAAGTCAAGGTCTGGGGGCCAGCGCGTGGCTTTGAAAAAGTCACATGAGGTGGCCAATTCCATTGTTTTCTTGAAAACACAAAAGCAGGTTTTTTTCATATTTTGGACCTCGGATTTTACATCTACAAGCGATAAGAGCATAAGAGAGCTTTAAATGCCACCTCCAAGATGGCCGCCATGAGGCCGTTTTGCTTGTTTCCCCATCATCAGTGTCAAACATTGGCATTCAAGTGAATCACCTCAAACTTATTTCCCTCCCACCTTTCCATGAAAGAATTCCTTTGAATTTGTTGATTCCCCCCTGGGGGTGCCGGAGCCCATCCCAGCTTTTGACAATATGTTTCAACCACCCCGCTAGGTCTGCCAAGTCCCTGCTGTGCGTGGTGCCCGACGTGTGCGCCCTGACAGAGGGTGGGGCCTTTGCCGGCGGCTCCTTTGCCGGCGGCGCCTTTGGCGGCGGCGCCCTGAGCGTGCCCATTTCTCTGCGCCGCCTCTGCGACGGCGTGGCCTACCGTACCGCCTACAGCTTCACGTACACGCCGGAACCGGCGCCCGTCTATGACAATGATCGCGGCGGTGGCAACGGCGGCGGCGGTGGCAGTGGCGGGAGGGCCGGCCCCCCGGGCGTGGAGGAAGACGCCCTGCTGCAGAGCATCCATCACGAATTCACCAGAACCAACTTTCACCTGTTGGCGCAACCTTGACGTCACGTCCCTGTCATTTTCCCCCAAAAACTGCAAATGATGAATATTAAAAACTGGGCAAAAGCCAACCTGTGTGGGTGTGCGAGTGTGTATTTAAAATCAATGTATACCGCAATTCTTGGATACATAAAGGGTTTTTTTCTCCCAAAAATGACCGTTTTTTTAAGACCATACATGGTGTGTAGGGTGTCGAACATGCGGCCCGCGGCCCAGATGTGGCCCGCTGGGATTACAGTCTGGCCCGTGGAGTTGTTCAATTGACAGCTGTGCCCTAACCAGCATCGCCTCAATATTTGGTGGTAAACTTTCTCTTTCATTTTTCTTTTTTTTCAGGGCGTTGCCAGGGGACAACTTGGATGGCGGCAACTTGGAAGGCAGTGTTGGCGACTTTGCCCCCAAGATGATCACTTCCAGCAGTTCGGCAGACCCCCACAGTATAGTAAGGCTTTTTTTCTCTCAAAAAAACAACATAGCACAGTGATGTCAATGATTGATTTAAAAGGGGAAAATCGGGAAATGTAATAAACATCAATACTTTTAATTTGCTCCTAAAACACAAAGTCGGCACTCATTATCGGGCTGCACAAAATGTTGCGGGGGCCCACATTTGGCCCCCCGGGCCGCTACTTTGACACCGGTGGTGTAGAAGATGTGACCCCCAAATCAATAGGAAATAAGCCCCGGATTCCAGCCAGGTCAGACCAAAGTCGCCGTTAGACGGCAAAGTCAAGACCTGTCTCCGTGGGGCGCCGTCCTGCAGACCAAGTAGTGCTTGAGGTACTTGCGGAAGCACTTGTCCCTCACGCCGTAGATGATGGGGCTGACGGAGCGCGGCCACACCTGCACCACCACGTAGCAGGCGAACAGCGAGTCCGAGTAGTTCTCGGGGAAGGCCCGCAGAAGCGCGTCCTTCACCAGCGGCACGGCGTAGGTGGTCATGCACAGCAGCACCTGCACGCCGTGCAGCACGATGGTCCTCCTGGCCTTCTTGGCGTCCTTGCTGGCCGTGCGCGCCGTGAACAGGATCTGGAAGTAGGTGAAGAAGATGACCGACCACACCAGGACCAGGTAGACCACGTAGGTCACGTCCCGCTTGCGGGCCAGCACCGGGCTGGGGAAGGCCGTCTCCCGCAGGCAGAAGATCTTCCCCGAGAAGAAGTGGGCCGGCTCGGTGGCCAGCGTCACGAAGAGGTCCGGGAAGGCGGAGACCAGGCTGGCGCCCAAGATGGCGGCCACCAGGAGGAGGGTGCGCCGCACGGTGCAGATGCGGGCGTGGTGGAGGGGCAGGCGCACGGCCACGTAGCACTCGCCCGCCATGCAGGCCAGGATGAGGGGCGTGTTCTCCGTGGTGATGATGGCCATCAGGATGAAGGGGGCGCAAGAGAGCGCGCTGATGCGGTACAGCACGTAGCTGATGACAAACAGGGTGATGCCCACGCTCATCTGGATCATGTCGTTCAGGACCAGCGTGAAGAACAGGATGTAGCGGGGGTTGGAGTAGAAGATCTGGAAGGGAGCGGGGGAGTCGGTAAGGGGGGGGGGGGCCGGTGTCGACGGCGAAGGGGGAGCCCCCGAAACCTGACCTGGTGCTTGCAGAAGGTGTACATGAGGCTGGCGTTGATGTAGTTGATGGACAAACCGATGGCCATGACCAGGACGTTCTTGGCAACGGCTTTGCCCAGCGGGTCGCGGCTGAGGACGGCCACGCTGCCGTTGAGCAGCGCCGCTTCGCTCATGTCGACGACGCACCGCTCCTGCAAAAAAATCCAACAACACAACAGAAAAACCAAGTCTCCCTTTTTGGGATACTCCACTTTGTCAATTGAACATCTTCAGACAATTTTAATCCAAAACTGTTTGAACATCTTCAGACATTTGAACCCATTGACTGAATTTTCCTATTTTTGCTCCAAAATGTGATGATTTTTTTCCAATAAATCCCATTGACACCTTACTATTCTGACTGTATTCTTGACACACATTCCCATTCAACAGCATTTCCCACATTTTCCTTCCTAAAATTAGGCAATGTTTGACCCAAAAAAGCCTTTGACCAAACCCAATTGACATTAAAAATAGTAACTCCTTCCTTTCACATGTTTACATTTGAACATGTTTACAAAACCCCAAATATTTTCTCATTTTAGACCAATTTTGTGAGCACAAAAACCATCCATAAAATCCGACTGACAAAAGCCAACCTCCCTATAAAACGATAATATAAAAAAAACAAGAGCTATATTTAGTTAGCATTTTCCAAAGAGGAACTAAAAGATGAAGTTGATACTCACCTGCCTTAGGTGGACTCACCTGGACCTCGCGCACAATCCGGGCGACGCTTTTTATGCCCTCACCCCGCACGCACACACACATACACACACATTTGTCGTCATCCACATTGACGGAAGAATGACGTGTTCCCCCATGAGGTGGCCCCATCTTTTGCACTTCAACTTGTGGATGATACCCAACTTTGCCTCCAAATACCATTTTCTGTTAAGCATACCATACCATACCAAAATATGCCTTTTTGCTCCTTTTAATACCATAACTATGACTACATACGCACTTCCTGGCCTCCCATTGGCTAAGACGGACTTCTATCTGCACGTGCGTATCCCAGAATCCTCTCTGTTTGGTCGTCGGGACACTAAAAGTTCAGACAGTTTTGAGAAGCCTTCTCAAAATGGCCTCTGGGTGGCCATTTTGTAAGGACATTTTGAAAAGCCTTTACAAAATGGCTTCCGGGAGCCCATTTTGAAAAGGCTTTTCAAAATGGCCTTACAAAATGGCCTCCGGACGGCAAATGATGGAACGTTTGAAAGTGAACGACAGCAGAAATATGCTCAGACGGCACACGATTGATCTACTTTTTTTTTTAGCTGACGGCCATCTTGTGTAGGGCAAACGAAAGTGAGGCAAAGTGAAGTTTGAAGAAGTCAAAAGTTTCTAACTTTGATTGACAGTCCTATCCGGTGACGAAAACAAAGCGAGACGACCCCGAGGAGGAGCGGGAGAGGCCCGCTAACGAGTCCTCGGGCGCCGCCCGACCTTTGCAGTGTTTTTTTTCCCCGGAGAGGATTGCCAAAAAGCGAGCGTCGATTCTCGGAGGAACGTCGACTCGCCGATTCCACCAAGGAATCCTTGAAGGTCAAAAAGCTCGTTAGCGTGTCGTCCCAACAACAATTAATCCCATGTTTATGTCACCTTGCGTCATGACTTTTGTTTATCTTGAGAGTAACCACCACTAAAATGATTGACATTTTCACAATACACACAATTTAGGAAAGATAACCACAACCCTTCTAGCTTTAATGCTATTTCATCAAATTGACTAACTGGCCCAAAAATCAAGAGGAAGTGACTGACTACTGTACAGGAAGTGCCCGTCGGAGGACCCAAAATGTACCTGGAAACGAGATTTAACTAGTATGAACCCTAAAATAGGCAAAAAAGTGATCTGTAAATGCCAAAACAACAACAACAACAGGAAGTGACATCTGAATGGCCCAAACTGTTTTTATTTGCTGCCGTCCCTCCCAGCTGTCAATGGCAGCCCACTCCTGTTGATTTCAGGCCATTTTTGGTTCACTTCCTTGTGGACTTTTGGGTCACTATACAGGAAGTGACCCGGAAATGAATAGGGAGTGACACAAAGTCAAGACCTGTTCATTCCCGCAAAATACTGGAAACCATCGAGGTTAGCGGGATAGGCTCCAGCACCCCCAGCTCAGAAAATGAACGAACCAAGTCCCGCTCAAAATGAATCTTTTCGAAAGGATCCATCAATTGATTGATCGTTTCGATGACCTTCCGGGATATACGAAATATTAAGATACATCCTTATTTGGAAAAAATCTGTGTTGCCACACCCCTAACTGGCCAAGACACGCCCAGCCAGCCACCCGTACCCGAAATGTCTATAAAGACACAGCGTTGTGGGCTTTTCAGGTCGGACTTGCGTTGGGGTGACCCAGGTGAGTATTCACTCCATCTTTTCATCCAATCACACTTCATAATTCATACCAGCAAATCTCATTTGATAAAGTGCATTATTCTGCATATTGAAGTTGAAAATATGAAGCTATTAAGAGGGGAGTTTGGCAAAATGTCTTTCTTTCTCTGCCTATTTCTCTTTATTTGTCTATGATCTATGCTCTATGATACTATGTATAACTGTACTTTTGTCTATCTATGCTTTATGATACTACCTATAACTGTACTTTAACTGTATGTATGATTATTGCAGGCTTATTGTATTAACAGTAAGGCCCCAAAAAACTGCACTTGTGTTGACCGCAGGTGCCGCTTTGTTTTGTGACAGGACGCAAACCTTGTCGATTGACGAGCTTGGAAAGGACTGCGACCGGTCTTTTTTTTCCCCCTCTCTGCCAGGCGGGCAATGACGGCATGAGCGCCATGTCGGAGGCGGCGGCGGGCAACGCCAGCGTGGCCGTCTATCGGGACTCGTTTGGCAAAGCCGTGGCCAAGAACGTCCTGGTGGTGGCCATCGGCCTGTCCCTCAACTACGTCAACGTCTGTCTCATGTACACCTTCTGCAAGCATCAG
This sequence comes from Stigmatopora nigra, assembly GCF_051989575.1. Lineage (NCBI taxonomy): Eukaryota > Metazoa > Chordata > Actinopteri > Syngnathiformes > Syngnathidae > Stigmatopora > Stigmatopora nigra. The sequence goes on from NC_135517.1 coordinate 419,896, forward strand.
GTGGGACGTCTTCCCCGCCTGCCTGCCCCCATTTTGGATGGAAAATGTTTCGACTTGATTGATTGTGCCTTTTTCCAGATCTTCTACCTGAGCCCCCGCTACATCCTCTTCTTCCACTTGGTGGTGAACGACATGATCCAACTGAGCGCCAGCGTGATCCTCTTTGTGCTGAGCTACGTGGTGTACCGCATCGGCGTGGGCCTGTGCTGCGCCTTCATCTTGACGGCCCTGGTCACCATGGAGAACACGCCCCTCAACCTGGCCTGCATGGCGGCCGAGTGCTACGTGGCCGTGTGCCTGCCGCTCCAGCACGCCCGCCTTTGCACCGTGCGGCGAACCCTCCTCCTGGTGGGCGCCATCTGGGCCACCAGCCTGGTTTCCACCTTCCCGGACCTCCTGGTGACCCTGGCCACCGAGCCGGCCCACTTCTTCTCCGAGAGGGTCTTCTGCCTGCGCGAGACGGCCTTCCCCAACCCGGTGCTGGCCCGCAAGCGGGACGTGACCTACGCCGTGTACCTGGTCCTGGTGTGGTCGGTCCTCTTCTTCCTGTACATCCGGATCCTGTTCACGGCGCGCACGGCCAACAAGGACGCCACGAAGGCCAAGAAGGCCAGGAGGACCATCGTCCTGCACGGTGTGCAGGTCCTGCTGTGCATGACCATGTACGGCGTGGCCCCAATCAAGATGGTCCTGCTCAGGTGGTTCCCCAAGAACTACTCGGACTCGTTGTTCGCCTGCTACGTGGTGGTCCAGATTCTGCCCCGGGCCATCAGCCCCATCATCTACGGGGTGAGGGACAAGTGCTTCCGCAAGTACCTCAGAAATTACATCGTCTGTCAAAGCGGCTCCGCCTCCAGAAGATGGGCCGTGGACGGGAGCCACGCCGGGAGAGCCCGGCGCCGAAACCTGGGACGCCCGTGAAAAAATACAAATGAAAAACAAAGATGGTGTTGGACAGAGATTAAAATGTCAAATGAGGTGTTGCGGTCTACTCCCTATTTTAGTCGGAAAGCGGATTTCCAGGTTTTATTTCAAAATAAAATGACATTTTAAAGTTCTTATTTTCATACATTTACATCATTCATATAACAACGACTAAGCACAAAATTAGTTTAGAAAATAAAGTGACCTAAACACAAAGTGACCCGGAAATACCCTGAAATCAACAGGAAATAATGTCAAAGGCCCACAAAGTGACCTGAAAATGCCCAAAAAGTGACCCTGAAATCAACAGAAAGTGACCCAAATTACAAAAACATGATCCTAAAGTTCCCCAACATGTACAAAAAGCGACCAATGTGCAGTGACCCAGAAACACCCTAATATCAAACAAAAATGAACCAAAAGGAACAGGAAATGAGCCCCAAATCAACAGGAAGTGACAAATGAACAGATCGTGAGCCAGAAACAGCCTCATTTCAACTGTCACGGGGGAACACATCAACTATTTTGTATGAGCGCCGTTGAAATTGCATTGTTGTGTGCGTGGAGGATGCTTATAAAAGACAGGTGGCGCCGAGTGGCAGCGATCGGTCACAGGTGCGTCCGTCCACCCGGCAGGTGAGTATCGGCTTCCTCGTTAGTGACGCCTTTCGTCAAACAAGGCTTCTTCTATTTGCCTTCATTACCGGCTTTAGTTGCTTTGAATTTTGTGTTTGTTGGCATTCAGGTTCACCATCGAGCGTGGGAATTGTGGCTATCGGGTGGGATGAGCGCGGGCAACGGCAGCGTGGCCGATTATCGGGACTCTTTTGGCAAAGCCGTGACCAAGAACGTCCTGGTGGTGGCCATCGGACTGTCTCTCAACTCCGTCAGCGTCTGTCTCATGTACACCTTCTGCAAGCACCAGGTCAGTTTTTACCGTGAATAAGGTTTGGAAAATAGAAATGTATTTTTTTTTTATTATGAATTGTGATGCATTTGTTGTTTTAAAAGGTATAAACTTTTTTTCTATTTTTTTTTAGCATTTTATTTAAAAAGAACTACAAATAATTTCATTTCATATATATATTTATTTAATTTTAAAAGCATATGTTGTGTTTTAAAATGTTTCAACTTTTTTCATTTTTTTTACTTTTTATTTTAAAAAAAAACTACAAAAAGTTATTTATTATACTTTTTTATTTTCTTTTAAAACCATTTGTTGTATTTTAAAATGTTTATACTTTTTAAAATATTTGTTTACTTTTTATTTAAAAATAACTACAAATAAAGTCATTTAATAAATATCATTTTTTATTTTTAAAAAATTACCCAAAAAAGTATGGAAAATATTCAATTATTCAGTTTGAAAGGGTACATCCCATTTGAAGGCAAATAAATGGAATATCAAAGAAAAAAAAAATGAAAAGGCCTTTCCTGGATTGACATCATTTCCAGATCTTCTACCTGAGCCCCCGCTACATCCTTTTCTTCCACCTGGTGGTGAACGACATGATCCAGGTGAGCGTCACCGTGGTCCTCTTCGTGCTGAGCTACGCCGTGTACAGCATCGCCGTGGGCCTGTGCTGCCCCTTCATCCTGATGGCCATCATCACCTCGGAGAACACGCCCCTCAACCTGGCCTGCATGGCGGCCGAGTGCTACGTGGCCGTGTGCCTCCCGCTCCAGCACGCCCGCCTGTGCACCGTGCGGCGAACCCTCCTCCTGGTGGGCGCCATCTGGGCAATCAGCCTGGTGTCCGCCTTCCCGGACCTCTTGGTCACGCTGGCCACCGAGCCGACCCACTTCTTCTCGGGGAAGATCTTCTGCCTGCGCAGGAGGGTCTTCTCCAGCCCGGTGCTGGCCCGCAAGCGGGACTTGACCTACGCCGTGTACCTGGTCCTGGTGTGGTCGGTCCTCTTCTTCCTGTACTTCCGCATCCTGTTCACGGCGCGCTCGGCCAGCAAGGAGGCCAAGAAGGCCAGGAGCACCATCGTGCTGCACGGCGTGCAGGTGCTGCTGTGCATGACCACCTACGCCGCGCCGCTGGTGAAGGACGCGCTGCTGCGGGCCTTCCCCGAGAACTCCTCGGACACGCTGTTTGCCTGCTACGTGGTGGTCCAGATCCTGCCCCGGGCCATCAGCCCCATCATCTACGGCGTGAGGGACAAGTGTTTCCGCAAGTACCTGAAAAACCAGCTGGTCTGCGGGAGGAAGCCGCAGTGATGCCCAAATAAGGCGCCCTCGACCCCGCCCATGGCCATTCCGACTGTGTACCCTTTCTGCATTTGAAATAAATACATAAAAACACACCAAAAAAATGACTTTTTGCTCCTCAAAGACCGCATCGCGCTAAAGTCACGAGCTGCCGTTTGGCGTCCAATCCGTTGAAAGAAGGAGGGTTGGCGGCGAGGGAAGCCTTCATTAGAAGTCAGCCCTCCCGCTTTGATGGAATTGGACGTCTAACGACGATGAATTTATTTCGGGTGCTCGGCGAAGCATGAAAATGGCTTTCCTTGCCCCTGGCAAGATGGCCGCCGGCAGCCACTTTGGCAGGGGCAAGATTCAAGTCAATGCTTTGAAATGAAAAAAAAGTGATGACTCGCTCTCATTCATCCACATATTTGGTTCTTGATGAGTGTTTCTGTTGCAGGGGGTGCTGGAGACGATCCGTGCGTGGCCGGCCAATCGCATGGCACAATGAGACAAACAACCAATTGCATTCAAGGTCAGGAATAATTTGGCATCTAATTAGCTTAGCATGCATGTTTCTGGAATGTGTTGGGGGGGGGGGGCAGACTACATGCCAACACCACACAATGAGGAACGACCTGGGCTCGAACCCAGAATCGCGAGCCCGACCTGCGAACCACTTAATCAACGCGCTGCTGTCTTTGGTTTATTAACGGAAATTTGAATAAGAAGACCTGGGTTAAAAATTATCATAAGATCAGAGGAGTGGCGTCAATCCTAAGGGGGCAAAATCAAAGTTCATCGCGAACGTCAAAGACGACGCTAACGATTGTTTTCCAGCGTCACGCTAACGAGCTCGTTGAACTTCAAACCTTTGGGGATTTGTGGCGGTGCTCCGAGAATTCCCGCCGGCGTCTTACAATCGTCCCGTAAAGGTCACGTTGCGTCGGAGGGAACGCTCCTTTTCGCCATGTCCTCGGAGGCCGCTAATTGGACACCTGTTGTCGTCGTCGTCAACTGCAGCCGGTGAAACACCATCGTTAGGGTCAAAGGTTGTCGAATTGCTTTCAGCTGGGGTACATGGCGCATTCAAAACATTTCTTCTATTGACCTGTAAATACAATCTTCAAATGGCACAAATTTAACAAGAAGTGATGCCAAAAGGACAGAAAATAATGCAAATTGAACAGGAAGCGACTGTGTCATGCCCAAAAATCTGCATGAAGCTCCCTAAAAGCCAGCAATGAACAATTAGTGACTTGAAATGCCCTAAAATAAACAGGGAAAAAAATAATAGTGACCTATGAAGACCATAAAACTAACAAAAAGTGCCCTACAAATATCCGCTGACCCGAAAAGGGCCTAAAATGTACAGGAAATGACCCAAAATCTATAGGAAGTGACTCTTGTTATTTAGATTTCGATGGACATTCTTCCCGTTGTTGTTGACGATGACGTCGGAGGTCCGCCATTGGACGATTCGGGCGTCACCTGACGTTCGCCGTCCTATAAGAAGGTGGGCTCGGCCGTTCTCGGGCGCTGAGCTGGGCCCGTGGCGTTCCTCTTTGGGTGAGTCTCGTGGTTTTGGCGTTCCCACCTCCTTCTCGTCCAGGTCCGCTTATTGTATTGGATTCGATTGGCTGTTGTGTAGTCCTCTTTCCAGTTCTAAACTGTTTACATGTTTTAGGAGCCCAGGTTTTCACGCAGCCAGCAGCACCTGGGATTGGTCGCGGGCCAGTCATGAGGTAAAAGGACCCTCGTAAGACACGACAACAAATCTTCGTAGGTTCTGTTGGATTTGCTGGGTTTTTGTACTGGTTTTGTTGGTTCAGAATCCATGATATTCTAGATTCTGCATTAGAATTTGGTCATTTGTTTTTGTACAATCAACACAGAAGAAATCCACCAAGTTTTATTTGACTTTTTGGTACTGGTTTTGCCCTTCTAGCTATGAAGAGATGCTGGATTTCTCATGGGAAATCCAGTAAAACAGTTCTAAAATGAAAAATCCAACAGAACCCACGTTGGTTTCCAAAACCAGTACCGACAGGATCTGTCTCTTGGCCAGGTCCTGGAGACGAAAGCGCTAATCGAGGATGTGGAACTCGTCGTCATCGGTGGCGGAGGTCTGGCAGAACTGGAGTTCTCCGGCTTCCGCTTGGGTGCTCCCCAAAGACAGCTTCTCCAACGCGCTGGCCAAGAACATGGCGGCCGTGTTGGTGTGGCTGGCCCTCAGCGTCATCAACGGCAGCATGGTGCACACCTTCTTCAGACACGGGTACGGACGGCCTTTGGGCAACGTGGTCCGGGCGGGCCATCACCAACCAGCTTTCTATTTTTGCAGCGTCTTTTACGACAACCCGCGTTACATCATGTTCATCGCCATGGTGATCAACGACGCCATCCAGCTGAGTCTGGTGACGGCGCTCTACGTGCTGAGCTACATCTTCCGCAAGATACACGCCTCCGTCTGCTGCCTGCTGGTGAGGAGAGAAAAACAACGACCATATTTTGTTTATCAGGTCACAAAAGAAAGTGCTGGTGCAAAACTTAAGATTTTAATGGAAAAAATAACCACACAAATATTGAAAACAGGGAAAAATTGAACAAAAGTTAACTGGGTAGGCCGACAACAAGGGAGACGCGCACCGACAGAATTAAAACACTCCCACACGGGGTTTAAATACACAGACAGGGATTGATGGACGAGATAATAGCAAACAGCCACAAGAAAAAACAAAAACAGCCATTCACCAAAGCCCCAAAAACTTGACAGACTTGATCTTTTCTTCCTTTGCGGTCAGATCATGTGGGCGGTTCTGACCACGCGCTCCACGCCGCTAATCCTGGCCGGCATGTCGGTGGAACGCTACCTGTCCATCTGCTTCCCGCTCCACTACGGGCAGATGTGCACGGTCCGTCGCACGTTGCTGCTGATCGGCGCCATCTTGACGCTGACCGCCACGCCGCCCGTCACCGACCTGCTGCTGAGCGTCCAGCGGGAGCCGGCGGGCTTCTTCCAGGCCGCCATCTTCTGCGACCACGCGCTACTCTTTCGTCACCGCGCCATCTACGTCAAGAACTTTGTCTTCGACGGCGTCTACTTGTCCTTCGTGGTCCTCACCCTGCTCTTCACCTACTGCAAGATCATGATGACGGCCCGCGCCGCCGCCTCCGCCGGGCTGGCCTCCGTCACCCGGGCCCGCAACACCGTTATGCTGCACGGCCTGCAGGTGGCGCCACTTGGCCTTCTGGTTCTTTCACGTTACATATTTTGCAACAGCGTCCGCTCGTTGACAAATTGAGCGATAACAAGTTCTGTTCGATTGGCAGAAGCGTAAACGAAGCTTTCTTAGCCCTAGCCACCAAAATGGCATCGGGGTGGCCATGTTGGTAGAGGCAAGATTCCCATTAGACATGGCATTGAAATCATAACAAGCTTAATTCTCGAAAAGACCATTCGACTCCATGGCGCTGGATGTCCCAAGCGTTTGAAGCGGGAAGTGTGGCAGCATATACACGAGGGTTCATTTGCTTCCAACTTTCCCGCTTCAAATCAATTGGACATCTAGCAAAATGGCCTCAGGGCAGCCATGTTGGTAGGGGCGAATGTAGCCATACTTATCTTATTTTCCCAGCTATTTTTGTGGTTGTTGATGGCACCGTATTTGCTCCGCCACGTCTTTCAGTTGCTGCTGTGCATGCTGGCCTTCGTAGTCCCGTCCCTGCAGGCGGCGCTGATCTCGCTGTTCCCGCGGCTGAGCCTGGAGATCCGCTACATCTTCTTCCTGCTGGTCTACATCATCCCGCGCTTCCTCAGCCCCGTCATCTACGGCTTCCGCGACAAACTCTTCCGCCAGTACTGGACGCGTTACTTGGCCTGTCGGAAACGGGTCGGCGCTCGCGTCGCTCACGTGTCCTGAACGCCATGTTTTCATTTGTATATATTTTTTTCAATATTCAGAAAAATGTATTTATATAAACAAAATAATTAAAAGACACGTATGTAATGACTGAATCACTGTTAAATGATTTTAAAAAGACTACATATTTGGATCCTTTTGGGTCAACAATCACTTATATCACTATTTATGTCATTTAATTTTAAGAATAACAACTATATAACATCTTAAAATATTCCTTTTACATTTGTTTATCTGATTTAATTAAAAATATCTCAAAGTTTAAAGTCAAACATGCCAAAAAGAATGAAATAAAATACGACTATAAAAATCCGTCACAATGAGATTCCGTTCCGCTAGAGGGCACTGTGACTGCCCCTCAAATCATATCTGTCTGTAGCTACAGCCACGAAGAAAAAGCTGCGTGTCCCTGAAGCTACTTTACTTTCCCATTCTGTTCGTGAAGGTCCAACAAGGTGAGTTCAACACGGCAGCTTTGCTCCTTCTCTAGTTCTCCAAAATCAACATTTGCAACAATTTGACACACTTCCCTGCTGTTGGTATGTTTGCGTGAAAACATGTTGTTGTGTTTTTGCCGTTTTTCCATCCCTGGCAACTGACCGTCATTTTAGCCTGCTAGCTGGCTGCTTCGTGTAGCGAGCCTCTACTGGGGTTTAATATCAACTATTGTAAATCTTTAAATGAAATGAACGTTCAAATTGTAGAAGCGCAGGAGGTCTTCAACGTTGTAAATATGACGCAAACTGTCTATATTACTAGTTTACTGTTTAGAGGAACCGTTGTGAGATATTGGTTGCTCCAAAACACTTAGCCAATGGGATGCAATGGTTAGCTGTAGAGCTGTCAAAAATATCGACGTATCGATACTGAAATGTTATATTCGCCTCTAATATTTGAACGCAAAAGTCTAGATACTTAATGACTTATTTTTCAGCACCTCAGGTCACCAGAAGTTTGTTGTTTTTGTAATTTTCTTAACTTAATGTCCAATTGTAATATTTCAGAGATTGTCGACAATGTCGCTGCCAAAGCCGGTGCTGAGAGGTCTTCTGGGCAAGAGGCTGCGCTTTCACCTGCCCATCGCCTTTGGGCTCTCCATCCTGGCGGCCGTGGCCTTCAAGGTGACACGTCTGAGTCCTCTTTAAAATGTATCGTGGTGGTCCTGTAAATCCTCACGGTGGGCTTCTTGTGTTATAGTACACGGTGACGGAACCTCGCAAGCAAGCGTACGCCGACTTCTACAGGAGCTACGACGCCGTCAAGGAGTTCAACGGCATGCGGGAAGCCGGAATCTTCGAGAGCGTGCGGCCATCCGGAGAATAAAACCCGGTGGGCACCTGCACTGAACACCGGTGACCCATTCCATGTGGGTATTAATTAGAAATATTCCTTTTTGTCTTTTAGTTGTCTTTCCTGCGCTCATTCCCCCCGTGAAGATGTTGTTGCGCCTCTGTTTGGATGATATTTACGTCTAATAAATGTCCATGGGGACACTTGCTGTACATTCTCTTTGATTTAAAGATAAACATTATTTGTACTTATTTTACTCATTTTTTTGTTTTTAACCACTTGTTTAAATTTACATTTAAGACACATCAAAAATGTGGGTGAAGGATGTATGTACATGAAAATATAAAATAACACATAACGAAGGATATACATTTTTAATGCCAAATACAGGAATGGAGGCCAGCTTGGATGACTATTTACTATTAAAATATTAGGGCAAGTATGTACTAAATACTTTAAAGTATAAAATTCACTTACTGAATCCAAACATTGGTTGGTTGGAAACAATTTATAGCTATTTCGAGGAACACCTCCAATTACTGAATTTATCTAATTGCACTGACTCAAAATGGCCGCCAATGATAATTGCATTCACTGGTATATACATGTGACAGCTAGCTCGACTCCTTCCCGCTTCTGAGTCTTCTTCGCGCACATTCGTTTGCCTTCGTTCTTCTTCGTCACCTAGCCTACTTCCTTGTTTGCCCCCTCCGTCGCCTAAGACTCTGCCGCCGCAAAAAGTCCAAAGTTGTCCGGAACCGGGACGAAGATGTCCCGCGACCGAGGGCGACGTCGCCTGCGGCTCGCCTGAAAATATGACCAGTAAGAGGGCCGTCTTTGTTCATTTATTCCCCTTTGGCGAGCGGTCGGAAACGACTGACAAGTCCTTTCGCTAGCGCGCTAGCCGTTAGCCACGTAGCGAGCGGCAGCTTGCGGACGCTCGGCTCGGCGGGGCCGGCTAAGCGCCTCTGAACGGCGGCCTTCGAGCAGCCCGAGAGCCGCTGGGACGTCGAACATGGAGAACCAGGACAAAGTGCAAATGCGGAGTCACCCTCGCAGGTAAAATTCGACTTCCTTCCTCTTCGTCGTGTCTCTTTAACCACTGTGTGGAAATGCTTCCGAATATTGCGTGTTTGTCCGCACGGTGGCGCTGTAGTCAAGATAATGTTCGGTTTACGATAGGCTAGGACTGCCACGAACTAGTTAATCATGTATAAACAGTCATTTTTTTAATAGCGAGAAAATATAACCATCCTCAATGGTAGGTACGTTGTTTTTCTTATGTCTCCACCTTTTTAGTTATTGATTAAAATGTATTTTATTGTTGTAGTGACTTTTTTCCCTTTCCAACACAATTTAATCTTATACTTACGATTATTTTCCCAATGGACGACTGACTTTTCATGGGTTGGTGCCGCCATTTTGACAGAATTGTGTTTTCGTTCACTTTAGGCAGCTCAAGAAACTGAGCGAGGAAAGCTTGACCAAGCAACCGGAAGAAGTCTTCGATGTGCTGGAGAAGCTGGGCGAAGGGTGAATTCCCGCTCTCGGCGAATCGGGGTCGAGTGGAATTCCGGTTTCATCAAGCTACCGTGTGTTCAGGTCTTATGGCAGCGTCTTCAAGGCTAACTATCGAGAGACGGGCGAGATTGTGGCCATCAAGCAGGTTCCAGTGGAATCGGACCTGCAGGAGATCATCAAAGAGATCTCCATCATGCAGCAGTGCAACAGGTCACTCTTTATAACACTCGTGTCCCCGCCAAAGTGGAATTTTAAGATGAAAAATAATGGTTTTTTTAACAAACACACATGTCAAAGGAGACTTTCTTTGAAAAACATTCCGGCCTTGTTGTTAACCTAAAATGTTTTGTCATTTTTCAGTCCCCACGTGGTGCGCTACTACGGCAGCTACTTCAAGAACAGCGACCTGTGGATTGTTATGGAATACTGCGGCGCGGGTTCCGTCTCCGACATCATACGCCTACGCAACAAGACGGTGACGCTAAGACTTTTTCCTTAGTTTTAGTTTGCTTACGGCTAACTTTGCGGTCCTGTTTTTTGTTGTTTTTGTGCGTGTAGTTGACGGAAGACGAGATGGCCAGCATCCTGCAGTCCACGTTGAAGGGTCTGGAATACCTTCACTTTATGAGGAAAATCCACCGGGACATCAAAGCGGGAAACATCCTGCTCAACGCCGAGGGACAAGCCAAACTGGCCGATTTTGGCGTGGCCGGACAGTTGACGGTGTGTATAACACAACTTACTACTATTACTACTGCCTTTTATATCTTTTGAAATATACGATCCAGTGCGTATTAATACGCGATTGAAAACCGGATCTTATTTCCTTTGTTTTGCATGGCAGGACACCATGGCCAAGAGGAACACGGTGATCGGGACGCCCTTCTGGATGGCCCCCGAAGTCATCCAGGAGATGGGCTACAACTGCGTGGCCGACATCTGGTCGCTGGGCATCACCGCCGTGGAGATGGCCGAGGGGAAACCGCCCTACGCCGACATCCATCCCATGAGGGTATATACTCCTTTTCATGAAGGCCATTTTGCACGGTGAAGAGGTGTGGCATACCATGGCTAACCCTTGGGAATCCCGTGTCGCCCCCTACAGGCCATCTTCATGATCCCCAGCAACCCACCGCCCACCTTGAGGAAGCCGGACGCGTGGTCGCCGCAATTCCGCGATTTTGTCGGACAGTGCCTGGTGAAGAACCCCGAGAACAGGGCCACGGCTACGCAACTCTTGCAGGTAGTTCGCCGGGCCGAATCCCTCCAAAAAAGTCAAAAGCAAAAACCTGGACTCGTCTTTTTGGTCAGCACGCTTTCGTCAAGGCGGCCAAGCCCGCCAGCATCCTCCGAGCGCTCATCGCCGACGCCATGGACATCAAAGCTAAACGCCAGGAGGCGGAGCAAGAGGACAACGACGACAATTCCGTAAGCTCAATGTTATCTTTTTTATGTACCGTATTTTCACTATAAGGCGCACTTAACATTCTTAAATTTTCTCCAAAATATACAGGGCGCCTTATAGTTGTAAAAATACGGTACATATACATATATGGATCGAGATCGTAAAAGCCCAAAACTACATCCACTCTTGTTTGTTTTCAGGAAGAAGATGAAGTGGACCAGGGCACCATGGTGAGGGCGGCGCCCGACGGCGACTCAGCCACCATGCGTTCCGTCCGGCCTGACGACGACCGGACGGGGACCGTGCGCTCGCAGCTGGGGACCATGATCATCAACTCGGACGACGAAGATGACGACGACGAGGAGGCGGGCACCATGAAAAGTAGGCTTTTCAAACAATTCTTTTAAACTTAAAAAATGCCTATCCGTCCAAAGTGGCTTCCGTTGACGTCAATAGACGTCCACGGCATCCGGCAGTGAGTGTACAGGCGTTGAAAAAAAGTGGTTGCTAATCTATGGTGCAATTCTTTCCAGTTGGCCTGTTCTGTTAGCGTCCACCGGAGGGCGCACTTTTCCCATGGACAGTCACAAATACGTCATTCCAAAAGCATTCGTTCATTTCAATTTTTTTATGACTTGGTCGTCCAATCCGGGCGGAAGATTGGACGTCTATTGACGTCAACGAGTCAAGGGCGCTCGGAAGGCATCAATTATGGATGCGGCGCGCTATTAAATAAGAGAGGGGCGCGGCTATTGATGTGCGAGCGGAGGGAAGATCAAGCGCCCTAAAAGCTACGTTTCCAGTTTCAAGCGTAAAACGGAAAGCGGCTCCCGAAATAGCGGACGCGTATCGACGCCCGGCTCGGGTTGCCCGTGCGGCAACGCCGTTTCCCGTCAGGCTTGCAAAAAAAAAAGGGAGTGTTGCGGCAGGACCCCTTGGACTTTCAAATGTTTATTTTTTAATCTTTGTTATAAACAACATTTTAAGAAGTTAGCTTTTATAGTGTTTAGGTTCATTGGATTTTTTGTTTTAATTTGCACTTTATCCAATCAGTTGTGGTTTTATTGTCTTGCATTTTTTTTTTTTTTTTTCTAGGAACGGAGGAGGACTCCCCGCCGTCCAAGCCTTCTTTCTTGGAATATTTTGAACAGAAGGAGAAAGAGAACCTGTCCGCCCCTCAAAACGGAAGCCAAGAGTCCAAAGTCCTGTCGGAAGACGACCTCCGCTCGGTGAGTGGCGTTCCGCCAATCCGTTCTCAACCACCAGGGCGGCGCTAAAATCCATACGTGCCCGCAGGTGAGTACGTGGTCGGCGGACGACCTCCGCGCCCGACTGGCCGCCCTGGACCCGCAGATGGAGCGAGAACTGGAGGAGATCCGTCAGCGCTACCGAGCCAAGCGGAAGCCCATCCTGGACGCCATCGAGGCCAAGAAGCGGCGGCAACGCGACTTGTGACCCCGCCCACTCCGCCAGAAGGTGCGTGGCAAAGCACAAAGGCACAAAAAGCTACTTTTTTTCCAGCTGCAAAACTAAAGAATCTTCACTGCCAATAATACTTCATCAGCTGCTACTTTTAGCACAAATGAGTCATCAAAAAAAAAAATTAAAATACATTATTTTTGCTCCCCTCCCCACAGCCACAAATACATTTTCTTTTTGATTGACATATCTGAATGTCACCATTTCTCTATGCTTTGTTTTATTTAGGCAGGCATAAATTTGGACACCGTTTTTGCCCAAATTGTCCTTTTTCTAACCACTAATGAAATATTTTGGGCAAACCCAAAGGGTTTTTTTTTGTGTCCCTCAATGAATATTGTTGGCAGTCTTGGTTTCACCACAAATACATATCACATTATTTTTGGTTCAAAATGTACTTTTTGTCGCACAAATGAATATTTTTGTCACTTTTTGTAGTTACAAATGTCACAATTTCCCTTTTTACCAAAAAGTACTTTTCCACAGCCTCAAATGTTTATTTTGGGACCACAAATTAATATATGCATTTTTTGAGCTGGTATTTTTTTGTTGTCCTCACAAATTATTCTTTTTTATCCGTGCTGATGTCACATATTGTCAGATATTTTTTTTGGCAATAACAACATGGTACTCTGTGGCCCACATTTTTTATGTATTTATTTTTTTCATCAAGAAAATTGGATATTGTGGTGGCAAATTTGAGTAACGTAGCGCTTGCTGGTCCGGATTTTTTGAGCGTTGTTGTCGGCATACCTCACTTTTGGCATTTGTGCTAAATATCTCATATTTTTTGGGTCATCAACGGAGGCCCCAGCTTTGTATTTTTGTCTTAAAATGTGGACTTTGCGCACTATTTTGGAAGCTTTACGGCTTTTTTGTTGTTGTTGGAACTTTTTTGCTAAATGACTACTGCGTTTATTGCTTTTTTTGTTGTTGTTTGGACGCGTGACCTTTTCACCTAAACTGCTGGTTAACTCATTGGTTGCCGCTGACAACCATAGATGTCCAATTTATTTGAAACAGGAGGGTAAGCTCAGTACTGGACCTAAAAAAATCTATTTTTTTTAATCATACATTTTTTAATTTTCCTTTTTTTATAAAATTGAAAATCTTTACACATTTTTGAATAGTTGATTTTTTTATTTGTTCACAATATGGAATGAGGAAAAATTGTGGATATTTTTTTATGATTATTATTTTTTTTTTTATGAAGTTAAAGGAAGAATAACTCGGTTATTATTTACATTTTCCCAGTTTGGCCACCAATGAGTTAACGGTTGCGCCTTTTTTTTTCTTTTTCAAAAAGGGAACATTAGTCGAAAGCACTGGATGTCAAAAGGATGAATTTATGATTTTTTTTTTTCCACAAATGGGCCGTCTGCCTTTTTTGGGACGCCCTTCCCTTTTTAACATGCTCTTTTGTCATTTTAGAGAAAATAAAGATGAAGGGAAAAGAAACAAAGGCTTCCACATGCTTTTATTGCAAATTGGGGATTTTTAGGGCCTCGGCGAGTGGGCGGAGCCGTCTTCCAGGTAGCCCCGGTTGACGGCGCCGCCCCGGTGGCCGTCCCCGCCGTCGCCGCGGTTTCGGACGGACGCCTCCAGCGCCAACTGGCGCCGGTAAAAGTGGGAGAACTTGTTGAAGATGAGGGTGATGGGCAGCGCCACCAACAGGCTGCCGCCCAGAATGCAGCCGCCGGCCGCCAGTTTGCCGCCCGCCGTCACCGGCACGGCGTCGCCGTAGCCCACCGTGGTCATGCTCACCGTGCCCCACCACCAGCATGCCGGGATGGTGTCCAATCCCTCTGCCTGGAAACATGGAAAAATGGTCTATTTTTCGGGTGAAATACGTGATTGGCAGGGGGCGGGACTTCCTCACTTCCTGGTACTCGGCGGTGTAGGCCATGCCGGAAAAGACGGACACGCCCACGGCCAGGTACAGCAGCAGGATGCCCACCTCCCGGTAGCTGTGCTGCGGAGGTACGGTGGTCCGGTTCACTGGGGGCGGGGCTTCCCGGGAGCAAGGGGCGGGGCCTCACCCTCAGGGTGGCCCCCAGCGAACGCAATCCCGTGGAGTGTCGGGTCAACTTCAGCACCCGGAAGACCCGCGAGAGGCGGAACACCTCCGAGACGCCAAAGGGGGAGGAGTCCGGGACAAAAGTGGGCGGGGGAAGAGAGCAAGAGAAAGTGAGGGCGGGAGAACGAGGAGAAGGGAAGAAGCCCAGGGGAGAGGGCGGCAGGCACCTGCAGCACGTGTCCCGTCAATCCCCGCTTCGACAGGTCACCCAGCGTCCAGTCGCAGAGGAGCGTCACGTAGACGGGGAGAACGGACGCCGCGTCGATGGCGTTGAGCGGCTGGAGGAAGAAGTGCTTCCTGTCGGGAGACGAGAGGAAGCGAAGCGCCACCTGTCCGGGGAAGCCTACCCGATCAGTTGTGACAAAAGGACCTCCGTTGCCCCAACCAAGATGGCCGCCAAAGTCAAGTCGGCGGAACGCGGCGAAGGACGGATTGGACGTCTGGCAAACTCGCGAACTCGTGTCGATGGCCCGCACAATCCAAAATGGACCGAATCGACTCCACTGTGAGGGTGGCGGCCATCTTGGAGGGGGCAAAGTTCTACTTTTTCATTCAAATTCAGTCACGACGAGCAGATTTCTCCATCAAAGATTGTTGGATCCGTCTCTAAATATCTGACATTTACCGCCAGGGACGGCCCGAGACGTCGGGAGCGGGGAGGTCGGCACAGAACGAACCGTGGTTTCAATTAAAAGCAAAAAGAAGGCACAGAACGAACCGTGGTTTCAATTAAAAGCAAAAAGAAGGCACATACCTCCAGGGTGAACCAGCAGGTGCTGAACGCTTCCAAGGCGTCCATGGCGGGATCCCGCAGCACCTTCCCGTTGCCATCCAGCGTCTGCGAGGCCAAAGGACGACCGTCAAAAGCCTGTGCGCTCAGTTCTCCACCACCAGGAGGCACACCTGGTACTCTGGCACGCTCTCCACGCAGGTGGCGGCCAGTGAGGCCACCAGGACGCCCACGGCGACCACGCTGAACACTTTGCCGGGAAGCGAGTAGCCGGGGTTCTCCAGCGTCAGCCACAGACGTTGGCGAGCGGCGCCGCAACGCAGGCGGGCCAGGTGGCGCAGCTCCCTGACAAAAGATGGCGGCCGTAAGAGCGCCGCGTCACGTGAAAAGTGAAAGAGCGGGACTTCTCACTCGCGCAGCCGTCGGACGTCGGCGCCTAAAGCGTCGGCGCCGCCCAGCCGCTCCTGGTTGTCGTCATCGTCGTCCCAGCTGGCCCGGCGCCGGCTCCCCAGCTTGCGCTCGTGGTAGCGAAAACGGCAGCAGGAGTCCAGAAAGAAGTCGCCGATGCCCCAGTACTCCATCTCCTGGCTGCGATGGGAAGTGTTAGCGCTGGGGTGTCCAAACTTTTGCCCACTTGTCAATCTCATTGCACATGCCCCGAACAAGAATCGAAGAGAGATGCTTTTGGCCCCAAACAATCCTACTACTTACTGAGGGGTCAAAGTTCGGAAAATCGGACTACAGTAATCCCTCAAATTTCGCGGTTAATGTAGACCAGAAATTGCCGGGATCATGGAAAAATCACCAAGTAGGGTCACGCCTATTATAACTTTTTTTTTTCCGGGTTCTAGTTGCAAAAGTGGCTCCTCCTTATGACTTTCAGCATGGATTTTCATATTTTTATGAATAATTAAATTCAAACGAGGGATTACTGTCATGGGCACCTGAAGGAGAAAACGCAGTGCTGCTCCGTGACGTGAAGTTTTCCCGTCCGGTAGAAGTGAAGCACGTAACGGAACAGGCTGGGATTGCGGTCAAAGTAAAACTCCTGATGCTGCGCGTCGTAGTCGTCGCACACCTGCAGGGGGCGCCACTTAGTTTCTCGATATTTGGGAATCTTTCCAACGCTACCGACCTGTAGTACGTCCTCTTCCGAATGGCAATCCAACAGTTTTCCCAACCTGGTGTCCGGGAATTTGGTGAGGGTGCCGCAGCGGAGAGTGCGCTTTAGCCCGCCCACGTTTACGCGCACCAGACTCTCGCGCGCCCCCTGGCGACGCTTCGTCACCATGCTCGCTTATCATGGGAAGAAAAATAATCGCCCAAAATATCGTTAAGATGACGCTAATTGTTGTACGCGTGATTGTAAGCGTCACACAAAGTGTAAACTTGTCTAAACATCATACAAAATACGATTACTATAAAATGGGAAATATTTCAGGAAACATTGTAAACTTGTCCACAAATTATGTAAACAAAACTTCATCAACATTCTAATCTATGTACATTGTATTCTTCTTGATGTTTTTTAGGTATGACACAGTTAATCCGAAACAATGTTCTCACCTTTTGCCAAATGTGTCCTGACGTCACGCTCTGCTCACCTGGCCAAGTCTAAAAATGACGCAACGTTTTTAAATGATGAGAAGTCAATCAAACGTGCACCCTGCTGCTCGTCTGCTGTGTATGTGTCTGCTCTTTTCTACTTGGGACTCTTCGGCTTTTTCCGGCACTTTCCGGAGGGGGCCGAGATTCCACGTGACCCAGTGACCGTTCAGTGCACTTTTTAAAACATGCTTATTTATTTATTTTTATCCTAATGGTCTTCTCGTGTGAATTGCGTTTACATGATCGTAAAAAGTCAATGCCATAATTTTAAAGTTAAGTAACGAAGGCTCGTGACTAAAGCCCATATTTGTCATTTCACAAGTCATGATGTCAACCTGGAATTATATTTTTTTAAAATAAAATACGCATTCGTGCATGCATTTATAGAGGTTTATATTAAATTTTCAGCATAACATGCGGTGTTCGTGACGTCGGTCGAAGTTGTGGGCATGCGTGTGTCCGTCTATTGGCAACTGAGAGACCGCATAAATATTGCATGTAGGCGGCCATTTTAAAGCAGTGCACTTCGCATGCAGGGTCTATTGCAGCAAACTTAAGTTGAGTGATTTTCTCCACCAAAATTGCCCCAACTTGGCAATATTTTTGATGGTTTGTCCAAAGATTATGTTCATGATAAACCGTAATCAGAAAAAACTAGGATTCAGAGTAGTTAAAGGCACGATGCACCTTTCAAATAGCTCTGGCACAAAATGGCCGAGGAGCCATAACAGTGGTCCTCGTTCGCTCACCAGACTGATACACGGAAGTCATGACATCACCTCCGTTTTGGATATTCATGAGATTTCGCGGGCTTCGTGTACACCGTGACCACGTCTGGCGCGAAAGTCAGGAGTTCTCAGGCAGTCTTCTCCAAGCAACCCAGCCGACGCCACATCACGAACAATGGCGGTGAGTTTTCTTGCCGTCTTTGCTACTCGCTTTGGTCACAGGGGCTTGATATATGTTGACTTTGTCGACCTGTCATGACAACATTTGTTGGCCTGCGGAGTTAAGTCGAGTTAGAAAGTAGCCGTCACGACAAAGGCGTAAACATTGTTAGCGCATGGTCCGGTCAGCAAATACAACTCAAGGTGTCCTTTTTCTCAGTACGAATTCCAGTACGAACCTAGCTTATACTCAGAATAATGAGTTGGAAAAAGTATGACAGCGTTGTAATATTTCGGTCGTTTAAACACCTGACAGACGAACTTGTCATTTTAGCCAAACCCATGAATCGATAGATATGTCACCAAGAATTCCTATCTATTTTCGGGCACTTGAATGTTACTTTCCTTTGATCACAGCGCACGCGCAGTTGGGTTTCGGTAATTCTTTTATTTTGTTCAACTAAGTATACTTGTTTATATAGACTTGATTTGTTATTTTTACTAGACACAATGACTGCCAATAGAGAAATTGAGTTCAGCAAAGAGATACATTAAAAGTGTGGGTTTTATTTATGTTGGGTCAAATTTGACTCTTTTATTCTGTATTATTGAAAATGTGTTCAGGATTCGTCCGAGTCGCAACCCTTGGCCAGCAGCCCCGAACCCGTGTCTAGGAGGGGTGACCTGACCTCCAGTCCCGGGAGAGACCTGCCCCCCTTCGAGGATGAGTCCGAAGGCCTTTTGGGAGACTCGATCCCGATGGAGGAGGACGAAGGCGGCGACGGCGAGGAGCTGATCGGGGACGGCATGGAGAGGTCGGAGAGAAGCCGCCGTCTTACCGTCGTCCAGGCGACCGGGCGTCCTCACACGTGTTCCCTCGCCGCAGGGACTATCGGGCCATCCCGGCGCTGGACCGCTACGAGGCCGAGGGCCTGGACCTGGACGAGGAAGACCTGTCCGAGCTGTCTCCGGGGGCGCGGGCGGCCGCCGAGGAGGCCATGAGGCGGCGGGATCGCGAGCAGGGCTTCAGTGGACGCCTCAGGAGAGGCCTGCTTTACGGTAAGACCTTCGGAGATGGACATTCTTTTTGTACCAAACCACGAGTTCAAGCTAACGAGTCACCATCTCCAGACAGCGACGACGAGGACGACGAACGTCCGGCGGCGCGTAGACGGCGGCTGGCCGAGCGGGCGGCGGAGGGCGAGGGTGACGAAGACGAGATGATCGAAAGCATCGAGAACCTGGAGGACATGAAGGTGAGTCGGCGTGAATGTCACAAAGTCAATCGCAGGGCACGAGTAGACAAACGACCAATCATTTGTACATTTGAACCGAGGACTCCCACGGTCACTATTCCCCCCCCACATCGTACCCCCGCTCCCCTTTTTTTGACAAGCTCCTTCTGCTCAGGGTCACACTGTGAGGGAGTGGGTGTCCATGCCGGCCCCCCGCCTGGAGATCTACAACCGCTTCAAGAACTTCTTGCGCACGCACGTGGACGAAAGCGGCCACAACGTCTTCAAGGAGAAGATCGGCGACATGTGCAAAGGTGTGCCGGACTTTGTTTAGGACGCTCCGAGCGGACGTTGACGTCAAGTTTTTGTCCCCCGCAGAGAACAAGGAGAGCTTGGTGGTCAACTACGAAGATCTGGCGGCCCGCGAGCACGTGCTGGCTTACTTTCTGCCCGAAGCGCCCTTGGAGATGTTGAAGGTGGGAAAGGAGCGGCGGTGGGAGGAGTCTAGCCAAGACTAGACGGTGTCTCTTTTGTCCCTCAGGTGTTTGACGAGGCGGCCAAAGGCGTGGTGCTGGCCATGTACCCCAAGTACGAGCGCATCGCCCACGAAATCCACGTGCGCATCTGCAACTTGCCCCTGGTGGAGGAAATTCGCTCGCTCAGGTAGGTTCTTTTCTTCATTTTTAAAATGCTTCTTTCCATATATATTTTCTGTCTCATGAAAATAGGCTACATTTGATTGTGTAACGCAGGCAACTCCACCTGAACCAACTGATCCGCACCAGCGGGGTGGTGAGCTGCTGCACCGGCGTGCTGCCGCAGCTGGGCATGGTCAAGTACGACTGCGACAAGTGCAAGTTTGTCCTCGGGCCCTTTTTCCAGTCCCAGAACCAGGAGGTCAAGCCGGGCTCCTGTCCCGAGTGCCAGTCCCGGGGACCCTTTGAGATCAACATGGAGCAGGTCGCTTCCTTGCCTCGCTCGTCCTCGCGTTTCATCGCACGGCGCTCACACAACCTCTTCCTCTTCTAGACGGTCTACCAAAACTACCAGAGAATCACCATCCAGGAGAGTCCCGGAAAAGTGGCCGCGGGTCGCCTGCCGCGCTCCAAGGACGCCATCCTGCTGGCCGACCTGGTGGACAGCTGCAAGCCCGGAGACGAAATTGTGAGTGTTAAAAAATAATGGCCTCCAAAATCAGAAAAGTGAGCTATAATCTACAAAAACTGGAATATTCCAGTTCTTTTATTCAATTTATTAAAAACAATATCTAAAAATGTCCTCACTTAAAATGGATGTGACTTTTTTTATTTTTTGTGTTTTCAGGAGTTGACGGGCATCTACCACAACAACTACGACGGCGCCTTGAACGTGGCCAACGGCTTCCCGGTCTTCGCCACCGTCATCCTGGCCAATCACATCACGCGGCGAGACCAAGGCGCCGCCGTGGCCGAGCTGACGGATGAGGATGTCAAGGCTGTCGTTGCGCTGTCCAAGGACGAGTGTGTTGGAGAGAGGGTGAGTTTAAACGTAGCATTTTTTTTGCCTTATTTTCTAACGACCCTCCAATGATTTTCTCAGATTTTCGCCAGCATGGCGCCATCCATCTACGGTCACCAAGACATCAAGAGAGCCCTGGCCTTGGCTTTGTTCGGCGGAGAGGCCAAAAATCCCGGTAAGATCATGATTGACAGGGAGATCCCCTTTGCTGACCGTCTGGTGGAAATGGCGCCGTCTGGTGGCCGACTGGTGGTATCTCTACCCTCAAAATACAACAGAAACGTCTCCATTTTCATTTTACATCCTTCCCTTTAGGCGGGAAACACAAAGTTCGAGGGGACATCAACGTCCTTCTGTGCGGGGACCCCGGGACGGCCAAGTCTCAGTTCCTCAAGTAAGCCTCCTTTGATCGATCGATCGGGTAAGAAAAGGGTGTAAAAAAACGGGTGTCGGCTTCCCCGCACAGGTACGTGGAGAAAGTGGCGAGCCGAGCCGTGTTCACCACGGGCCAGGGCGCCTCGGCGGTGGGCTTGACGGCGTACGTCCAGAAGCACCCCGTCACCCGCGAGTGGACGCTGGAGGCCGGGGCGCTGGTTCTGGCCGACAGGGGCGTCTGCCTCATCGACGAGTTCGACAAGGTATGCCCGGAGGACCGATCGGTCGGCTACCCCGACACCCCGAGTGAACGTCTGCTCGACCCCCCACAGATGAACGACGCCGACCGCACCAGCATCCACGAGGCCATGGAGCAGCAAAGCATCTCCATCTCCAAAGCCGGCATCGTCACCTCCCTGCAGGCCAGGTGCACCGTCATGGCCGCCGCCAACCCCATCGGTAAGTAGGTACCGTAGTAGTAACATATTTAAAAGCCCACATATTCATGGCTTTAATAAGGGTACAAATACTTACTTTGAAGGGAAAATCATCACACAAGATATTTTATGAATCAAAAGCACTATTTATTAATTCATCCAGTAATGCTTGTTTACGTACTGCTAACAACAACAAATAGTAAATGTGACTTTGTCGACGTCTACTGGTGAAAAAGAGTATCACAAGTCTTGCGCGCATATAAGCCATAACCTCAATTAAGTAGTCATCATTTATTATTCAATCATGATTATGTTTTTTGATTTAGGAATGACTCGTTTTGTGGAAAATGACTTTTTAAATTTTGCGAAGTGATATCAAAATGTTATGGCGTGTGTTCGCAGGCGGCAGGTACGACCCCTCCTTGACCTTTGCGGAGAACGTGGACCTGACGGAGCCCATCGTGTCACGTTTTGACATCCTGTGCGTGGTCCGGGATACGGTGGATGCCGTACAAGTGCGTTCCTTTCGACTTTTTTTACTCTAAACGTCTAGAGAAAATAGAAAACCATAGAGAATTGTCAACATCAAATCTGAAGTCTGGACCCACTTTGACATCCACCCGGTGTGTTTTCAGGACGAGATGTTGGCCCGCTTCGTGGTGGGTTCTCACGTCAGGCATCACCCCGGCAACAAGGAAGCGGGCGTCATCCCCGAGGACGTCCCCCCGCCCAACTCGTCCGACGTGGAGTCCGTCCCCCAGGAGCTCCTCAGGAAGTACATCCTCTACGCCAAGGACAAGGTAGGCCATAATTTCACGTGTGCTGGACCATTATACCCAAAAATTAAAATGTCTCATTCATTGAGGGTGCGCCTTATAGTCCTGAAAATACGGTACATCGATACTCTTCATTTGAATTTGATTCTAAAACAAAGTCGGCCCGCTTGACTTTCCCGGGCTGCACAAAATGATGTGGCGGGCCACATTTGGCCCCCGGGCCACCACTTTGACACCTATGACGTATATGTTGAGATTCTGTGTCACCGCCATTTTTCTTTTCAGATTCATCCTAAACTCAACCAGATGGACCAGGACAAGGTGGCGCGCATTTACGGCGACTTGCGAAAAGAATCCATGGTGAGGACGGGAGTGGCCACCGCCCGAGACCATTCACGCCACTAACGGGCTTGGATTCATTTCAGGCCACGGGCAGCATCCCCATCACGGTACGCCACATCGAGTCGATGATCCGCATGGCGGAGGCGCACGCCAAGATGCACCTGCGCGACTACGTGACGGAGGACGACGTCAACATGGCCATCCGCGTCATGCTGGAGAGCTTCATCGACACGCAGAAGTTCAGCGTGGTCAGGAGCATGCGCAAGGTTGGTCTTTCTAGGTGGGCGGGGCTCGGATCCCCTCCTTTGGCCACGCCCAACCCCGGCCTTCTCCCCGCAGTCGTTCTCCCGCTACCTGTCGTACCGCAAGGACAACAACGAGCTGCTGCTCTTCGTCCTCAAGCAACTGATCGCCGAGCGCGTGTCGTACCAGAGGAACCGCTACGGCTCGCGTGAGGATACGGTGGAGATCCCCGAGAAGGAGCTTCTGGACAAGGTGAGTGGTCATGGAGCGGCCATCTTTGTTTCTGCCCCCCGGCTTGACGAACATTTTTCTCCGGCAGGCTCGGCAGATCAACATCCGCAACCTGACGTCCTTCTACAACAGCGAGCTGTTCCGAGCCAATCGTTTCTCCTACGACGCCAAGAAGAAAGTGCTGTTGCAGGAATTTTGAGGAGGCCCCGCCCACTTGTAAATACGTGTACATGTTCTTCATTGAAATGCTTTTTCTTCTAATCCAGTGTCCTTCGATTCATTGACCGCAGTTGACAAAGCTTGCATAAAAAACATTTTAAAATGGCCTCAGGCCATGTTAGTTGGAGCGCTGTCAAGGACAATGTTAATGAAATCATATCCATTGAGGTCATTTATCAACATATCCTTCATTTATCGGTGTCAAAACACTTTTTTTTTCAATTGGAAACGGGACGGTTGGCAGCAAATAAACTTTTGAGGTGGCTTTCAGTGCCTGTAAAAAAAATAATTAAAAAAACTACAACATGCAACGGCAAATACGCCCCACTAGAGGACGCCATTAGAATACCGGCTGCTTCCTGGGAGTATCCGGTATTGATGTTAATGCAGTATCACTTGCGTACACTGGGTAGTCCCAAGTCAAGAGAAAACCAACAATTACTGATGAAGAGGAAAAAGTTTACTGAAGAGGAAAAAGTTTACTGACGAGTGACTTAAGTTTACGACTGCATTTTTGGGGTAAGAATTTCCTTACTTTTGCCTCCCTATTCAGTCACGAATGATATTCCCTTACTTACTTAGTCGTCGAGTTGCCATGTTATTAGCTTAGCTTCCGAGCTAATGAACAACGTCCGCTCCAAGTTTTAAAAGACGAGCGTCGCTAGCAAACACAGTGCTAACTTTTGCCAGTTAAAAGTAATCTTGGTTCAAAATGAATGAAGAAAACGTGAAATTTGTTAAAGTGGTGAAATAAACACGAGCTTTCGAATAAAAGTGCGATGAGACCAATTTTTAGCTAGCTTTCCGAGCATGACGTCATCGTCAATTACGACGACGTCAAGTTTAAGCGAAACAAAATGTATTCTTTTCAACTCATTGTTCGCTCTTGCAATACTCCTTTAAAAAACGACAAATAGTTTTTAATGAACCCTCACTTAATTAGTCATGAATTTCCATGACGTTCAAATCGAAGCTAAAATAAATGTAGTCTTTTGAACTCATTGGCAGTACAATAAAAAAACGACAATAACCGCTACTAAATGGCGTTCAAATTTGAGCTAAACAAAATCTTCTTAATGATGATCATGATTGAGATGGTCCCCGGAGGGATAGAGTAGACTAGACCAGAGCAGAGACGAGACAGAGTGTCTCTAAAAGGCGACTGGATGGACAGACGCAGACTAAAGTGCTTTAATGAGCGGATCGCCTTTCGCCATTTTATTGTCTGGCCCTTCTTGTTATTTATTTATTTATTTCGGTGGGCAGATGGAGCCGGACCCTGGCTTGTATTTAGAACAGCCTGTTTTTGTCACTTGGTTCTTCCGACAATAGAATAACAGCTGGCCAGACTTGAATGGAGGCTTGAGAGCAAGACTTTTTACTTATTATCTATTATAACATTCTTTTTTTCCTTGGCTGCACTCCTCACGTACATTGTTTCATGCCGCTTCACCTTAAAACGTTCATAATTTCATGCGTTTGGGTAAAGAAAAGCCTTTTAATTTCAAGTAACAATGCAATTAAAACTGCTAAAACAAAACCTGGCAACCTCAAAAAGTGAAAAATCAAAATGCAGTAATCCCTCGATTATCGCGTCTTCATTTATCGGGAAATCACTACTTTTTGATTTTTTTTGTGTGCTATTAGTTATTTACTGGAAGAATTGTTTTTTGTCAAATCTCATCACATTACTTGTAAATGAGTTTCGCTCCCGTCGTATCTCATTCCACTATATTTGCGCATATTTCTAGCACGCCGTTAAAGAGGCATTTTAAAGACGTTTCGGCCGGCCTCTCGTCTTAAATTGAGCACGTCGTCATGATGCCGTCATCCTCGCAGCTGAGGCGAAGACGTTTAAAAGCGGTATTTGCTGCCGAAAAGTCCATCTTAAACGCACGTGAAGGTCGCTTGGGAAGAGAATCCAAACCAGATGTCAAGGAAAATTGCTAACATGGAACATTGCAGGAATGTTTTACAAGAGCACCACACAATGTTTTAATATATTATCTTTTTTTATTGATAGAAAGAAAAAATGACCTCATGGTGCTATCAGCACGTGCCTTTAAAATTAAATTGGATCATTTTTTGGCTCAAATCCCTTTTCTGGTATCATTGGAAAGTTCTGAATGTCCTCTATAGAGCACAAAATGTATTATATATATGACATATTTAGATTTAGAAATGTTTACACATTTCAACTAGTGCTAATCAGGAGGATACGAGACACTTCCACACCCGTAAAATAGCCTTCAAATTGTTGAATTGTACAATTTCTCGTGTCTAAGCCACCCCATGATTCACATTTTCTCCTCCTTATTCATGGTTTTAATAGTGAGTACAAATGTGTTACTTTGAGGGGAAATACTATTTATGAGATTTTGTATAAATCTGTTCCAAAAGGGTGTTGCCTGCACGTGGAGCAATTTCAAAATGAAGTCATGTGAGCAGTACAACCAGGAAGTGTGTCCAAATCTCCAGAAAAAGGTAAGATGGCGGCTTTCATGCTTAATGCTTGATACGTTTTTTCTCACATTGAATTTCAAGTAACGTGGAATCTTATAGTGTCCTAAAAGAGGAATATTTTCATGGAAGAATAAGATCACTTTTCAGGAAAAAGACCACTTGCTTGCGTGTTTCTTTGCATAATTGTACGTTCCTTGTTTTTTTTCTCGTGGTTTTCGGCCTGTTCGCTTGCTTGCGTTGGCAAACGTCTCTTGCCCAGGCCCGCCAATTGGGACTTTAGCACGCATCTAATTCACAAAGTACAGATAATAAACCCCGCCAATCTTTATTGAAAAGTTTTGAGCGTAGACCTTTGTGTTGCCTGGATATTTGAAATGGACCGGCGATCTGGGACCGGATCCAATTGCTCCAGTTGTTTCGACAACTGGCACTTTGCCAGTTGTGGCGGCCCGCTTTAGCGCATTTGCCGCGCACACTTGGGCCAATTTTCGACATTTCTCATAGTCAATTTGTGTTATATTTGCAAGTCAGAACATGCAAATTGGTGTATAAAAGACAAAACATGTTCATTCTTTCTTGCTAGGATGGAGATCTTCACCAGCAGTCCAGGGAATCAAACCGTGAGCATTTGTTGCGTGACGGCTCGGGGGAAAATCCATACCTGTCAACTGGTACGTTCTCGCCGTAATTGGTACAACTGAAAGCCCATTTTTATATTGGTACGCTGTACACATGAAAATGGTACGCTAAACGGTGATTTTGAGAAAAAAAAATAAATTAAGGCACTTTCTAGCCATTTTTCACCATCCGCCATAATGGCCATAAAAGTAAGGGCTTTGAGCGCAAAGAGTTTCCTCGTCCCCGCCTTAAGTCGTCTCTGATTGGGCACGGCGCGGCTCTAAATGCTTTTGATTGGCGGAAACGCATGTCTGCCAAGTGATATATGTACCGGCGCCTCTGATTGGCTAAAAAAAAAAGATCATGATAAACATTTCGTTTTGTAACACTTTCACCATGTGATTTCCGTTTCCTGTTCCCTTGTTTATGTTTACTTTCATTTGATCAGCTGTTTCTGGTCTGTTTACAAGTCAAGAATACACTCTTACACGTGGTACAAGTTGATTTATCTGACAATGGCTTCAATGAAAAGGACTTTGAAATTGGCTGAACCAGCAGCACC
Organism: Stigmatopora nigra; assembly: GCF_051989575.1. Lineage (NCBI taxonomy): Eukaryota > Metazoa > Chordata > Actinopteri > Syngnathiformes > Syngnathidae > Stigmatopora > Stigmatopora nigra. Next base: position 446,928 of record NC_135517.1, read on the forward strand.
AAAGAAAAAGAGAGAACAGCGTGGAAGACACAGAAAAGAGTGGGAAACAAGAACAGATGAATTTGCAGGTTTGATTCAATCTTCAAAAAAAGGACCTGAATTTTCATACTGTGTGGCTTGTAAGACTGATATCAAGGTTGCTGCCTCTGGATTTTATGATGTCCGGAGGCACTTTAGCACAGATGGCCACATTGAAGCTGTTCATAAGGCCAAGCAGTTTAAACCCATTAGTGAGCATTTCTCTGCTAAAATCAAAGATCCTTCACCAGATCTGTGTACACGTGCAGAGATACTGTTTGCACAGTTTGTTGCTGAACACAACTTGCCAGCAACAGTGGCTGATCATTTCACATCATTGATCAAAGAAATGTGCCCGGATTCAAAAATTGCAAAGGTAAGTCTTTTCATTTACTATAGTGAATCAAATCATATGTTCTTTATTTCAACATATTTTCAATGTTAGCATCAATTCTTTTTCTTCTTCCATGCAAGTTTAGGATTATCATACTTTGATATTTCCTACAATACACTAATAGACTACATTTTTTTATGTTGAAGGAATTTTCCTGCCGGCGTACAAAAACAACAATGATTGTCAAGCACTGCCTGGCTCCAGCCTACACAAATCCAGTCATCTCAAAGTGTAAGACTCAGCCCTTTAGCCTCATGATAGATGAGAGCAATGACAGAAATGCTACAAAAAGACTGGTCATTCTTGTCAGGCTATTCGATGGGGAGAGTACAAAGACCAGGCTCCTCGATTTACCAGAGCTGACCTCAGGAAAAGCAGCATCAATTTTTGAAGTCATAGATTCTTTCTTCAAAAAAAATGAAATACCTTGGGAAAATTGTGTAGGTTTTGGTAGTGACAACTGTAACACCATGATTGGACGAAAGGACTCTGTGTTATCTAGATTGAAAGGACAAAATCCAAATATTTTCAATGTTGGGTGTATATGTCATTTGTCCAGTTTATGTATCAAGTCTGGAGTGAAGCTTTTACCTTTCAAAGTCGATGATTTTTTAGTGGACATATTTTATTTCTTTCAACATAGCCACAAAAGACTGCAGGACTTTAAGGAATTTCAAGATTTTACAGAGACTGATCAAGAAAGAATCTTAAAACATTGCCCCACTCGGTGGCTATCTTTGGGGAAAGTGGTTAAACGAGTTTTAAATCAATATGATGCCTTAAAGAGCTATTTTACAAGTCACGATGATGTTGAAAAGCCTGGAAAGGTGAAAACTATCAGTAACAGATTAAATGATCCAATGACTGAATTGGTGCTGCATTTCCTTAATTTCATTATACCGCATCTTGATGCATTTAACACAATATTTCAGGGTGAGAAATGCATGATTGGAGACATAATCCCTGAAATGAAGAGAATTTTGAGATTACTTCTTGTGAAATATGTTGAGAGGAAGCATATAGGAGCAGTGAAGGACAAATTGTGGGAGATTGAGCACACAAAAAGAGACTATCAGCATACAAATGACAGACTTGATGTTGGTTTGTGTGTTAAAAAGATACTGCAAGATGATGACAGAATCAGTCCATCCATACAACAAATATTCTTTGACTCAGTCAGAAAATTTTTTGAGGCAGTTGTTACAAAAATGATAACAAAATTCCCATTTGAGGATTCCATACTTGAGGAGCTGGTAGTCCTGGATCGAAAGAAACAGGTGGACTACATGCATGTTATCAACCTGACACAGGCATTCAATGTTCAATTGGATGAGGAGAAGCTTAAGGAAGAGTGGGATGATTACCAGTTTATGATGATGGAGAGAGAGCTTGAGGAGATGGACAAGATTGACACAGACAAGTACTGGGCTGATATTTTAAAAGAAAAAACAGCCCTTAATCAAAGTAGGTTTCCAGTGATGGGAAAACTGTTTACCCTTCTTTTGTGTCTCCCACACAGTAATGCAGATTGTGAAAGGGCATTTTCACATGTTAGAAAGATAAATACAGAGTACAGAAAGACATTGGGTGTTGATACACTAACAAATTACTTACAAGTTAAGTTAAACTGTGACAGGAAGTGCTACGAGGTCAATCCAACCAAAGAGATGTTGGAAATGGCGGTGTCAGCGACCATGAATTACAACAAATGTCATGTGAACGCACATTAAAATATTATTGAATGCACCAGGTATTGGAACAATTTTTGTAGGAAGCTGTTGTAGTGGAACTTTGAAAGCAATAAACACATAAACATACATTTTCTACTTGTTGTTCGTGATTTTTTACAAAAAAGTAAAGTGGTAAGATTTTCCATGTATTTATACATATATGTAAGGGCGAAAACAAAATTTGGTAAGATCACAAATGGTTCGAGGTTGACAGGTATGAAAATCCCCCCATCGTGTTGACGGCTCCAAATCAATAAGCCACGCGAGTGCGACAAACAAAAGGAAGGAGGCCGGGGCGGAACCTCAGAACAAAGACATTAGAAGAAAAAGAGGGAAAAAAATGTGTCCTGCACTGGTGGACTGCTGCTATTTTTTTTCTTTTTTTTGTTCTTTCGCACTGAGGAAGGCGAGAATGTGCAAATGCGGGGAAATGCCATGGAGAGGTGAGAAAGGGGGAGGAAGAGGAGAAGGAGGAGGAAGAAGAAGAAGAAGACCAAGACGACCGGGAGGGGAGGGGAGGAGAGCGCCTCTGCGTCGACCGCCGCTGTCGTTGTGCCGGGCGGGAGGGAGGGAGGGGCGTGTTTGCAAGGAGGTGTGTGCTGGAGGAGGGGGCCGCAAAAAAGCAGGACGTCGCTCCAGGAAGGCGGCGAGGCGGGCCGGAACGGCCGCCACTGCAACAGCTGCGGCGGCAGGAAAGCCAGCCAGAGGACCGAGACGAACGAGGAAGACGAGGAAGACGAGGGGGAGGAGGAGCAGCGCCACGGCACGCCACGGCTGCCCGATGCGGGATTTCTTTGTGGCCTGAAGAAGATCGCGGCGTGGAACCCGTCGGCTTTCCCTTTTTTTTTCTCCCCTTCTCGCCTCGCCGGTCCGTCCATGTAGGAGGCGTGCCCGGGAATAGCGCCCCGGCAAGATGGAGAGCTCCAAAGCGTACGATGCCAAGGGACTGGCTTTCGGGGCCAAGAGGCTCAAGTCCGGCTTGCCTCAGAGCACCCAGCGCGGCGAGCTCAAGGTCTACCGGGCGGGGAGCACCGACGGAAGGATGGCAACGGGAACGGCGCCCGGCCTACGCAAACAGAGGTCCATGACCAACCTGGCCGTTCTCACCGACGCCGAGAAGAAGCTGCACCTCTACGAGCCCAAGTGGTGCGACGACGCGGCCCAGCCCGCCGGAGGGGGCGGGCGCGCCAGGAAGGCGGCGGGGGGAAAGGCGGTCCCGGCGCCGCCGCCGGCGCCGCTCTCCCGCAACCTGTCCAAGTCGGAGCACTCGCTCTTCCAAGGGAAGCCCAAGCCCTTCGCCCCGCTGGCGGCCCCCTCGCCCCCCGGCAAGCAGAGCCGCATCCCCCGCGCCCCCTACGCCGAGGTCAAGCCCCTGGCCAAGGCCCCGGAGGACGGGCGCTCCGACGACGAGATCCTCTCCGGCAAGGCCAAGGCTTCGCTCAAGAAGACGGGGGCCGGCAACGGCGGCGGCGAGTCGGGCGCCGAGGAAGGCGGAGACAAGCCCTTCCTGAAGGTGGACCCCGAGCTGGTGGTGACCGTGCTGGGCGACTTGGAACAGCTGCTCTTCAGCCAGATGTTAGGTGAGTGGCGGGAAGAAAAACGTGGGAAAAAGCGGGATTTTGGCTTATTGATGCGGTAGCGGGCGACTTTATGACCACTTTGAGCCGCCGTGTTTTCAGATGGGAGCGTCGTTCATTAAGGACTTGCTAATTTAAGCTCCCCGTAGTTTAATATTTATACAGGGTGTCGTTACAAACGGTCAATTTGAACATTCGCTGACTTTCCAGTCCTTGTTAGCGAACGCTAGGCTACGGAGTAGAACCTGTGGCTTGGGAGCCACATGTGGTTCTTTTGATGGCTCCACGCTAACCGGTGAGCTAAAATATGATGAGAGAGAGCTGACTCCACCAATAGGAGCATCGCGTCAGCAACATACCGTTGATTTAACCTCTGGCGCACGTGTCCAAGTTGCGGCCCGGGGGCCAAATCTGGCCCGCCGCATCATTTTGTGCGGCCTGGGAAAGTCAATATATATTATAGCGTATAGATGTATATTACATTTCCTGATTTCTTTCTTTATGCATACTGTCATTGATACTTTTTGATTAGCAAATATTCAGAGACATTTTGTTACTGTTAAAGTACCCTCATTTTCATGTACTGTTACTTTAAATTTGTAAGTCCACATAAATCGATGTTGGGAACGCTGCTTTGTACCACTGTCTGTCTCACGCCAGGGTCATGAATCCTAATTGGGCCACACGCCACCCCCTGGCACGCCCCCTCCAGGGTCCTGGCAGGCACCACATGGCACCCGCTCACCAATTCACGCCTGGAAATATTCCCGTGGTGTTTTGTGCCGCGCCGCATTGTCCGATTAGCACCCATTTATGGTGCCGACACCCCCGCGTACAAATCGTCTTTGTGCAGATAGAGGTCACCTTTGTTAACGGATGGGGGTGATGGAGCATGGCTTTGGTTTTTACTCGCACGCCGGTGTTAATAGCCATCGTATTACATCATACGGCGAGTTATTTTTCAGCCTCAGGTCTGGAGGACGTGGAATAAGATCTTTATTTGCTCGTGTGATCCCGTAACGTCCTAATCAAGACATCTGCGGCCATTAAATGTATTTCACATGCTTCGTTAGCCGTCCGGATGCCTCTCACGCGTATTAGTTGCACATAAAGTAGCGTAACCTTCACAAATAACAGCTTGCAAGTCTTATTTTCCATACTTACGGAGAGATGGTTAAGTCCCCCCTCCCCACACAGCCCAACCATATATGGTACTGCTTTCAATGTGGATTCTTTTTTCTTCTTCTACAAAACCTGTCATTTTTCTTACTTGGAAAGCAAAAAGCCATTTTTTTCTTCTTACAAACCTTCCCTGTCTTTATTTTGTTTCGTTTTCATAGTCTGCAAAGGCAGCCTGCCCTGTATCCCCCCCCCCCCCCCCCCATGTTATCAGCATCTCGGTCCAACTGTACCTGGAAGGCATTTAAAATGATAATAAATCCATCCCTTCTGAAAATATCTCAGGCGGCGCAGATGAAATTGGAGGAAGTGCAAAAATGTAGGCTAGATGTTAGCGTGTGTGTCAGAGGTAGAAGAATTTCTTTCTCCACGTCTTTTGCACAGCTGGACGAGGCGGCGGGCGAGACGCCAAAGCAAAGCGCTTATTTTCAGCTAAAAATAAGGACGCGGCTCATTTTCTGCTCGCAAATTGCCATGTGGTGGATTCCCAAAATGTTAGCGCACTCGTCCAATGCGCTTAAAACGGACCCAAAAAAGAGGAAAAAAATGAGGCTATGTTGTGCGCACCCCATAAAACTACTGTGCTACATTTTTGGATTTTTCTCCGAGGAAAAATCACCACCAAAAAAAACCCAAAAGAAAAACCCGCGTCCACTGTCAATGCCCATTGAAAAAATAGCAAAGTGTCCCTTCTAAAATGGAGTATCCGGATACTGTATTTGTTTACAAAAGTATCTGGGGCAATTTAGCAAACAATTAGCTTAGCATGCATGCATTTGAAATGTGGGAGGAAACCGAAGTACCCGGAAAAATCCACAAAAGGCCACGGGGAGAACATGCAAACCACTTGGGATCAAACCCACGGCCCCAGAACTGCGAGGCCATCAAGCTATCCACTTTTTTTATTGATTTCTTTGTATCAATTTTTTGAAAATGGTAATATGACATTACACGTGGCATAAAGTACTTATTTGAATCATTCCAGTTGTGTGCATATTGTATTTTTTGTTTCTGTTTTCCAAAGGATGAATTTAAAGTGACAGTGACACACACACTTTACGTCATTATCACGACCCGTACTGGCATAAAAACGAGGCGGGAAGGCCGGCACGATGCGGGGGCGACCTCGCGTTTGATCGTAACGATTTGCGATTGGTCGCGCCAGAGCCGGGCAAATGCGGCAATATCCCTCTGCTTCACCCATGTGACTTTTTGACATTTCAAGCACGTTACACAGCATTAGTGTGTTTGTCCGTTAACATCGGACAAAATAGATTTATGTGGCTTTATTGTCTGATGGGCACGCGCAAAAATCTTCTTTTTGAGCAAATCGTGGCTCCTTTTGCGTCTCTTGACATAGTTTTAATCATCCTCCGAGGTTGCCAGATTGGGAAAAATCCGGAAATGTTTTCTCTCTATGACTGCATTTTCTAAAATGGAGGCAATCTTTTGGAAAACGACCACCTTAAAGTGTCTATCCTCTTTGAACAGATCCCGAATCCCAGAGGAAGCGGACGGTGCAGAATGTCCTCGACCTGCGCCAGAATCTGGAAGACACCATGTCCAGTTTGCGCGGCTCTCAACTCGGCCACAGGTGGGCGCACTCTTTGTACACACAAACAAACACCACATTTTTGACTACCTGATGGACGTTTGGCTTTAGCCGTCCTAAGTGGAGCAGGTCAATTCCCTCCTGTGCCGATAAATTATCCAACAAGGACGGATAAAAATACTTTCATGGCCGTTGCAATATTTATACCTTTTAGTCGCCGCCTAACGTTATATCATCATCCTCCTCCGTCCTGATTGGTGAACGTGAGTTTTTGAGGAGCCACGTGATTGGACGGCTTACGATGCGCGTCTTTTCCGCAGTTGCGCCGACGGCGGCGGCACCCCCGGCGGCTACGACAGCGACGACACCAACGCCCGCAGCGTGTCCAGCATGTCCAACCTGTCCAATCGCTCCTCGCCGCTGTCGTGGCGCCACGGACTGGCCAGTCCCCGCCTCCAGGCCGGCGACGCCCCGTCGTCCGTGTCCGGCGGTGGCGGCGGCGGCGGCGGTTACCGGGCGGCCAAGTCCCACCAGTTCCTGGCCCAGACGGCGCCGACTCGGCGGCCCAGGTTGGATCTCCTGGACGACGACGGAGACCTCAGGTCGGGTTATCTGAGCGACAGCGACCTGCTGGGGAAGAGTCTTCCCGACGACGATGATGATGATGATGACAACCTCACCAATGGGTGAGTCGCTTCAAAGTTATTTAAAAGTCACTTTTTGTCCATTTTGATGATATTTGAGGGACTTTCTGGGATGCTTGTTCTCACTTACTGATTTTGCGAGTCCATTTTGGGGCGTTTTATGGTTCCTTATGAACTCATTGGCAGCCATTTTGAAGGCAGTGGGCGAATGAACCAATAGGAAATGCAGAAAAGTGGAGTTGGTACATCATGTAACTTACAAAATTGCCATTTTGTGGAGAAAAATGACAAAATGGCCGTCGGGCACAGCAACCCCTCTAGATTTTTTTAATAAGCGTATTTTACGGACTATAAGTCGCGCTTGAGTGTCAGGTAGCACTTTTTCTCCGTTTTGACTTCTCATTTGGGCTATTTCCACTAAACTTTGGTTTGTTTCGAGGCATTTTATGGTTTCTTTTGAGCAAACTTGTGCTTTTCTCCCCACCCAAAAAGTTTTTTTCGGCTGTTCAGGTTCTTTTCTGTCATTTTTGTATGTCAAAAAGTGCCGACAGGAGGATTTAAGGCGGCGGCAGAATGTCGCTGGCGCTAACATTGGGAGAGCAGACGGAGCTGCGGTTTATTATATCGTTGCGAGGCACGTGGACGGGATTTGAGCTCAGCGCCTTTCCAGTGTTTGGACGGCGGGACTTGGTGGAAAAAGTTCCAAGGCGGCTAGACGCTGGAAAATGAAACATTCAATCACATGGGCGCCGAATTGACACCATGAGAAACGTGGTATGGCCTACTTTTAGAAGTAGGACGCGTATTTTGGTGTGATTTCCCGGCGGCTCCGTGTGAAAAGATCCTCAATCGTGTCGTAAAATGGAATAAGATGATGACGCCATGATGTTCTGGACCTTCTTCGCGTATTCTCCCCCTGGGTTTGGGTGGGTTTGCTGTATTCATCCCATATTAGAGAAATTTCCTTCATTGTCATTTGCGCCAGGTTAGCAAAGTTCCCAGAATCCCCGGGTGTGTCGTCAAGGTGACACCGAGATAAAAACAGCTGCTGTGTGGTTTTTATGCCCTGCGGGAGTTTTCTCCGCCCACTAGAATCCACGCAAATGACCCGAGTGCCACTTTTAGAGACTGATGCAAAGGTTCAAAGTTAAAAAGGAATCCTTAAAAAAAACAAATCACTGCTTTTTTACCCGCAATGTGGGTAAAAAAAATCCCAATCCCAGCTGGTAAAGGCAACTCATCCTCCCAAAGACGGCAAAATATAGGGAGCGCTCTTTTTTTTTTTTCCCGTCGTCTGTAATTTGCAAAGATGTGTGTCTGGTTCTTTTCCGTACGGCTAATCGGCTTTCCTAGTGGCACTTTTCAAATGCCAGCGTTTTCTACTGTACACTCAAAAAAAAAAGAGCTCACGGCAGCGGATCAGTAGGCTCCGGCGTAACCATGACAACAGGCTAGAAGTCCTCATTAAGCTTCCCCCCCCCCCCCCCCCCCATCATCTCAACGTCACCTACGAGCGCGGCGCCCCGTGAATTAGCACCTAGCTAGCGTTGAGTTTCACAAGATGAAGAGCAGATCAATATGATCCAAAATGGCGGCCCGCACGGGTGCAGTGGCTCATTGCACTCAGCTCTTTTGTCAAGTCAATGATGATGACAAAGCCCATGTCCCATTATTATTATTAGATGGATTATATATAATAATGCATATTGATCCATCCCAATGCACCGTCTGGGCTCCCAAACTGGTCCGATCCAGTTCTTCAAGTGTCTAGCTGACAAATGAAGGCTCATTTGCATAGATAACGTTCTTAAAAGTCCCGTAAAGCAAATTTTGCATTGTCTCAGAAAATGGCGCTTCCATGAAATATGTTCAAATAAATGTCACCCGACACTGGCACGCACGCACGCACGCACGCACGCACGCCATTGTGCGGTTATCACAGTGACACACAAGGCATCCCCGTCAGTGGGTCAACGGCGGATGGTTTCCATGGCAACACCATCCGGAGCCACCTTGGGCCGCGCACCACTTTGCTTTCTTCTGTTCGCCGCATCCATTCTGCAGCAGCGTACGTGCTCTCTAATGCATCCATTCGCTTATCCTCGCGGGGGGTGCCGGAGCCTACCCCGGCTTACTTTAGGCACCAGTCAGGGAGACATACAACCAATCATGCTCATGGCCAGAGACAATTTAGCAGAGAATTAGCTTAGCATGCTTGTATTTGGGATGCGGGAGGCAACCGGAGTACCCGGAGAAAACCCACACGAGCCCGGGGGTATGTCCAAACTCCACACAGTGAGGACCCATTTGGAATTGAACCTACGACCCTAGCGCTACAAGACCCACTCGCTAACCGCATTCAGTTTCACTATTTCTCATTGGACTTGATGTAAAAACAAGCCACTGAGATGTTATCGCCACGGCGACGCTGATAAGGTTTGGCCGCCGTCGCCGGCGCCGACAGCACGCCGCCCGCCACACGCTCTCAACACTTTGCCGCGTATCACATGACACCCAGCGTGGGTGGAAAGTATCAACGCGCCGGCGGCCATGACAGATATTTGCTTTTGTCAGAATTTCAGTTTTTTTTTTTTTTAACAAAAATATCAATATCAAGAAAATATTTTCCGATTTTTCTACCTTGTTGTTTATAAGACATTCAATTTTTCAAACTTTTTTCCGTGACAATCTCTCCAAACAGCACATGACTGCTGCCGCCCCTCCCATCTTAAACAGATGGGACATCTATCGCCATCAATAACAGTCAAACTCTGACCTTTTATCTGTTTTTTTTTTTGCACCACTTGCTACTTTTTAGGATCAACGTTCCAACATGAGCACATCACACATTATTATGATTATTATATCCCCCCGAATCGGATTGGTCGCCACCCCTCCCGGGGTCGTGAAACCAACGACTCGGAGAAAAAAAACCCGACCCAAAAAACGCCACCCACGTTGGTCCCGTCGTAAATAAAAGCGAGACGAGTTGAGTTCATCCTCTAATGCTTAGACTTTTTTTGCCAAGTTTTTTATTTTAATGCTGACAAGGCGTCGTTGACGCATGGGGTGAACCCGGAGGGAAGAGGCCACACCCATCGGGGTGGAGCCAAAAGCAGAACATGAAACTTTCTCATTGAAATGCGGATTAGCCATGTTGTGGCTAAAAGTCCACTTTTTAGGGCGCCGTCTTGGCAGTATAACGCTTTTCTTTTTTTAAAAATGGGAACAATCCCACTATTTACTGGCTGATCTACTTTATTTCATTCTCTGAAGTGTGGCCAAAAGATAAGTCCTACCATATTTCTGGTTTCCATTGGATAGTTTCCCACGCCTCAAACATTCTTAAACATTGAATTCAAGTGTTAAAAAAATACTGCACTTTAACCCTGTAATGCCAGCATTTTAGCTTCACTCATGTAAATAGGTCATTTCAAAAAGAAGAAATTATAGTTAAACACAAATTCATTTGAAAAATACATAGCCTATATCAGGCGTGGTGAACATGTGGCTCTCGAGTCGCATGCGGTTCTTGGCTTCTTATCATATTTTGTATCGACTGTGGTTCTTTGCCTTGTTTTATGTTTCTCTTATTTTGATTCTCTCTTAAAACACAGGGTTTGCTGCTTCTGACGTGGTGAGCTTGTTAGCTTAGCATTTTAGCTATCTCAAGCTTCATGTTTTTGTCCTTTTCAGGTGGGACGAAAGCAGCTCCATCAGCAGCGGGCTCAGCGACGGAGAGGTCTCCGACAACGTCAGTTCCGAGGAGTTCAACGTCAGCCCCTCCCTGGCCTCGCTCCCCAACACGCCGCTGGGATCCCGACGCAACTCTTCCGTCATGGTGAGCCTGCCAAAAAGCTACATGCTAGGCTAATTTAGCCCTCTCAATTGCCCCTGATTTTGCTATGCTATTTGGTTGTTTGTCTCCTTGTTCCCTGCGATTGGCTGGCCATTCAGATTGCCCTTAGTTACCTGGGCTAGGCTCCGCCCTCCCGAATGTTTTTCCATTCTTCCCGTCTTGTTTTTCTTTCGCCACCGCTTTGAACGTTTTCCGCTTCGTTCCCCCCGGAATGCAAGCGAGACGAAAGAAAGATGGCAGATTGCGCCGCCGTCGCGTCGGGGGCGGGGCATACTATCACGCGACGGCACATGACGACGGTGGTCTGGTCTCCCCCCCCTACCCCTCGTCCGTGTCCGCAGCTCCGCACGGACGCCGAGAAGCGCTCCCTGGCGGAGAGCGGCCTCTCCTGGTACGGCGAGGACGGCAAGAGTGGGCGGGGCTACGAGACGGGCAGCCTGAAGACGGAAGTGGTGGGCAAGTGGAGGAAGAAGCCGCCCACTCCCGGCGAGGAGGCCATGAAGCCTCGGACTTTGGGGGCGCCGGCCAGCTTCAACAAGAGTCGCCATCCTCCCGTGGGCGTCACCTCGCCCATCACTCACGCGTCGCAGAGCGTGCTCAAAGTGGCAGGTGAGACAACACCCACTCTCCTTTGGCGTGCTTTCGAGAAGGGATTTTTCGATTCCCTCTAGTGTTGAAGATGGGAAGTGCAGCTGAGTCGAGGCTTGATTTTAGATGCATGTGTCACCCAAATTCAACACAATTGAGGCTGTACTGCCATTTTCCCTTTTCAAAATAAGAGTTAGCACTAAGCTAAATCCCTTTTCTAACGACTATATCACGGGTGTCAAAGTGGCGGCCCGTGGGTTAAATCTGGCCCGCTGCATCATTTTGTGCGGCCTGGGAAAGTCAATCGCGGGAGGCCAATTTCGGTATAAAAAATAAAAAAAGATCTAAATATTCTATCTAAAATGGTGGGGCCCACATGAAATGGAGTTGATGTTGAAGTGGCCCAAAGCGAATCAACCCGACCGAGTCTGACACTTTTGGCCTATATGGAGCTGGCTGTAGATAAAAAAAACTAAAACAAACAAAACTCTCGTTGCTTTGATTATGTGCCCCATGTTTGGATTTCAATTGACTCGAATCCAAACGATACTTTTATTGCCTCTTATGAATTTAAAGGCAGTAATTGACACGTGAGGGGGGGGGCATCAAAGTTCTCCCAATGAAATCCAGATGCGTCTTTGCTCGTAGCCCAACTTGGCAGGAGTAGCGAGGTTTTCCGCCGCCGCCAATTCATCATTTTGATGCCCTTTTAAACTCTCCCGTGTTCTCCCGCCCTAACTTGTCGTCGTCGTCTGCTCTTCGCAGCGGTCAGGACGGGCGAGCGTCCTCAGGACAAATCCAAGATGTCCGTCAAAAGCGGCGGTCTCCAACGCTCCCGCTCCGACGCCAGCCGGGATCATCGCATGGAGCCCCGGAAACCCCCCTCGGGTTTAGCCAGGCCGGCGCCATCCCAGCCCTCTTTCGGCTACAAGAGAACGCCGACGTCCACGGCGCCGACGGCGGGGGGCTCGGCCACCCTGGGAAAACCTTCCAAGACCAGGTTGGCGCCCCCCTCCGGTCGGAAGAATAGCTTTGACGCCGGTGGCGACTCGGGCTTCCTGGGGCCCAACGCCCGCAACGGCTTCCAATACCGCAGCCTCCCCCGGCCCGCCAAGTCCAGCGCCTTCAGCGTGATCGGCCGGCCGGCGTCCCGCCCTCTGGACGCCAATCCGCTGACCCTCAAGGCGGTGGGCCAAAGGTCCAAAGAGGCGGCCGAGCGCCCGTCCGGCAAGGCCCCGGTCAACCAGACGGACCGCGAGAAGGAAAAGGCCCGGGCCAAGGCCGTGTGCGCCGCCGGAATGGAGCGCGACGGCGCCCCCTCCAGAGGCGATTCGCTCCAAGCCGAGTCCTCGCTGGTCAAACTGCACGGCCTGAGGCGGAGCGGCAACGGTGGAAAATATCCCGAGTTGTCGTCGCCCACTACACCCAGGTGAGTCCATCTTGCCGGTACCCGGATGTTTGGTCCCCGGATGGTCACGTGATGTTTTTCTTTTCCCGATAGGATGTTGGCCAAGTCTCTGGGCCGTCCCCCCAGCCTGGCCCACCTGGACAAGTTGACCTCCAACAGTTTGGACTCCTGCGTGAGCATTCAAGACCTTCCTCCCAAAGTGCCCCCGTTCTCCAAGCTGCAGGACTTGGCGTCGTCTTCTTCTCAGTCCGGATCCCGGCTGACCCCTAGCCCGGCCCCCGCCCTGCACGTGGACTCCCCCGGGTCTTACGCCGGGTCTTACGCCGGGTCTTACGCCGGGTCTTACGCCGGTTCCTACGGCGGCTCCTACGGGTCGGCCTCGCTCTACCCCAAACTGTCGGGCGTGCACCGCAGCATGGAGTCGCTGCCCCTGCAGATGAGCGTGCCCCCCCGAGCCCGCTTCGGGGCCAAAGAGTCGGCGGGGGGCAAGGAGAGGGGGACCTGGGGGGCCGGTAGCAGGACTTCCCTCAACCTCACCGAAGGGTCAGCGTCCGTCCGTGGTCATCAAACCATGAGGTTCGTTGCGAAGCTAAATTTCTTCTGTTTCTCTCCATAGATTGCAGACGGACAGGAACACCTTGCCCAAAAAAGGCCTAGAGTACGTATAACCCCCCCAAATGTTTCGTAAACCCTTAGAAATCCAGGCGTTGGGCGATTCCGCGGTCTAACCGGACTCTGTGGCCCTTTCCCAAGACGCTGCAGCTCCAGTCTATCGGAAAACGACGGCGTGAAAGCGGGCCGTCGCCACTCGCACAACGCGGCGTCGGAGCGCGACAGCCCGCCGCAGCTCCCGTCGCCCACCCGCTCGCTCAGCCTGCTGTCCGCTGCCAAATATCCTCTCACCAACGTGGGTGAGTCAAAAAAAGAAGGCATTTTTAGTGTTGCCTCCGCAGAGTTAGCACGCGCGCTAACTGTGCCGTCCCATATATTCATTTATTTGTTGTTGTCTTTTTTCCCTGAAAGTGGCCCCAATTTCTTGTTCCGGCACCCCGAGGATATCGCGCTCCAACAGCATCGGGCCCCCCGGTGACGGGGAGCTGTACTACGGCTCGTCGCCGCTGGGCAGCAGCGTGTCGCTGGCGGATCGGCCCAAAAGCATCGGGCGTTCCGGTTCTTTCCGTGAAGCCAGCGATGACGGTAAGACGACCTTTTAACCTTGTTTTTGTTCTTTTTGAAAAAAAATCTTTCTACAAAACAAATTCAGCCCCTTTTTTAACGTATTGACCTCGTTTTTTTAATCCATTTTGATGGTTAAATGTACTAGTTTCTTATTTTTTGTTTGTTTTGTTTTTGCAGTTCACGGCTCGGTCCTGTCTTTGGCTTCCAGCGCTTCTTCCAACTACTCGTCCGTCTCGGTGAGTCAATCATATTTTCCAGCCCAAGTCATGTTTTTAATGATCCGTGGGAACGTGGGATCATTTTAATGGCTTTCAAAAAAAAGAGCCGACGCCATGGTGTTGTTTTTTTTAAATGCAATTTGAACAAGTTGTTCTCAAATTACCTCTCTGATTTTCACGCTTTCGTAATGACGGCCTTAGAACGAGGACAGGATCCAAGGGGAGGTGAGGCAATCAACTCATTCTTTTCTTACAAATCTTTTGTTTTGTGGGATGGCGGCAGTGACGGCTTGAAAACGGCGCAGAAAATCCACCAAAGGCCTTTTTTTCCCCCCACTTTAAAATGTTGCATTGGGTCCACTTGACGACTTGGAACCAGAGTTGGCCACACACTAAAAAAATATAGATTTTGGGATTTGTAAGATTAAAAAGAAAGAAGAAGGTAAAGGTCCAATCAATTTGAAGTGAAATGCCGATTTTTTGTTGCCCATTTGCTCCGCAGCAAATCCACAAACTGCGTCACGAGCTCGAATCGTCGCAGGAAAAAGTGGCCGACTTGACCATGCAGCTGTCCGCCAACGTACGTCCAACTTTTTCCGTAGCCTTTGACGTCCTGACGCTCGCTGGCTCGCTTCTTTTCAAAATAAAAGCCCTCACGCCGCTTGCTTTCACCGGTTGGATTTACACCGTGTGCGTTTTAGAGGTGGAAAAAGAATGGATTTGCAAGACAGTGAGCCAACATAAAGTCAGCTGACGTTAATATGCTACAAGCTGTAATTCACATAGAATAGAAACTTTGTCCATAAAAACATTTTGTTTCATTTCACATGGACATTTTTGCTCACATTTTCTTGTATTTGTAATTCCTATGATGTCCCTCAAGGAATAATATTAGAAAAGACTTGAAGCTCGCCGTGTAAATCCAGCTGTCAACACTGACTCTCTGGCTCACTCTCCGACTCTCCGACTCTGACTCACCGACTCACTGGCTCACTTGGCTCTTTTAATATCTTTTGGATTTCTAACGAAGATGGCTGCCGATTTGCTCGTTATTGGGGTCGCGTTCACACCTAACCACCACTGTCCCTCTCTTTTGTTTTCTCTTCCCGCCGATCGGTACCCGCCCCCTTCCTCGGCCCGCTAACCGGTCGCCTCTGCGGATGTCGGGCCTAGCAGTTAGGACAGGTTTGTTGGAACGTCGCTCGCCTTCTGATTGGATGATTATTAATGGTGTAAATGGCATTACGGAGCGCTAAAATGCAAGTTGAATTCCTTAGAATGAACAAGCAAGCAATCCATGTTGAAGTGCTAAAGTTTAAAACCAATGCTAACACTTGTCAAAATTGACCCAGATTTGAAAAAATGCTTTGTTTGTGTTCGTTTGTTTGTTCGTCAATGCTTTCCACCGACTTAGCTCCGCCCCTTCTTTCCTTTTCTTGCTGCGGGAAATGATTTTGCAAAACTGTCCGTTTTAATTGTCGACAAACTGTTAACAAACTGTTGCCGCGTGTCCAACAGGCTAACTTGGTGGCGGCTTTCGAGCAGAGTTTGGCGCTGATGACGGCTCGCCTGCAGACCTTGTCCGATTCCTCCGAACAAAAGGTTGGTGTCGAAATTTTTTTTTTACGTCTGATATACTTGGTCAATATGTGGACTTTTTTTTGTGAAGCCAATATACAGTAATAGAAAACTGTTCTGTTCACAATTTTGATCTTTGTTCATTGTAATTTTGCACCATCTAGTGGCCAAGGTTGCCAAAATCAAAATCAATCAAGGTTATTAAAAAGTGAAGTTTTAATATACTAGCGTGGAATTTTGCTGGTTATTGTGACAAACGACGTGTCTTTCTTCAGGATTCGGAACTGAACGACTTGAGGGACACCATCGAGATCCTGAAGACCAAAAACGCCGAAGCCCACGACATCATCCAGGGCGCTCTCAATAACTCTGAGATGGTCTCCAAAGGTAGGAAGCCGTTCCCCGGAATGGCCGCCGTCCTTGGACGTCAGACCCATTGTCGCTTTCTACCGCACAGAACTGCAGATGAATCGTCAGAATTCTTCGGAAAGTCTGGCCAGCCTGGCCAGCACCACCAGTCACTCCAGCATGGGAAGTCTGAAGGAACAGGAGGCCAAGAAGAAGAAGAAAAAGAGCTGGGTCAGTTGGAAAAACATAATTAAACTTATGTTTATTAGCAAACTTTTCCCGCGTGGGTTGTCAATCCCGCTGTGAAATAACAATCTTGTCTTTCCCTCATGCCGCCTGATTTTCATTTTTAGGTGTATGAGGTGAGTTAAAATGAATAAGATACTAATTAACAAGTGTTTTTGTTGTTGTGGGGTGCTTCAAGTGAAAACATAAAGCAGATTGCAATGTGACTGGGGCTATTTCAAAATAAAATAACGGGTATATGTTAAGCATTTCCGTTTTTTTTTTGAGGATTTTCTAACTGCTATGTGTCTGAAAAATTCCTACCTAGAGACATTTGTAACCTGAAAAGTTCGTATCTAGAGGTATCTGTATGTAGAGGTATTTGTAAGTAGAGGTATTTGTAAGTAGAGGTATTTATGAATGTATTTGCCTATTTTTTTTTGGTCCACTAGTTACGCAGCTCTTTCAACAAGGCCTTCAGCAAGAAGGGCGCCAAAGCCACGGGTCCCTACGCGGACATCGAGGAAATCGCCACCCCGGAGTCTTCGGCTCCGCCCTCCCCCAAAGTCCGCCAGGACGGGACCAACCCGCCGCCGTCTTCCATCAAAGTTTCACCTCTGGCCTCCGGGTAAGCCCCCAAAAAAAACAACAAAATCGGAATTCAAAGCACCATTGTGACATTGTGAACAACATCCGTAGGATGGGCGAGGAGAACAAAGGCGTGCCGGATGACAAGGTGGTGTCGGATCTGCGCTCGGAATTGTGGGAAAAGGAACGCAAACTGACGGACATCCGACTGGAAGCCTTGAGCTCCGCCCATCAGCTGGATCAGCTGCAGGAAACCATGACCAACATGCAGGTACGAACAAGCATATTCAATCAACCACGGGGGTGTCGGAGTCCGCTTGACCTCTTTTTCCACACAGCTAGTCAAAGGCAAACTAACATTTTCCCAAAATCTTACTCGTATCTCAAATTGACGGACTTGATTTATCATTCTTGTCTCCACAGAGGACGGTGGACAGCCTGAAGGTGGAGAACGACCAATTAAAAACCAGCAGCCTGTCCCCCTGCCAGTCTCCCGGACCGTCCAGCTCCGTCTCCCAGTCCTCGGGTCTGTCTTCCCTGGCCAACTTGTCGCCGCGCCATTCCGTGGCCCTGCGCGAGACCAGGAGGACCAGCACAGGTAGGGCTCAAAAACCCGTGACTATTTTCCATCGTCAACCAATCCCACGGTCACTTCTTCTTCGCCACAGATTCCACGGATTCGCAGCGGGACGACCACCGCGTCCGGGTGGTGGTCTGCGTGGCGGACTTGCGGGTCTTCAAAGAGGTGAGAGCGTCGCTCAGACTTGACCGGCGCCCCCGACTGACCCTTGTCGTCGTTTTCAGGAGGTCAAGCAACAGGACTTCTTCGTGGGGACGGTCAGGGTGAACGGCAGGATGGACTGGCCCATGTTGGATTCTGCCGTCAGCCAGGCTTTCAAGGTGAGACGGCGTTCTCTAGGCCTAACCCTGGCCAAACAGCTGTCGCGCCGGTTAATTTTAACTGGCGCCGATAAAAACGCGGATGTGATAACGGCTAGAACTCGGAGCGTTGACGTCGGAGGATTTTACGATTGTTTTTATTCCCTTGCGCTAAGGGAAAATGGCGCTAGTTTGTGCGGTAAGCTAACGGTAAGCCACCACTTAGAGCAAGCAGGGGTGTCAAACTCGTCGGGTTGGTTGGCGGGCCGCATTAACGTCAACTTGTTTGTCTTTTTTCTGTTGAATGACGTGGCCTTTCTTTGGGTGGATTTTCAGGTTTACGTGGCCAAGGTGGACCCGGCCTCCAGTCTGGGCTTGTCCACCGACTCCATCTACAGCTACAGCGTGGGTCACATCAAGAGGATCCTGGGCGGAGACGCGCCCGAGACTCAGCCTTCTCGCTGCGTGTCCCGAGGGCCCACCGGCATCACCGTGGCCCTTAAAGGTACGGTACGCCCACATTTCACCCAAACCAATCCACTCTTATGCTGCAGTTTGGTTGTAAAAATGCAATTGAAGTTGCAAAACAACTGCTAGGTCAGCTCAAGTTCTTCCCGCAAGCCTTTAAATTAGTTCATTTTTTGTTTTTGATACCAGAGAATGTTTTGAAGCTTGCAATAGTTTAATATTTAATTAGGGCCTGCCTTTTATCCAACATTAATTGATCATTATTTGATTATTTTCCCAAAATTGGAGCGCGCACCAGGTTGCCTTGGAAATGCTTCATACATTTTTTTTTTCAACCGTTTATCCTGACTAGGGTCGCAGGGGGTGCTAGAGTTTGGTTTGGGGTAAGCCCGAAAAAGAGCACGGTTGCTTTGATTTTTCTAACTAAAAGTGCATCCAACCAAACCAAATTCCTTGTATTTTGGTCCCTCCGGACCAATGAAAGCCAAGTCCAACCGGGCCCCAAAAACCGGATGGCAATTCTGCCATCACCCGATACCCGGTACCTCGGTGCCAACCGGATCCAGCTGGCCCACCCACTAGATCTGGGGACCCCCCCACCCACCAACGCCCCCACCGAAGATACAAATACAGAACCCAACACTGGCGCTAGATTGCCGACACTGGGAGTTATTTTCAGAGGCAAATGCTGTAGCAACACATAGCTGGTGAAGGGCACGCAAGCTGCTAAGCTAAACTCATTTGCCGCCCGACACCTTCCTCCTTCTTTATTAACAAATATCAAGTTTGCTTGTCCCTAAGTTGAGGTTAATCACAAGTTAGGGTATTGAAATCTGGTAAGATGGCTAATTAACGGCACCAAAATGAACATTGTCTCTAGGGTGATATTTTAAACAAGCAGCAGTCAGAGCTGCTAAATGTCAAAAAAATCAGATTCAGTAGCACTTTAAAGAGAATTTTCTGATTTTGAACTTCATTTTGTTTGAACTCAAATTGCTCATATGTCAAGGTAACACTATTTTTATGAATGGTTGTTGCAGGTTTGAAGGAAAAATGTGTGGACAGCCTGGTGTTTGAGAGCCTGATCCCCAAAGCCATGATGCAGCACTACATCAGCCTGCTGCTGAAACACCGCCGACTCATCCTGTCGGGACCCAGCGGCACGGGCAAGACCCACCTGGCCTCGCGCCTGGCCGAGTACTTGGTGGAGCGCAGCGCCCGCGACCCCTCCGACGCCCTGGCCGTCACCTTCAACATGCACCGGCAGTCGTGCAAGGTGAGATTTCACTCCTCCTTTGAATTCTAAAACAGAAAGTGGGCACTCGTGATTGACTTTTTTAGGCCGCACAAAAGGATTTGGCGGGCCAGATTTGGCCCCCGGGCCGCCACTTTGACACCTGTGCCGTAACCACTAATGTTGTATTTCCATTTATTTTTGCTGGCAGGATCTGCAATTGTACCTTTCTAATTTGGCCAATCAAATGGACCGGGAAGGAGGCGGTTGGGAAAGCCCGCTGGTCATCATCGTGGACGACATTCACGACCCGGCCGCCGTCAGCGAGCTGATCAACGGAGCGCTCACCTGCAAATATCACAAATGGTCATCGGTCGTTCCTTCCAATGCAAATGGACATATAGAAAATTGCCATTTGTTCAAATGTTGTTCTTTGTGCTTTTGCTCTTCAGTCCGTACATCATCGGAACCAGCAATCAGCCCGTCAAGATGACGGCCAATCACAGCCTGCACCTCAGCTTTAGGTCAGTCCAAAAAAAGAAAAATATTTTTAATATCCAAATGCTAATTATTTCTTGAATTGTTGAATTTTGCTTTTGGTCTTTTCTTCAGAATGGTGACCTTCTCCAACAACGTGGAACCGGCCAACGGTTTCCTGGCGCGCTACCTCCACCGCAAACTGATGGAGTCGGAGGACGAGCGCAACCTGACGGACGAGGACCTGGTTCGAGTCCTGGATTGGCTCCCCCAGCTGTGGTACCACCTGCACGCCTTCCTGGAAAAGCACAGCACGTCCGACTTCCTCATCGGTTCGTCCCAATCAATCGATTCCGGCCGGGCCCGCCCATTGTCTCTGACCCGCCCCCTTTTCCCCCCTCAGGGCCCTGCTTCTTCCTGTCCTGCCCGGTGACGGTGGACGAGTTCCGCTCGTGGTTCATCGACCTTTGGAACCATTCCATCATCCCTTACTTGCAAGAGGGCGCCAAGGATGGCATCAAGGTGAGACATCCAGAGATCTGGGTTCAATACCCGCTTTTTTTTCCAGTTTCCAATCCGTTTTTTTTTTTTTTTTGCCCCCGCACAGTTCCACGGCCAGAAATCGGTGTGGGAGGACCCGGTGGAGTGGGTTCGGGGCACCCTGCCTTGGCCCTCCGCCCAGCAGGACCAGGCCAAACTGTTCCACCTGCCTCCCCCCAGCGTGGGCTCCGGCAGTCCCGGTCAGGCCGGCGAGGAAAAGTCCCGCAAGGAGACCACGCCCGGTTCGGTGGAATCGGATCCGTTGGTAAGCGACGTGACCTCCCCGCCGGGGTCACCCAAAATGACTCGGTTAAAAAGGGGCGGGGCTTGTGTCTCCCTTACTTTCAGATGGCCATGCTTTTGAAACTTCAAGAGGCGGCCGATTACATGGAATCCCCGGATAAAGACGACCCGGGCCCGCCCAGGCCGTGAACGGACAGACGAAAACGAAAAAAAACAACCCCCTAAAAAAAACGCCAAGTCACCCACCCGCCCCAAAAAGTCATTGTTCCTGGTCTGCTGTAATGACTGGTATTGTGCATCCGGGAAGCCATTTTAAGTCTTTTAAGTCAAGTGTGAGGCGGTGAAATTGGAACTGCCTTTAACGGACACGGCCTTGTTTTTGTACCCCTTGACTTGGGGTCCGTCCATTCACCCCCTTTTTGTCCTCATTAGATTGGTGCTAATAGTTGACAAACACTGCAGGTCAATCAGCAACCAGCACCACTCGTCCACAAGTCGTCCACTCAACAGGTAAAAAAATATACATATATACTCTATAAAAATCCAATTTTTAAAAAAAAGTATGACAGCGTCCGTCTCTTAAAGCCAAATGTTCCGAAATATGCAATCCCCTGACTGTCCAGCAGGAGCAGGTGAAAAAAAAAACATGCCTTAAAGAACCCAAAACTGGTGTTTACGTCAGCTTAGCTCCTCCGCTAATCCGCTAATTTACACTTTGCTAACCCGGTAATGTTGCTGTCATACTTTTTTTCACAAAAAAAAAATCTAAAGCGTAGTTCCGATTCCCGCCTGTAGGTGCGCATGATTGTAACGGTCCCTTAAAAAAGCAACTAAAATGTAGCAGCATAAATAAGACAGCCAATGAGAATGACTTTAAAGCTACCTACACCCACTTCATCACCCCATCGTCCAATTACAGTGGGAGAATCTTTAAGAAAAAAAAGTAAAAATGTTGCATCGTGATGACATTGCGTGTTTTTAACGTCGTTTGCCGAATTGTCACGCAACAATTCAGGGTCGGGTTGCCAGATTGTTCATGTTGCCAGATTGATTTTTTTTATTTTTGAGGAGACGTGTGAGACATTGTACCGTGTACTTTATATGAACATGTAACGGAATCGGCCAATGGCTAAAGAGTAAGAAAGATTGAACACTTTTTAAGGTGCTTAATGTATTTATTATTTTCATGTGTGTGTAAAATATAGATTGTCCCTAAAAGAGACTGTATTATGCCAAGCGGGGTGCACACGTACGAGCCAATCAAATCCAACCTGGTGGAATATACTTTGCGATATGTCGTTTGATCGGAAAACAAATGTCCATTTTCGATTTTTAAATGTCCGATTCGTTTCCGAAACAATCGTTAAGGTGTAAATGTAAATTGGGCTCGTATGTGGGTTCCCCGCTTTCATTTAGAATTAACGACAAAAGAACTTTACGCGTACTTCAATAAAATGAATGTCCAATCTAGTCTACGATAAACTATACCCCTAAAAAAAATGGCGTTTGAACCAAAGTTTTGTAAATAGGTCGCGGAAAAAATAGAATAGGATTGGTTTTATGAACGGTCGCCGCGACTCGGCATTTGTTCCGGGTGCCAAGGGATAACGGGGTGAGCCTTAAAACCGTGGTACGGTTGGGGGCGTTGTCATGGAAACAGGGTAAATAGAGCAGGTCTTGAAAAAAAAGAAATGGCGCTAGGCGATCTCCCATTGGAAATTGAACCAAAACAGTTGGAAAAGCACACAAAAACTGGTCTTGTTTTTCGGAGAAAGTCGGAAAAGCTAAATATCGGAAGAAGAAAAAAAACGATTGGTCTGTGTTGTAAATGCATGTGAACTTGCTAGTAGCGACCATTCCTTTCTTTGTGCCGCTCCGATATTTGATTTTCTTTTTTAAGAGTCCTTTGTAAAGGTTCATTTGTCGATTTTGTACGGAATGTCGGTGTAAAGATTGTAAATACGGCAGCGTTACTTCCGGATGCACGGACCGGCAAACTAATGCCAAATTCAAATTAAAAGCTAATTCAAAATGGCCCCCGCGTCCAACCGAGCGACCAAAAAACATCGTCATGGTACAACCTGCCACTGTTTGTTCAAATCAATAAAATACATGTTTTATTTCAGCCGCAGCTTCCTTTATTTTTTTCAGGTGCAATCACCTTATTCATTAATAATATGGACATTGGGTAAATTAATTCACAAATTAAATGAGTTTGTAGTGTGTAAAAACAATTCATGCTAGGCTAATTGTATGCTAAATTCCCCCTTGTTATGATTGCTTGTCCTTTTTCTCCCACGATGGGCCGGCCATTCAACGTGTCCCATGAATCAAGTTAGCTGGGATAGGCTCATGCACCCCCTTGTTGACAAAAATGACTGATTCTTACCTTCCTTAAAGTGTGTTCCATTTGTGGCCTGGAGCTTGTCCCGGCTATAAATTGCGTCCTCCACCTCCTGTCCCTTCCTAAGGGGGCGTGGCCTATCTACCCCAGAGTATGTAAAAGGCCTCCTCCCCAGGGCGCACGCCGGCACTTTTCACTTTCAGGACTTGCATTTGCTGTGGCGTTTGGGAATTAGCCACCCGCCAGTCCGCCAGCCAGTCAGCATGCCGACCAAACCAGCCCCCATCAAGAAGAAACCAGGCCTCAAAAAGGTGGAAAAGGCTGCGCCGGCCCCCGAGCCGGCCCCCGTGGCGCCCCCTGAGCCGGTCCCGGAGCCCGCTCCAGTCACGGAGGCCCCCCCGGCCGAGGCCGCCACCCCGGCAGAGGCGCCTCCCCCCGCCCAAGCGGAGGGCGTCCCCCCCACCGAGGACGGCGAGACCCCCGCCACCCCTTCGGCCGAAGGGGACCAAGCTGCCCCGGCAGAAGGTAAGAACTTGGACTTTTATTCAATTTCCCAAGCCCCGATCCTCACAAGGATTGCGGGGGTGCTAGAGGCGATCTCAGCTGATGAGGCAGCAGGCAGGGGACCCCCAAAAACAAAAGTATCATGTTCCGTTGCAATATCGAAGCATTTTTTTCTTGGTTTGGCAGCATTAGACTTGGCTAAAACGAATTAGATTGTTTTTGGCTTATGCAAAAGATGAATATGAATTGCTAGGATCCCATTTGTCACTTGAGCATCATTAAAAATAAAAGTGGGAGCAGTCATAACACCTCGCCAGATGCTGCGTGTTGGATTACCAACACCTGCCCGCCGCCCCCAACACACGCTCATTTATTTTTCCCACATTTGAACGTTTATTAATAGCCACGCTACAAAAAAAAAGCCACCAAGATGAAACGTCTTCAATAAAGTTCGAATTTTTCGAAAAAGCCCTCGGCGGCATTACTGTTAAAAATAGCTACGCTTCAAAAGCATTGCTTGAATACAAAATATGTAATCATAAAAAAATATAAAATGGGATTTTTATTTTTTTTCCTGTCCCATTCAGCTAATTAGACAAAGGGGAAGTTTCTTTATATGCTTAAGTCTATAAAAAAATAGTTTTTTTGTTGTCATTTTTTTTTCATTTGCTTTTCTGTTCTGTTTTATTTTTTTCTGTCCATTGAGCTAATTAGACAATGAGAGTGTCTTGATATGCTAAACAGTTTTAATGTGCCACATGGGAGTTTCCTAGTTGCTTATTATTGTGATGTTTAGTCAAAGAAAGCAGCTAAAAATATCAAGTAAAAAACAAAGAGCAATAGTGCTAGCAACATGCTAAATAAAAGACTTCATAGTAAATATATGCTACTTAATACAAGTAGCTTTGCTGCCTCGAAAATGAATAAAAAAATATATACCAGTAATATTAGTTAATTTTGATGTGAAAATGATGTAACCATTTTTAATGTTTGTGTTTCAGGTGAAGGCGGCGAAGCCCCCGAGCCCGAAGAACCCAAAGCCCCCACGCCGCCTCCACCTCCGCCCAAAGGTAACACTTTTCTTGCCGGGGGGGAGACGGAGCATTGTTGCCAGTTATTGCGCATTGAAAAATCTGGATCTCCGCTAAAGTACTCATCTTGAGGTTACTGATAGGCTGGATTTTTTAAGCAGTTCTGCCACGACTGTCCACAGAGCCCACCAGCGCCCCCCTAGACCTCTTCATCGAGGACAAGAACGACACTTCGGTGACCATCATCTGGAGCCAACCGGAGGTGGTGGGTTCTTCCGGCCTGGACGGTTACGTCGTCGAATTGTGCCAGGACGGAAGTGAGTGGGCGTCGGGGGTCGCCCGTCTTATCGTCCCCTCCCCCCACTAAATCCCACGCCCGCCCTCCCAGCCGAAGACTGGAAGTCGGCCAACGGGGAGCCGCAGAAGTCGTGCCGCTACATGATCAAGAACCTGACCACCGGCGACCGGCTGAAGATCCGAGTGGTCGCCGTCAACGCCGGTGGGCGGAGTCCGCCCGTCACCCTCCCCGAGGCCGTCTTGGTCAAGGAGGTGGCAGGTAAGACAACACCGTAAACACCTTAGTTATACTCTAGTCCACGTGTGTCAAAGTGGCGGCCCGGGGGCCAAATGTGGTCCGCCGCATCATTTCGTGCGGCTCGGGAAAGTCAAACACGACTTTCTAATTCAAATGGTGATTATAAATGTACCGTATTTTCCCGACTATAAGGCGCACCCTCAATGAACGACACAAAATGGCCTTCTGGGTCCGACTTGGACCGTTCTAAGGATTCTAGGATTTGTTGACATTTTTGATTGACATCCGGCTGAATGATCTCGAATGGCAAATGAGTTTGCAGTCATTTGAAATCAACATTGAATCTTGACATGATGACGTAGGCACAAGACTTGATTTGGAGCGCGGAGTCATCATAACGTGCCGGGATTTCCAGCCAAGAAGCACCTGCCGCATTCCGCGTCGCGACATTTGTCGGAACCGTAAATAGCGCGCGGGGGGTCGACATGTATATAGGAAGCGGGCAAAAAAAATGTTGCCTTTAAAAACAGCCCTACCCCCCAACAAATGGCCATCCACGTCGCTTAGTGCAGATTAGAATGTTTGTTTTTAACTAGCAATTATGGTTAAAGGATCCACTTGTAAGTTAACGTGCAATTTTTGTTGGGAACCCTTCAGATCGGCCCAAAGTGCGCCTCCCCCGTTTCCTCAGGCAGCGCTATGTGGCCCACGTCGGAGACAAGATCAACCTGACTGTCCCCTTCACGGTGAGTGCCAAAAGCCTGTGTCAAAGTGGCGGCCCGAGGGCCAAATCTGGCCCACCGCATCATTTTGTGCGGCCCGGGAAAGTCAATCATAAGTGGTGACTTTCTGTTTTAGGATCAAATTCAAATGATAGATATAGATGTATATTAAATGTCCTGATTTCCTCCTTTTAAGTCAATCATTGTTATTTTTTAATCCATTTTTTCAATGAAACCAACCCGAGTGTGGAACCCCCCCCCCCCTGTTTTAGGGCAAACCCAAACCGGTGGTGAGCTGGAGCAAAAACGGGCAGCCGCTGGAGAAAGGTCGCGTGAACATCCGCACCATGGAGCGCGACAGCATCCTCTTCATCCGAGCGTCCGAGAGGGACGACTCGGGCGTCTACGAGATGACCGTCAAAGTGGACGACTTTGAGGACAAGGCCTCGCTCACCTTGCAGATCGTCGGTAGGTGCCGACGTCGCCCCCCGATCGGCCCTCTCCCACTGGCGGTCTTCCCGCAGAACTTCCCGGACCCCCGGCCAGCGTCAAGATCGTGGACACGTGGGGTTTTAACGTGGCCTTGGAGTGGAGCGCCCCCAAAGACAACGGCAACACGGAAATCACGGGCTACACCGTCCAGAAGGCCGACAAGAAGACCGGCGTAAGAACCGTTTGACGGGGGATTGGGGTTGGAACCGGTTCTGACCCCGGTCTCCGCAGGACTGGTTCACGGTGATGGAGCACTACCACCGACTGAACGCCACCATCTCCGACCTGATCATGGGCAACACCTACAAATTCCGGGTGTTCTCTGAGAATAAGTGCGGCGTCAGCGAAGAGGCGGCCGTCACCAAAGACGAGGCCAAGATCGTCAAGTTGGGTGAGCTCACGTTCACCCCTTTATTTTGTTAAAGAGCCTGACAGCTGATGGGAGGAAGGATCTTGCTCCTTCCTGCAGCAGTCTATTGCTGAAAGAGCTTTGGAGGGACTCCACAGACTAGAGGAAAAACTTGTGTCGGTAGGTCCAAAATCTCCATTTTGGAAAATGACTAACATTGGCTCTGGTTCCTTTTGCAGGCATCGAGTCCAAAACCCCCGAGTACCAAGAGCACGACTTCACGGAGGCGCCCAAATTCACCACCTCCTTGGCCAACCGGGCCACCACGGTGGGCTACAGCACCAAGCTCCTGTGCTCCGTCAGGGGATACCCCAAGGTACGATACATGGCCGTGTGTGTATTTAGCGGGCGGGATCCAAAGTTTTTCTTCTACTTCTTCGGCAGCCCAAAATCGAGTGGCTGAAAAACCAGATGGTGATCGGCGACGACCCGAAATTCCGTCAGATCTGCGTTCAGGGCATCTGCTCGCTGGAGATCCGCAAGCCGGTCAGCTTCGACGGCGGCGTCTACACCTGCCGGGCCAAGAACAACCACGGCGAGGTCATGGTCAGCTGCAAGCTGGAAGTCCGACGTCAGTACAAACATGTCGCCGAGACGTCTTGAGGGGGGGCCGGGCAATACTGACCCCATGTCTTTCCACCAATCAGAGCCAGTTATTGTAGAGGCGGAGAAGAAATAGGCCAATCTGCTTTCAGCCAGGTAAGAAAATGCACAATACCTCTATTTTGGGACCAAAAACAACTCGTGTCTGTACATTTAGCCTTAGTAAATTAAATATGATATTGTTTTAAAATTTAAAAAGGGAACAGGAATATTGACTTAAGTTCAAGTTTTCCATCAAATCTTGAAAATTAAAATGGCTTAAATTGATCAGCATATTTGTCTATTTGTTATCTTTCATAAACAAATTAAATAAACAAAAAAATACAGTCTTCCTTTTAAACTAAAACCAAAATGTCTTCTCAAATCAATGGATATTTGTAAATATGCGAAAAATAGGACATTATTTGAGAGAAAAATGCGTCAAATAAGCCCTTTTGAATTGTCTGGATTTGCCAAAAAATTTAAAAAAAATGTAATGTCTAATTGTATCCATAAAAACCTCGGTTAAAACTGCCATCCTACTAAAGATTCAAGTTTGACTTTGATTTATTTGAACGACATCATCCACAAAATTGCCTCGCCGACGTTTCCGTGACTCAGCAGACATTTTGGCAGCCTCCACACATTCAAATTTTTTTTTTCTAAAGAGCATTTAGAGTGCGTTCTTTCCAGCCTCTCCAATCGTAAAATACCTTCAAGCGTGGACTGGGCTAGCCAACACCTGTTTACGCCCGCGCGTTCGATTCCCAAATTAGGAGTCGCGGGAGCCGCCGCTTGGACGCTTATAGCCCGGCCTAAAATTAGATTTTCCCTCCCATAATCAACATCTTTGATTTCAATTGGCTTTTCTTTGGGTTGCAGGAAGCTTCCCGATTCCCGGAGACAATTCCCGTGTACAGTGAAAACGGCAGAGTTGGTGGTTGATGGCCGTCCGCCGCCTTTTTTGTTCGGTAACGATCCATGCGTGTCCAAATAAACATTGTCTGACCATTTTCCCAGCGTCTGGCAACCTTTTCTAACGGCAGTTGTGGCACCCCGAATTCCCGCGGTGGTTTTTGGCCGATGTACGCCGGCTTAGTTTTGTAGGTTACACGATCCTTCCTAAAAACAAAATCCATGTTCGCTAATTCGAGAGCACGCGGCCGCCATAAATTCGTGGCATGGCGGCGAGGGCACGCCGACGTCCGGCAGCCAACGGGTCGTGTCGGGCGGCCGTGCAGCTATGTGGCCGCGGAATTGCTAGCATAGTGATGATCAGGTTGTATGCCTGCGCCGCTTCAAATTGCCAAGTGAGTTAGCGAGCTGTGCTGGATTTCAGGAACGTTCTTTGGAAAATGGCCAAAACGGAGTTAGCCCACTGTTGCTCTCTGTAGTTTTGTCTGGGATTGGTCACTCCAAAACTAACTTAGTTAAAGTGATGAGATGTATTTGCAGTTACAGCTAGCTCATCGGTTAAAAATGGCCAAAGTGGAGTTAGCCCACGGTTTTCATTTTTTCATGGTCAACTGTGAGTCAACATCCATTGGACTGCAGTCACTATTAATGTCAGAAAATAAGCTAACACAAGTTTGGAGTTAGCCCAATGGGAGCCAATGAAGTAAGAGTAGATTGGAGTTAGCCCACCCTTTCTCTCAGCATCTTAATTGCTCACTGTTCATCATTTTAGTCAACCAGACCCACTGCAAAACTAACCCAGTTAAAAGTAATGAGATGTCTTCCCAATGACTGCTAACCAACGGGTTAAAAATAGCCAAAGTGGAGTTAGCCCACTGTTGCTCTCTGTAGTTCTCATCTGTGATCGGTCCCTGCAAAACTAACCCAGTTAAGAGTAATGAGATATCTTCCCAATGACTGCTAGGACAATGGGTTAAAAATGGCCAAAGTGGAGTTAGCCCACACTTTCAATTGTTCATGGTCAATGTTAATCAACATCTATTGGACTGCAGTCGCTATTAAAGGCAGCAAATGAGATAAAAAGGACATGTTTGGAGTTAGCCCATTCTTGGACCCAGTAAGCAAAATTAATAAACGGCCATTTTAATCCCCCAAAATGGATTTGACGACTATTAGCATAAATGGCCGCCAATGTCTTAAGAATATAAAGATTGGAGTTAGCCCACTCAGTAGCTGATTGCTCATTGTGCACCTTTTTAGTCAACTGGTACATATTGAATTCCAGTAAAATCTCGCCTTTTTTCATATTCCCACTTTTTTTTTCAACCCCACAAAAGAAATGTGATTTGTAAGACGTCCCTGTTTCCTGGTCCCCGGCGCCCTTTTGAATTAGGCAGAATTCTCCAACCGCGTGACCTCGTTGTCAAACTGTGGCACCCGGGGAGCGAGCGCAAATAGCCCCGAAAGCCTCTGACATCATTCTCTGTAGTCCTCTTTTCACCAGGGACTACAAACATGGCGACACGTCTTGTATTTTTGTCCATCCCAAAGACGTGATTCATTCCCCGACCCCCAAAATGGCCAAATTCCCGGCGCCGCCCCTCAAAACGTGACCGCAAACAAACTGCAGAGCGACGTCCAAACGTCGGAGAGGTCCTTGGCCTTCTTCCCGGGGGTGCTTTAATCCCCGTAATGGAGGAACTGGCACCGGGAGCCGGCCACGCCTCATCAATCTTCAGAGTTGGACACATTGGAATCCTTTCCCTTTTGGTGATTCTCCTTTGACGCCATTTCTCTTTCCTTTGGGTAAAAAAAAAATGTCTTCCGCAAGTACTCTCCGTCAGGGCGTCTTCCATTTTTCTGTATTCTCTGGAGGAGGACGACGGCACGGCGCTCGCTAACAGCTTTCTGTCTCCAACGTGCACGCAGGCAGGCAGCCGGCTATCGATTTCAGACGCTGCAATGAATAAATGACACTTGATTGCTGGCGTTTGGTGAAAACGGCTTCGGGGATTGTTTGGAGGCAAATCGTACGTCAACCATTGATTTCCGTCTCCGGGCCACATTCGTCAGAGAAATGAGATTTTCTTGCGCTGTCTCTTGAAAAATATTGTTGCTGAAGTCTTGACTTTAATTATAATGGCCAGCATGCCTTGTCTTATTAGCACTTGAGCAGTTTTTGGTTACAAAAATACTAGTCTTCAAGTTGAACGCTGGTACTAGATCTTGACCAGGAGTGTCCAAGTCCAGACCTGGGAAACCCCTATCCCCTTGACCAACACACCTGAATCCAATCATCTGGATCGGTATCAACCTTCTGGATCATTTGATTCAGGTGTGCTAGAGGAGGCAGGTATGGAAAGGGGCTCTCCAGGACCGGACTTTGCCTGCCCTGATCTAGACTTTCTATCTATACAGCATCCTGACTCTAAATCTTAGAAACTTGGAGTGTAGATGAAGTCACGGTGCTTGTCTTCAGGCCTTGTCTTTGTCCTAAACTTGGGATTAGACCGGATAAAGCGCTGTGGGTTTTAGTCTTTGTTCCTGGAAGTAGCGCTTGCAGATTTGGGAGGATTTGGGAGTCAAAGTTCTGGCAATATTCCTTTTTGCTACTTCTAACCAGCCATAGCATTGTTTTAGCTACTACCATGACCTAAACTAGCTTTTCATGCTAAAACCCTGATTTAGGACCCATTCAGACCTGCCCGCTTTGTTTGGAACTGCATGAAACTACAAAAGATATTTTATCCTGTGGCAAAGAAAACAAACTATGCACTCCTGGTCTGAATACGCCTTTAGTCCTACCCCCTGACCTCCGATTTTAAGTCGTAGTCCTAGTCTTCTGGAAGTAAGATCTCTAACTTTGGATCTCATAGACCATTTGTGGGCCTAGAGTTTCAATCCAACCAAACAAGGACACCTTTTGACCAATCTTACGTCTTTTATAAGCTATTGCCGGTTTTAGCGAAACCTCAGTGCGCTGGATCAGATGGAACTAAAAAAAAAACAGGACTAGTTTGTGGAATCCTAATCTAGATCTTAGGTTTGCAGGTCATAGTTCTATCCCTACACTCCTAGCTCTTGGAATGACTTTTCGACTTAGCTTTGGACCTCACACATGGTCCTAGACCTAGAAGGTCAACACCATTGGTCCACCAGGCTCTTTTTGGCACTGTTTAGAATGTTCTAGCCACCACAAATGACAGCCTTGGCATCGCAAAGATGGTCACTGCAGCACCCCCGCCGGCCCAACATCAATTTCCCGCGTACGCAAACGCCAAGGCACCAACCGGACCTCTTCTCTATCTCTCTCTCTACCTTCCTCCCTCTCGGCGATTGCCCCAACTCGGCAGCATCCGCATGGACCGAAAAGGAGGAGGAAGAGGAGGAGGAGGAGGAGGAGGAGAGGGTGAAGAACACGCCGCAGAACCGGCCCCTCCCCCTCACGTCTGATGGACCAATGACAGAAGAGCGCCGGGAAATACAGCAGAGGGACGACGCCGGAGTCTCGTCAGTGTGATGGAAAAATGTGCTGAGCGGTCGCCGGGCATCTGACACGCAAAAACCTGCACAAGCATCTTGGCGGACAGCGTGCGGAACATGTGTCGCAGCCACTGAGATTTGGGGGCCAATCTCCACTTTTTTTGGGTTCCTCCTCGTCGATTCCAGGTGAGAGCGCTCTCCGCACCGCGGGAACTTTTGCTGCATGGGACGGTGGGTGGTGGGGGGGCCGCTAGGGCCGGTGGGGGGAGCCTAACCCCGCTCGCTTGGCCGCACGCTGCAGTGTCGCGTTACATAACCCAAACAAAAGTGTGTACGGGAGAGAATAGGATGCCGTGTGGAAAGGCTTCCCCATTTTAGTCTTTTTCACACAAAAAAATCAATGTAACTTCCTGACTGGAGGATCCCGAGTGGACTGCAGATGTCAAAAGTGCTGAGACAGCGGCAGGCAAAGGAGAGCCGGCGTCTCACGGCCCCTGCGGTATCATTAGCCGCCGCTTCATTAGCGCATTCGTCCGTCCCGCGAGGGTCAACGATGGCGTGATGGGGAAATGGCCCCGGCTTAGGAATGACTTCAAATGACTTCTGTCCCGGGGCAGTCTGGTGGTAAAGTGGTCGGAGCATCGGCCTCGCAGTTCTAGGGTCCGGGGTTCGATCCCGGCTGGGTTTTCAGAGTTTGTGTGTTGTCGTGGTTTCCTCCCGCATTCCAAAAGCAGGCTAATTTGCCTCTAGCTATGATGAGTTGTCCTTTTGTCTCCCCGTGCCCTGTGATTGGGTGGCCGCCATTTCAGGGTGCCCCAAGTCAGCTGTGATAGGCTCAAGCACCCCTTCCAACTGATAGTAATGAAAAGTGGTTCAGAAAATGAATTAATGGTTTTATTACAAATCATATTTGGTATCTGTCTAAGGGAGTGGTTAGCGCATCTGCCTCGCAGTCCTGTGGTTGTGGGTTTGATCCCGGGTTTCTGCCCACATCCCAAATCCATGCATGCTAAGCTAATTGGATGCTAAATTGTCCTTAGCGACAGATGATTGGTTGGTTGTCTCTTCTAGTATGTTGACTCATAGCTAGGGGTAATTTAGCATGCTAAATTAGCTTAGCATACATGTTTTGGGGATTTGGGAGGAAACCGAGAAAACCCAGTCAGGGAGAACATCCAAATTTCACACAGGAGGACCGACACGGGATCAAAACCAGAACCCCAGAATAGCCGAAAATTGGTCCGGTTTGACTTTGTGAGAAAGGACAGGCTCCAATTTGGACGGCCTCCATTTTGGGGCCAGTTTGACACGTCGGACCTCAGTTCCATTGCTATTTTTGACGCTTTACGACCGGGCTTTGCTGATTGAAAACGCCGTATTGGTTTTTCTTTTGGACAGACGTAGAGGGAATTCACCTGGGAAATTTCAAGCGGAAGACCCACGGAAAATAATGACTTTTTTTTAGCATCTCACCTCGGCGATTGAGAATATTTTCAATTTTTCTCCCCCTTCCTCTCGTGACATTTTGGCCCGATTGCTTTCACTTCGCATATTGAAAAATGTCACATCCATTATGATTTACCCGGCCCCAGTTTTTTTCCAAACTGTCAATCCGCAGTGGAAATATTCGCTCATTTCCATGTTGCCCATAACCAGCCATCAGATTTTAGAAATCGTCGAAAATAATGCACTTACTTGTCCGTCAGTGGAACAAACTCCAGAACAGGAACATTATGTCCTAGCATGAAACCTTGACCCGTCAATCTCAGGCCAATTCCCAGCATACTTGAGACTTTCTCGGCTGGATTCAGAGCCAAATCATTGGACACAGGCTTTGTCATCGTTATTGACTGGACAAAAGCCTAATTATGATCATACCCAGCTGCGTATGACGAAACTGAGTATGATGACAATTAGGCTTTTGTGGAGTCAATGAAAATCCTGCCGGCTTGGACACTTCCTCCCATCCCTGGCTTTGTCCTGGTCTTAAAACTTGTCAACTGTCTTGAAACCTTAGAATTTAGACTACTACAGCTATTTGAAAGTCCAATCCTGGTCCTTAAACTATTCCACTGTGGGTGCGGGGGTATATCGGAAGGCTAATTAGTGAATTGCCGTCAGGTGCTTCTTGTCTCTGGCCAACTCTTGTGTCATGTTTCTGCTAAACCTTGAAAATTTGGTACATAGATTTGTACTTTCTATGTAAATTCTGTCATTGGTTCCAGGGTCCTCACACAACTACCGACTAAACCCATTAGAATTGGTCATAGTGTCCCAATTTTGTAGGAAAGATGTGAGGAAACACAAAAAAACGAGAGAAAATTATCAGGACATTTTTTATTCTCTTAAAGTTAATAAAGCAGATGAAAATGTGCCCAACCCCACTGAAATAGTTATTATGGGAGATGTACTACCAGTCTTTGTCCGCCAGAGGGTGAAAAGAGCCAAAAGTTGTCTGCTTTGTAGTACATTTTAGACTTTTATGTGTGCCCCGTTTGTGTGTGTGAAAATATGTGCTGTGTTGTATTTGTACACTTTTTAATTGCTTAATAAGGGGAATTGCAATCATTAATTAGGGTAGAATTTATTTAAAGTGGACAGCTATGTCATAGAGAATCTTGAAACATGGATAGTGGTTGTTGTGAGACCGCCAATGAGAGCTCAGTCGAGGGTAGCCTTGTTCTAAAGTGAGAATCAATGCACCCGCGATATTTTCAAAATAAAATCATGTAAAAGGAAATGCTTATACTTTTTTTTAACTTATTTTCGTAATTTGGATTTTTCCCATCTCGACTAATTCATTTGCGTATAAGGGCATTCGTAACCTGAACATTTGGTACCTAAGAGTCATTCGTAAGTAGAGGTAGAACTCTATTTTGAAAACATGACATCAGTCATCCACAGTGTCCAATCATGTACGAGACCAAGCCTGAAACAGAGAGTATCGATCCCCTGGCACTGGTATCGCTAACAATATCAACAATGATAGATGATATGACCAAACACAGACCAATCCTTCAAGTTTTTTTGGACATACGCTAGCCAATCAAATGTGTGTGCGCACCATTGAATGAAAAGTAGGAATGACGCTAAGTAGCAAGCAGCCTCTCGCTACGTTGCTCCCCTGCATTGCAGCACAGAGGGTGCAGTCTTTTTACACATCCTGCAGCCTCTCTCTCTCACACACACACACTCTCACACGCACACTCTCATACACACTCTCACACATTTACACACAAACACACCTTCTGTCTTTAGCATCTGGAGCTGTGATATCCCTACTGGTCCTATGGCCTTTATTTCAGAGAGTTAGCTCGATTCCCCAAAGCTTTCCGCAAGGGTGAGCTGCAGGTCAATATCCCAGGATGCATTGTGCTAAAAATTGGCATGGCGGGTGTGCCCTGTGTGGGTGTGGTTGAGGGAAAATTAGCGTATAGTGCTGGGTTTTATTGCTGTTGTTTTGAAAGTCATTGTTGTTGTTATCCGACATGTAGCATTGTGTAGCGTAGCATATGCTAGTTGCGTGTAATTTTTTAGGCCGCAGCAGCAAATTATGAAAATATATCATTGTTTATTTGGAGTTTTAATGTTATGGTGTTGTAAGAAAGAATAATTTGTTGAAGATGAAATTGATCGGAAATACTGGCGAGTGTTTTTTTTTTAATTAATCAAAGATGTTTTGGGGATATTTCCAAAATATATGAATGAACTCCGACCTCAGACAGTTTCACTTTAACGCCATTTGAGTGTGATTTTGTAAAAGGAACTTGGAGTGGTAAAGGTCAAAAGGTCACTGGAATAATAGAGGACTATTATGGCTTCTGTTTTTTTGCTGGAAATCACTCAAATTTGATTAAATTCCTAATGTATTTTAAAAGCACCTGAAATTCTCGTATTACAAGTAATAATTACAAAATAAACAAGTACATTTACGATGATTTTTCTCCATTTTTCTCGGCATCGCTGTCTATAAATGGCCACCAAATTTCTGACCTATAGGTGACTTGCAATTGCCTGGTAACCAATCCGGAGTGCCGATAAAATCCCTCACGTTAATAAAACCCATCCCCGTAAAATGATGTAACAACGGGGCAACTTTCCGTTTGCCTTCCTGCGCCGCATTCCGGCTCCTCGGTGGAAAGGCGGCAAGTTTGCCCGAGCCGTCAAGTTGGTTTGAGCACACCGTTGTTATTTGTCGCCATTATTAGTCATCCTGAACAAAAAGGGAAATCACGTGCTGCATCGTGCATTCTGATGAGAACCGACGTTAAAGTCAGCTAAAAGAGGGAGTGTGCTAAGTGTGTGTGTGTGTATTCGTGACACGGGATGCTGAGTATCGGCTGAGGAAGAGGAGGAAGGAGGAAGGAGTGAGGGGAGGGAGTGTGTTGCTGCAGTAAAGCCAAGTGCGAGAGGAGACTGCAGTCTGGGCTTTTTATCAAGGAATAAGCGCCACTATGTTGGGGAGCAAGTGAAGGCCAAAACTAACGCGCGCAAACACCGGACGTGAGTTTCATGCTTTCTTTGCTTGGATTCATCTAACAAATTGACACTTTTAGTCTCACATATATCGTATTTTCACGACTATGAGGCGCACATAAAAGTCTCCAAATGTTCTCCAAAATAGACTGGGCGCCTTATATTCCAGTGCGCCTTGTATATTGAACAAAAATTAAAATTGTTATCATGATAAAATCAAATAAATGAGTGGAAAGGGTACACTATCCTCTATTATTTTCCTTGTAGATAAGGTAATGCAGTGACTGCTGGGATATGTAGTTCTTTGGTCAATACACCCAATGGATTGTGGACATGACATCAACACAGCTTTACGAAGTATGGAAGGCAGCGTTGGAATAGTAACGCTAGCTAGTAGCTAGCTACTATTTGCCTGGCTGCGTCTATAAAAACGGTGCGCCCTGTGTGTGTTTAAAATACAGAAATAGCACTCGTTACTGACACTGCGCCTTTATATGCGATGCGTCATATAGTCGTGAAAATTTGGTATTTGCTTGCAATGAAGAAATACTTTGCTTATTAATATTTTACAAAAGTCATTTTATTACATGGACCACACGACTCAACTTGGAGAAGTTGAAGCTTAGCATCCGCTATTTTATTTTGTTGGATCTGTGGACGTAAGAGTGGGATGGAGGGGGGGGGGGCGTTAAACTTTGGCCGTTGGGGTTGCGGTCGGAATGGCGCGGCGCCGGGCGGCCGGGCAATTACCGTTCCGCAGATTGGTCGGCTGGATGGCCGGGGGTCGCGGCCGATTGGGTGACGGTCACTTTCGAGATTGCTTAGCAACAAAAATGAAAGGCCGGCGGATCGGCGGAGCGATGGCGCCGCAAATGTGATGTTATGGCGTCTTGATCAATTACTGGCAAAGCGGCGAGCAAATGAGAGTGCAAATGTCATTGGCGTCTTCCCCAAGCCATTCCATAAATGCCGACCAGTCTTTTGCAAATAGGGCCGCGTCCGGGACCACATGTTTTCGTGCCCTAATTCATGTTGCACACCGTTTATCGTGGCAAGGTTCGCAGGGGGTGCTGGAGGCTGTTGATGTTGACTACGGGGGCTAGGCAGTTGTGACGGAGACGGACGGCATTGAGCTTAAGCTCTTCATTTTTTTTTGGTCTGATTTTTAACATCATTAACGTTGAATGTTCCCTCGCCAGCTGGGAATTGAACCCTTGGCACCGAAGCTCCTCAAGGACACTGCGGTTATTTAAGCGCCGTGGTATTTACACCACCGCTGTTTTATTGGACTCATTGCTAGCGCTAGCTGGCTAGCCCCGAAGACAGAACAGCTCAAATGAAATTAAATGGCTGCCGTCCCTCCCTCGTTCCACCCCGGAGGATTGTTTTAACTCCATCTGGAGTCGGCCTCGTCCGTCTCCGCCGGATGGTTCCGCCCCGAGAAGCTCCGACTTTTGTCCATCCGTCACTTTGGACGGGAAGTCTTGGCCTCATCCCAAATGACGCACCATTTGGAATCCGTTCCATCCATCGCCGACTGTATGGCGTGCTAACGGCGTTGTCGAGTCGTCTTGAGCTCGCTCGCTTCTTTGACCCAAATTGAAAAGACCTTGGTCCTTCAAAATTGTTTTGTTGTTTTTACAGTTTATTGCAAGGGTCTCAGACGTGGGCCAGACCATTTTAAATCTAATATTTAGATTTTTTTTTTGTAAATTGATTAAAATAACTAGATTGAAATCCCTGAATATTCCGTTTTTTGAGTTTTTTAAATATTTTAGATTTTATAAAGTGATTTTTGAACTAAAATCACAGAAAAAATGGATTAAAGATGACAATGATTGATTTAAAAGGAGGAAATCAGGACATTTAATATACATCTATATCTATCATTTTGATCCTAAAACAGAAAATCATTACTCAGGATTGACTTTCTCGGGCCGCCGAATATGATGCGATGGACCACATTTGGCCCCCGGGCCGCCACTTTGACACCAGTGGGTTAGCATATGGGCCACAATCCCAGTTGGGTTTCAACCACCTTTGAAGTGGATCAATTGGACAACTACAGTCCCTTTCTTCGTTAAAATTGACTATAAAAAGTCAATTATTAGAAAAAGATGGCTCCAATTAGTAAAAATATATAGATATAATATCTAAAATGTTCTGGCCCACGTGAAATGGAGTTGACATTAAAGTCTTACACCCTTGTGCAGCTAACCCATATGTTAATGATGATCGCAACTGAGATGTTTTGTCTAATTTGTGTGTTTTAGGCCAGCAGTAGAAGGCCAGCGCCTCGTCCCCTTGGGCAATGAAGTTCAACCTGTTCAGGCGGGCGCAGCCGGTGGCGGCGTCGGAGCCCACCGGCGCCACGGCCCCGCCCGGCACGGTGGCCACGCCGGCGGCCGTCTCGTCCACGGTGGCGGCGCCGGAAAGCTCCGGCAACAACACGGAGATCAGCAAGAACGACATGTTCGAGGAGATCAAGAGCAAATTCCTCAACGAGATTGACAAGATCCCACGTGAGCTCGACTCGGCAACATGGCGGCGTACTCGAACTGACCTCCTTTTCTGGTTTTTGTGCAGTTCCACCCTGGGCTCTCATCGCCATCGCGGTGGTGGCGGCATTGTTGGTGCTCACCTGTTGCTTCTGCATCATCAAGAAATGCTGCTGCAAGAAGAAGAAGAACAAAAAGGGCAAGAAGGGCAAGGACGGCTTCAATATGAAGAATATGGAGGGTGGAGAGGTACCAGTACGCCTTCTGAACCAAAACTCAAACTTAGCCTGACACAAAACCAACGTCATTATCAGTTTTACCGATTCTAAGCTTAACCCCATAACTGTAAGAACAACTCAAACTTGGCGCTAACGCCAAGCTAACCCTTCAACTGTTCAAGACAACACCGTCACATCATCTTCTAGTGGTTAAGCACATTTTCTTATTCCCGAGGATTTGAACTCTCCAGTTAGCCCACGTTCCGCTTCCTTGTTTTATGTTACGCCGCCACGGCGGTGAAAAATGGCAGACTTTGTTTGGTGCTATCGAGCGGCAGACGATGAATTAAAAGACGGCGTGTCCATTCATCCAACGCCGCCCACATGGCGGCTCCTTAACGAACGCCATCCATTTGCCGCCAGCGTGTTATTGAGCGCGCTCTCTCTTTCTCTTTTCCTGTCGTGTGGTGCGTTGAATGTCTTTCTTTCTCTTCCTCTCTCTGCTTTTCTTCCTCTTTTTTTTGTCTCCACCGCGGTGGACCGCCCCTTTTTACGGTAGGTGGATTGACCGGGTCTCTGGAATGGCTACTTATCTCTTTGAGTCCCCCGGACTTTAGCGGTCCCCAACCGCCGGTATCGGTCTGCCGGCCACCTGGCGTCGTCCCCTCTCCTCTTCCCTCCCCTCCCCCTGGGGACCGCCAATGGAACGCTCCGATCCAGACCGCGGAGAGAATGTCTAGAACTATTAATGGATGCATGTGCTACAGGGCATGTTTTGGTGGCTTTGTGGCAAAGGACGACTGTGGGGAGTCCAATCGTTTTCCCTCCAAACAACCCATTTCAAGTCCAAAACGCCACATTTTAGTGGCGCCTCCCTGGCTGCCAAAGTCAATTTCCGCCTGGAAATTTGTCCACCTGAGAGAGCCTGGTTCTCCTCCGCAGTCTCTCACTTGCCACCAACGATCCAGTTTCCTTAACGTGGATGATACGTAGACCAGAGGTGCACCAGGGTGAGCATTCCCTTCTGGAGAGGACCTCCCAAAACATCCCTTGGCCTGGCGTCGGAATGGTTTACCCCTTGCCCATTGTCCCTTAACATTTTGCAAAGGAAAGTGATGGAATGCTGACGAAACGCGCATGCCGCGGCCCCCGTACTGCCTTGGCATGTCGCGAGAGTTCAAAAGGGGGTGACGGAGTCACTAAAAAAAACGTCTACATCGTGACACTCGTTGGTTCTCCGTGACATGTCAGAGATGTACGAGGGGTGCATCAGATTCCCCATGGTGGGTCTTCTCACGTTGGGGTTTTATGGCCACAGGATAAAACTCAGGACGACGACGATGACGAGGGGGAGACCGGCTTGACGGAAGAAGAGAAGGAGGAAGAGGAGAAGGAGCAAGAGAAGTTGGGGAAACTGCAATACTCCATCGACTACGACTTTGAGAACACCAAGGTCTGGACACTCATTCACATATTCTAACACAAAATGAATATAGAGAAATAGCGCTAGCTAGCATGGCAAAGAGTTTTAATCACTTGACAGAATGTCGAATGTAAGACAGATGGCGTAGCCTTGTTTTCTTTGGACTTGCCGTTTCCTTCGAGACGCTTTTGACATTGAAAAATTGGACACGCCTTGATTGATGGTGATGCTTTTTCAGCGTCTGAGGAAAAATATAAATCGCGTTGCCTTTGTTTCCACGCACACAGTTGACCGTGGGCATCCTTCAAGCGGCGGACCTCATGTCCATGGATTCGGGCGGGACTTCCGACCCGTACGTTCGAGTCCTGCTCTTACCTGAAAAGAAGAAGAAATACGACACCAAAGTCCACAAGAAAACACTCAACCCGGTTTTCAATGAGACCTTTGTCTTCAAGGTAAGCCTGACCCAATCCAATGCTTTTTTTTGGAGAGACTCTGTAACCTTGGTTTTCTTTTCAGGTTCCCTACGAAGAACTGGGCGGCAAAACGCTGGCCTTGTCCGTCTTCGACTACGACCGCTTCTCCAAGCACGACGTCATCGGCGAGGTCAAGCTACCCATGAACACCATCGACCTGGGGCGACCCATCGAGGAGTGGCGGGACCTGGAGAGCGCCGATCAAGAGGAGGTGACCCTCGTCTTCTGGCCGTTTCTGGAGATCCCATCTGGTTCCTAATCAAATCCCGTACCGTCTTCGTACCCGTCACGTCTGCCACGTTTGTCGTTTCAGCCGGAAAAACTCGGGGACATCTGCATATCCCTGCGTTACGTCCCCACCGCCGGGAAACTCACCGTTTGCATCCTGGAGGCCAAGAACCTGAAGAAGATGGACGCCTGCGGATTATCTGGTACGCACATAATTTTAACACAAATGCTACTACAGTCAGTGGTTGGTGTTAGTCTGACTACATGGCAACCAAAAACCGGACATGTGTCTTGTCCCGTAGACCCGTACGTGAAGATCCAGCTGCTGCAGGGGGGTAAACGTCTAAAGAAGAAGAAGACCACGGTGAAGAAGAACACCCTCAACCCCTACTACAATGAGTCCTTCAGCTTTGAAATCCCTCTGGAGCAGATGCAGGTAGGGTAAAGTCTTGAAACTGCAGGATTCTACTACTTGAAGGTACACTCGTCAATAGACTCCAATACCGGAGACAATGTGCTATGATAGTTTGAGAGAAGCTAACGTATCTGTATTGACGGCTAGCTGGGTGCTTTGCTTTAACAGCGCGTGTTAGCGACAAGCCTCGTTAGCCAACGGGACAATCTGCTATGCTAGTTCTAGCGAAACTAACGTATCCGTACTGACAGCTAGCTAGGTACTGGGCTTTAAGCAAGTTAGCAGCTTGTGTCGCTAACCCCGTAGCTCCATTTCTGGGGTGTTCCCCTTTTGGGCTAATCCCCAACATCAACATAATCTTCAAGGAGAGGAAGGATCATGCATGGAATAGTTTTAGACTCCGTTGGCTTTCAGGAGTGGTGAAATGGCAGGTCGTTTTTCAAAATGGCCACTGCTTTTTTGTCTCTTATGCGGCCCCCCCCTCCCCAAGGGGGACTGGGCAGTTGGACAGAGCAAAACGTCCACACTGCCTGAAAGTAGGCGGAGACAAACTTTAGGCAGGAATACCTGACCCAAGAAATGGGCGGTGACGTAATAGATGACGCGTCTTTTAACCTGTCATTGCTGTAAAATTCCACAAGGCGGCGTTTGTGTCAAATTCCATTCTAGTTGCTAAAGCTCAGAATACAAGAGAAATAGTACATTCCCTATTTGACACGGGCCTCACGTGGATTTCAGAAAATCCTGGTGGCCGTGACGGTGTTCGACTACGACAAGATCGGCAAGAACGACGCCATCGGCAAAATCTTTGTGGGCAGCAAGGCCACCGGGCTGGGCCTCAAGCACTGGTCGGACATGCTGGCCAACCCGCGCCGCCCCATCGCCCAGTGGCACGCCCTGCAACCCGAGGAGGACATCGACGGCCAGCTGGCGTCCCTGGCGGCCAAGAAGTGAGCGTCCCGCCGACCCGCTCGCTCCACCGTCCGCCGTCCCAGCCCTTTAGCCAGAAACTTTGCATGACCCGACCCGTCACCAAAAAACCCGCTCAGCAAACAACTAGAATAGTCGGACCCCGTCGTGGGAGTTTTTCCGCTCTGGCATCTTAGTGTCCGCTTATCAAGTGAAGCCCCCCCGACTAAACTCGGTTCTTCCCCCCAATGGAAGTCCGAGCTGGATTAAAGTCCGGGTTTGGTTATTAGCATGCTACATGGCCACATCTTCATGGCTTTGCGTAACTCACTTTGCAAATAGGCAGATTTTAGGAAAGATTTTAGCTCATTCTTGACAAATAGGCCATGTCGGTCGTTTTGAAGAATTGAAGTTTTAAGGCACCGGTGTCAAAGTGGAGGCCCGCGGGCCAAATGTGGCCCGCCGCATCACTTTGGGCGGCCCGGAAAAGTCAATCATGAGTGCCGATTTTCTGTTTTAGGATCAAATTCAAATGATAGATATAGATCTATCATATTTTCTGATTTTCCCCTTTTAAATCAATAATTGCAAATTTTTTATCCATTTTTTGTGTTTCTAGTTCAAAAATCATTTGGTAAAATCTAAAAATATATATAAATATTTTCAGTTTTGCACTTTAATATGGAACATAATGATTAAAACAGATTTTCTTTAATAAGAGAAAAATATTGAACATCAATTAAAAATGGAATATTTAGGGCTTTTGATTTCGTTCTTTGAATCCAATTTTTAAACAATATCTAAATATTATATTTTAAATGATCACAAATCGAGTTGACCTTAACGCAAACCCTTGTTTGAAGGGATCCACATTAGCCTCAAGTTAGCAAAGATGCTAATTACGCATACGGAAATGAGCGCATGGGTGTACAACCCGACTCACTTTTGATCGATTCTACATAAAAACATTTTTTAAAGGCGCAATTTAACATGGTAGTTTGGTTGGAGGATGGATTTGGCAGCTAGCTCCAAAAATTGAGGGCAATTTTCCAAATTCTGAGTTCAGCAAAAGTAGCTAATCCAACGCTAGTTTGTCCAAGTTCAAAGGTCGCCGGCGGGTAGCTAGGACGTTATTTTAGCAAAGAATGTTACGTAGCATGCAGCGTTTTGTCATCACGGAGACGCACACCCTCCTCCTCATCAAAAGCCAAAGAACCCCAAAAAGAAACACAGAAGCTAACGTTGATGTGGCGCTCCGGGTTCGTGCTAACGCTAACGCTGTCTTTGGGCTTCCCCGCGCTGAGCGCTTTGTGGCGGAATCCAGCGCCATTGTCTTCCGTCCGGCTCTTTTGTTGATAGGCTAAAGCATGGACGTACGTACCGTGTAAATACCAGCATGTTTTAAAGCGCCCATCTTATGATTACAACGTGTTTTTGTGCTCTTGTGTCCTTTTTTTTTATAATAAAACTGCTGAACAAAACAAAAAGTCTCAACCTGTCTCATTTTTTAGGGGGGTATATTAAATACCCATTTAATATACGCCCATTTAATATATATTATGGGGGTATATTAAATACCCTAGTTGGCCCTTGCACATTTTTATTTTGTTAAAAAAATGGACTGATTTAACTCCAATTTAAGACCAATTATGTCCCATTTGGACCCCATACTGTCCCCAATATTGTCTTATGTCGCATCAAAAGTCACCATGAAACAATAACCAGGCAAGTTTTAGTGGTATTTTATTATTTACTAATCCATAGAAGTCAATCTAATTTGTA
The DNA here is from genome assembly GCF_051989575.1 of Stigmatopora nigra. Classification (NCBI taxonomy): domain Eukaryota; kingdom Metazoa; phylum Chordata; class Actinopteri; order Syngnathiformes; family Syngnathidae; genus Stigmatopora; species Stigmatopora nigra. Next base: position 491,296 of record NC_135517.1, read on the forward strand.
TGGTTACACTGTAACCATTGAAATTACATTGACTTTGCCGTAACCGTTTACACAGCGTGGCAACGACACTGTAGCAAGTGAAAGCTGCTTTTCCAAACGTGTCCACAGGGTAGCACTATAAACACACAATAGCAAAAGTGGCTTCTCAAACTAAAGATAAACACAACAAGGAATATTATTAACAGATGAAAAGTACTAAAAAGAAGTATACCGTCAAAATATGCCAAATCTAACTCTGCAGTGTCATGAAACTATATCATTTATTTGGTACATTTACTGTGTTGTAATATCAGATTTAATGGTAAAGGACCAGCGTTTCCATGGTGATCGTCTGCCTTAAAAATTTGGAATTACGTCTGAATTGAACTTCTGGGATGACCAATCGTGTCTTTGCACTCGGTATGTAATTGGCTTGTTTACTTGGAGGGGGGAGGACATAACATGATACGAATAAATCCGTCTTTCCTTTTAATTTGGACACGATCACTTGGACAATTTAGTGATGACACGAATCAAGGCTCCGTTTTCGTCCTTCAGTCTTTGGTTTTCCGTGTGGAGTTCCGCTTTGACCTGAAGGGGGACAACGGGGCAAAAGTCAGGCTAACATTGGCGTACCCATGCTAAACTACAATGATATCATCAATGTTAAAGTTTGGCCTTTCAATTACAAAGAAGAATTGATTGTTTTCATAGAAAAAATTAACTGTATTTTCAGTGTATAAGGCCCACCTTTAAGGAATCACTTGCGTTAAGAGATTGTTCACATATATAAGGCGCACTGGATTATAAGACGCAATAGTAGTGGTAGTAGTAGTTGGCAATTGTGTTGTATATCCACTAGATTGAACTGTAGTAGTGATTAGGAGTTGTGTTAAACTGTAGATGGTAAGTGAATTGCATAAGATGATTAACCAATATGGATCCATATTGGCTACTTTTGAGAAAATGGAAGTTGCACATTATAGTGCGCTAACTCATCTTCAGTTTTGACTATTTTCTCTATTTCTGGTTAGACTTCCATTTTTGTCCTTGTTTTGATTGTGCTTTCAACCTATATATAACCTATATGTATATATTTTTTATTTTTTTTGTACATGTCGACCACTTTGACCGATACGCTACCTTGACTTGTTCTTCCATGTCGGCGATTTTCTTTCTAAGAGTCCAACTGTCCTAGGAGAACAAAAAATACTAAATATCCTCCCTTCAGATTGTACTTGGAAACATTCCAATCATGATTGAAATATTTTTTGAACTAAAAACATAAAAAAATGGATTAGAAAATTAAAATGATTGATTCAAAAATGATAATTATAATAAGATTAGACGTCTATGTTTGGATGAGTGAAATGTGGCCAATCAAAAAATGAATGAGACGTCTGTTGCCAGGTAAGATGATGAGTGAAGAATCCTACCTTTTTCTCCGTTTCAAGCATGTTGCAACCCACTTCACTCTTTTTCTCCTTTTGCTGCACATAAACAAGACTTTTAAAGTAAGTTTTTGTAGCAAAAAAGCTATTTTTTGATGTACCTGGGCCCTTTGTAGTTGCTCCTGAATCATCACCAGTTCCTGTTTACTGGTTTCCAGTCTTGACTTGAGCCTCTGATTGCTAGCCAGCGCTTTTTCGTACATCTGCGCAAAAAAAACCCAAATGTCATTGTTCGCTCAAAATGGGAAATTCTTTAAGAAAAAATGGTGCGATTTCTTGAAAATGTCAGGTGCCTTTTTATAGTCATTTCTGGCAATTTCCTCTTCGGCCTTTTTGCGAGCCGACAGTCGGTTCTCGCGTCTGGAAAAGTACGACTCGGCGTGTTTTTTTGTGCTGTCGTCCGAGGCGTCCAACACGCCGGTGGAGTTCAGTCTAAAAATATATATATATAATTATAAAAAAGTATAGAAATGAGTCACTAGAGGAATTGCAGCTTGCAGATTTGAGGTTATGACAAAAAAATATGAAAAAGTCCTACCTAGATGCTCGTTCATGCTGAAAGAAAAACAAACAACTTTAGTTGTCATTAATAATATGCTAGTATTTTTATTTGTATTTTAGAGGGTTAGGGTTAGCCAACCCCTATCTCTAATTGGTTGTCCATTGTCTCTTGTACCCTATGATTGGCTGGCCACCCATTCAGGGATAGGCTCCAGCACCCCCCACGCTCCTTGTGAGCATAGGCCCTTCAGAAAATGAATGAATGGAAGGGAAGCCACGGTTAGTGTTCGGCTGCTACATGGTCAGTTATATGTGAAAGCTTATGCGTTAGCCTGTCACGGCTAGCTAGCTAGCCCAAAGCACAACAAGAGACTTCCCGTCTTAGTGTCTTCCTCGCAAAGCTCCGAACATTTCAAGTTCAGCGAAGGCAGCGGCGTCATGGAAAAGATCCCTGAAATAAACCTGGCGTCAACAGCGCCAAAAAAGGCCATAGCTGCGACCGCCGCCGCCGCCGCCGCCGCGTTCACGCTTGGATTTATGACTTCAACTCCCAAATCTTGGACTTTCTCTTGTCTGCATGTGACTCACAAAGGCCTGCTGCCGTTAACTCCTTGGCTGCCATCGCTGCTGCTACATTCATTCAGTGGGAAGCTGGGACGGGGTTTTGGAAATGTAATATACATCTCTACTCTTCATTTGAATTTGATCCTAAAATAGAAAGTCGTGATTGACTTTCCCGGGCCACACAAAATGTTGAGGTGGGCCACATTTGGCCCCTGGGCCACCACTTTGACACCTGTTGCGTAGACTGTGGCGGATTGCTCCCCCTATTGTCCGTAACGTGTCACTGCAGCCTAATATTGGGGCTGAGATTGCGTGGGTTTTCTCCAGGTACTCTGGTTTACTCCCACATCTCCAAAACATCTGGTTGGACACGCTAAATTATCTTTAGATAAGATTGTGATTGGTTGTTTGTCTGGTCTTGCCCTGCGATTGGCCGGCCACTGATTCAGGGTCTCTCCCACCCCCAAGCTTTGAGCTCAGAGTCGGCTCCGGCACCCCCAGCGATCTTTGTTAGGATAACTGTTTGGGAAAATGAATTTAGTGTTTACTGCAACATTGTTGTTTTTGTGTGATTGCACACTCGGGCCTGGATCCAAACAAAACGACGAGCTAAAGATACCAAAGTAGATGTTCATACGTGATCTTCAGTGGATCTTGAATTGTTGGACTCGGAGGAGTCTCTGGTTTAAATTAAAAAGGATACGGCGTGTAAACAGAGGGGGCGATTGAGAAGAGGCTAAGCGATGGGACGGCGGATCCCTCCACAGCTGAGCGAGCGCCGCTCATTCCCCAGTGGAAAATGTGACTTTCCCGTAGGAGCAGAAGGAGAGATAAACATCCATAAATACCGGGACTTGGTTCCCACAAGTCCATCCAAGTGTTTACTGTCATCCTGACTTCTTTTTTTTCTCTCTTTTTTTTCCCTTTTTTTCCTCCTTCAGACTCCCTCCAAGTCATTTTTATTGTTTTCAGTCTTTAACTTTTCCAAGTCATATCTCTACTGTAACTTAGCCAATCTCAAAAATAGTGATTTTAGTTTATATTTGGATTTTTTCTTCTCTTATTGTTTTTTTTGTTTGTTCCAGGGTGCTTTTGCTAGTTTTGATATAATTCAAAATCCATTCCTAGTTTTTCAATGATGTTAATCAGTCGGATGTTCACCATCAATGTGTGTTTAAAAAAAATAAAAAAAGATGTATTTTTAAACTTTTCAAAAAAAAAAAAACATTTTTTAGGTTCCACAAAACATACTGAATTTAATGCCTATTTCTGGGCTGGCAAAAAAAGAAAAATGGCAGCTTTCATCATTAAAAATCATTCATATTGTGATATTCTTAGTTAGTTTTATTTTAATATTCCAAATAAAAAAATTGGAAATAAACTCCTATTTACTTTTTGATCATTTGTACATGGCTAAATTCCAATCAAAAATTGTGAGATTAACTAAAAAAACATTATTTTTCAAAAAAACACTTCAAGATCTTAATGTATACTTATAATACATATTTCTGTATATATTCCGCATGGCTAAAAGACCCAAAGTTTTAATTCATTCCCTCAAGGATGAAAATTTAAACTAAAAACTCACCCTCAGGCTCTCGTTGGCGGAGGATGAAGAAGACGAGTCTGAGGTGGACTTCTTGACGCGGGGATGATCTTTGATAAGAGACATTGGGGACGTTAAGGTTGTGGCCGGGCCCCCCAAAAAACCTTTGGCCGCCTGCGGCTCTTCCACCAGCTCAAAGAAAAATTACCCAGATAAGAACTTGGTTCAAGAGGTTTTCATCCCTTGATAGTGATGGGTCCATTAGACGTTGAACTTATGAGGAGGGGGGGGGGGGGTGACTTGGAAAGTGAAGAGTAGTATAAGGGGCTACTGTGGTGGGACAGTGGAGGGGGCGGGCCTGGGGAACAACGGCTGCATCTGACAGCTCTCAAATGGCGGATTTGTATATTTCATTGACTTCTTTGGGAACATACAGGAATAATAATAATGCTGTTTTTAAAGAATTCATCTTTTTAAATAGGACAATGCTCCAGAATCTCATTTGGGACCACTACATTTGCTTGAGCCCTCCTTAAGGGGCTATTTGTAGCAGCACCATCTACTGGCCATAAAATAAACTGCACTGTAAGTACACGTTTTTCAATTATTGTCCATTTCATACCCGAATGGGGTTATATACTAGACAAAAGCCGCCAAACAGTCGTAGAGCAGCAGTTGTAATAATGAATATTAACAAGAGTGGTACATAATGGTAAAAACTTGTAAAATATGTATGATGTAGATGCTGCAAGTAGTAGTGGCCGCAGTTGTCATGGCAACATCAAACTTTTGGGCATCCTAAGTCAGTCAAATATTTATTTGAGCATATTAATTGTGGCGTGTTTGTATGGTAAACCGAGGAGTAAATATATGTGATTAATTGTTTAAATTAACACGAAAAAGCATTGGGAGAAATCGCTCATTGTTTACAAATTACGCCTCATGACTTCTGTGTCTGTTTGCCCTTGGACTTCAAAATAAAACATACAAGCTAGGAAAAGGACACAAATGTTGATTCAAAACTATATTTATATCACATTTTGCTGAAAAAGTAGCACTCAAATATAGATAGCAAGATAGATACAAGCTTTTTTTCTGTTGAATCACATAACTCTTATTTGCCCAAAAACTTTTATTTTGAAAATGTAGACGTCCAAGCCCACCGGAAAACTTTGCTTCAATTAGAGCGGCAACGAGGGGGGAAAGGTAAGACGCAAATGTTTGTCTTCGAGACCAAGTTTGGGGGGAAAATACATAAAAATGGATTCTTAAATACTGTGAGTGTTGAATTTTTCAAAGTTCAATTGTTTCGCAAAGGCTTGTTTAACATTAACCCCGAGCTAACGTTATAAACTTCGTGCTAACGACATAAACTTCATGCTAACGACACCAACTTCATGCTAACGACACCAACTTCATGCTAAAGACATAATCTTCGCGCCAATGACATTAAGCGCAAGATCAAAAGATTAACCGCGAGCCAGCGACACTCACTATGAGCTAGCGACATTAACTACGAGCCAACGACGTTAACTACGAGCTAAATACTTTAACTACGATATAGCGACATTAACTACAAGTTATTGGGCGACGTAAGAAGCCTCCATTTAAATGGGAATCGATATTTTTTTTTAACAGAACCACAACCAAAATGGCTGGAAGAGAAGCTAGACCATTACCACAAATGGCATTTGGGGGATCATTTTTTCACTGCCATTTGCGACGTTAAGTCCAGAACTTTATGGATGGGAGACCTGGCGGTCCCATTAAAATTGGCGAATTCAAGGTTGCACAGCTTTTTAAAAAGGTAAGCATTTTTTTAGAGGGGAAAAGGCTACAAAAACTTGTAAGCTATTTTCAAGCTTAACTACAATTTAATTACATTAACTACAAGCTATTGACACTGACTACAAGGTAAGATTATTGACCACAAGGTAAGGACATTACCTATGCGCTAACTATGTTAACTACGCACTAACAACGTGAACTATGTGCTAACTACGTTAACAACGCGCTAACAGCATTAACTACAAGTTATTGAATGATGCAAGGGCTCCATTTAAATTTGTACTGATACATTTATTTTTTTTACAGAATCACAAACAAAACGGTGGAAGAAAAGCTGGATGATTTTCCCAAATGGCATAAAGATATCATATTTCACTGCCATTGATGACATAAGTCCAGTCCTTCATGGATGGGAGGGCTGGCGGTCCCATTAAAATTGGATTGGACTTCACGACATCAATCTGGCACAGCTTTTAAAACGGTAGGCATTTTTTTTCTAAATTGTGGGTTAACTGTCAGTGTTGTAAAAATTAAGTTTTCAATTGAGAAAGAAGGATGTGAACAGGTCCCATTTAAGTTAATCCCAAAATTCTGTGACATTATGCCCTCACGTTAAGCAAAATGGAGAATTGGGCCGAACCCAGTTTATTCTCCGCCACCACTTTGTAAACGCCGCCATCATTAGCGCCCACCCTCAAAATGAGCAGGGAGCAGACGCCACAAACGTTGGTGATGTAGTAGTTGTCGTTGACGTTCAGGTCCACGTCGTTGCGATACCAGGTCACCCGGGGCGCCGGGTCACCCTTGACCGCGCAGCTCATGTGACACTCGTAGCCTTCAGGAGGCATGTGGCGTTTCAGCGGGGCGGTAAAAGCCGGCGCTGACGATAAATCCACAGGTTTTCTCAACGGTTCTTTCACTGCAAACTTTTCTGCCGTGGAAGAACAAAACGTCAGTGAAGTTTTCCCTCCTAGCAAAGCTAATTTTGTTATATTAGACCAGGGGTGGCGGATAAGTTAGACTCATACAGCAAACATTTTAAACTGTGAGAGTTAGAGAGACACAATTAAAACCATATTATTCACCACAAAACAACAATGTGTCACTTTCAAGGTAAGTCCACCCTCACCACACACATCAAATGCAAATGAGCCAGAGTTAATACATGAACAAAAGCAGTTCAGGAAATGAATACATGAAATAAACAATAAAACTTTTTTTTCACCATAACAATTCCCCTTACTAAACAACAGTGTTCATTCCAAGCTAAGTGTCCCCCCTCAACAAACACCCTAAATGCAAGTTAGCCAGAGTTAACACTAAACTGCCCTAATATTGCTAATGCACCTGCCAGCACTGATGAATTTGAATAAAAAAAACCCTCAAAATAATATTATTCACCATAACACGTTCTTCCCCTCACAAAACAACAAAGTAAGTGTACCCCCTCAACACACATTAAATGCAAGATAACTAGAGTTAACCACCACATCAACTACCCTAACTGTCTGCCCTGATAAATTTCAGTAAAAAAACATGATAAAAGCCATATTATCCACCATAACGCCCCCCACCCCCCACAAAACAATAATGTGTTCATTTCAAGGTAAGTCCACCCTCAACACACAAAATAAATCCAAATTAGCCAGACATTAACTACCCCAAAGAAGTCTGCCCTGATGAATTTGAGGGAACACAATTAAAAATCTATTATCCACCATAACACTCTTTGTTCCCCCTACCAAACAATGTATTCATTTCAAGGTAAGTCCACCCTCATCACACACATGGAATGCAACTTGGCCAGAGTTAACATATCAACTACTTATGATAGGAAGGAAAGAGCTAGATGCGGCTTGAAAGCCACGTATTCGCCACCCCTGTATTAGACACTTAATTCCAATTTTTCAGTTATTCAATTACAGTAAAGGTCCATACATTGAAAATATGCCTACTAAAGATTGTGTTGTCTCTCAGCATCGGCACTTTTATGTCTTATTTCTAGGTGATAAGCATGCCTCCATTTTAATTCCGTATCGAGACCGCTACCGAATCGGCGTTACATTCGTACAAACGTATTTTGTTACCTCTTTCGTTCTTAATTTCAAAGCCAGACGACACAGATGGCATGGAGAGGCCGATGTCGTTTTTGGAATAAACCCGAAAGTGGTACAGCCGTCCGGGCAAAATGTCCACATCAGTAAACCTGTTGTTGAAGATGTTTTCTGCTACCGTTCTCCAGGCGGGCTTGAAGGAGTCCCGCTTGGAGATGACGTAGTGCAGCCTGTCATCCTTCAGCTCGTCTGGAGAGGGCGCCCAGGACAAAGTAGCTGTCCCCGGGATATTCTGCTCCAGCTCCACTGACCCTGGAGGCTTGGGGTCATCTACAATTTAGCTCAGTTAGTAAGGAAATCTAGATTGGCGAACCGTTACGCTAACAGACATTTACCTGTTACTCTTATTTCAACGGTGAAGCTCTCCTGTCCTACCACGTTCTTGACGATGACAGTGTAGATTCCAGAGTCGGTGCGCTCGGATGTAGGGATCAAGATTTGAGAAGCTTTGTCGGAGTTGGTGACTGTCACATGCTTTGCTACTGAAATACCGTCTTTAAACCAGGAGACTTCAGGAAAGGGGGATGCCTGTTGGCAAATTGTAGCTCGTGATAATCCACGTAATCCTAAAAAATGTGTTAAGCGTTTTTCATGGTACCTCGAAGGGGATGTTGAGACGTAAGGTGTTTCCCGATCTCACCACTATGAAGGTCTTCATGTTGTTATTTTTGAACTTTGGGCGTACTTTAAGGGAAAGATAGAATCAGCCTATTACTTTACATCATACCCTTCTTTACATTCTAGCAAAATCCCTCTTCTACTTGACAAAAGTTAAGTTTTCTGGTGACATTGGTAGTATTTTGTTTTTGTAATATTTGCACGTACAGTGTTTTGAACTTATTTGAACCACACTGTTCCGGAAAAGGAAAAGATTCCACACACATCTGGAAGAAAATGAATCCTGACTCACCTTAAAAGTTTCACCCTGTCAGAATTCTACCAAATTCTACTGCCCTTCATCAATCTCTTGCGTAAATCAGCATTAAGATGTATTGATAATTATGCCACTCGTCATCCTTTGATACCGGCTAACCGGAAATAATCATTTCTGACAGTTCTAGCGCCTGTGATTTTTTCGAGTGGCTGTCGGGAGACTTTCATACGTAAAAGGTCAATGTCACCCATCAAAGGACTTCTTACCAGGGGTGGGCATGGCAATAATGTGACTGTCAAAGCCTTGAGGTTCTCCATCGCCTCCGTAATTGGTCGCCACCACTCTTATCCAGTAAGGGGCCATGGCCTTTAAGCCCCGCACGGTGTAGGTGGTAGGAGTAATTGGCGTGGCATTACACCGGGTCCATTCGGGGCTCGTTACAGGTCTGATCTCCACGTAGTAGCCCTCGGCTTGATCCCGCGACCCCTTCACTTCCTTGGGTTTAGTCCAGGCTAGCGACACGGCAGTGTAGTCGCTAGATGTTACTCTGAGAGACGTGACTTTCCCGGGTGGTTCTAAAAGGACAGTAATGTACGGGAAGAAAACGGTAAGCCACTCAGAAAAGTAAAGCCGAATCTTTTAAAAGCCCGGAGTGTCAGACGGCGTAAGTGTACCCATGGGATCTCTGGCAAATACAGCGTCACATGGCACGCTCGGATCCCCAGGACCAGATAGGTTGATCGCCGACACCCTGAATTCATATTCCGCCCCTTCAAATAGGTCTTTGACCTCGTACTTGCAGTCTAGGGAGAACAGCTTTAGGTTTGGCCTGTTGTTGTCCTTTTAAATGAGTGCCATACCTGTTATAGGTCCTCCTTGGTTTACAAGGCTCCAGTAATTGGAGCCTTTTTTCCGTTTTTCCATGTTATAGCCCAGTATTTTGGTCCCTCCGGTATCACGCGGAGCACTCCACGCCAAACTAATGCAGTTTTTACTGGCACTGACCACTTTTGGGGCTGTAGGGGCCCCTGGATAACCTTTAAAGAACAAAAAACTTGTTCTAACGGGTCATCCTTGTGGCCAAAATCCAAACGAGTGACTCACGTATCACTCCGGCCGATATGAATTCTGTCTGAAGGTAGTCACTGACACCCTCCGAGTTCCTGGCTCTGATCCGGTAGCAGTATCGTCTTCCAGGGTCTACATCGCAATCCTTGTATAGCGTAGCGCTGCCACTGATCTGCCCAAGGTCAGACCATTTGTTACGTCCGACCTGCTGGCGTTCCAGAAGGTAGTTTGTGACCGGACAGCCGCCGTTATCCTTTGGCGCTTTCCATTTAAATTCGATAGACGTCACGGCACTTTCCATAACGTCCACGGGTCCTTGTGGTGGCGTGGGTTTGTCTGTGGATGGAATCATGGCGCTAATACCGTCTCAATCGTATGTGGTAATAAGGCTTTTTTCACCTACCCAAGACTTGAAGTTCGGAAAATGCTTCCGTTGTCCCAAATTCATTTTTTATTCGTATTTGGACTTTGCCACTGTCTTTTCTTTGGCATTTTAGAAGCTGTAGTTTGCTCTCAGAGGGTGTCTTTTCAATCTTCACATTGGGGGCAGGGATAAGCTCATCGTTATCCTTGTTCCATTGAACTTTTGTCGGTTGTCCGCCCGAAAATTGTAGGTTCCATGCGGCGGTCTGGCCCGCTCTTACGATGACCGGTTTTCCGAATTTTCCCAGAGAACCGCCGTCAATCTTTGGCGGATCTTAAATTGGAGGGGTTGAGAAAATCGGTTCGCATAATTACAAACCTACGGTCTTAAATGCTTTACGATTCGCACCTCGAATAGTCAACGTGGCTTCCGATTTCCGTCCCTCCGACTCAAAGCAATACACGGCCGCGTCGTCTTCTTCACAGCAGTCAAATACAAGTTTGTGATAGGCTCCCTCTTTGACAATCCTGACTCCGTCCTGGTTGGTCAGCTGATGGGTTGAAAACTCATTATGGGTACTTACCAGCAGAGGTTATTTGCTTTGTTGATGATGCGTGATGCTTTACACTCCTTTAAATCTATGGAATGTTTTAGCCCGATAGCCATTGACGATGACTCACCGGTTTTCTGTCCTTGTACCACCTTCCCTCGGAGTGCTCGCCGCTTAATTTGCAGCACAGTTCTGCCTGTCCTCCCATAATAACGCTGGTATCTGACAGGCCGCTGACAAACTGAACACCTTCACCTGTACAAGTTAGGAAGTAGGACAACTGATTGTAAGAAAATATTCATTAGAAGCTTTGAGAAATGGACCCTCTATTCTAGGGGATTGTCAAAGAAAGTCACCTTTTGCTGTTTTCGAGATGGCGAGGTCTGTTTGTACTCGCCGTCTGCCCGTTTCAACCTTCTGGCTTTCATCATTTCCCAGGAGGTTGTTATTCTGGCTTTCTCTCACATCGGTCTCCCGGCCGTCATCGGCGCCATCACCACCACCCTGGGCGCTAGATCTGTCACCTTCTCCAGAGCTGATCTTCCCGCGAGACTCATTTTCTCCATCGTCTTTGTCCGAGTGCGTCTCCTCCGTTGGGGGTTTGTTCTCCAAAGCCAATTTAGCCGGACCATTGTGAGACTGGCCTTTGTTATTGTCCTTTCGACCTCCATGGTCGTTTGGATCGGCTGAATTCCAATGGAAACGGATGTTGTCGGCGTTAACAACTTGGCACTTTTCAATCATTGGCCTCATTGATCACATTTTGTGGCCACACATTATCAGCAAGTACTGTAGTTTTCGGACTATGAGTCGCAACAGAGTATATTAGCTCGCACTAGCCGAAAAATGCACATTGAAACGGGGAAAGAAAAAACATTTGGGGGAATTCAGTTTGATAAAGACAGACAGATCTGAAGGGCATTAAAATGACAATAGAGGACACAGTTTGAATATAAATATGTCTATGTATTTTTTGGTAAGCCCCTCAATTGTTTTTTTGAAATTATAGGCGATTCTGCGGGTTTGTCATGGCGTATACAGAGGGTATAAGACAAAACTCCACCCACCGCTAATGTTAAACGGCTGTCTTGTGGTTGTAGTGGGAAGAAACAATGTGAAATAATATAACAATGCGTGAATAATTTCACACTAGTTGCTCTCTTGGCCAAAAAAACTGCGACTTATAGTCCGAAAAAATCTGATGTGCTTAATTTCCGAATGCCGTACCTTCCACTGTAAGAGATGCACTGCAAGCCGTGGTACCGGCAATCGCATAGTATTTCCCAACATCGGCCATGTGGCAATTTTTAATTGTTAGCGTATGTGTCATTTTGTCTTCCGAGACGTTGATGTCATATTTCTCGCCTTGTTCAAGCGAACACTCTGCCGTTGACCAATTTATTCTGTTGATTGGTGTAGACAGGACACATTGGAAAGAAGCCTCTTTGTTTTCCCAGGCTTTTGCGTCATGAATCTTGTCCGCGAACTCCACTTTGGGGACTATCGGAGAAACAACACGTGGACGAGGAAGCATCTTTCTTTGTCGGTGATCCGTACTTTGGGAATTGCTTACCTTGGAAGTCGGTCGTAAGGACGTTTGTCTCGTCAACATCCACTTGATACAAACCGGCATCTTCCGGTTGGGGGTCTTTGATGATGAAAAGATATTGGTTTCCACGTTTCTGCAGACTGATCCTTGAGTTTCCGTTCTTTCCGTAGGAAATCGGCGTCCCGTCCTTGTCGAGCAGAAGTCAATTTGTTAAATGCAGTATTTTTTTTTTTAAATTGGATTGAGCTACCCCCTACTAGAATCGATACGGAAATGTAGCTTCCGGATAGGGATTTCTGTAGCGTGACAGTACCTTGTACAGGTTAATGGAGCTGTTAGGATCCCGTAAGGACATGCTGAGGCTGAATTCTGCTTTTCCGTTTGGTCTCACTTCAATTTGTTTGACGTTTCCCACTTCTTCGACAACCTTGAGGCAGACAAAAGAAACACTTTTTGAGTGCGTCAATAGACGCTGACGGCGCTTAGAAAGACGCAAATACCTTGGCCTGTTCGTCTGCTCTTTCCTTTTTCATCAGATTCAGTCTTTTCAGCAACCAGCGGAAGTCCGTCACGCCAAAGTCCAAGCATATTCGTTGATAGTCTCTCTTGGGCGCCGTGAGGAGGATTTCCCAAAGTTTAGGGTCGACCTCTCCTTCTTTCTTTGGCGGTAATTGTTTCTTCTTGGTCACCACGACACTGAAACAAGAGTAACCATTTAACAGAGTGACCAATCTTGGGGTCCTTTTACACGACCAGGTGGAAAATGCTCAAAAAATGTTTAATTTAAGTCAATTTAAAAAAATTCAGAAGGGGAAACCTTGACACTGATTTACTTTTGAGTGACATCTGACTTATGTACTCCAGAACAATAGGGGGCAGTAATGCTAGGGTGAAGGGGGTGAATATACCGATGTGGACTAACTGCCGTCAAGGCCTTAAAAGTGGGAATTAACTTAACCCATTTTTCTATAGATGGTTGTGGCATAATCGTGGCCTTTGTGTGAAACGTACGTTTTCTTGAGTATGGCCCTGAAATCCTGCGGCGCGTCATCCTGGCCTGAAAGAAAAGCAAGAAAGCGTAACGTCGACAAAGTATCAAAGCAAAGCCTCGGTTAAGCGTATCGTATCTGCCATCTGAATAGAAAGGCTTCTTTCATCTGCGCTGTGAAAAGATTGTTCCTCACCTTTAATAACATTGAGGGTGGCCATGCAAACTGCCGTTCCATATTCATTGGCGGCAACGCATTTGTACGTGTCGGCGAGGTCAGCTGTGGCTATCGGTATCTGCCGTCGGAGTGCACCATTAGCGTTGAGCATGTGGCGTGGGAATGCCATTTTGCCTTTTTCAAAACAAAGGGTCGCCGGGTCCGGCCTTTGAAATCTCACCTCAAAGACGTGCTCCTTGGCTCTTTCGTCGTATCTTATTTTGTACTTGTCCGCGTCGTCCACGTCCCCTTTGCTCCGCCCCCACGTCACGCTGGGCGCCGGCTCGCCGCAGACGATGGCTTTGAAAAAAGCTCTCTTCCCTTTGGAGTAAATAAGCCCAATGCAATACTCTTGTGTTTGCCCTTTTGAAATTGCTTTTGCTTTTGTTTACCCTCGTGGACTCTCATCGCCATGGGCTTCCGGGTGAAGTCGGGTGTGGATTTTCCCAGCGGAACTTGCTGGACCACTTGAGTTATCACAACGCCGTGAATTCTTGACTTCTTTGTGATGGCCACTGACAGGCGAAAAAAGAAGAATGTTTAGTCTAATGTGGGTGGGTGGATGGCTTTCTAAGACTTTGTGCCAACATAAACATTCTCAGCCATTTTTCAAGGGTTGCAGTTATATCAGAATTGCACAAGATGGCGCCTTTTCACTTCTCTTTCTGTGAACCAAATTTCTTGTGACTGTAGACCGTCCAAAACCCAACCACATCAATATTTCGGCGGTATAGACTATCCTTGTGTGCTTGTTTGTATGATTAAAAATGATACTTTTAGCTGAGACTACATTTGTTATGGTGGACAAGTGGTTAGAGTGTCGGCCTCGCAGCTTGAAGGGTTCAATCTCTGACTATCTGGAGTTTGTTTGTTCTCTCTGGGGTTGCATGGGTTTTTGCTGGGTACACTGGTTTCCCCCTAAACCCTAAAAACATGCATGCTAGGCTAGCTGGTTGAACATTCGAAATTGCCCCTAAGCTATAGGTGACTGGTCGTTTTTCTTCTTGTAGCCTGTCATTGGCCGGCTACCGATTCAGGGAGTGATTTGAAATAGGCTCCAGCACCCCAGCACTGATTCAAAAAGATGAATGAATGCATTTGTTATTCAGTGAAATTGATATTTTTGGAAAAAAAGCTCGCAGTACAGTTGATGCCAAAGCATTAAAGGTGTTAAGTTAAATAGAGATGCAGACAGATTTGAGTCATTTGACTGCTTTATGACTTTTATGAAGATGACTCAAGCGCGGCGGCTTGATCATCCAGCAGGTGTTGAAATCAACACCATCTGTTGCTCTATGAGCAAAGGCGGCAGACTTGACGCTGACTCACCACCGACCGACTGCTTGCTTTAGCCAACCGCCAGATCAACTTTGTCGTTTGAGTCATTTTCTCTGTCTTGTCTACTCTCACTCCCTCTCCTCTTTCATTACTGAAACGGTTCTCATCGGAAAACATGCGGGTTAAGTGTCTGACTGCTGTGTCTGATTGGGGCTGTAATTACTTACGCAGTCAAAGGTAGAATTGACGTCTGGCCTTCCATTGTTTACCCGTCACCTCAGACCTTTTGTACATTCATTTCCTCCTCAGTCGAAAATTTACCCATCAAATGTTTATTAACCATGTTTTCCAGCAATATTTATCTCCACCAATCGCCGTTTATGACTTAGTCCTAACGTACTGAGTGCTACTAAAGATGTATGCGTCGACATTAAATGACTTCATCGATTTGAGCTAATCGTTTTGTTTTTCCGTCCCCACGTTCTAGCCTCTGTGTATCTTAACTCTTTAAGCCAAAGAAAAATACAAGTGCCGCAGTCTCTGAATTGTATGCAAATGTAGATTTGCTTTTGTCCATTTTAGGCATTTGTTTTTTCTATCGAAGATTTTGCGGGGAACTAACAGTATAGCTAACAGCTCTTGAATTGCTTTTATTCTCGTACCTATTCCCAGATATGTAGAGTTCCCAATCTTTTGAGGACTACTGACATCTTATACAAACGTAGTTTTAAGGGAAACCTATGTGGTATAAGGTCAGGGGCCACGTAAATGGATGTGGCGGGCCCCACCTTGCCCCCAGACCTCTGGTCTGACACCCTTGGCGAACGGCACCAAATAGAGGCTTCTTTACAATTTGCTCCGAGTACTACTTATTGTCAACACGGCCTTAATGTCTGCTCTAGTTTGACAACGGCCAGAGGGGGTGGGCGCTAACGCTAATAAGGACATTATCGGCGCCCCGTCTTTTGTGGACAATGGCGAGTGACGGGAGAAAAAAGGAAAAGCTCCCCTCCATCCAGCAGCACAAAATGAGGGAAATTGCTTTGACAATGTGACGGCGGCGGCGGCGGCGGCGGCGGAGCGCCTCCAAAGCCAACTTGAAAGCAAAAGGCGAGCCCGCCGTTCCCTCTGAAGTCGCACATTAGCGTGCGCGCGCTAGCCAAGGTTGTCCTATTATTTCCCCATTAGCATGGAGAGTTTTCCCGAGATTACACGTTCATCATCATCATCATCATCACATTTTTCAGCTAAGGCTCCCGTCAGAGGGCATACATACGCCTTGAATATTCAACACGTACGCTGCGTCATCTCTCCGGGGGGTGCCGTTGCTACCGCCACGCCGCGGCGCCGCGCTCTACCCGTATCGTTCCAATGCAGGCAGGACCGGCGGTGAGCGTATTCCCGGAGCGTTCATTGGCGCTAATCCCGGGTCTGTCGGGACGCCGGCGGGCGGCGAGCCAGCCGGCCCGCCCGGCTAGTTGCGCTTGGCCAAGCTTATTCTTTTTGATTGGCACTTCCGGCGGGCCCAGGGTGCCGCCAGAAAGGCTGGGCTGTATCCAGCTGATATCCGCGTCACGCTGAGACGCTAATGCGGACGTCTGAAGTCATTGCTTTTCTCTCTTTAGGTTAGATTGTCGGGGAAATTTGGCCTAATTTGCTGGCGGTCCGGGGGCGGGGGGGAGCTTGTCTTTGCTGGCAATTGACGTCCAATCCATTTGGACTGGCGGGGAACAATCGTACTTTACCACTGACAAAAATACACCCAAGTCAAAAAGGCAAATAGTTTGGCTAAATTCCTCAGGTTGGTCTTTATCGAGGCCCAACATGTAGTTGTCTTGTTTGTTAGGAAGGATGTTGTCTATTGACTCCTGCGATTTCATTCATATCTCCATCAAACTAATCAACTCAACTACCAAACACAGAGTCTTACCTTTTGCCGGTTCCTTCATTTTTAGACTCATTGCGCCGGCGTACCTGCCAAACAAAGGGAAGCTAATGACTAATGCTGTATATCGATATAGTATCACAATTAACATTTCAACATAGTAACTTGGTCATTGGATGAGAAAACTGGCAAAATTTCAGAGGTTCTAAAATGGGTCTGGCCCGAGAGGGAATGTCTAGACTTGACTGGACGCCGCAAACGTGGAATGCCAAACGAATACTGACCGGGACCACCGAGATCCCTCGGAGTCAAGTGGCTTCTGCCTAACATAGTCTGGCGCCGGGTTGTACTGCTTTAAAAACCTTTGCCGGTCGGTCCAAATGAATGGCGCGATGCTAGATTCATTTCTTAGTGGGCAATTGTTATCTTAAGAAAATGATTTCATCGCCATTTTTATAGGTGAAACTTTAGACTATGGTATCTAAGTCAGGGTGTCCCCTGCTTACTGTCTGTCGTTGCCTGGGATAGACTCCAGGACCCCTCGCGACCCTTGTGAGGATAAGCAGTACAGAAAGTGAACAAATTTGTTTAATTAAATGATCCCTGCAAGCGGAATTGAATTTCGAATGGAAGGTTCGCCGCTATGGCGGTGATAGATGTCCAATCACGTGGCTCCGTTCATCCATCTGCTGAACTTAAATGACTTCATCAATAATAGGCGTCCAATCCATTTCAAGTGGAGGCTGGCAGCCAATGAATGAATGTTTAATAGGCAATCAGCTGTGGTGATTTGTAAAAATGTGTTCTTTTTTTTAATCCACAAAATAATCGAGTTGACAGCCATCTTTGTTCATTGTATTTGCCGTCCTTTGTACTTTTGCTGAAGCTAAAATTACTTTGAAATGTTGGAATTCCCTTTTTCTGTTTTGGTACTTGCCAAAAATGAATGCCTTAATTGAGGAATTAGTTGAATTTTTTATTAAAAAGTACCCCCTGCCCCCCTTATCTAATACAAGTGTAATTAGCTTGATGTCATTCTTATTGCCATTGGCATTTTTCATTTTAATTTCAGGCAGCGTTACCGGGAGTGCCTGATGAAAAATATGTGCCGTCATGAATTAATTTTTGCACTATCTTACTTAATCATCTTTAAACTCATTTGCTTTTCCCGAATTAAATCTAGCCATGATTTAGTAAACGCGGCCTCCCGTCAACGACCACAATCTGGCAAAAAAAAACACAAAGGAAGGGTTAAAAAAAAAAAAAAAAGTCACATGGGAAATGACGGTCTAATCAGTCACTGGGTGCTAATGGTGTCTCAGCGTGTCTTCATCTCATTTTCGACCCCGTTCGCTTTTCATATTCAAATTTATGCCCGTCTATTCTCTCTCAAAGTATTCCGGACTTGCCGTTTTTTCCCGTTGAATATTCGCCGTTCTTTTAGTTTTGCCGAAAGAAGAATTGAGCATCGCTTACTTGAAACGCTGAGGGTCTTTGTTTGTCCACCCGTTTGTCCGCTGGCAGTCTTGTCTCTATGGTACTCTGGGGGCGACGGCATCTCTTTTTGTTGGCCAATAAAAGTGTGAAAGCCCTACATGGTCTAAACGGCGTTGGGAAAAAGCCAAATTGCCGTGGTGGTACCCCGCCGTGATTCTTTTTACGCATCATACCCATGAAAGCGATAGCCTCACAGAATCGTTTCTTAATCTCCTATTGGCCACATTCCGTCAACATTATTCACTCTTGCCAATGACGATGAGACTTGGACCGTTTGTGGACTTGAGGCTATTCAGCGTCAACCATGTTTATGTTAACGTAGACTTTGGGATCCTGCGGTATTTTCCTTCAAAACGTTGATTTTAAATGGTTGCCTGGCATTAACATGCATGTAAGGCCATCTCCCTACTTTGGATTTTTAATGGCCGCCTCACGTTAACACCGGCTCTTTAGTCACACACTTTGGCGTGTCCATGAAAGATCTCACAGCGTCCTCTTTCTGTCCAGGAGGTTATAAAAAGACCACCACTGGTAGGTGTTGACAGACTGCTCTTATTGTCTCATCCACCATGCTTGATTGGTCGCTCTGATGAAAAAGATACTCGGCCAAAATCTGCTCCGTTACTTGCAGAAAAACATTGAATTTCCCCTTGACTGTTAGCTTTCCTTTGAAAAGGGTGAAAAAGAATTTCATACGGTAACCAAAGAGGGTTTAATGGTGGTTTTATTGCTGTGATAAATATGGAAGGGCAATGAAAAATGGACGGACAGTTCCCAAGCGCTTGTAATACCAGCTAATCTTCAAGGTGTCAAGTGCGCCCACATGCCAGCCACGTGAAAAGTACGCATCGCTTTTAGCCACCTGTTGGGATTGGTTCAAATTCCATTGCTACAATATTTTTTAGGGGGAAGAAAGACAACATTCTGTGAGAAAAGTTGAGTCTGCATTTTTACATCACGTCTCAGACTTCTTAGGAGACTTTGATGTTTGTCTAAATATCTGCAAAGCTTCAGCCGTCTGTCTTGAAAGTTCGGATATCTGATTTGGCGCCACAGTTGACAAAGTATGACCTCTGGAAATTGACAAAAATGGCTGTGCTCATCTCTGAAAAATGTTTTTGCGGCAAGCAAAGTTTGCTTGTTTTTTGAGGCTTCTTTGCAAAGATTTTATGCATCTGTCCGGTCCATGTACTTTTCAGTCAATGCCCTTTTATTAAATGTATTTGGCATCCTACCTAACAAAAATAAGCACACCTACTTTGCAGTGTTTATTCCTTGCAGTCGTAATTCCTGAAAAATGTTTCTAGTATTGTCATTTTTAAAATAAATAACGTAACAATTGAATTATCTAGGATTCTTCTGTCCGTCTGTCCCGGATCTCCTTGTAGTTTATTCTGGAAAAAGCAGAAAAAGCAGATTTATTTCAGGAAATAATTGATCTTTTAAGGTTATTGTCAATTGTCGTTCATTCTTTGGAATCCACACACCTCGAACGATGAGTTTGGTGGAACATTGCGCTCTGCCGAAGGAGTTGACCGCCACCACTTTGTATTCTCCGCCGTCCTTTGGTCGCACTCTGAGGATGTACAGGCAGCACACGCCCATGGAGTTAGTGATGTAGTAGTTGCTGTCGTAGTTGATGCACTGCTCGTTGAGGAACCAGGAAACGGTAGGCGTCGGAAAGCCCCTCACGGCGCACGTCATGTAGAGCTGGTAACCTCTAGGCGGTGCGTGGACCTTCAGAGGTACCAAGATGGACGGAGGCCTCTCGAAGCGGATAGGCGTCGAACTGCTTCCTTTGGGTGTGATCGGCACTTGACGGAGAATTAAAATATCAGTATCAAGTATGACGGACATTGAAGTTGATCACTGTGAACCTGTTAAGTCCTTTGTTTTCAAAATGGAGGTTGGTGTATTGCAAGAGATCCGATGAAAAGCCCACCTCGATTGCTATTGACTCCCCACGTTGGCGACTGGGACGGGTCGGACAGTCCCATGTCGTTCTTGGCAAAGATCCGGAAATGGTATTCCAGTCCGGGTAGGATGTTGTTAACCGTGTAGGTGTTGGCGAACAGGCGGTCCGCTACGGTTTTCCACATCCTGGTGTCGGAGTCCAGTTGTGCCACCGTGTAGTACAGTCTGTCGTCCAGTTCCTGGTCCGGTGACGGAGCCCACGTGATCAATACTCTTCCGTGGACTGTTTGCTCAAGTTCCACCGGTCCTGGACTCTTGGGTTCGTCTGTGTTACAAAGATATCAACTTCATCTCTCTTAAAAGACCGCATTTAACAAAAAAACTTTATAAGGTGTAGTGCTGGTAGTAGTAGCTGCAAAGGATTGTGTTATACATGCACTAGATGAAGCTGTAAAGGTAGTGTTGTGTTGTAGGGAATTTCATATGATTTAACCAATCTCCTTGAATGTGGCTGGGGATAAATGTGCAAGATTCTTGTTTGTTGACTGCTTTAAGCAAACAGTGGAACGGGGTGTGCTAAATAAACAATGCCCGCAAGCCAAATCCATTTTAAAGGCGCAGACTAAGTTGATACTTGAACCTGCCACCTCCTATTGTGAAAATAGATTGAGAAAAGTCTGGGATTTCAGACTGAAATGACCACTGGCCAGGATCGACTTGGGAAGACTGGCTATGCATGCTAACGTTCCGGCGGCATTGTCGTTATTACCTGTAACTCTAACTTCAATGTCAAAGGTAGCCTGGCCGACAGAGTTTTTGACCACCACCGTGTAGATGGCCGAGTCTGAGCGTTTCGAGGAAGGAATAACAAGCTGGGACATTCCCTCCGAATGGACCACTCGGATCCAATCGGGTAGCGGCTGGTCGTCCTTCAGCCACGTGATCTCCGGCGGGGGTTCCGCCTGCATCCGTCACATATCACAATTGCCCAGTATCTTCAAAGAGTCAAATAGTGACGGCCTGTGGAGTCGCTCGTACCTCGTAGAGAATTTTGACACGGGCAGAGTTGCCCGCTCTGACAACAATGAAGTCCTCGGGGTCTTTGAAGTAAGGCCTCGCTGGAAGGCAAAACAAAAACATCGGCTCTGCCCTCGGGTCAAACTTATTACCTTTCCAGGTAACTTACTGTTGGGGTTCTTGGCGCAGACCATGGCGGACGGGTCGCTGGGATCCCCGGCTCCGGATTCGTTGACCGCCAGAACCCTGAACTCGTACTCTGCTCCTTCCGTGACCTCCTTCACCGCATAGTTCAAGTCTGCGGCGTAGATGGAAAAAACATTCTCCCATCGAGAAGGCTCTCTCTGTATTGTTTCTCGCCGTTGGTTGACCCACCTTGGATGGGTTCACTCGCCGTATTCAAGGAAATCCACTGGTTGGTGTCCTTCTTCCTCTTCTCCAGCTGGTAGCCGATAACGGGGACTCCTCGGTCTTCCTCGGGCGCCTTCCACGTCAGCGTGATGCAAGTCTTTGAAGCGCTGACCACTTTGGGGGCGCCCGGTGGCCCACAAAGAACTGAAGCGGGAGGCAAGTTCATGTTATTATGGGGATTTCAGGGAATAATCGCCTGCCATCCGCAGAGCCACTGCGGGGGATTTCCCAAAATACTCGGAACAGCCCGGGGGAAATACTTAATGAGACTTATTTCACGGGCGCTCACTCGTGACGCCGGCCGTAATGCTCTCGGCCGTCTCCAGGGGGTCGCCCAGGCCTTCCGAGTTTTCCGCGTAGACGCGGTAGCTGTACTTTTTCCCGTGGCTCACGTTCCTGTCCCTGAAGGAGGTCTTGTCGCCGGACACGTGGCCCACGTTGGTCCACAGACTCTGGCCGGACTGTTGGCGTTCCACCGTGTAGTTGGTCACGGGGGAACCCCCGTTGTCTTTGGGGGGTTTCCATTGGATCTCAATGAGAGTTGAAGTGGTCTCTAGTGTTTCCACCGGACCCTCTGGGGGACCCGGACGATCTGGGAATAGGGGTTTACGTTTAAACAAAATGCAATGCTGAATCTTTTCATCCAATATTCAGAGATTGTCACTCTTTTTTAGCTTACACGTCATTATTTAGAAAAGTTTTGGAGTATTATTATTCATATTCTAGCTGGGGAATGCCTTGTGACAGAAAGTCAAAAGATGTTGAACGACGTCTTGAATCCTCAAACTTTACATTTGAATTCCTAACGTTCCCCCTTTAAAATCTCACTGTCGCAAATTTTGACACATGAATCAAATGATTGAAACCGATTAAAACTTGCACTAATCCGTAACTATTAAAATCAATTCCAAACGTTCGCCTCCCCATAATTGAAACCGATGATGTAGGCAATTCATTAGCAGATAACTCAGTGGAAAATAGAGACTTTGTTAAAACCCCGTTTAAACTATAGCTTTTTAAAAATTTAGTTATACAAATAAATGTACTACGGGTCCCAAAATATCGTTTTACATTGTTACGGACTGCCAAAACCTAGCAAAAAAAACAAGGATGCTACTTTGGAGTACTAAAAAGTCCAAAGAAAATGGCTATACACAAAATAAACTATTGATTGTAGTCGGCTGAGACGCAGTGAGCCGAAAAGGGACTCGCCGCTCGGACTGACTTAATGTCTGACAAAGGCCAAATTTCCCAATCCATCGCCCCCGCTTCAGTACTCGGGCAGCCGGCTCGGAATGAGTTACGATGGGGTCTTAATTGGCATTGTTTGCCCGGCTTCAGTCTTTGGATTGATGACTGGTCTTACCCAGCACGAAAAGCTGCGAGGTGGCCTCCGCCGTCCCAAAGGGACTTTTCAGCTGGATCTGAATTTGTCCGGCATCTGCCCGAAGGCAATCTTTGAAGAGCAGCCGGCTGTGATTGGGCTCCCTGACGATCTTGACTCCTCCCCCATCTCTGACCTCGGTGCCGTTCTTGGACCAGTTGACTTTCAGGCCCTCCTGAGGCGCAAAGGGCATCTTGAAGTTGGCGTTCTGGCCCACTCTCACCGTCAGAGGCTTGGAGAACTTTTCCAGGTCGTCGGGGTCAAATTCCGGCGCATCTACGGCGGAAAATGTCATTAGCCGCCGCCGCCGCGCTGAAGGTTTATAGTTATTTCTACTCCACCTCCGACAGCGACCTTCCCTTGCGTAGTGTGATCTCCCGATACGAAGCGGTAGACTCCAGAGTCCTCATCTTGACAGGTTTTAAAAGTCAACGTGTGAGAGGTGGAATTTTTGTTGGCGCTGATCCCGCCGTCGGAGCTTAGCTTGTGATGAAAGAGAATTTGCACTCTGCTAGGTATATATGAAAATCGTCATTGAATCGCCGGGTTTTTTTCCCCGATCCTTACCGGCTCTCCGTCTTTAAACCAGGTGCCTTCGCAGTCCATGTTCATGACCACTTTTAGTTCAGCCGGCTCTCCGCGAAGACAGTAAATATCGGAGAGTCCACGGATGATCATGGGCTCTGAAATAACCATATTTACCATGTACTTTTTCACTTTTAGAATCAGTCTTTTCAATCCAAATGTATAACCTAACAAATGGTTGTAAAACAGTGATTTGGCTTACCCTGGTTTACAGCTACTGGTGCCACCTCAATAGTTTCTTTAACAGAAAGGACAACAAAACAAAACATGTCATTCGTGGAGTACTTTTTTCTATGTTTTTCAGACCATAAGTCGCACTGGAGTTCTTTCATTTTTTTTAAAATGGTATTTTATCAGAAACAATAGTAACAAAAGTAAAATGTATACCAACAGGCTACCGATTTTTCTCAAGATTTGCCCTTCAAAGTGACACACTCCTTATAAAACTATGAATATGAAGGCAAATGAAGGCTTTTACGCAAGAAAATACGTTAAGAGTATTATACTTCTACTTGACACTGGGCAATCATTGATCATCTTTTTAAGAGGCACAATTAAACATCTTACCAATGACTGCCTCCTCCAGCACTGCTTTATCGGCGGCGGGCACGTCTGCCCATTTCTCATTTCCTGTTAAACATTCATATTAGTTTTTTTTGCCGCGTCAACAATTCATCAATGCGGGCGGGCCGACGCAAAATTGATGAACGGCACAAAATATGCAACTCTAGCACAAGCCAAATACTTGTATCACTTGCTCAAAAGCGCATGTTAACGCTTCCAGGGGTGACCGACCCACTCTGGTCCTGGGAGGAGGGGCCTAATCTCTCTCTGTGTTTTCCATATCTGGCCTACTTGACCACACCTGAATCAAAGGACTCTTCGGTAAACTGTCCAGAAGCTGGATAACAATCCCCATAATTTGATCTGTCTGGGGCCCAACCGGAGCGGAGTCGGGCACCCCTGTTTTAGGGTCTCTTACCGCTTGTTGTGACCGCCTTGACAGCAGGGCTCACGAGCGGCGGTTCATGGTTTCCTGTTAAACAGCGTTGGTAGACGCCGTTTCAACATTGGTTAATGAAGCCATCGTGACAATCAAATGTATATTTGTCATTTGATTTCTACTCTAAAAGCTGTTTGATATTGATTTTTCTTTTTTGTTCACATGCAAACTGTTTCAAATTGAAGAATTCCTACGAAGCAGGTTAGGAAGGCCTTGCAATATTTTCTGTGAAGCGCTTGACTTACTTGGCTCGGGGGATTCGGACGGGGGTGCCGCTTCTTTTGCAATTTGAATTTGCTCTTGTAGTTCTTCCTTCTGCTTCTCCAACTTTACCTGTTGCTCCTGAGCCACCTTTTGCAGATCCATCCCCGAACCCCCCGCCTTTGTTGTCTTCCTCACCGACTTCTTGCCTTGATTCGCGTCTTTATCGGCTAGAGAGGGAAAAACCAGCCCATCCGGTGGTGTGTGCGCTAGTCTGGAATTGTTTTTACCGATTGGCAAACGTACCTTCGACTATAAGCCAGGCGTTGCATGATTTTATCCCGGCACAGGCGGAATAAATGCCTTTGTCTACAACCGCACAGTCTTTGACCAGCAGCCTGTGGATCAGCTTGTCCTCGGAAACCTCAATGTCGTATTTGTCTCCTTGTTCCAAGGGCAGATTCTTGCCGAACCAGGAAATTTTGCCGAGGGGAATGGAGAGGACGCACTCAAACAGGGCGTCTTCTCTCTCCATGGCTTTCACTTCCTGAATTTTCACCAAGAAATCAACCATGGGAACTGAAAGGCAAAGTCATGATGTCACCATCAAGCATCTGACCACGCCCAATCACTTGAATCTGACCGACCAAGTTGACCCACTTTTAAATTCCGTGGAAAAGACGTTGACGTTTTCCACGTCCAGCTGATAAAATCCACCGTCTCCTGGCATCAGATCCCTGATGCTGAAGATATACTTTCTCCCGACTTTCCTCAAGCTGTGCTTCATGGTGTCTCCCAATTCTTTGGTGTATGGAATCATCTCACCATCCTGTATAAAGCAAAAAGTCACAATTCACCCGCAGAATCGCTCCATGTTTGACTTAAAAAAGGGCGTGGCCTGATTTAAACCAAGTCCACCTTTTGGGTAAATGCCCCAGAAATAATCAGGCTCAACTTTGGGCCAACAATTGAAACGTTTCTAGTTATTCTGTGACCTTTTAAGAGATTGATTAGTACATAATGTTGAAGGCTTATTTTGGCCTGACCTTATACAGGTATATTGAGCTGCTCTGTTCCAGAAGGTCCATGTCAATCTCAAAGGACGCCGTTCCGTCTGCGTTGACCCGGATAGGTCGCAAGTGGGAGATGTTCTTGACAAACTGCCAACAGACCAGAGTAGAAAGTCTCAGGTTTTGGAAAAGTCCTAAAAGACTCCCGACGGATTTTCACCTCTGCTTGTTCTTCTTCTCGTTCCTTCTTCATCTCGTTGAGTTTCTTGAGCATCCAGCGGAAATCCGTCACCCCGTACTCGGCGCAGATTCTCTCGTAGTCTTTCTTGTCGGCGCTCATCAGCAGCTCCCAAAATTTGGGATCCAATTCTCCATCTTTCTTCTCCGTTTGCTCCGATTTCGGACGTACTTTACTTTAGAGAACAAACGGGGATTTTTTGGGTCTGTTTTTTTTTTAAGGAAACGGCGAGACCTCTCACCTTTTTCTAAGGACTTTCTTAAAACCACCATTGACGGGTTCTGTTCCGTTTTGCTGGGGCTTGTTCTTTTTGTAGCCGACTGGGAAAACACACAAAAAGGCGTTTGGGTATTTGATTTTAGTTTCAATTTTTGGCGTGTCTTACCTTCAATAACATTGAGGACCACCGTGACCGTGGCTTGTCCAAATTCGTTGGTTGCAAAACATTTGTATGTGTCCGCCTGAGCCGCTGTTACATTTGGCATCTGCAAGATGAACAACTTTTCAAGCGGCGGATGACCTGGCGCATTTCCCGCCAATGCCGCCGTCCAAATGTTATTTGTCATGCACTCTCATGGAAATGGATGAAATCCTTCCTGGCTTGCTTTTGGTTTTGTTTGGAAAGTTGCGTGTTGGCAAAACGTACTAAAACGTGACAGGTTTCATTACACACAAAATAAATCAGATTCGTTTTAATCCTCTCTCTAACATCCTTTTATCGGGTCTCGGGAAGGCCAAGATTTCCAATTCCCAGCCACTTCATTCATGAGTTCTCTTCTAGGAGTATCCTAAAACTTCCCAGTGGGTCCTAGTTTAGGCCTCACGTATTCCCCTTCCAGTGGGATGTAGCCGTAACACCCGGGAGGCGTCCTGATTGGATGCCCAAACCGCCTCATCTGGCTCTTTTAATCCAAGCCAAGTCGCTTTTAAATCGTTGAAAACGAATAAAAACAATGTAAAAAATAGTTAAATACACGAAAACAATCTGTATTAGAAGGGGACAAAAATCTAAATGAAACTTATCTGTAATATCAAACTTTTATGAGCTTGTTTATCCCATGAAACATTGAAATATAAATTGTGGCTTGTTAGACGTTTTTTTCTTTCCCAAAATGACTTGCCTCGAAGGTATGCTCGTTGGTGTTGGCGTCGTATCTGCTCTGATATTTGGAAGTGTCGGACACGTCTCCGTTGTTTCTGCTCCAGGCCACGGCCGGTTTGGGTTCTCCGGTCACGATGGCTTTAAAGAAGGCAAATTTCCCTGCGCCAGGCAAACAAACGCCAGATGCATTTGTCCACAAATATTTTGCGTCCTGAATCCATCAAATAGAGTCTGTCTGTCTACCTTCTTGAATGGTCAACGCGATAGGCTTGCGGGTGAAGTCCGGGTGACTCTTCCCCTCGGGCAGCGTCTCCACGAACTGCGTAATCATCACTCCGGGAACCCGAGATTTTTTCCGGATGCCCACTGAAAAACCACGCAATGAAAAACATGCAATGTGAGAACGTCCAATTAGATTGGACCTATAATGTCAATTCTTATTGGCCATACACCTGAGAAGCAAGATATAATACCATGGTTTTCTGAACCACAGTGTACGTTTTCCCGAATTTAAACCTAAAGCTAGCTAAACTAAAGTCTTAATACTGTACCCGACAATAGTTGCTATTTGTAGAAAAGGCATGATGTCAAATACAGTCACTAATATTACTTGAAAATGGTTCAATAGTTATTTTATTTGCTGTAGAAGCGCCTCCTTCACGGACAGCTGCATTGCACAGAGCCGCTAATGCTAATGTAACATTCCTTTAAAAGGGCAAACATTATTTGCTGTTTTGGGCTAATTGTCCGCTCACCGGCTGTCCCGTTAGCTTAGCGCCACTGTATTAGCTTCACATTCTCCACATTAGCTTTTATTAGTTTACAGCAATTGAGTTAGCTTCTTCTCTACTTCTATAAATTGATCATAAGTTGCAGCTGAACGCTGAAAAAATAGCTACGGAAAATACCACACATGGTGTAGAATAGGTGTTATTTAGTGAGTAGTATAGCAGTATAAATCCATGCCTCTGTGAACATAAGTGATGCGGGAAAAGGCAAACAAACACGGGTGTTGAATTCCAAGCTTTGCTTTAGCCTACCTTCATTTTCTGGAGCAGGTCCTGATCAAATAAAACAAAAACAA
The DNA here is from genome assembly GCF_051989575.1 of Stigmatopora nigra. NCBI lineage: Eukaryota > Metazoa > Chordata > Actinopteri > Syngnathiformes > Syngnathidae > Stigmatopora > Stigmatopora nigra. The sequence goes on from NC_135517.1 coordinate 519,458, forward strand.
AAATTATACGCAGCACATCAGATCATCTCAAATTTAGTAACCGGGACGCATGAGTCAGAAATATTTAGATTTTATTCAGTCTTGTGTTTTATTCGTATTGTTTTTTATCTTGAAATATTCAACTTGCTCTTTACTTTGAGGGTTTTTGAACCCAAAACGTCAGCCCGATTTACCATCCAACGAAAACGTTTTTTTCGTATCTAGTCGCGTGCTTTCATTGTTTACACGGTGTTGCTAGGTAGATATTTTTTGAGACATTTGTTGAACAATATGTAAAGCCCAGATGGTTAGAACAGATTTATTTTTTTTTTTTGGTGCTTACCTTGGCCATTGCCCGTCCCCTCGGTCACTTTTGATTTTTTCAACATCTTCAACCTTGTACGAATCTTCAGTTCAAAGAAAAACAGAAGAGATTAGAGGCTGAAGCATTTAAATCAGTTGTCGTCCCGTAAAGTATTCCAGAAAGAGCTGCAGTGGGTGCAGGTTTTTGACCGTTCCAACAGTTTTTCGTGGTAGCAACGAAAATCCGTTTTAGGTCCAGATGGAAACTTGCTGGAAACCCTGTGGTTATCTTTCCGTTCCCCAGAGTCTAAATTTTGTGTTGGATTTGATTGGCATCGGCATTTTTGGTTTATTGCCACAATTTTTGTACCGCAATTTTCGTACCGCAACTTTTTGCAAATACATTTACTGTGAAACTATGTCTAACTGGGTGGATTTTTTCATTCCGCAATGTTTTCAAAAAAAGTTTTTGTCAATAGATAATTTTTCTTCCACTTAAATCCATGTAAATGCTATACATTAATGTAGATTCACCTTTCTGTTCCAAAAAGGGTTTTTGATCCAAATCTTTCCAAAACTTTCAGTGCAATGGTTGTCATTGGCAACCTCTGAGTTGAATAACTTTGCCTCCGAGAGTGAAATTGAAGCATGAAACAGGGCTTTAGTTGATGCAGCTGCTTTGCTAGCTGAGTGCTTAGATTTACGACAGCCCCCCCCCCCAAAAAAAAATAAATAAAATCATCCAAATTTGATGTTATCTTTTCATCATACAAGATGAGTTACGCGCTCTGGTATGCATTTCCAAACAGAATCAAATATGGCCATCCAACTCTCTCTGTTTTGTTTTCATGGCTTTTGATACTCGAGTAAACGTTTAATGATGTGTCAGTTCTATTTGCAGTTGCGTACCATAATATTTCATGAGCTCTGATGGCTCCATTTAGGACTAATGTTTGGGATTTCCAATTCTTGGGGGGTCACGCGCTTATTTGCCAAAAAATGTCTGGCGTTTTAGCTAAGGTAAATACCTTCCCGTCCCTGTTTAGTCTTGCAAAGTGCTCTCGTTACTTGTGACCTACTACATATTCTACTTTGTTTACATGAACTTTTGACTCGGTTCATAAGTTCTGAAATAGAACCTCGAAAGCACCAACAGAATGTTAGCTTTGACAAGAATATTAATCGACATTATTATGATTTACATTAGGTGTCAGAATTTAAAAGTCAAAATAAATAAAAATGTCATTTCACAAAGTCTCAGAATTTGTTTAACTGCAATAATAATATCAGCAGCATCATCGAGAATATGAATATACAAGGGGGTCTAATGTAAAAATAAAAAATTGTGATTGACAGATTGACATCATTAAAAATTCTTGCTTTGTATTTTTCAAATACTTTGATGTCATTGTAGCTGGTATTTTTGATCTGCAGTACATTTGGCGTTCTTCTCTTTATTATTCAACGTGAATAGACACGCCTCCCCCCGCTGACTCACCGCTTGTACTATCTTTAAACTCCACTCCAGCACCCTTATTTTTAGCCTAACGGCACATGTCGTTTGTTGCAGCTTCGTAAAATGTGTGACATAATTTCCTTGGCACTCGTGACATACATCAATGTATCCCAAATATACTGTTGTTGCTTGTAAAATCTATTCCTAAAACTATGAGATCCCGTCGACTTATCGCACAGAATGTGTCTTTTGTTGTAGTTTTTGATACTAGTGATGAATTAGTAGCACACAATAGGGTTTGTCCAAAAAAGACCAGAACCAGAACAACTGATTTTTCAGGGAAATCGGTTGTAAGAGATGAGTTGTGTTGTTAAAAACCTTCCTTTGGACTGATTCTGGAATCTTACCTGCAACCTGCCGTGGTCTTTTCCGATGGCCTCCCTTAAGTCTCGAGTCTTGCCTCCCTTCCTTCACTTGTTGTCAAGAACTTTGCACAAATGTCCCAGCGGGGACGGCGCACTTAAGTAAGCGCCCACCTGGCCCCAATGCGCTCATGGCCAAGAATGGCCACGGCCCTTTTTGGTTTTTGACCTAAATCGCAACCTCTGGCACAAATGGGAGGGCCGGTCAGCCGGATAGACGGACGGACGGACAGACGGCGGGGTGTCGATGACCGACCGGCAGGAGTGTGAACTTGTTTGTCACCCAGGGAATCCATGTGATATAAAATCAAACTTTCGCAAGCTGCAACTCGAGTGAAACTTGATACCTTCAAATGAATCAGGCTTTTTACTTCAGTGGTCATCTTTAAAACCTTAATCGTAATTTTCCCATACTTTTTCTCAAAGTCTTTAGGGTGTGATCTCTAATTTTATAATTTTTTATAGTTTTTTTTCTGGATTTTTAGAAGTTATCCTTAAGCTTGACCTCAAAGAAGTTGACATTTTTAGTGAATGTAGAGTTTGACATGGTGATTAATACTAGGCGTAAAACAATACTGCATTCCGGATCAATATATCAGTCCGCTAAGCACTTTTTACTAGATTCGAGATCTCAAATAATTTGACTGTTTACTTGGGTTTTAAGAGAATTTAGAGTTTGACATTGGCTTTTTTGGTGATTAATACTAGGCGTGTAACAATACAACAATCTGGACCATTGAATTGCTCAATTAAACACTATCAAAAGCAGCCAAACCCACCCAAAAATGGTCAACTCTTTGTATAAACTGTTTTTTATTCGCTGGTAATGGCAGCCCAAGTTCGTATTTATATAATTTGCAAATAGCTCACAGGGAGCAAAATTATGTAACGTTTTGTTATAATATACTGCATCTTGACAATAATTCAAACTGAAACTACGTTTTATGAAATGTGTAGAGTAGATCCCCGATTTAGCAAAAACATTTTCAACGAAAACACAACATGTCAACTGTACACAAAGATCCTAATATGTATATTCTTGAAAGATATATTTTGCCGGCTCTTTCTGTCCTCGCCATCCATTCATTTTGGGTCAAGCCAATACCAACACGCGTGACCCCTCCACTTATCGTCAAATGGATGTCGTTTCCGTAGCAACGGGAAAATGATTTAATGGGCTATATCTACCGCCAGAGCACATGAGCGAGCGCTATGCTATGTTGACGACAGTGCCACCGCTGGGAATTTAACCTATCGCCGCCTCGTAAATATCCCTTGACCACGGTACGCCCCGTGACATAAGGGCGACCAATCGTGTAACAGGTGTCAAGTGTGTTAGGCATGACACAACATTGCATATTTGGCGCCACCACCCGAGTGTAAACACCCAAAAGTTTCAGGGCAGAGCGACGCCAGTTTTAGCTAGCGCTAACACGGAATTGAACGTGTTCATTGTTGTTGTTGTTTTTTTTGGAAAGTGACTGGTCTTTTCGTCCTGGCATTTGCGATATCTCGAAGAGGGAGTGTTTTCAGGTTGTTTATTGGTTTACGCTGGTAAGAGCGTGGAATGTCCATAACGTTATTCTGCGTAGTGGCTGGCGTAGCCGTTCACGGAAAATGGGAATTACAAGTCAATTCCCACAACGGGTCCGAGAATACACATGACATTAGTTTCTTAGAATCTTTGCTTGTTTACAGTTTGCCGTTCCCGAATGAATTTTATCCCCTGAAATTGTCTTACCTGTGTCTTTTCTCTTTTTCACCGCCTATAAGGGAAATTGTATTTGTTAAATGAAAAATTTGAAATTAAAATGTTGGCGTCAAGCCACATTTCCAAGTTTATTGTTGAAGGACGTTATGGAGAATCTTATGTGAATATTTTTAACGATAATGTAACTTACCAGTTGAATGACATCTTATTGTTTAACATTTCTCTCTCCTAATCGTCTGTCTATTTGAAATATTGCTTTCTCCGAATAAATATATTTTATTAGCCATTGATTTTGAATGGTACGAGGAATAGGATAAAAGCTTTTATTATATGGAATCGGGATTAGTGGCATATTTGCTGGGCTCTTTGTGTAATTCCAAGCACCACCTCTGGGGGTGCCGCCAATTGTCCTTTTTTGGCTCCTCACGAGGGGATTTCATTGTGTGTAGCGCATGATTCGTTTTTTTTTCCCTCTCGCTGGATTTTATGAATAGTGGCAACAAGTGTGGTCGCTGCCTTTGGACAATGAAGAATGCGCTCAGCATATCTCTTGCGCTCGCCTAGCGGATTTCCTTACACGCTCCCAGTCATTCGTTGGCCGCGTGGACAGCGTGACTGCTGGCCGCCCCGGTGGTTATTGCGGCCTTCCAAAATGACACGGCCGTACCCAGCGCCAAGCACCGTCGTGTATTTTGAGAGCGTCTTCCGCCATGACCACGTACTGTCCTTGGGCCCCACCTTGAGGATGGCCATGGTTTGCGATTGCCCGTGCAGCTCATGTAGCCCTCGTAGCTTTCCGCGCTTTGGCGCATTTTTAACGGAACGGAGAAGGCGGGGGCGGCCTGGAAACTGCAGTCCTTTGAGGCCGGCGCATTGAAAGAAAATGTTCCTGGAGGAAAGAAAATAGGAAGCGTCCATAATGGAGCACCATTACAGTAATCGTTAGCTTGAAATATTCGGGCGCAATTTTAGCTGCAGTCTATTCCGACGTTCTTTACGTTTGTGCCAGCACTGGCACCAGTTTTTTTTTGTATGATTACCCTGACAGATTCTTTTATGTTTAGGGATGCTAAAAGTGACATTCTAGGTTGGCATTGTTCAGAAATGGCAATTGCCTTTAGGAATGTCACCAACTGATACTTGGGATGAGACTGCTGGTTTACAGTACACATTTGCCCTAAAAAATTGTGCTGTAAGCCAAGGTAGAAAATCCCACTTGCCGAAAGTTCTTTTGCATCTTGTGCTTTTTTCCATTGGAGTTTTCTCTACTCCTCTTTCCCCGCCAACGATATGTCGTCGCTAACTCGATGCCGAGAGTGGCAGAGAATACTTTGTAGAGGAAACCGTACCCTTTGCTTTTCAAACCTACCGTACGTATTATGCTGTTGAATATAGCTGGGTATATGAAATGATTTTTGCTTTTTTGAGACTCCCGTTTTTTGCGCCATGTAATATATTTAGTATATTAAACGGCAACACTGCTTTTTTGGCAAGATTTGTATGGTGTTCATGGGGGCATAACGATAGGTACTTAAGTTCATTAAAATTCCAAGTCAGATTTTATTCAGCAGTAAGTAGTCACTATTCGGACAAAGACTCGGATTGGAACCTGTATCCAACTCCTCTCTCTCCCTTGAAGTGGAGCGTCTTGCTGGATTTCATGTCCAGGTAATATGGGGTCTCATCCATGTCAGCTGGGATCCCTCTTGTCACCCCCCCCAGAGGGCCTCAAAGTGGTTTTCAACGAACATGATGCGTATCCCAATGGCTCTATTATCTTGCTGCACAACGTGAGTGATGGTGCAGAATTCAATTCAAAATGAACAACCAGTAAGTGTCCCACAAATGCCCCAAAATCAACTGGTCAACATGGTCTTTGAAGCAAGTTTATTTTTTGGAGTGATTGCAGGAAGCCAAGGGATCCAACCTTTTACAAAACAGGAGAATTATACAAAGCAGAGTTTTGTCTGTGTTGGAAAAGTTGCCATTTCTTGATACATTTTATGACACGGTGAGGGGAAAATTCGAAGGACATGCGGTTGTAGCAGCAGCAATCATTTTCATGCTAATGGCGGCTTTCGTCTCTAGTGTTCCGTCTTCTTAGTCTGGAACACACAAAAAAACGGGTAATTTTGCATGACTTTTTAGACAACAAAGCCGTATAAACATGGGTGTCAAACTCATTTGCGGACATCTCCCCCGGTAGTAAGATCTCACCCCTCACGGTCAACTTGGTGGAGCATTCGGCTCTCCCGATGGGGTTTTCCGCCACCACCTTGTACTCTCCCGTGTCCTTGGCGCCCACCCTCAGGATGAGCAGGGAGCAGACGCCGCACGTGTTGGAGATGTAGTAGTTGGTGTTGGTGTTCAGGCTAACGTTGTTGCGAAGCCAGGTGACGTGGGGCTTGGGGTCGCCCTTCAAAGCGCAACTCATGTAGCATTCGTATCCCTGGGGAGCCGTGTGCATCTTCAGGGGTACCAGGAACCTGGGGGGGCACTGGAGATCGCAGGTCTTGGACCGGGGCATCTTCAACGTGAACTTTTCTGGAAGAAACGGTCCGTCCGAATTAGCTCCTTTTCTGGAACCCGTACCGTGGGCGGACAACCCACCTTTCTTGTTGGATATGAGCCATTTGGGCGATTCGGAGGGTTTGGAGGAGCCCATGTCGTTCTTGGCGTAGACGCGGAAGTGGTACTCTCTGCCCGCCATGATGTTGCAGGCCGTGAACTTGTTGTTGAAGATGCGGTCGGCCACCGTGTTCCACGTTCGCTTGCTGGAGTCTCTCTTCATCACCATGTAATGCAACCTGTCGTCGCGTTTCTCGTCCGGCGAAGGCTGCCAGCAAACGGTCACCGTGCCGGGCACGTGTTCCTCGATCTCCACCGGGCCGGGAGGTTTTGGCTCGTCTGGAAACGTGGATCGGAAATGCCGTTTTTCAAAGGTCACTTATTTTGCATTTTCAAAATGGACGACTCACCCGTAACTCTTATTTCAATACTGAAGGTTTCCTGGCCAACGATGTTCTTGACCACGATGGTGTAGACGCCAGAGTCGGAGCGCTCGGAAGAAGGGATCAAGAGCTGCGAGGTCCCTTCCGCGTTGCTAACGGTCACTTTTTTACCCACCGGTACATCGTCCTTTAGCCACGTCACTTCGGGCCAAGGGGAGGCCTAGGGTTTTCAAAATGATTTGTCGGTAGGGGTGTCCCGAACATATATTTTTCTGATTGACCCAGGCCCATTTTTTGGAGCCCCTAAATCTCAGACAACTTGGATTTGGGTCTTAAAACTGCAATTGCTAGAAATGAAGCATATGCTCACCTCAAAATTCATGGTAAATCTGGCCGAATTACCGGCTCGCACCACCATGAAACTCTTGATTTTGGTGTCGGTGAAGCGTGGTCTGACTGGGGAGACAAAAGAAAATGGTTGTGTTTCATTTTCTCCCTTTGCCTGGTTTCAGGCGTTAAAAGCAAGGCTCCTCACCGGGGGGCGGCATGGCCAGGACATAGTTGTCCAGTTCCTTAGGCGCTCCTTCCCCCCCGTCGTTGACGGCGATGACTCTCAGCCAGTACATGCCCAACGATTTCATGTTTTTCACCGTGTAGAAATTGGTGGTGACGGAGGTGGTACTGCAACGGGTCCATTCCGTGTTTTCCGCCGGCCGGATCTCCACAAAGTATCCCTTGGCTTCGTCCTCCACGCCTTCAATCTCTTTGGGTTTGGCCCAAGCCAAGCACAGGGTGGTGTAGCTGGAGTCGGTCACCTTTAAATCGATGACCTTTCCGGGAGGTTCTGCCCAACGATTCAAAGCCAAAGAGTTTGCACGCTGACCCCAATAGTAGACCTTCATTTTTTTACTTACTTTTGGGGTCTCTGGCAAAGACAAAGTCGGAAGGCGTGCTGAACTCGCCCGCTCCGGAGTTGTTGATCGCCGACAAGCGGAATTCGTATTCCATGCCCTCCACCACGTCTTTGACCGCGTAGGCTTTGGCTGCGGGAGGTGTCAAAACTGGGCGTTCAGACGGCGATTTCCAAACGTCGCTCCACTTACCTCGGATCAGTTCCTCCGGCGGGTTGACTTGACCCCACAAATTGCTTCCCTTTTTGCGCTTTTCCAGGTTGTAACCCACGATGCTGGTCCCTCCCGTGTTGGAGGGGGGAGACCAGGAGAGGTTAATGCAGTCCTTGAAGGCGCTCACCACTTTTGGGGGAGATGGGGGGCCAGGGTAAGCTGTGTAAGAAAATGATAACCCACCCTGTGAGACTCGTAGTCCGGTTTTCAATCAGTGTGTGAAGGACTTACCTTTGGTCCCGGCTTGAATGTCTTCGGTTTCCATCACCTCACTGGTACCCATTAGAGTTTCCACCCTGATGCGGTAGCAGTACCTGCGGCCGTGGTCCACGTCGGGGTCCCTGTATTTGGCCAGAGGACCGATGGGCCCCACCTTCTTCCAGGTGTTGCGCCCCACCTGTTGGCGCTCCAGGATATAATTGGCTATCTGGCAGCCGCCGGCGTCTTTTGGCGGCCGCCACTTGATCTCGATGGCCGAGGACGATGCTTCCGCGATCTCTATGGGGCCCATCGGGGGACTGGGTTTATCTGAGAAAGGATACAATGGATTTTCGGACATGTTTGAAAATACAGCACATACTCCAGAAAGTCACTTTCGTTGCCGGCCACATTGTAGTTGCAGTTTTCATTAAAACTGCATCTTAATAGCAATGGTCATTTTATTTGTTTATTTTAAAGCTTTTTAGACTTTAAGGACTTTTTTTCTAGGACCAGGAAAATCTTACCCTTTTTAAGCCGTTGACTGTCAATATATTTAAGAAATATACATTTGTATTTAGATTCTAAGTCAAAGTGGGCAAACGAGAAACCTTCTGTTGCCTTTTTGTACTTTTTGACTGGTGAAACGCTTTATATTAATTCTAAACTAGGCATAAGCTCAATTCCAATTTGAAGACAAAGTGGACATAATTTTTGGCACTAGAATTTGGGGGTTCGAACGGCGGCACTAAACGCACCCAAAACGACGAGTTGCGTGAGGGCCTCGGCAATCCCAAACTCATTTTTCAACTTCAACTTGACCTCCCCGCTGTCCTTGCGCTGGAGTTTGATGAGAAGCAGGCGCGTGGATCCCTCCGACATCTCCAGCTTGACGTTGGCCTCCTCCGAGAGCTCTTGGCCCTCCAGGAACCACTGCGCTTTGATGGGCAGGCGTCCCACGTAGGCCAGCTTGAAGGTGGCTTTGTAACCCTTTTTCACCGTGACGGGAGCCAGAAAGGTTTTTAGTTCCTCTGGGTCAAAGCGTGGCGGATCTGAGGAGAGAAAAATAGAATTGTCACGGAAAGTGGAGTATTTTGAATATGGCCCGCTCTGTTGCACTTGCCTTCCACGACCACCGTGGCTTCGGTCTTTCGTCCATCTGCTTCGAATTTATATTTGCCGGCAAATTCTTCCGGGACTTTGTGCAGTTGGAGCTTATGGTAGCTCCCTTCTTTCAGAATGGTCATTCCCTCGTTCGACTTGATCTGGAAACAAACGTATTGACCTGAGCACAAGGGTCCGAGAACCAGCCTAATCCTGTTTATTATTCAAATTCTTGGGGTTTTTTTGTGTAAAGATCTTTTACCGAGGCTTTCGCACCAAAAACAAACTAACTAATGGAGCATTTTGAATGTTTGAGTAGTGCTTTGGTATGACTTGATTTAAACGTTACTTGAACTGTTATTTACTTTGATTGGGCTTTGTTTTTGACAAAAAAGTTTTATGACCATTTGGATATTGTGAACAAAAAGTCCCAAGGTGGTCTATTAATACGTAATATTTCAAAAGAAGAGCAGCCTGACCATTTTGAATATGCCTTTTTGCTTGGTCTTGAGAATATGCAACCTTAACCGAGTGTGCATTTGTTTACCTCTTCTCCATCTTTGTACCAGATCCCCTCACAATCCTCGCTGCTGAGTTTGCACACCAGTTCCGCGTCTTCCCCGATGATGGCTTTGCAGTCGGACAGTCCCACGTGGAAGTGGACACCCGGATCTGAGGACCGATCCACCGACAGGTTAGCCACGCCCTCCGATATTCGCCAACCTCCCCTTCCGCACCGGTTGACATTGTAACTCACTCACCTTCAATCGCTTTTTAATTTTGTTCCTACAAACGTCCGAACCGAGATTCTACGCTATGACCGAGTAGGCTCCGCCCTTCAAAAATGTCTCTTGACGCCACGCAAAATAGCCTTTTCGGGTTCGTTTGAGTAATTACCCTCGACGCGCTGACGAAGAGGCGGGAAGCAAGCGGGATGGTTAGCTAACATGAAAGCACACGTAGCAAAAACGTCGAGCAAAACACACACAAACACGCACATGCGTCCGTCAGACAATACGTTACCTCTGGTCATCGGAGGGCTAATTAAGACGCAGATGCATGGCGAGGGGTTCCCTGGCGGGGTGCCCTCTCGCGAGTGCATCCCATTGGATTAGCATATCCTCAAGGCACTCAAAGGTGAAATCAAGGCACTCCTGTCAAGAAACAATGACTGGAAAAGGTCATTTCTTCCAGTCGACTTTGGACACACACACACTGAAAGGAAAAGCCCGGCCACAAAAGTCGTTAAAAGTCATTCTTTTTGCCAAATGACTTCCTCATTAAAATCCAAAAGTATTTTGACATGCGGCGGATATGAACGGCGTCTTACCGATGGTGGTGTCCTCGATCAGCGGGCCTTGCCTGACTCGGACCCGTTTCACCGTCGTGGCTTCTTCTTCTTCTTCCTCATCTTCCTCTTCCATCTCCATCGCTTTTTGACTTCCTGTGTCAGTCAGGTGTCGGTATGGCAGAGCATTATTATTTTTTGCCGCCGGCTTTTGAGTTTTTATCAAAGCGTAACAAAAGTGGAAAAATGGTCAGGAATAACTGTGGGATTTGTGTTTATATCAAAGCGTAACAAAAGTCGGGGGAAAAATGGACAGAAACCAACTGTGTACTCAAAAAGGAGGGAATTGTATTTTGCTTCTATTGTGGTGGCCTGCCTTCAAATCCAGGTCGGATTTAATAGCAGATTATTATTTCTTTTAAAGTTCTATTTCTATCTTGTTTTATATTGTTTGTCTTTGTCTAAATTGGGTTGTTTTTTTTCCTGATTGGAAAGGTTATTAGCTTTTGTTTTCATGGTCCCTTGCTAATGTCATGTGATTACAAGAACATTGAATTAGCTTGCATAGAATTGTGCTATCCAACTTAATTAGCCTTTTCTACATGTGGCCGATAATTGCAAAAATATACTTCATTCCACACACACAAGTACACACAGAGCTATTTCACATCGTCCATGCTTAAATGCAGATTGCTTTTGAGACTAAAAATGGCCACAAAAGCACAAATACAAATTTTTATACTTGACAAACAGGACACTGTTGATATGAGGCTTTTGTGATCATTCAATGAAAATGGACTTTAGAAACAACCTTTAGAAATGCCATTGCCTTGAAATGATCTGGGGGAATGTCTTACCAACGTCAGCGTCTTTGCCGTCCGCAATTATTTCTTTGGGACGCTTTTCAAGAGCCTCAGACTTTTCACTCTTTGGCTCGGCCGTTTCCTCACCGTTTTCATTTCCTATTAGTGATAATAAATGGCACTTTTATCCAGAATATCAACGTATTCCACGCCAAAACTATTCGCCATCGTCTCTGCTGTCGACTGAGCTATGAATATTCACCCCTCTTTAATTCCCCAGTTTTTTATCTGCAGCATTTCTTACCCACAACAGCGTCTTCCTCGTCCGCCAATTTGACTTGGGGAATTTGTTCTTTTGGGATTTTGACTTTAGCCATTTCCGAGCCTTCCTTCTTGCCTATTGATGAATAATATCGTTATCAAAAAAGCTTTCTGACCAGCCATCGTAAAAGACTCTTCTCTCCAATAAAAATGATCAAATATTTCCAAAAAGCTTATCTCTTCATTTTAGACTTTTTTCGGTTTCTTACCGACAGCGACGTCTTTGGGCTCCGCCATTTTGGCTTTGGGAGGCATTGGTTTTGCCGCAGACTTTTCCCTTTCCTCCTTTCCTAGTGGCAATAATACACGGGCGGCTTTGTGAAAAAATGGCGGCGCTTTTAACGAGATGTTTGTAAAACGGGCATAAAGCGCAAGAGCCATTTAAAAAAAAAAACATCGATTCTCCAAAGCGAGCCATTGACTTTTAACGAAAGTGTCTTGAAATCACACGGGGCCTCTCAAATCAACTTTATAGCCACGGGCGGCAGTTTATCCGGGTTCTAAATTGACGGGGCTGCCTTTAACTCGACCTTTTCATTCCAGTATGCAATTTATGGAATCCCAATTTTCGTTAGGTTTCTGCAATTTGGGTTGCGACCATATATTTTTTTTTCCCCTTGACTTTCCCATTGGTAATCATGAACCCTTTCACTGTGATTGACATTTCAGGTGTGACGGCTGAAATGGACTCATGGCTTTCAAACCAGTTTGACTCCCAATCCAAATGGCTCGATCCCACGTCAATTGTACGGCCGTCATTGCGTGAATGAATCGTCTACGCATAAACGTGAAAGGTTGGTATTTGCTCTCATATCTTGTTATTAATGCACACTTTGACTGACAGGCACACACACTTTGTACTACTTACCTCCCAAGTTGCAAGTGAAAAGTCAGCGGCCGTTCCGGTTTTTAATTTAGCGTCATTTTTTGGGGGAAAACATCAATCAACGTTGTGACACACTTGATTGATGTCTTCTTCTTAGTTCAAGATAAAAATGACTTTAAAAAAAATAAGGACCAGTGGCGGCTTGTCAAAATTTTAGGGGGAAAGTACACACTTGACCGGATTTCTGCACTATAAGGCGCAACTAAAAGACTAAAATGGATCAATATCGGGTAATCGTTGAATAAAATTATCTCTAGTTACTTACAGCTCCATCTAGTGGATGTATATAGGGATTTTGTTACAACCACTACACCCTGAATGGGTGGCCAGCCAATCGCAATTTAGCTTACAATAAGCCTAGCATGCGTGTTTTTGGGGATGTGGGAGAAAACCCACAAAGGCAACCCTGGGGAGACCATGCAAACTCCATTCTAGGATCGAACCCTTGTCCCCAGGACTGCGAGGCCAACATGCTAACCACTTTTCCACTGTGTATTTCATAGTTGATATCTCCCTTAGAAATTATTATCTAGCAAGGCTAGGTTAGCTGCTCATTTACGGAACACTTTCAAGTGATATTTGTTTTTGTAATCTTTACTTTAATCGGCTTTCCTTGGTGTCCTTTCATATTCTGACAATTGTCAGGGCTCTTTTTTTTTTTTTTTTTTTCAAATGAGTTTCCCGGGTCGTTATGTAGCGCCTCTGCCAGTGCGACCTTCCCCTAAAATTGTTTTTTTTTCTTTTTTTAAATCACCAGCCGCCACTTTTTAGGACATGGATTGTCTTCAAGGGTAACGCTGCAAATCCATGAAAAAAGCAGACACGGTTAAACATGAAACAAAACACAAATAAGGCATAGAACAAGAAAAACAAAACTACAACAGCAACATTTCACCTGAAGGAAATACAAAAATAGGGCTAATATCATATAGCAATAGTAAAAAATGGTCCCAATTTTTTGACCCTGGTCAGCTCATATTTTTGCTCCGTGTGTGAAAACAAATAAAAAATGGATTTTCTTTTTCTACCCCGCCTTAGGTCAAAGTCCATAAAAATACATCTTGGTGGATGTCGGTAGACGGTCAAGAATGAGTTGAAGAGGAAAAACATGGATTAGACGCCATCCAAAAATGGCCAAAACACAAAAAATGTGTGTATAAGGTATGTATGAAAAAAATATATTTTTATGGGGCGTCCATCCTCTAAATTGGAGACTATTAAGTTTTTTGTCTTTTTCAATAGGAATAAAAGCTTTGTATTGAAAAGCCCAGTATATTTACAATTTAAATCCTTTTTTATAGACATTGTAAACACTTTAAATGGTGTGACGAAGCAAATTTGTCGCATAATTTCTTTTTACTAATTACAGGGATGACAGAGATGATTATTTTTTATTTTTTGTCCTTAAAAAAAGGTCAAAACAGCAACAATCTTCCTCGACTTTGTGATTTTGTAGCCGGAAATCTTGGTTTATTATACCATATGTTCTTTTTAATGTGCGTGCCATTGGAAATTGGACTTTTTTGTGGGTATTAAACCCACGTTTGGTCACCGTTTGGAACGTTTTGGCCAGAAAAAAGCAAAAGTAATGAAATCTTACCATCCCACCTACCTTGAATGATCTCTTCTCCACTCGTGGCTTCAACTTTCTCTTGCGAATCTATGAATAAAGAACATTCCCCAACGTCTTCATCTTCTTCCACAGGAGCTTGGGAAGGCTCCTCCGTCACTTTGGCTTCCGCCATTTCTTTCCTGGGGGCGGCGACTTTGGCCTTGGCCGGGACGGCTTGCTTTTTAGCCAACGCCGGCGCCTCCACCCGCCGCGGGGGTTCCTCGACAGGGAGCGCTGGAGCCTTTTCGGCCATCTTTAGCTTCTCCCCCGTTTCTTTTTGTTGGCGTTCTGGCTTCTCCTGGGCCACCTTGGGCAAATCCCGGTCTTGGGGGATGCTTTTCGGAGGCGCTTGCTCTTGGACGCTTTCTTTAGTCGCTGGGGGATTCAAAAGTATTGGGAGAGTTTACCTGGCAATCCAAAGCTCTGGGAGTCTTCATTTTTATGCAAACTTTCGTTTCTAAAAGTTTTCGTTTCGTTCTTTTGTTTTTTTAAAAAGAATAGGCGTTTTTTCCCATGTATGTGAAGATTCTTCTTCAGTTTTCCGATTTACTGCTTTTAGTTGCACTCGATATTTACATAGTCTTTTTAAATACACATTGGAGTCGTGGCTGTCTCTTTTATATTTCAATAGTTCTTTTATTTTTTGTAAAACTAGGATGTTAAGTAGTTTCAATTTTCTGGGAATTGATTCTATATTTTGACTTAGGCACGGAAAACGAAGTTAAAAGAGAATTCTAATTGCCTGGATTCTATTTTGATAAAATATAGTATGGTATTATATATATATATATAAAGAAGAAACATAATTAATGTCCTTTTTCTTTCTTTACAGCAAAGAGTTAAAGATTGTGGAAAATGTTGAGCAAGGAGGCATTACAATTCAGCAAAGACTTAAGAATTGTGGAAAATGAGGAATTAGCTTTTGAGCTAAAATAATAATAAATCCCAAACAAGCGCAAGATCAACAAATGACGGTAAGAAGACCCTACCATTCAAATGTTTATATTTCTTGTGTATGTATTTTGCGTTTGATGCGAGATTCTGTAAGAAATCAACAAGTGTGCTCTGTTAAAATTCCCATTAAATAGTCTGAAAAGTATTTTTTGACTAGCATAGATTAGCAAAAAGAACGATACGTGTCCCATTTCTCACCTCCCACGATCAGCCGGGCGCTGCAGTACTTGTCTCCCGCCACCGCGGCGTAGACGCCGGTGTCTGGCGGCGAGCAGTCTCGTACAATCAGCTGGTGGGTCAGCTTGTCTCGCGAAACGCCGATCTGAAACTTTTCTCCGTCGGTCAGGGGGCCGTCCTTGCCCACCCATTGGACCTGGTCCAGAGGCTCGGCCAAGACGCACGTAAAAATGGCGTCCTCCTTTCTTTCTTCCGTCGCCTCGGCCTCTCGGATTTTTACGGCAAAGTCGACGTTGGCTTCTGAAAAATGACCGAAACGGCATCTTTTCAGATAAAACCAGTTTTCTTTTGTCCAAATGCGTAATGTATCGTCACTTTTCTTATTTCCATTCCGATTTTTATACAAAAAGACACCAAAATGGACATCTGTATTAAAAACAAATATCCATGTGAAATCTAATTTTGATAGGACATCTTGTGGCCAATTATAGCATTGATAGAACGTTTTATATCGTTTTTAGATCGTTTGGGCAATATTGTGCAGGACCGTAGTCCCTGGGAATGGATTGTAAGGCGCCCACCCAGTCTATTTTGAAAGAAAATTACGGTTTCATAAATATATTGACATTTGTGATGGCCTACCTTCAATGTCAAGACTGGTTCCCCCCCGTTCCACTTGCACAGAGTCGATCTCGGCACGGTATTTTTTGCTAGCTTTGGCTACCTTGGGAGGAGGTTTCACGTCTTCGTATTCTCGTCTTTCCGGGACCGTCGTTTCCTCGTCCTGACATTTTGGTCAAATGCTATTTGGTAAAACGCTTCTCACGATGAGCAAGATTTTAAGGCCGGCATACCTCGGCGTCGTCATAGTCTTCTTCCTCTTGCTTCATTTGTTTGAGCCTCTTCAACATGCCGCGGAAATTGGTGAAGCCGTACTCCATGCAGATGCGCTCGTAGTCTTTCTTGTCGGCGTTCATCAGGATTTCCAAAATCTTTTCTTCGGGAATCGGCCCTTTGTCTTCTTGGCCTCCGACCGGGAACACTCTGTCGGAAAAACCCGCTTTTAACACTTTGCTCAAAAGACGATCAAGTATTTGAAGGTGAACGGCAAAACAAACATGTTTTTTTGAGTAACATTCGAGCTAAGATTTGCGTCAGATGGACTTACCGTTTTTTAAGCTTTTTTCGAAGGAAATCTGGGATTTCTGTCCGGTGGGAAATAAATAGAATTCTTTTGTAGTCATGAATACAGAAAATATAGAAAACACCCAGTGCCATAATTTGTTAAAATGCTAAAATATGGATAATAGGGCAAAATTGAAATAAGTCAATATTTGATCCTATTTCCTTTCGTACCAATGACATCACGCACAATCTCCTTCACTTTTTGGTTATTTCTGCACATTTTTTAGTCATTAGCTGTAGATTTGGAGTCGGTTCGACTTTTTGGGCCATTTCCCGTTCACTTTTGGACCATTTTCGTTGATTTTTGGGGCGAGAAAGCAACTCCGATCGTAAGCTAGCCAACCGGCGTTTTTCATACGAAAGCCATTCTTGTTCGCTTGTCCTTACCGTCGCCGTACGTCTTTTGCAGTTCCTTGGTTTTGGAGAAGCCCACTGTCAATCCAAAACAAAGACTGTTATATCTTCACCCTCGTTTTTAGAAGTCGGACTCGGTGACGGACAAAATACCTTCGATGACGTTGAGGAGCGCGGTGCAAATGGCTCGTCCGTACTCGTTGGTGGCGTAGCACTTGTAGGTGTCGGCATCCTCTGGGACCACCTTGGGGAACTGGACCACCGCCAGAGTTTTTAGAATGACCACACGTGGTTTTGCATGCTTTGTCTTACCTCCAAAGTGTGCTCGTGGGACGATTCGTTGTAATTTTGCCGGCAGGTGTCTGGGTGAAAAACGATTTGGCCTCCGGCCCGGGTCCACGTGACCACGGGTTTGGGATTCCCCACCACGATGGCTTTGAACAAAGTGCTTTTGCCTTTTGAAACAGAAATATACAGGAATTAAGAATTAAAAGATAGGAAGTGAGATGGAGACGTTTTTTTTTTTTCCGGGAAGTCACCTTCTTGAATAGTGATGGCGATGGGTTTGCGGGAGAAATCCGGGGTGGTGGTTCCCTCGGGAAGTTTCTCCACAAATTGGGTTATCATGACTCCCGGAACTTTGGACTTTTTCTTGATGGCTATTACAACGGCAAACGTTTTTGCAATTATTCACCGCCATTGGCTAAGAATGTGTCGTGGTCTATTAGTCCAAGCTATATCCCAACAGGCGTCCAATCCGTGTTGACCGGGACTGGACGTCAATTTCAGTCCGAGTGGTAACAAGAGATTTACACCCGTCACGTAAAAGTTTGGGATAGACGAGAAAGTTGTAGGACCAATCGATCATTGAATTTCCAACTTATTTAAAAATATATATTTTTCCCGAATAAAACTTATACTTATTTCTACTAAGTACAATGCAGTTGGATCTGATTTAGATTTCGAGGCATTATTGGGCCTCTATCTGCCTTATTTCCTGTTAATTTTGGCGCCTTTATGGGTTTCATCCTACAGATTAGGGCACCATACTTCATCATTATTATTATTATTCTTTTGGTCTCTCTAGCTGGGCACTTGCTGTGGATTTTTGTGGCATGAGAAATAAGCAATGATTGTGCCCCTAACAACACTGTACAGCACATTTAATTAAATTTCATAGCATTTAAACGACTTGAATTTGGAGGTTTCCCTTTTTGCCTCAATTTCAAGGACATGGAGTCCAAGGGACTCATTTTCAATCAACTAAGGGCTAAAACTCCCTGGCTAACATTAGCATTTAAATAACTTTCCACTACCGACACTGCCATTTCAATATGGATATCCGCCATTTAAAAGTCAATTGAAAATAGCTTTAAAGTACATTGTAGCTTCATTTGTGGAAATTCCAAATTTAAAGCCACGTTCAGGAAAAAAAAGATGGCCGAGGGCTTTTAAACAGTAGAGAAATAGTCTGGGGCGCTACGTAAACATTTGTGAGTGGCAACGCCAAACGTTGAGCCTTATTACGGAATTACACTAATTAGCATTTCATCTGCAGGAAAGCTATAGCGCTACCGTAAGACGCCGCCATTTTGAGCTTGTCAAATCTCCAAGATTAACAAAAGAGGGCAAATCAACGTTTGTAAGCATTGAATTTTCTGGCCAATGGCACGGCACTTTGGCCTTTTGTTGCGTACAAAAAAAAAGCAACGGCAGTCCGCGTTAATGACCTTCCCGACGGCGCCATCCCATCATCGCCGGCAATTCACTTTGTAAGGCTGACGGCAGATTTCCCAAATACCGTCGGTGCAGTATTTCTCCTGCTTAGTTGGGCTATTCTAGAAAAATCTTGACTTGTCAAGTGCCTTTTTATTCATTTTAACGCTAGTTAAAATAAAGCACAATGTAACAAATCCCAGCTGAGATTTGTTAATAGATGAGTGTGTGCTGTGGGATATTATACCATGTCACTTCTATAGTAATCCCTCGCTTTTCACTATTAATCCGTATTGAGTACATTTTCGCAAAGTAGTAACCAATTACACATGTAGTAGCATGTATTTTTTTACGGGCCTATCAGTAAATGTTTTGCAGGCTAGTATTTATTACTGTAATTAATCACTACAGTTGTACCTCATCTTACAAAATGTATTTGTTCCACACAGCTTTTCCTAACTTGAAAATTTCGGAAGTAGTGGTGTACTTTATATGTAAATTCACTCATTGGTACCACGGTCCTCAGACAATTAAACCCTTTGAAAACTGTCAAATGTTCTAATTTTATATGGAACTATGAGGAAATGTGAGAAAATTATTAGGAAATGATTTTTTAATGTCTCAAAATAAATAGATATAAAAATATATGAAACCGCTGTGATAGTTCCCTCTGCGACTGTTAGTATGGGAGAGGTAATACCATGTTCGTCCTCTAGATGGCGGCAAGAGCCCGTTCTACCAAAGCCGAAAGCCGTCCACTTTGTACTACATTTTTAGATTTTGACGTTAGCTAAGCTAAGGTATTTTGGTGTATACTTGTGATCATATTTCATATGTAAATGATGGTTGGTACTGTAGTACTCTATTTTAGTCAGTCATGGTGGATGGGAGTACAGCATTGCGGCAAAGTCATGTTAGCATTGAGTACACGTTGTCTTAGCACAGAGACCAATCATGCGGCAAAAGGATATTGTATATTTTCAAGAAAATATACATTTCGACCTTTAAATGTAAGCCTTTGCGCGGCGGCCCAATATTGATTGTGTTAGATTCATAGCTGTTACGATTAATAGTTAGCGAGGGTTGCTAATTTAGCGAACGTCAGCCATTAAAGTCAGAATTTTAATGAGGTCACAATTGCAATACTAGGAGAATGAAGTCATATCTTGTAATATTACAGCATCGCATTAGCAACAAAAAACAGCGTCAGCAACCGTTAGCTTTAGTCTCGCCAAGGACCCATTCGGTCCATCAAAGCCCACGTTGTTCGTGCGACCAATCGAAAGATAGCAGTGCACTTACACAGAGTGAATTGTTTTAAGGTGGCCACTTTCCACCCACGCCGCCTGGCCTACCTTTTTTTGTCGCCCTCTGGACTTCCTTCCCAATGGTGGACTTAACACGCGACGAGGGAGGAACAGGACACTTTAGTAGGACAACATTTTGGACAAATAAAAGACGCACTGGGATGGGAGGAGGCACACAAATCCTCACGATATTCAGACGCACAAGGGTTAGTCACAAAATAACGGCGAACGCGACTTCGCTTTGAACGCTAGCTAACTTTCCAGCTAGCTACATTTGCGATGGCGAGACGAAACTTTTGGGATAAAAGCCAATTTAATAAGGGTAATTTACGCCTCATTTATTATTTTTCTTCCCTCTTGGACAGTCGTAATGAATTTGTCTTAACTGACGGTAAAAAAATGTTTTAAGGGTTGGCGACAATTGTAAATCAAATAAAAAGTCCTGTCATGATCGGATCCTGTGAAACAATGTTTAAAAGTTCGGCTTATACTGTAAAATTAAGAAGGATTTTGACATTTTTTTGTGGCATACTTACCCTTCTGCCCAGCGGGAGTTGGATTGGTCGCCTTTGGTTTTTCCATGGTCTTTCTGTTGGAAGATTTCCAAGGCTTCTGTCACTAAAAATAAGATAAATCGTCAACCGTAATCACTTAAAATAAACATACATTTCCTTCATTTGCTCTACCGATAGAAGAGTTCAATAATCCCTAGAATATCGTGTCGACTGGTCGAGTGTTAGCACGGTGTATTTCAAATTGCCAGTATGTCTCTCAAGGAATAATATTGGAAAATATATATTGTTTATAGCTCTCTCTGTTAAAATGGTTCTGGCGTCCCGTCTTGTAGAAAGAGCAGCTGCCATTTAATACGCGCTGTTTATTAGCATGGCTGAAAACATTTGACCTTTGACCCACATTAGTGACTCTGACCTTCCCGTGGGACAATGACGCTGAAAAGTTATTGCGGCTATCTTTAGCTTTGGACAGATGTTTTTGTACGTCATGAGAAGGTTACCAACGGTATTGATGGATTTCCATTGGCGATTGGTCGCTTTTAGCCGCTCGCTATTTTCAGTTAGCTTGACTTACAAGTCTACATTCTGTGCTCAAAATCGAAAAAAAGTGACAAATCATTTACTTGGTGGCGCTGTAGTGATTAGAAGTTGTGTTATACATCCACTAGATGGAGCTGAACACGGGGAATTACGAAAAATACGATGGCTTTCTTTATTTGGGATCCAGTTGGACAAATGTACGACGTGTTAAGTCGAACGTCGGCCTGTAGCGGCAGAAGACAATGTGTTTGATGAATAGCAAATGTGCTTGTGACAAGACACACTTTGCGTACTTTGGCAGGCGGCCTCTTTTCATCCTTTTTACACGTTTATGCCTTTTTGCTGAGGCGGCGGCGCCCGTCTTTTTACCAACAAACTATTTGTCCGGATGAAGAGTGCCAGGCAGACTGAGCGTCTTTGCCAGACACTTTGCGCTTTCAAAGCCCAGCACGCTGATTTATGCCCGGCGTTACTTTTGTTTTATTGTTATGACGGAACTGAAAATCATGCGGCGGCGGAACCGCCCACGTCCAATCCTTCAAAGTTTGTCATCCCCAGCTATAGATGCATTGCCAATCGTCAATGTACCGTATTTTCTCACACGTATGACTTAAAAGTGCCTTAAAATTGTTGAATTTGACCATTTCCCGACAAAGCGCTATCCGTAAAAGTTTGTTACTTTTGTTATTTGTGGCGGCGAACTCCCGGTTGGGCATTGAAAACGATGTTTGACCCGCTGTTACAACTTGACGTGCTGGGCGTCAGCTGCTTGTTTTGTTTTGTTTTCGCTTTGGTAAAAAAAACAAAACCCGATGTATCTTATCCCCACGCTAACCCTGGTCTCTTAAGGCCACGTATCAATTTGATACCAGCGCGTAAAGTTCACGCGGCTCCGACACCCCGGCAGCTTCTCGCCGCCCGCTAGCGACTTACCAGATTAGAAAGCGTGACATTCAAGGGGGGGAGAGGGCGCCCCCCGCCTCTTAAGAAATGCACTTTTTTCTTTAAACGTCAAATTCATCCCAAGCCATGCCAACGTTGCCAGATTTTTACGGGGATTTTAAGACGGAACGCCAAATAGCCATCGGTGGCCCAATCATTTTTTATAGTTCTAAAACATAGTTTTATTTGAGGTTTTTATTTGATATATTTGTCGATTTTACAAAATGATTTTTGAACCAAAAACAGAGAAAAATTGATTAAAAATTACAATTATCGATTAAAAGGCCTGAATATTCATTTTTTTATAGATCTAAAACAATGTTTATTTTAGCTTTTTTTAAAAAAAATATTTTAGATTTTACAAAATGACTTTTGAACTAAAAACAGAAAAAAATGGATTAAAAAAACGACTGATTGATTTAAAAAGGGGAAAATCAGGAAATTTAATATCCATCTATACCCTTCATTTGATTTTGATTTTAAAACACAAAGTCGTGATTTACTTTCTTGGACCGCACAAAATGATGTGGCGGGCCACATTTGGCCCCCAGGCCACCACTTTGACACCTGTGGTGTAAAATAAAAAAGGGAGTCCCGATGCGCGTGGCCACCTACCTTGTTGGCGGTCCTCGCTGCTTTTTTAAAATGATGATTATATTTCTTTAGCTAGGATGCTAATTTTGCCAGCGTGGTAGATCCTCCAACTGGGCGCTTTGTGCTTGTGCTCGCCGGCGCTTTGGACTTTTTTTTTTGTATTTAGTGGAGAGCGTGCCAGGGTGGGCGGCCTCCCCGAGGGGAGGGTGGGTCAAAGAGAGAGACGCTTGGGCATCTGGCGCCCAATGACACGGCCCGTTTTGTCACACGGTTCAAGGTGTTTGGCGGTTTTCTTGCGGAGTCGGAGCCACTTTTGAAATATTTTTTTACTCCTGATTTGATATTTTAGAGCAGTGAAAAGGATTTTTGATTTAGTTTGAAAAGATCAGACTGTCAAGATTTTTTTTCATAAGACGATATATTTTCCCAAAAAAGTATGGTGATGAACGATAGTACTGTTGATTTTCTTTCTTGTTAGCTTTATCAAAGCAACCTTGATATATTTTCCTTGCTTGACTTGATATTTGACATCAATGTGTGCCAGTAAACTGATTTTAAGTCAATCTTTTTGACGTTTTTTTGAAGTTTGGCTGGAAAACTCGAGTTAAAGTTGACAGGCTTTACGTTTTACTTTGAAATCATTGATCGGATTGTCAAAATATTTTTTTTGGGACCACACATTTCTTCAAACTATCGTAGTGAATGATAATAATGTTGCTTCCGTTTCTTGTTAACATAATCTTACCACATCAATTAATCATATCTCTAAAAATGAGGATGAGTCATATATTTAAATCAAAAACCATTGTCAATTTGAAAAAATACTCAATCGTTGACTAAAGCGATTTAGTTAGCCATTGATTGGTTGTTCCACTATTAAAAACCAAGTCACCCAATCAGCAGACCTGCTTCTATTTATAGTTCTCTAATTTTCTCCTGTTACTATGGCCAACTCGATGAACTGAGCCTAAAGAAAATCATTGATTCATCACCGTATATACGTATTCCAATATTTCATTTTGACCGTCCTATTTATGAGCCGCTGGTACTTGACGGCCAGACGTCATAAATCCGCTCGAACTTCCCAGAAGCTGTCCGTCCGCCGCCGCTTTTAGCGCAAGCAACCAAAAGTGACATCATAACACTAACGTACGCGCCTGTAAATCAGGGTTGGCCGCGTGTAGCTTTTTTATCGCCGCCCGCTAATCCTTTTAGATCCCCGGCGTTGACGTGTATTATTTTTAGGACTGCGCTAATCTTCGCCGGGCATTGTCTGACGACGCTCGAGTTCGAGTCCCCGTTGCGCTTTTCATCGTTGATGGTATAAAAAAAAACAGCGAAATCGCTCCAATAATGACCTTTTTCTGAATTTTAGTTTAGCATTTACGTGGCAACACTTCCAGTTTTTTCTCCTCCGAGACTCTCGTGGTGTCGAGTTGCAGCCGGCCGCGGTGGTTAATGGGATCACGAGTGGCTGCTTAAATTTAGCAAGTTAGCTGACGGCTAACGGGCTCCCATTGGTCCACTCTGGACATTTCCCGGGACGCTCGTTTTGAGCCTAGTGCAGTTGGACCGTAGATGAGAATTGCGTCCTTTCCTTGGCCAAGGAGAGACGGCGCTAAATTGGCGAGCTAGCTAGCGAGCTAGCAGAGTTTAGAAACGGGCCTGCCAACCTTCTGGAATTTCCCATGAGATTTGGGATTTTTTATTGTGCGTCACAGTCATATTTATGCAATAATATCAACAAGACGATTGAGCCAGATATGTTACAAAATGGATTTACGGAACCAAAAAGTCCAGTTATTTTTTTAATCTCTTTGCATTTTGGAATTCAGTTGTAAATTTAAATGGATATTGTAGCTAAAAATAGAACTGTTTCCCCGGGTTATATAGACTAGCAAATCTTATTATTTGGCAGTTTTAACATGCGCGTGCTATGATTAAAAAAATATATACTGTATTTTCCCTCCTATAAGGCGCACTTAAATGTCTTAAATTTTCGCCGATATGGACAATGGTGCCTTAGAATCCAGTGCGCCTTATATATGGAACAAAACGTGTTGATGTGCCATTCATTGAGGGTGCGCCTTTAAATGCGGTGCGCCTTATATACGTAAGAATATGGTATATTCCATTTACAGAACAGTATTAAGGACACTTAAGAAGGGATAGTATTTTCAGACTCAAAATTCAGAGAATATCGGACAAATTGTTAAAAAAAATCTGAATTCTGACTTTCAATTCAATTTATTCTAAGAAGTCAGACGTAACTGTTGTTGATTTGTGTACCTTGTACATTTTTATCATCTCCTACTAGAATTAACTAGAGTTTTTATGATGCAAGTACTTGTATGGATTTGAAATGTAAAGCGGGGGAGAGCTTTTTGGCCCCTGACAGACATTGAAATCATTGAAGATGGCACATTCCAAACAGGCGCCAAATGGGATTCTTTTCACTCTGGAACGCATCCTACAACAGGAATATGGCAAACTCGCGTCACGGGCGAAAGGGCCAAGTTCATGCCAACCGGATTCTCCTGCCAGTTTATTCTTCTCACCGACATGGAGGCCAATCCACGTCCAATCCATTTTGGATTGGACTTTTTTCTTCAATAGCCCTTTTTGAAACAACTATTTTAAGAGTGATATCATGATATCAACAACTGATCTGTTTGAAATAAGAAATTTCAACACAGCAGGGTATTTAATGCATTTTTTGGGTGCTACAAAATGGCCGCCACGTAAAAGTTAAACGGTAGAAACATTCACTTGACAATTATTTTTCCCTTGCCGTCGACTAAACTCGTATTTTTTTTCCTCCCGACTCTTCGTTGGCATACTTTGCACTCCCGCCTGGTTAATAATTGATCCTATTTAAATGCAGGCTGCCCCAATAACCCATTTTTGCGGGCTATGTATTGTTTTAAAATAAGAAGTGCCGATACGTGAACTAAAAATGGGACCAATTAGAGCAGAAGTGGCGTGACAATATATTCCATCCAATAAGCTACCCACTGTAATAAATATATATTCGTTTGATCAGATGCGTAACAAGAAGTCATTTTCTTAGACACTTACTTCAAAGTTTTTATCTTTCATTAAAAATATTTTCATATTTATGTCTATAAAATATTTTAGGATGACTTATTTACGTGCGCACTTTATGGCAAAGCTTTAAATCTCATTGTCTAAAGACAATAACAACTGTCAAAATAGTTTATTTGATTGGCCAGTAAAATTGGAATCATTGGCAAATGTGAAGCTCCATTTTTCACGTTTTTGACATTTTTCACAAGGAAAAATAATATTTAACCTGACCAACTGTTATGAAACTAAACTAAAAGCCAAAATAGAACCATTATTTCTATTTTATTTTTTATTTGGCAGCACAGTGTCCTAGTGTTTAGCAAGTCGGGCCCACAGTTGCAGGGCCATGGGTTCGATCTCATGTTGATTTCCCCTTGTGTAGAGTTTGCATGGATTGTGTGGATTTTCTCTAGGTACTACTAGTCTCCTATCACAACACCAAAACATGCATGCTAGGCTAATTGTATGCTAAATTCCATGCTAAATTGTCCCTGTTTTTTGTCTTGTTGTGCCCTGCATTTGGAAATTAGCTCAGATAGGCTCTGGCACCCCCCCATTTTTTTCCTACGGCATTTCCTTGGTTTGTAGTTCCATTGAGCCGCCATTTCTTTTTTTATTTGTCTATTTTCGATCCTCCATACCGAATCGAAAAACAGTCCAGGTACAAAACTATTTAGAAGAATTTGTGGCGAAATAATCAAGCATATCATTTTAAAAAGAAGACTGTTCCATCAAAAGATGGATTTGATTTGTCAGGGTGTCTCTTCATCATCATCATCGCCATCGCCTCACACTCGCTGGCTGGTGGCGTTCCCTCGGCGTGGGATCAGTCCGCATTTCGGCGGCGTTTCTGCGAGTCTGCGCCCCGCCGATAAGGCTGACTTCCTCTGTGATATGATATGAAAGCCTAACGCGGGATGGCTCGCCCCGCCTGCTTTGTACGGGATGTCTCGGCGACACGGAAGCTCGTGTTCTTCGTTGCTCGTGGGGGGGGGGTTCGCTTTCAACTCCCATTCTATCTCCTTGTTTATGTATGAGGGAAGACGAGTTTTTTCAGATTTTGAAAATTTCGTGCTAGCGGATAGAGCGCCACCCCATGTACAGTAATCCCTCGTTTATCACGGCTTCACGACATTGCAGATTTTTTTTTTGGGTCTAATTGTTTTCATTAAATCATTTTGTAAATTCAAAAAAATGTGCTGAAACTCGCAAATGGAACCCACTCCCCTTTCACAAACGTTTTTTTAATGTTCCTAAAAATGTGAAAATCTAAGCTAAAATGTTACTGTATTTTATTTAAATAGAGGTGACCCTACTTGGCTATTTTTCACACCCAGGGCGACTCCAGTTGCTTTTAGCCTGGCCTTCCCGTGACCGCGGTCATAAAATGGTTGCTCCCACCGTCACGCAAAGCTCGTAAAGGCGCCACCTGTTGCGCGGGGGTGTCGAGGCGCTTTGCTTCGCCGTACCGCAAACTCCACCCATTGGTCTCCTCCACCTGATTCATTTTTCCCGATTCGCTGCCGTTGAACAAGGGTCAAACTGTGAAGGTTTTATCTCGGTGTCCATTTTAAGGGTCTTGAGACCATTCGAGGCTGAAGAGTTTAGAAGCAGAGGTGTCAAAGATGCGGCCCGCGGGCCAGGGATGGTCCACCATGGGCTCCAGATCAGTGAAGTTTGGTGAATTTCCAACGAAAACAAACGACGCCATGTTGTGTGTGGCATTTCTCTCGGAGGAACAGAAATCCCACAAAGGAAACAAAGCCCCGAGCCGGATTTCAACTCCAAATGTCAAAAGTCCAAGGCGAATGCGCCACCACGTTTTGTCTGTTTTCCCGCAAGTCGCCATGGGAACGATGATCCAAATGGCGAAGGGAATTGTCCCTCTCCCATTGGCCAGATTTAGCAAACACGGAGCGAAAGAGCAATAAAAAGAAGAAACAAAGCCCAACTGTTTTGGAGATTTTACAGCTTGAGAACACAACCAAGCAGATCCCGTTATACCCAAAAGTAGCCCTTTTTAATTAGCGCAAGATGTCCACGCCAGAATAAAACTCTCCTGTCTCTTCACAAAGACCAAAAAAACCAGGGAACCAATAGGAAACAATCCTTAAGTGGCTTTAAACCAACAGGAATTGACTTAGAAATGCCCAATAGAGACGATAGTGTACAGTAAGTGACTGTATTGGCCCGAATATAAGACGTTGTTTTGCATTGAAAACTGAAAAGGTCTGGGTCGTCTTACGTTCGGGGTCTAGACCAGGGGTGGCCAAGTCTTCTCTGATTGGCCGACGATAGCAATAGCTTTTGTCAGGGAATCGGTGAACACAGTCCGGGTTAACCCTAACTGCGTAAACAACACGTTTGTCAACACCAGAAATGAGTTGCGGGTTCGGGTGTGTTTGAGGCTAGCACTTTTTAAAATAGTCCTAAAAAAAAAACGTCTCCGATTTCCGTCCAGACAAAGTGACGACAAGTTTTTGAATATGCACATTTGGGATTTGGACCAAAGCATTCCTCGAATAGCAACGTCCGTCAGTCATAAACACCTAGCTAAAAAAATGGCTAAATTCATATAAGCCCCAACAGATGGCAACAATAACAAAAATCTTTTGTTTGTTTTTATCTTCCAGGCTAAATGAAGCTATTCTTTTCACCTCAACATGGCTCAAAATGGACATTTTTATGTCAAATATGTCACAAGACCAAGCTCCAAAACAGCGACAAAGTAAGTTTTTTTTTTAAATCTCTTTGGGTATTTTAGCATTTTCAATCAGTCAAAAACAAAACAAAAAACACAATTTTCGCCATTGACATTATTTGTTTATACAATGTTGTTAATAACTTCAAATTTGACACGGCAAAAACAGGGTGTATTTTTCAGAAAAACTAAAAATCTCAACTACTCTATTTTGAAACTCTTTGTCCATAATATTAGTATAATTAAACATAAATCAACAATTAGCAGATCAATATGCCCAGATTAAATAGAATGTGTTTATTGTCATTACACAAGTTGAAGTCCACAAAGTCCGCAAATAACAAACAAATATAGATCTGTCAATCATCTATAGTCATAGAATCAATAAATACTAAATCTGCAGTCAATAAAATAACATAAGTAGGCAACAAGTACTGCACAAATAACAACTGAAACAAATGAACAGATAAATAATCAATAACAATCAATAACATAACAAATGAGTAGTCATTATACTAAAGTATAAATCCTCAACTGTGACATTTCTTGACTAATTTGTAGTCCGAATTATCTTCATTTTGACATTTGACATCCTCATAAATAAATAGCAGTCGGTCCGCCAGTCCTGTGTAGTACGTTGACATCCCCAACCACTAGATGGCACTGTGACCCCTGTGCCTCGTGTCAAGCGTTGATCAAAGACACAGATGAATAGCTGAAGATAGCCTAAATGCCGCAGGCACGTTTTCTTTCCCCTTCAATTTATACAAGCTGGACTATGATGCATTTTATTATTATTATGATATCTTTTTTTGCCTTATTCGCTGAAGTATTGATTGCTCTCTGAAACACACTCCCGTCACTTTTGTCGATTGACGCACGACGGGAAGACCGTCATTTTTTAATGGGCGCCGTTCCTACAAGAGAGCAAATGAGATGGCGTTTGTTTTTCGAATCCTTTGAAAAGAGAAAACGGGACAATTGCGTCATTTTCCGCTCTTGTATTTTTAATCGCGAGTTTTCACGTGGCTGATTAACGAGGGGGGGGTTTACAAATGGAAAGGGGCGGGGTTTGGAGTTCACTTTGACGAGGGAATGGTTGCTTGGAGTTAGCTTGTTTGCAAATGTATTTTTTATTTTATGTTAAAGTCACAAAATGGCCTTGAATTTGAGACTTTTGACTTGAATGAGCTGTAAATTCTTTGTTGAAGAAACCGTTTTTAATCCCGCTTTGCTGTTGGCTAAAGAAAACCCAAAGTGATGCTTTGCTAAGTCGTTGTTTTCATCTTTGGTTTTTGTGCTGTGGTGGCTAGAATTTCCCTTTTTTAGCCCCTTTCAAACTCATTTAATTATTTGAACTAAAGAAATTATGTAGAAAAATGCTCTGTTCTGACTAAAGTGACAAACAATGTCTTGTCCAATGTAACACAATTAAACAACAAAGCTTTAGTTGTTGTGTATTCCGATTTTAGTTTATTTTACATTTCTTGGATAGTTTAAGATGTTTTTTCAATTCCGTCGATTGGATGTTCTGCGAGGCCGAGATAATTCTTCTCTCTTGGTGTTTTTTGCCTGCGGTTTGAGCTTGTACCGTAAAATCTGAATCGGAATCTGGCTGCTCTTCGGGACTTACTTGCTCCTTTGACTCACTTTCTATTTCCTATTCCGACTGGTCGCATGGTAAAGATAACGATTCTCCGCTACGCAACTTATCCGTTCAATCAATGGTCAGTCGGTTTGGCCTTTGGCTAGAATCCTTGAATTCGTTTTGAACTATGCAGATCCTTACGTAAATGATTTTTTTCATTCATTTTCTGAACCACTTATACTTGCGAGGGTGCTGGAGTCTATCCGAGATCACTAGCCTCACCCTGAATCGTTGGCCAGACAATCGTAGGGCACAAAGAACAACCAGAGTCTTGAATTAGCGTAGTCTAATTAGGTAGTACAGTCATACCACTACTTATGAATGTCTAGGTTTCAAAATTTTCAGGTTACACATTTTTTATTTGCAAAAGAGTGCCTCGAGACACAAAAAAAATCCAGGTTACGAAATCTTCCAAAAAGTAAATGCATTTCCTTTATTTTACTTAAAAAATATTGTCGCATTGATTTTCTCACATTAGAACCTTGCTACTCTCTACTTGCTTCTCATTGGCTGTCTCACAACAACCACTATCCATGTGTCAAAATTCTCTTGCATACCTTGACTAACTGCTCTCATTATTAATTAATGCAATCCCGCTTATTAAACGATTAAAAACTGTACGAATGCAACGCAGCATATATTTTTACACAGACACGTAAAAGTCTAAAATGTACTACAAAGTATGTCTTTCCGCTCTGGTAGTATGTGTACTTGTGTAAAAGACTGTGTAGCCAATGAGAGAATTTACATATAAAGTACTGATCTGCTTACACAAATGTTCAAGTTAGGTAAAAAGTCCTGGAAACAATTCATTTCATAAGTAGAGGTACAACTGTAGTTATGGATCCGTCTGTGTCAGTTGCGGCGGGACGGCTTGTCCCCCGTGCGTCCTCCCCGTGCGTCCTCCCCGTGCGTCCTCCCCGGCGGCAAAAGCGGCGGGTAAAGACGGCGAACAAACAAGGCGCGGCCGGGCCGGGCCGTAATTCATCAAAAGGCTGCGGCGGGCGGCGTTATTAATCTCTCTGTCTCAGCCATCATAACTCTTCCTTATACTAGCCATTTGAGTAGTGCAGTGTTGCCGGGGACAGCGGCCATAACTCTGCCGTAATAATGGACCTCAGCGCCGCCGCCGCCGCCACCGCCGTCCTGATGGATGGATGAGCCTCCTTCCTCTCCTCTCCCCGACTAAATTTGCCTTCAAAACACTTTGCTGATGAAAATTTCCTTCCCTTCTCGGGACAAAATCACCAAAATGCCTTCCCGTTAAGCACCCCCGTCGTTGACCGGAGGCTCCGGCCGGGGAAGAGACCACAATGGATTGGACCCCCCCCCGGCATGGGAGGCGGAGTTGGGCCCGAGAGCGCCGGAGGTTAGCGTTAGCCAGCGCCAGACGCTTTTATTTCAACGGGATAAATACTTTAAAGCGCCCCGTCCTTCCGGGAGGGTGCGTGCTCGGGTTACTCTTTTAGCACGCTAACATTAGCCGCGGGCGGCGTACGGAGTGGCGCCCCTCCCTCCCTCCCTCTCTCTGAATCAGTGGGCTAATATGGCGAGAGTATTAAGGGCAAGATGAGGAGGGGTTGTTTATGTGGCTCGAGCTCGTCTTTGTTTACGGTCCATTAATAAAAGGGACACGGGGTCTTTGATACTCCCGCTAAAACACCATCTATAGCAAGAGGGTCGGGAATCGATCCATATTTTTAAATGTTTTTTAGTTTTCAGGGCCGTACTCAGAATTCAAAGTAATATTCTTTCTTGTTAAAACCATTTTTAAAGTAGAAAAGGTCTGAATTATTTTGACATTGTTATGCTATTGCTAATCAATGAGTATCAATGAGAGTAGTTTTATTTCTAGGTCTATTTGGCACCCAACTTTTAGCTATTATTGTAGTTTTTTAAAAAAAAAATTGTAGTCCTTTAACTGCTTAATTTCATTGAACTTGTTGTTTGTAATATATGTCCAATTTTACCGCCTTGCCAGCCCAAAAGTGCCCCTAAACAATTGATAATCTATCATGTTGATCATTTATAGACATCCAACTTTTCTTTCGACGGACAGTATTTTTTCATGAGTTTTGTCAGACTCTAAAGTTAAAGTTAAAGTTCTAACCCTCGGTTTCAACCATGCGGAGGCCAACCGTTCCATAAATGGTCCATGTCTAATTTCAATTGTCCAAGTTGGACATCCCTAAAAAACAAAAAAACAGGACAATTTCCCCCCTTGCGTCTTTTCCCTCAAATTTTTTTAGTGGCGGACATTGAAAGGTTGAAAAATACGCGATGGTGACGTCTCGGCTGGCGAAAAAAAAATGCGTCCGTCATATATCACGTTGTAATTTTGCCCGATTCAATCTCCCTCCCCCCCTTTGGCCCCGCCTCCTTCCATTTCCCGACCTTGGAAGTGCATCAGGCTAAAGAAGTATTTATGTCCCGCTGAAAATATTACCGCCGACTTATGACTGCATTTATCATATATCGCTCGCGTGTGTGTCGCCGCCCAAATAAATAAAAAAAGAGAAAATGGATCAGTCTTGAAGGTAGAATTATCATTTTGGAGCGCGTGCCAGAAGTCACAACATCCATCCCCCGATTGGTGGGGGGTGGGGGTGGGGGTGGAGTCAAATAGACAATTTCCGTTATTAAAATAGAGTCGGCTCCAAAAATCGTATATTCTTCTTCTTCGTCTTCCCGCTCTTACTTTCTTGCCAAACTCCATCCGTCAAAAAGTTGCACTTTGTCTCGGAAAATAAAGCCTTTTCTATCAATTGGCATAATTTTTTGGAGCATTTTTAGAGGAAAGTACTGTATTTTAACCATAAAAATGGTGCTTGAATTGAATAGATTTTGTAGTTGTTCAACGGGTCGAATGGAAAATTGACTTTTAAGACTTTTAACAATACTTTATTGCTTAGTTGAGGTTTTTAGAAATTCCTATATTTTTAAAATTTCGACATAAAAGTAATCCAGATTGTTTGGAGGTGAAGTCACAAAGGGTTAAAGCTAACAAAGGCTTTCTAAAAGAGGGTTTATTCTATTAAAATATGGTCACAAATGTTGTGGCACTTTAATATCGAAAGGCAACGGTGGCGTGTGTCGTGTTTTTTGAAGCGCCGGCTGTAAAGTGTTTACGGACCAAGGACGAGCTTTTCCAAAAGCCTTGAAAGCGCCCCTCCAAAAAAATATTTAAAAAAACCTTGAACGCTTCTGAATTGAACGAGTAGTCCCGATATTTGAAACGTTTGTTGACGAGAGTGTACACAAAGGCGGAGCGTCATAGCACGTTAAACGTACTCTGGCGCATATTTGCTTAGCGTGCGCCTCCCGTTGCGTCGCTAAATTTAAAAGATGCCTCCGGTACCAGAGCTCATCCGGTTTTGGCTTTTTCTTTTAAAATTCATCTGCGTTGAAACATTTGAAATGATCCCAGAGGATGCGCCGTTGCTTTCTATTTGCCCGACGTCGGCCGGTGGAGTGTAGCGGCGACTGAGCTACTAAAACGGCAAATAAAATCCGCCTCCAAAGGTCATATGTGTCCGCGTCGATTTGAAAAGAGTGGAAAGGAGAAGGCGAACTCGGAAGCTAAAAAAGTTCTGAATATAACTTGTTTTTCTATCCATGACTTGCACTATTTTAATGCTACGTCCCAAGATTTTTACTTAAATTAGCACCCTTGCTAACCATAAAAAAGTTGGGAATATAACTTGTTTTGCTAGCTATGACTTGCACTCTTTTCATGCTAGGTCCCAAGATTTTTACGTAAATTAGCACCCCTTGCTATTGTGACATGCTATTAAACACTTAAGCATGTCACACTAACCATACAAAGTAGGGAATATAATGTTTTCCTACCCATTACTTGCATTTTCTCATGCTAAGTCCCCAGATTTTTCGTAATTTAGCGCGCTTGCTAACCATAAAAAGTTGGTAATATAACTTGTTTTGCTTGCTATTACTTGCGTTGTTTTCTTACTATGTCCCAAGATTTTTTCGTGCATTAGTACTCTCGCTAACCATAGATTAAACATTAGCCTGGTGTTTTACTGAGGCGTGTTATTGATCATAATGAGTTGCTGTGGCCTGGAAAAATCACCTGCGAATCTCGCCGTTGTGACCGCACTTCTTCTAACTCTGGGACAAATGGAAGGATCTACTTTTTACCTCCACTGCCCTCTTGTTGTCACCACCGGCAGGCTCGATAAATCACTTTTTTCTGGCCCATTTGGAGAGCCCGTTGAACTCTTTGTCGACTTGACCCACTTTGCCGACCGACCGAGGGAGGAAGAGGATGCGTGTCCACGTCAATTGGATTCTTCTAGTGGTTGGTGTCCCTCTTGAGAGGAAACATGGATTTTTTTCCCTCTAGTCCTCAATGTCAAAGTCTTACTGCAGTTCATCTTTAAAAGAAAAAAGCCAGCCTTCTCATTGGCCAGACGTCACTTTTAGAGTAAATAATCTATGGGGATTGGAGTCTGTATGAACTCCATTGCTAACGTGGTGTCCCTCTTGAGTAGAAACATGGATTTTTTACGCAGTTCTCGTGGTCGATGTTGGGGTGTTACTGCAGTTCATCTAAAAAAAAAACCAATGTACTAGTTTTGCAGAAAATATTCAGATAATGGCTTCCTTTTCTACTGTCTTTAATTCACAAAAATATGAAGGCATTTATCGTGTGGTTCCTATTTCCCGTTTAACTATTATCTGACAAAAGTATTGAATTTTTCGGATACAAAAAACACAAATTAAAACCCTGTCTTTCACATTGAACAAGCTAAATGGAAGAAAAACACGCTGTAGCTTTCTGGTCGATACCAAAAATGGACTAAAATAGTTTGTTCCGCTTTTTGGGAGGTTGAATTGACAAAGAAATGGAATTATGTGGCTCAACCAATCGAATTCAGTCACATTTCTAATGGAAAAAATAGACGTAGATGGAACTACTCTGGCACTATGACGGAAAAATAGAAAATGTGACGCTTGAGTTGTCTGTAGTGGAAGAAGAAGAAGGAGAAGAAGGAAGGAATGGCTTGGGGTGATTGAGCTCAAGTCAAGTGAGAGCAGAAATGTTGCAAGTGCAGTGAGCGCTTCTTGTAAGCAGCCTGTGTCCAATGTCACGCCGCTTGTTAGCATGGCCTACTTTTGCGCAGCTCCTCACACTCGTAGCACGTGTCTTCAACCTGCGACTCGCCTAAAACCACAGCCCGGTGACAATCCAAGAGGCCGATCCAATCCAAACACGGTCTTTTATTGGCCCATAGCAAAGAATGTTGAAAATGGCCCACATGAGAATTTGGAATTGACTCTACGTTCTGTTGCATTTCTAATATGTAACGCTAGAGGGAGTGAATGCATCGCTAATTGTTGTAGGAAATTGTAGTTTGCCTTTTAGATAAAGTTATGGGAAATTGAATTTATTGAGATGAATTGTTGTTGTGATTTTCTTTACCTTTTGCAGTGGATGGAATTTATTTTTTCTTAAGTTAGTTTTAGTCACGGAAATCTAAATACCTCTACTTACAAATTGACTTCATCTAGAAGTGGATTTGGACCATATTAAATTGAATTACAATATAGTGATACCTTGACATACGAGTACCCTGACATACGAGCAATTTGAGATAAGAGTAAAATTTCGAGCGAATATTTCTCTTGAGGTACGAGACAAATTTGACCTATGCTAAAATGCTCATACGAATATAATGGCCACCGTCTTTCTGGTCGCAATTCATTTGTGTAATATCTCTGCGAGCACTGGGCGGAGCATTGCAATTTTATCAGTGTTTTTTTCTTCTTTTTAGTCGGTGCAAATGGCGGAGGTGGTCCACTAATACGAGAGGAGTATATAGTACTTTTTGTGCGTTATTCTATTGTGAGGACATTTGTGTGCATCATTTTCAGAGTATTTTGAAGGGAAGACAAAAGCAAACAACCCTCAATACGTTGAAGCTGAAAGTCAGGGTGGAGGCGGAGCCAATAGAGCCAAGAGAGGTATCAACATTTCAAACAAAATTAGAATTAGGTTTAGTTTAAGGTTAGATTAAATTTATTTTTGTTTGCATCATAATCTAAATTAATTTACATTTGTTTATGTTATGTTAGTTATAACAAGTTTGGAATATTTTGAGGTCGTATTCAAATTTAACAAAACTTTATTGATACCGGTGGCAAATTAAAAGGGAACACAAACAGTCCTTCACGTAAGTTTACGATATATCGGTATCTCACTTCATGAATATGTAGGTAAAATTGATATGAATGACCAGAGGTAAGATTTGACAGAGTTCAGGGGGAGAACAGCCTCTTGTGGGGGTGGGTGGGGGAGTGAGGGGGGTTCTTGGGGGGGAGGGAGAGTGTATTTTAATGATTGCTGCAGTAGCAATTCAATGGGAGCCTTAGAAGTAACCTTAGGGAAAAAGAGAATACATTTATTTTTAATAAGATACAGTTTAATGTGTATGTTTCTTCTTGCTTGCTTGTTGTCTATGAAAAGATTTCTCAAGAAAAATAATCCTACAAATATAAATAATATATCTACCCTTATTTTTAGATTCATTTTCTGTACTGCTTATGTTCACAAGGGTCGCAAGGGGTGCTGGAGCCCATCCCAGCCTGAATCGTTGGGCGATCACAGTCATATTTAGGAGCAAATTAGCCTCTAATTAGCCTAGCATGCATTTTATGGGGGGGGATATGGGAGGAAATTGGAGTACCTGAAGAAAACCCACCCGAGCTAGGGAGAATGCGCGATTTCCGGGAATCGAACCCTCGTTCCTAGAAGTTTAGGGCCGTCGTGATAACCACTCACCATTCAAAATAACGCTAATATTTAACCCGAATGTTTAGGTTAAAAACAAGTCAAATAATATGGATGTCCATCACCCAATCACACGTCTACGTTATTTCATCCGAATTTTTTTTTCTGGACACTTAGCGACAAAAACCCTAAAGACGTACAAGTGTAAGGTGAGAGAAAAATGCAAAGCAATGTATATTTTGTGGCTGCTTAGGATGTTGAGCAGGATTCCTGCGCAATATTCACGCTCGGCTGTTTCCTAGCAACCGCATCCCTAGCGCACGCACATCATCGTCCATGGCTTTGCATCCCGAGACGGACGGACGCTCACTCGCGGAGAGTGTCCGTCCAACGGCGGCGTTCCTTTGGTCACGTGTCGGCCCGTTGCGTCGCCTCCGGCCGCTTTTCTCTGTTTTTTTTTCAATTTTTGTGGTGGTGGTGGGAGGGCTCAATGTTGATGACGGCCAAGAGAGAGAGAAAGAGAGATAGTTCCTTCCTTCCAAAAAGCACCCGCCCAAACCGCCCGCCCGCCCGCCGGCCGCTCATTAACGCAATGCGGGAAACGTTGGCGTTGGAGTCCGGGGCCGAGGCGCCGCCCGCCCGCCCGCCCGTCCGTACCCATTCTGTCACCTCGGGCGCAAATAGAGAGCCGCTAGACGCTTTTTGTCAGGTTTTCCCGGAAAGCGTAAAACTCAGGACCTGCTTTTATATTTTCTTTTTGCACGGCAACGCGCTGGTAACATAACATCAACTCATTGAAATGAACTTGGATTAAGATGCAGATACACTCAAAAAATAACTTTATCTAACCTTACATTAAACTTAATTCTAATATTGTTTTAAATGTAAATACCACAGGTGTCAAAGTGGCGGCCCGGGGGCCAAATCTGGCCCGCCACATCATTTTGTGCGGCCCGAAAAAGTCAATAATGAGCGCCGATTTTCCTTTTTAGGATCAAATTCAAGACGGAGACGGGAAAGACAGTGGCCATGATTATTCTATGATATCAAAATTTGTCTCGTATCTCAAAATAAATATTTGCTCGAAATTTTACTCGTATCTCAAATCGCTCCTATGTCGAGGTACCACTGTATTTTCTATTGTAATGTCAATCAATCGACTTTTATGTCTTAGAAATTGGTTGAAGTCCGCAATTTTCTTTCAATTTTGATCAATTTTTCCAAATTTCCAAATTCCGTGGGAGCATTAAAGCCTTCAATTTGAAAGAAATTCTTACAAAATTTGCGAAATTAGTCCTTTGCGTGTTTTTGGTAGAGAAGGGCGGCCACAAAAATCGGAACAGGCAGTTTGAAAACATTTTAATAGAAATAAAATTTTGTATCAAAAAAATAAACATGCTTCACACACTTATTTTGGATTTTTTTTTGGGGGGGGGGGGGGGGGGGGGGGACAAATACATCATCAGATAAGCCAGGCACTGAACTTTTTTTTTTCTCCGTTTTTCTACATTTTTTTTCTTTCTTGTTTTTTGGATTACGACGTGGTGGTGGGGACAAAAAAGCAGACATCACCCGACTATTTCAATCACATTGAATGGAATCGCCCCAAACAAAAAACCTTCATTTATAGAAAAATCTTTTTTTTTAATCTTCGAATATAGCCATAATTCTCCATATATTGACTCCACGGGTGCCATGTTTCGTCAATCCAAATGATTGGTACGTGTTCAATCCATTTCTAGTGGGAATTTTCCATTTTTTTGTAGACTACGGTGCCATCCTTCCCACTTTGAATGGATTGGACGTCAATGTCAGGCAATGAGTTAAACATAAATAAGTTTATCAGTGTTGGGCCACTGCTGTGGACCCTCCCACTTGAATTGGATTGGTCGTCTCAGGACTGAAAAGGCAGACATTCCCAAGAAAACAGCAAACAAATCAATGACATACATTTCCTTTTGAATCAAAACCTTTTTGACGAACGACTGACGTAAAAAACGACAAACAAACCCGTTAAAGTCCCAAATTTGTCTCAATTTTTGTCACTTCTCAGCCGCCATTCCCAATCTTTGACCATCTGCCGCTCCAAATAGCTGTGATTGGCTCAACTCAATTCCAAATTCAGACGTACTGGACGTCCAAACGCCGTCATCGTTTGGAACCAAAAAATGTCAAGTTTGACCCTTTTAAAAGCAAAGCCACGTCAGAGGACACGGACGGAGCCCTTTCGTAATGAATTTTGCGACTATCCTATTAGGCAATATATGTAGGAATATCAGTCACCTTCAGGGCGAGTGAGTGGGCGAGTGGGCTATGCTCAAGGACTTTCTTCATCTTAATTCTTCCTCTTAATGGATATCTGTACAGCCAGGCTTTTCCTTCTTTTCTCGATTTCATTTCTTAGTCTGGACGGGAAATGGCGGCTGCCTGCCGGCCGGCCGGTCTTCTGTCCTATTTTGCCGCCCATCAAAAATCCGACTCTTGGACGTTTTATTATTTTAAAGTTTCATATCGGGCTCCTTTGAAGAACAAATTACGGCGCGTACCATATTTTTTGCAGTATTTTTTTTGGTTTTAGTTGTGAGTTTGACATAGTCGGGAGCAAATTTTTGATGGAAATTATTGACACATTATCATATCATGTTATTCTTTAAGTGAACCGCAAAAAATCACCTCTAACTGATAAAAAAAACAGTATAATTACTTTATTTATTCCAAAAATATATTCAGCCTGTTGCCTCTATTGTTATTTTGATGTTAAATTCCTTTCCAGATGACTTGTTCATAATACATTTTGGTTTTTATCAACTAAAATTCCCCCAAAAATGCAATTTCTTCCCCAGTCCAACTTTTATATATTTTTAGCTCCTGAAACTTGCGACTTATCGTCCCCAAACTCCACGAAAAATGCGGTTCAACTTACGAAAAATCCGAGCTAACCCCTTTTGAGTTAATTTCGTATGCGATTAAAAAGTCATGCAAAGTAGCTGGAATTCCTTTCAACGGGTTATTGAGGTGAATATTATTCGTGTACCGAGTACTTTTTTGGAGTCGCGATTAGATGATCACAACAGTAAACATTAGTCGCACAATTTGGCAAAAAAACAAAAACAAAGCTGCGTTAGCAAAATGTGACAGAACACCGGGCAGCGAGCGAAGGCGAGGCGTGGAGGGATGCCGAGACCAATCCGTCTGTCCGTCCGTCGCGGCGTACACATAGGGTGATGGACGAGAGCATCTGGAAGGCACCCCCGAAGGACCGAGTTTTAAACGCATTCCGAATACACAGCAACGACACCACGAACTTATCATGCACGGCACGCTCGGTCCGATACAACTCGCTTAATGAACGAGGGGGAGTGGCCACGCCCGTGGGGGGGCGCCCGGGGTGGGGATGGGTCGCCCGGAACGAACGCCGACTTTGCTCGGGTCAATGGAAAAGAAAGAAATGTTTGGCGTTGGCTCCCCGGGTGGCATTCATGCAGGTTGTTGTTTTTTTTTCCGTTGTTTTTTTCTGATACAAGATGGCGCCTCCCTCCTGGGTGGCGTTCCGCCCCCTCCTCACGAGTCCGTCCGGTGATTTGCGTCCGTGGGAAAATGAGGCTCCTGGCCAGTCGGGTGGGAATCCCCCTTTGATTTGGGGAAATGGTCAGATGCGTTTAGATGGCGTGGTTGCTGTAGCTGATGTACGTCTGCTTTGTCGAGAAACCTGTCAAACACAAAGTTGAATTATTTCATATTTTCTTTTGAATACACTTCGTTATTACCCATTGGCTAATCCCAGCCAAAACTCCTTCCAAAACAGCCCAAAAACGCTCCGATTTGTCCCAATTTTCACTAGTCAGTTTCTAGGTAAATCCCGCCGATTCCCGACGTCCCCAGACGGCGCCGGCCGAGCCGCCGAGGTGGCGTCGATAAATCCCGAGGGTGGGCCGTGGTGACGCCGGCGGGAATTTTTCAAACCCATCAAGTGTTAAATCCGGGGCGCCCATGACAATGACGAATGGCGCTTATTCAAATAGCCGCCACAACAATCCCGTCGGGCTAAATTGCCGGCGGCGACCGCTCGGACACGCCGGGCTTATTGGAGCAAAAGGCCCAGTAAGCCATCAAATTGGAGCCGGCGTAACGCCGTCCCGTGACACGTCACCCCCGACGACCTTTTATTTCTCCATATGAAATTCTGTGACGCTAGCTTGACGTAAATCTCATTTTTCTTTTTGCAGTTTTATGCCGCGTTCAGACTGGTCGCTTTCCCCCCCTAAAAAAATCGTTATTGAATAATTGCTTGTGCAAGGGGGGGGGGGGGGGCGTGCGATGACGCTAGTTTGAGATGATGGAATTGTCAGGCCAGAGATGGCTTGTCCTTGACACATTTTTTTTTTTGATTCCTGTCAAATTGGATTGGACAATCTAGTGCTGTCAATTGCAGGGTGTTAATATACAGACATTTTAAGTCAAAGTTAGTAGTGGTAGTGGTGGGAGTGGTGGTAGTAGTAGTGGTGGTAGTAGTAGTGGTGTTGGTAGTATTAGTATTAGTGGTGATAGTGGTTGAGGTAGTAGTGAAAGTGGTAGTGGTGGTGGTGGTGGTTGTGGGGGTAGTAGTGAAAGTGGTAGTAATGGTAGTAGTAGTAGTAGTGGTGGTAGTAGTAGTGGTGGTGGTGGTAGTAGTAGTAGTAGTGGTGTTAGTTGTGGTGGTAGTAGTGGTGGTGTTAGTGGGAGTAGTGGTGGGAGTAGTGGTGGTAGTAGTGGTGGTAGTAGTAGTACTGGTGGTGGGAGTAGTGGTGGTAGTAGTAGTACTGGTGGTGGGAGTAGTGGTGGTAGTATTAGTACTGGTGGTGGGAGTAGTGGTGGTAGTAGTAGTACTGGTGGTGGGAGTAGTGGTGGTGGTAGTAGTGGTAGTATTTTAGAAATTTGTAAATTTGGTACTTCTCTGAAATGGTTGCTTCAAAAAATAATTGAGTGACCATTTTGGGGGATTTCTGCAGTTTCGAGAGGTTGTCTGGAGTCCCTTATTTTGCCTTACATTTCTGGGTAGACTCCTAAAAATCTGTAGTAGTTGGCAGTTCTGAATATGGAAAGTTGGGACACTGTAAGGCAGGAAAAATTCCCTAACAGGGGGCCGAAAAACAAAAATCTATATTCCACTTGGTAACATGAAAAATGTGTAAGTCAAGGCACTGTAAGATGGGAAAAACTCTGTAACAAGGGTACGTAAAAGCAACGTCATATCCCACTGCGGGCTTGCGTTTTTTCCCCTTTAACCAGATTACACATGTTGGAAATTGAATATAGAAAATAGCGAGGGTTGACAATTGTAATCCGTGGTGGCCACAATCCCCGCGACGCCGCAAATAAACGACG
Organism: Stigmatopora nigra; assembly: GCF_051989575.1. Classification (NCBI taxonomy): domain Eukaryota; kingdom Metazoa; phylum Chordata; class Actinopteri; order Syngnathiformes; family Syngnathidae; genus Stigmatopora; species Stigmatopora nigra. Next base: position 561,451 of record NC_135517.1, read on the forward strand.
GCGGGCGTTTAGCATCCAGTATTAAATGACTTCCAATTCTGACTTTTCACGGCAAAGGACAGATAAAGGAGGATCCACGACCATTTGCTTACTTTGCGTCTCCAAACTCTCGCACAGCTCCGTCTTGGCTTCGCCGTTGGGCCGAAGCCCCGCCTTGGGGTTGAACTTGTTGGACATGGTGGCGGCGGTGACCACGGCCTTCAGGCTGCGGGTACGCTTGGGCACGTTCTGCTCCGGGTGGAACAGGACCACGTAGACCTTGGGCATGTAGAGCAGGCCCAGGGACACCGAGGCGCTCAGGCTTACCGAGATGGTCAGCGTGGTGGTCTGGATGTACATCTGCCGGGGACAAGAAGACAACAACAACAAAAAAAAAGACAGCGTTTTAACCCTTTTGCTTGGACGCCTCCCCCCCCGAGGACAAGTGAGGACAGATGCGGTCTTGGCTTTCTCATTAGCGAGTCCAATGATCCGTTAGTCGGACAAGCTGCCGTCAAAGTAGAAAAAAATGAGTGGGACTTTCCGTGTTTCTTATCAAAGAGCCACTAAGATCACAGTCGTTGATTTTAATCTCGTTGACCGCCAATGGATTTTGTTGTTGTTGTTTTTAAGCAAAATATTGCCTAATTTTGTCCCTTGGTCCGTATTTTAGCGAAGAACAGATTTGGGTTGGTTCACGGGCCGCTTTAATGTCAACTTGATTTTATGTGGACCATTTTAGATAGAATATTTAGATTTTTTTTTATAAATGGATCAAAACAACTGGATTAAAAGCTCTGAACATTCAGTTTTTTTCTAGATCTAAAACAACGTTTATTTTAGCTTTTTTTACGTATATTTTTAGATTTTACAAAATTATTTTTCAACGAAAAACACAGAAAAAATTGATTAAAAAATGACAAAGATTGATTTAAAAGGGGGAAAATCAGGAAATGTAATGTACATACATCTATCATTTGAATTTGATCCCAAAACATGTTTGATGAATTGCAAACTATCCCACTCAAAAAAGCAACTTTAACTCCAGAGACGACTTGTTCTATATTTCATTTCTATTTTTGCATTCTTTGGCTACTTTGGAAAAATAGGTCATCAGGCCCTTTTCCGTTCATGACTTCTTTGATTGGCGACCAGTCATTTTTAATCACTGAATCCACGTTGGCCGATTTTCTAGGCCCAAAAAAAATGGAATGCTCTCAAACTGGTGATAACCGTCAACCAAATAGAATAAAAAATCACCAGATTTGCCATTTAGACATCAAAATGATAATTTCAAGGACGGCCCTTTCAAACATGGCCTCCAAATACTTTGCAGAAGCGACTTTGGTGCTTTGTTTACACTAATTGTCCCTATTTGCCCCCTGTAAGATGAAGCATTGTCCTATTTATGTGATTCTTAGGTGATCATTTTGGTAGGCAGGAGTTGTCCCGATGCTACAAGAAGGCCTACTCGGGCATAAAAATCTGCCCGTGTAAATATTTGATCGGATTTTTCCTTTTATAGTGCAGGCTCTTCCTCCCGGCCGGGTGTTTTGGGAGCTCCAGTGGCGGAGATCCCTCCCCGCGGACCCCTTGATCAAAGCCGCCTAACATTTAAACCCCACGTGGTCTAAGCTTTAATCTTTTCTTATTATCAGCAGCCGCTGGGCTTCCACACAGCAGTCATTTGAGATACGAGTACAGTTTGGAGCAAATAGTTATCTTGAGACACCAGACACATTTTGATATACGAGCACTGGGCGGAGCGTTGCATTTTTCAGTGTTTTTTCCCTGTTAGTCTTGTATTTGTTCGCTAATACGAGATTATATACTACTTTTTGTGCGATATTCTATTGTGAGGACATTTGTGTGCATCATTTTCAGAGTATTTTGAAGGGAATACAAAAGCAATTTTGTCTTGTTATTATATATGTTTTAACTGCAGGAGTGATGATTTTTTCCCCCCACTGAAACGTTGGTGGCCTTTTGCCCGTTTAAATCAAACAGCTCTAACGATCAATTAAACCGGAGATTGTCAGCGATCAATTGGATTTTGACGAGTATTTGCCAGCACTCTGTTCATTAAAGGCCCGTAATTGGTTGCTGTCACGGCCAGGCGGCTCCGCCCCTTGATTTTGACGGACATTGATTTGAAGCAAATCCGACGCGGCCTTTTTTTGGCGCCGCGTGGAGGATTAGGACGGCTTTGAGTCGTCTTGTGGCGTTAATCCCATCCCATCGAGCGTGTTTTGGGCACGTACCTTTAACGTTTCTCGCGGGGTCGCCCGCGGACTTCCCGATAAATCATAAAAGCGGCCACAGATCGGAATACTAAAACAAAAATCTGGGATTTTATTCCCGTAATTGATGGGGAAATCTGGAATAGCCACATTTTGTGTCAACCGCTTATCCTCACAAGGTTCGCGGGGGTGCTGAAGCCTATCCTATTTTGTTGTCCAAACATTGTATTTTTCTGTCTTTATTTGAAATGTATTTATCGCAATTTAAACTAAAAATAACAATTAGCTAAAGATTCATCAATTCATTTTCTTCCTCTCAAAAAGGTCACGGGGTGCTGGAGCCTATCCTAGCTCGCTACGGGCACTGGGTGGGGGTACTCGGACGTTTGGTCGCCGGACGTTTGGTCGCCCGGACGTTTGGGTGGGGGCCAATCGCAGGGCACAAGGAGACAAACGACCAATAATTCGGAGCTAGTGGCAGTTTAGCATATCATTAGCCTAGCATAAATGTTTTGAGGACGTGGGAGGAAACCGGAGTGCCCGGAGAAAACCCACGGAAGTTTACGGGGGTGCTGCAGTAAATGAATGAAGGACTCGTCATTAGTTGTGAGATTTCGCCACGATTTTTCCAAGCGTCAGCGAATGCGTTCAAAGCCGTAAATCTCCTTGGCGGTTGATTTGCCAACTTTGGAACAAACACGTATTCATTTTACATGTCGGCAACGTAAACAACATTAAGGTGGATCCCCCGATTGGCTGAAATTGCCTCATTAGCGCCGGCGCAACGTAGCGCAACAAACCTGGCCCCTGAATAAAAATGCCCTCCTAATTTAAGAACGCGCAAATGTAAACAGACGCTATTTCCAGCGCCGACCCTCAAACGGATCCCATGAATTTCCCAGCCGTCCCACCGCCTCGCTTGGCGGCGAGGGTGGGAGGTCGCCGTGGCGGCGTGGCAGCGGCGGCGGCGGCGTTCTCATTAGGCTAATAAACAAACAGAAGCCTCCGGGGATCCCGTGATTGAGCTGGCTTTTGCGCAGCGTTTGTAAAGATGGCAGTCCTTTAGCCTTGATTAGCTTAGCGGTCCGTTCACCCTTGACCGGCGGCGCACTCGTGGGGACTGGCTAACGCTAATCCCCAGATGTGCTTATGGGCCGTCCTCCGCTGGGGGGTTAATGAAGGCGACAACTGCTCTATGGTGGGGAAAAAAATAATAATAATATGCAAATCCGAGATGGAGTTGTGCTCTCATCAATCTTCATTAGGCCTTATTGGACCGCCGGGAGGGACGTTGCGCTGAATAATGCCAACGCCGCCGCCGCCACCGCCAATGTTTTTTTGCCGGAAATCCTCCAAGTGGGGGAATGTCCTGGCATCTGGTGCGAGGTGATGTCATCTTTGCGTCGTTCTACTGGCACGAAAAAGGATTGCCCATTTGCCATATCATTTAAAAAATGATTCTATTTGACTCAATGTAGTGTCTATATGTGCCTCTACTTACGAAAGTTTCAGATTACAAATTGTTTTATATGCAAATGAGTAAAGATCCAAGTTACAAAATCCCCCAAAATGTAAATGAATTTTCTTATTTTTTATTTTATATTGGAAGTCCCCTTATTAAGCAATTTAAAAACTACAAATTCAACTTAGCACTTATTTTCACAAACACATAAGGCACACGTAAAAGTCCAAAATGTACTACAAAGTGGACGGCTTTCAGACCTAGTAGAACGTTCTCTTGCCGCCATTTGGCGGGCAAAAAACGGGTATTACATCTAAAAAGGCAACGGAGGGCGATATTTTAGAAGTGCAGGACACATTTGCCTATGCTTTATTTATTTTAAGACATTAATAAATAATTTCCTTATAAATTTCTCTCATTTTTGTGTGTTTCCTCACATCTGTCATACAATATTGGGACACTTTGACCAATTTTTAAAGGATTTAGTTGGTAGTTGTGTGAGGACCCTGGAACCAATTAGGGAATTTACATATAAAGTATACCTCTACTTACCAAAATTGTAAGTAGAGGTACGACCGTATTTATTATTATTCTAACACAACATTTCTCAGGTAGGAGGGGGAGATTGAAAATGTTAATATTTTGAAGCATTTTTGAGAAAATGGAAGTCTTAAATGTAGTGCAATAATTGTATTTTTTTGACTAATGCCTCTCCAACCTTTATTGTCTTTTAGCGGACTTTGTCAAGCCTTCACGGATGAAACAAGCGACCCGTTAATGACAAATGCCACGCCTCCAAAGACTCAAGCCGCCACTCTCCAGGTAAGCGTGCGACGCTACGGTAAAAAAAAAAAAAAAACGCGTTGGCGACGGGGACCAGATGTGGCGCTCTGAATTGTGGGAAACCGCCTCCCTCCCCGTGGCGACCGTTGGGACGTCCTCAAGTAAAGTGCGCCACGGCGGCAGAAGGAAGCCGAGCGTTTAATTGCGCCGACAGACGCGCGCCGTTTAATTGCGCCGCCAGACGTGACGCGGCGTGCTACCCAAACGTCGTGATGAGGTGTGTTTTGGCTTTGACGGGAGTTCATTTCCCAGCGCAAATAAGAGACGTCCCCCTTTACAAACCTTAGCTCGTTCATCACTAACCACACAATGTGTCACGCACACGCTTTCTTTTTTATGTACTCGTCATTAATGTGCTCGCCGTTATTATTTCAGGGGTTTCAGATAGGGGAGGGGCTATGTTTTGAGAAAGATTTGAATGACGTTATGATATTTACCTGTTCCCATTTTGAGTTTGACTTATTTAATAAAGGAAAGCACTTGTTAATGAATGTACTCTTTCATTTTAATGAACATATGTAAATATGTAAGATTGTAGCCAAGGTCTAATTTCCATCTTTAGTCCCTTGTGTAGGTTGAAGATAAACAATGACACACAAAGGTAGCATAGTAGCGTAGCAAGTTTTGATTGGTCTACTAGCACGGCTTGAAGATGATTGGCCAAAAGGTTCAGATGTATGCTAATTGCTATTGAGTTCCAGGTATGAACAGAGAAAGTGCTTTAGCTAATTTAGCATTGGTTTTGAAGGGAAGTACACAGTCACCTGTAGAGCCAGCTCCTGTTGATGTCTTGGAGTTTTGTGTTACAAAATGTTGTAGTGGAGGAGGAGCTTTGTTTTGGAAGATTTTGTAAACTAAGGTGGCATCTGCATATTTAAAAGGATTGTCCCAGTTTAGGTCTTTGTATTTTTGGATATTTATGACAGTGGTGCTGCGTTTTGAGCTTTCTGTCCAATACTTTCAGGGTTTTAGTAGTAGTAAGTCTTGTGTCCAAATATAATTTTGCTGAGTCAGACGTTAGATTGTTTTTGATGGATGTAAAATTGGACAAATTGAATTGAATTTTTTTTCGGAGTGTTTTTTATTCGTTGAGTTTTAGGTAGCTTTGGCTAATTTAGCACTCTTTCTGAAGGGAACTACACAGTCACCTCTGGAGCCAGCCAAGGTTGACACGCATATGTAATATTCCAGTAGTAGTAGTAGCAGAAGTAGGGATGTCAAAGGTAACTAATTAAGTTAGAGTATAAAAGTTGTTTCCAGATTTGATTCATAACTCAGTTCATTTTTTTAAATCTCATATTTGACAGTAAAATCATTTTATCAATTATTTTTACACCACAACAGGCGACTGAAAATTAGTTTGTTTTAGTCGTTGTTTTAAATTCCAATCCATATGACTCATTCAACGCAACCAAATATCTGCTAAATGCTAACAACGTACTTTCTTTTTTCAAGTCGTCCCTTTAAAACAAAAACGGGGCATACCCACATAAAAGTTTGTTTCTCAAACTTAGCATAGCTCAGGGCCATGTTATACTTTTTTTCAAAAACTATTAAAAAAGTGGGACTCCCTTCCAGCTAAGTTGTCGTGCATGCTAATTAGCTACGGAAGAAGAAGCCTCAATAAATTAGAAAAATGTAAGATTCAATCCCTAAACATCATCTCAAAAAGCATTTTTTTTACTGTGAACAGATAATTGAGTAACGGCACTCCATCATAAACATAAAAAAGTATTGGAAGGCAATAAAGTTGACTTTATGTGGCATTTTTAAAAAGATGAAGAGCATTTTAGAACAATAAGCACCTGTATACATCCCTTTAAATCGAATTATTTGTAGTTTTGTAGGAAACAAAGAAAAGTTTTGCCATTGCAAACAAAATAACTTGCTAATGGATGCTTAATCCGCATGCGATAAATCTGAGGAAGCCGGGAAACGGGTGAAATAAATGAATGAAGTTTGCGTGATTTGCCCGTGGGAAAAAAAAGCGATTTATTGTAAAGCTTGCGTTTGACGAGCGTGTCCATAAAAGCAGCCGTCGGGGTTTGGCCACTTACGCTACGTTCCGTTCCGTTCCACGTCTCGACCGCAGGTGGCCTCGCGAACAAGCTGTTGTGTAGATTTACAACCGGCCCATGAAAACAAGACGCCGGCCGGGCTGCCGCTTGCTCGCTAGCTCGCTAAATTATTAATCTGGTTGAGCCCAGACTGCAGTCGTATGCAGATTTTCTGCATCGACGTACGCCATAGAAATGGTTTCCGGGCCGAAGACGGGAAACCCAGAGAGATTCATTGATTGTTTTGGATTTTTTTGGGAAGCGCTTACCCTCAGTGGGTTCGCTGGGGTGCTGGAGCCTATCCTAGCTCACACCGGTCACCCTAAATCGGTGGCTAGGCCATAGCAGGGCACAAAGAGACTAAATTATAGCTAGGGTTAGCAATTTAGCACACAATTAGCCTAGCATGCCTGTTTTTAGGAAAGCGTAGAACCCAGAGAAAACCCACACAGGTTACAGGGAACATGTAAACTCCATGCAGAGAGGTCCAAACCTATTTTTGAACCCTTTTGAACTGCAAAGCGGCCGTACTAACCACTCTCACACTGTACTGCTAAAATTACCAATACATTTAGCATAAAATTAGCCTAGCATGCATGTTTTTGTAATGTGTGAGGAATCCAGAGCACCTAAAGAAAATCCACGCCAGCTCAGGGAGAACATGCTTAATTGAAGACTGAACCTGGAATCGAACCCTTGACCCCAGAACTGCGAGCCCATTTCTGCTAACCACTTAATCACCGAATTTTGAATATTTTTTTGCTCTTAAGAGTGATTGTTTTGTTTAATCTCCAAAGGTTGGACGCACGGATTGGTTTTATTGCATGGTTCGGACAAGGTGCTGTTTCTAACCGATAGCCTCGGCGCCAATGCGGGCGGGCGGGGCTTTTCCGTGGGCCCCTATCCACTGGACTTAACGCACAAAGCTCCCTTTTGTTACCCGGCCAGAAAGAGAGGAAAAAATGAAAGAAGCCCCTTTCATTTGGACGGCAGCGGTGGACGCGTTTGTATTGTGGCGCCCCTTTTGGCCGCTTTCCCAGATGGTTTCCGTCCTCCGTCCTTAGCCGTCGCGTCCCCCCCCTTGACCCGGAACGTGTTCAGAGTCCTCGCTCAATGGGATCTGTGGTGGGCCAGGTCACCAGCCATGATTTGACTGGGGAATAGAAGTGCGTCTCTCTCGGATGTGTGCCTTCTTTGTATCGGAATGAACTCGTAGACTGTTGCTACACCCGCGTTTAGACAGACGTGACTAGATTTTGAGGATATTTCATTTTGTTTTTGGGTAGGGAATCTAAAATAGACTTTATAGTATCCATTTCAAGTTTTGTCATTCGTATGATAGAAAATTCCGCACTTAGAAATGCGTTAAATATGGAAATCGGAATTTATCGGAATGCGTTTCAGAGATCGAAATCAGGTTAAACTAAATGTTTGTGTATTTTTTTGAATGGTTTGCTATGGCAGTTAAATAGTTAAACTAAGTGGAAAAATATATAGATATACAGACTATTTTGACATTATTGAAACTAACCAGTCCAACAAATCACAGCTAAATTAGCTCAATTTATGGCATTGGGTTGCCAGGTTTATCTGCTGTTTTGGTTTATTTATGCAAAGAACTTTGTTTAAACCATTTGTTTGCAACGCTTATTTTAGCACTCCGTAATTGAAAAATGGATTTGTAGCCTCCATATTTTGTGCTTTTTTGAAATCACCCTTTTATATGATTATAATATTGAGATAGCTTTATTGAAATTGAGTGGACAAAAGACATTTTGCAAACTATCTCGGTTCCAATGGATTGTAAAGTAGGGCAACGCTGATCAATGGTATTGATTGGGTTGATCAAGGTGTGTGTGTGTGTGTGTGAGTGTTGCATATAAAACTAGAGGAAGATTGCGTGCTATCCCAACAGTTTTGCTAATTAAACATTAGCCGCCTTCTTCAAACACAAGGGCGGAAGAGTGGAACTAAAAGCAGAAGAGCCGCTGGCGCTCTGCTAAATATCTTTTTTACTCATTCAAAGAACAACAATGAGCATGCAAAAGTGCAGCTTATTTTTTTTCTAATTTTGCCCGGCGCCCTCCGCGTGCGTGTCAACATTTTTATAAATAAAAAAACAATAGTATTATTCACGATGATTAATAACATGACTGCGCAAAAGCACTTTTAAGCAGTTTTCATATTCCCCCTATCACAAGTTTTTTACTTTGTAATTGAATATTGTCGAGTATTCGATCATTTTCTGTACCGCTTTATCCTCACAAGGGTTGCGGGAGGTGCTGGAGCAATTAAGCTAAGGGCAATTAAGCTTATAATTACCTGAGCATGGATGTTTTGGGGCAAGAAAGTAGAGTACCTGGAGAAAAACCACGCAAGCCAAGCCAAGGGAAACCATGCAAATTCCACACAGGGAAGAACCACCTGGGATCAAACCCTTGACCAAAGAACTGCGAGGCCAATGTATTGACCACTCCAGTAGTAGTGGTGGTAGTGGTATTAGTTGTAGTAGTGGTAGTAGTAGTGGTGGGAGTAGTGATAGTAGTAGAAGTAGTATTGGTAGTAGTAGTGGTGGGAGTAGTGGTAGTAGTAGAAGTAGTATTGGTAGTAGTAGTGGTGGGAGTAGTGGTAGTAGTACTGGTAGTAGTAGTGGTAATAGTACTGGTGGTAGTGGTGGTGGTAGTAGTAGTGGTAGTGGTGGTAGTAGTACTGGTGGTAGTGGTACTGGTGGTAGTGGTAGTATTAGTACTGGTTGTAGTGGTAGTGGTAGTAGTACTGGTAGTAATGGTAGTGGTAGTACTGGTAGTAGTAGTAGTGGTAGTACTGGTAATAGTGGTAGTAGTAGTGGTAGTACTGGTAGTGGTAGTAGTAGTGGTAGTACTGGTAGTGGTAGTAGTAGTAGTACTGGTGGTAGTAGTAGTAGTGGAACACCTACCTTTTCGGTGGACTGCGAGGTGCCAAAGAAGATGGGTATGAAGGCCAGCCAGATGATGCAGGTGGTGTACATGGTGAAGCCGATGGGCTTGGCCTCGTTGAAGGTCTCCGGCACCCCCCTGGTCTTGATGGCGTAGACGGTGCAGGTGACCATCAGCAGCATGCTGTAGCCCAGCAGGCAGATGAGCGACAGGTCGGAGATGTCGCACTTGAGCACGCCGCGGGCCATGGCCGGGTTGGACGTCCTCTGGTCCTCGTAGTCCACCACCGCCTTGGACGGGTCCACGCCGAACCAGATGCACACGCCCAGCAGCTGCACCGAGGCCAGCGTGAAGGTGATGATCAGCTGCGAGGCCGGCGAGATGAAGCGGGGGGCGCTCAGCGTCATGGAGCCCTGCTCGAAGATGCGGTAGATGCGGTTGGTCTTGGTCAGCAGGGCGGCGTAGCTGATGCTCATGCCCAGGCCCAGGAAGATACGACGCAGGGAGCACACGCCCACGTCCGGGCTGGAGATCATCAGGAAGGTGGTGGCGTAGCACAGGAAGATGCCCGTCAGCAGCACGTAGCTCAGCTCCCGCCCCGAGGCCTTGACGATGGGCGTGTCGTTGTAGCGCACGAAGGTCACCACCACCAGTAGGGTGGCCATGATGCCCACCACCGCCACCAGCACGGGGATGACCGCCCAGGGCGAGCTCCACTCCACCTTGACGATGGGGATGGACACGCAGCCCGTGTGGTTGTGGTTGGGCCGGGTGTCGAAACGGCACATCTTGCAGGTGAAGGTGTCGGCCTGGTACTGGTAGCCGTCGCAGCGCTCGCAGTGCCAGCAGCACTGGATGCCCTTTACGATCTTTTTGCGCTCGCCCGCCCGGCACGCCTGGCTGCAGATGGACGACGGGATCTGACGGACGGCGCCGGGCCACTGCATGGAACGGACCTGTCGAGGGGGCGGGGTCGAGGGGAAGCTTGATTAGTGTGGGAGTCCAGAGTCCAACTCAAACTAATGCTAGCATGAAGGTATTGTTTAGCATTTGGAAATCCAGTGGCGTTCACCCCTGAAACTGAGCCGAGACCAGGCGAAGGCCCGAAATCCTAGAGACCCGAGACCGGACGTTTGGTCGCCGGACGTTTGGTCGCCGGACGTTTGGTCGCCGGACGTTTGGTCGCCGGTCAAATGGTGACAGAGAGTTTACTGTTGAAAGCAGCTCCCAAAATAGTCATGCTAAGCTAATGGAAGACTGTATTGCCCTTCACTATGTTTGGTTGTGGGTCTCCTTGTGGCTAGCCCCCACATAGTCACCATTGGTTGGGCTCCGGCACCCCCTGTGACCCTTGCAAATAGTTGCAGTTATGAAAATTAAAAAATTAATTCTTAGTAGCAAGATTTTGAGTTGATTCCGAAGCAAATCGGCCCAAACAAGCAATCCCGATAATTTCAAATTTGATCTCCAAAACAGGTCAACTCTTCAATAATTCCACTTTTAGCCAAACGTGGGCGCTCTTTTAATAAATGTGGTCAGAAAAGTGGCCCTCGCCGCACGCCAAGTCGACGGCATCTTGTTTATTAAGAAGTCCAGAAGACAAACGTTGGCCGTCTTTCAAATGGAAACTCTTCTCCCCCCGTTACGCCTAAAGGGCCTTTTCTTCATATTGTCTAAACAATAATTTGTTTTGTTCCTCTCACGCCGTTTACTGTTACGAGAGCGTCACTTCATGGCCGCCGTCTGCCGCTTCGCAAGTCTAGGACGCCGCCGGGCGCAGATGCTATTAAATGTGTCTGTCACGGATCGCTTTTCATGACATTGCGTGGGCTGGCTGGCGGGAGGGAGGAGGGAGGGAGGAGGGGGGAGGGGGGGCACGAGGCCCTCCGGATATTTACGCCCGGGTGAAGTGGCGGCGATGGAACGGTGGGCGACAAATAGAAGAAAACTTTTGGGTGACTCACATTGAGGTGAAGTTGATCCGTCCAATGGCCGATGATCTTGTACTCGGCCGTCAGGTTCCGGATCTGGTACTGGTAGATCTCGTAGCGTCCGGGGGCGTCGCCGTTTTCGTTGAACAGCACCGGGTTTCCCGCGATACCTGCGCAAAATCGGAAAAATCACAAATTCCGTCAAATTCAAACTGAATGCTTTTGTTATCATGTATGAGATCGATTTCAAACTTTAGACACTAAGCGCGTAAATAACAATCAAAAAACAGAACAATAAATCTTGAAAATAAATAAATTATCGATAAAAAGTCAGAATTAGATAGTAAATAAGTCATAAATAATAAATAAGATAAAAGTAGTCAATATAATTAGTCAACAACATAAGTAGGAAAGTGCACAAATAACAACAAATGAACAAATAAGTAATCAATACATACATAATAAATACTAAATAAATAAGTAATAAATACTAAATAAGTTAAAAAATGCTAAATAAATAAGTAATAAATAATAAATAAATAAGTAATAAATAATAAATAAATAAGTAATAAATAATAAATAAATAAGTAAAAAATAATCAAAAAATAAGTAATAAATAACAAATAAATAAGTAACAAATAACTAAAAAACTAGGGAAGTACACAAATAACAACAAATGAACAGATAAATAATCAATTATGAATACATTTTAAAATATCATGAAATAAGGAATGATTGGGCGCGAACTTTCCGGTTTTCAGTCCGTGGCAAAACGCCGACCGACTGTTAGCGACGGCGTGGGCGCTAACAATGATCCGCTTTGACTTCCCGTCTTGTGCTTCATCACCGCGATCAGCGCTCGCCGTTGAAGGACTGGCCGTAATGACGCGTCACTAAAAAAGACAGCCTTCGTCTTCGCCGGACGGCCCAGTCGAGCGTTTTTAATCAAGGTAGGACGCCGAGAGAAAAACTCGGTCCAGAGACCCGTCCGGCGTCCCACGTCGAAAAATGCCCGCGCCTTGTTTGTGTATTTAGTTGTTTTTTGTTTTCTGATCCGCCCACAGCCGCTTTATTGATTTGTAAGCCTCCCACTGGTTCCCAATGAAAAGGCTAATTGTAATCCACATCTGGGCCAAGTCATCCAGACGTGGATTTTGGGCTGCCAATGCGCTGCCGCCGTGACAATGGCGTCCGCCCGCCCACCACAACAAAGCCATTGGACGTCACGGGAGGATTACGCTGCTGACGCCATTCAGTAAAAAGAAGGGAATTAGCCACTCGCTTAATCATATCAACACTGTCAATAGAGACAAATTATTTTATTTTTTAACCCTTATTGGGCGCACATCATTTTAGGGCTATAAATAACCCAGTAATCCTGATCCATTTATTGCATTTTTAAAATAATCCAAGGCTATATTTCAAAAAAACAAAAACTATGCTTTATAAGAGGATAAATCCAGAAAATCACAATTCAGAAAGCTTGATATATCAGATTGGACTACTTTTAGATTTGAGATATTGACGACAACCTAGTATTTAAATGTTATTGGCTCGCCACTAATTTGCATTTTTTTCACTAATAACCTTCTAATATGGCTTTAACATCGCAGTTTTTTTTCAAACTGAAAAAAAGACTTTTATATGCAATACATTTACGACGGTGGCTCGGTGGACCAGTGTTTATCTTGTCAGCCTCGCAGTTCTAGGGTCGTGGGTTTGATCCCTGGTAGGCTCTCACTCTGGAATTTTTATGTTCTCCCCGGGCTTGCTTGGCTTTTCTCCAGGTCCTCCAGTTTCCCTCCACATTGCAAAATAATGTATGCTAGGCTAATTAATTGTATGCTAAATTGTCTGTATGCTAGGCTAATTAATTGTATGCTGGGCTAACTAATAGTATGCTAATTAATTGTATGCTAAATCTTTTCTATGCTAGGCTATTTAATTGTATGCTAAATCGTCTCTGGCCATGTGTAGAATTAATTTATCTTGTCTCCTGGTGTCCTGCGATTGGCTGGCAGCCCACCCAGAGTCACTTAGGATGGGCTCCAGCACCCTCGTAAGCAAAAGTATTTGAGAAAATGATGGAATAAATAAATCCTCAGTACTCTGCGAGGCAGATCGGGTGACTCGGGCCGGACTGGCGTGCAAAAAAAGTCTTTGGCGGTAACGTAAACTAATCCTCTTTTATTCCATTTCTACGGCGCGCGTTTGAATGTGCGACACTTTGAGCCAATGAAAGCCGCTAATTCCGTCTGGAACGCCGCAACTTGGCGTCCCAGCCCAAATCTATTTTTCCATCAGGAAACTCAATCAGCGGCGAGCGATGACGGCGCTCCGCCGAGGCAGAACGAAAATCCAAAATTTGGAAACTGGCCAGTCTGGCTCCATTGCCGTGTTATTATTATTATTATAATTTTTTGTTTTTCTTTTCACGCGCCCCACAATCCATCTCACTCTCCACTCGATGACCACTTGAACACAGAGTGTGAATAAACACGGATTTGGCAAATTCCGCTCTCGCCTCCGTCGCCGCCGCCCACCCGGCGAGCGCCATTTGCCGGCCGGCTCGTTCGCCGCGGGGCGCCGGCGCGTCACGGGACGGCGGGACGCCCCAAAACAACATGTTTATGCGCCGCTGACATTCACCGCAAAAGCCGGCGCTTTGCATCAGATTCTGGTCTGTCGGCCTTACAAACCCAGATTGTGGTTTTGAAAACCATGAAAATGTCAGCTGATACTTGTGAATCATGGGGGCGGCTTATACGAGAGAAATTGTCAAATTCTACCATTTTACGGCCATTATAAGGGTGCGGTTTGTACGCGAGGCGGCTCAAAATACAGTACGTATAGATAGAAACATAAAATGGTGATTTGGGGATTTTTGTATAGGATATTTTTCCAATTTTGTAGAATGTTTTTAACAGTAGGAGCGTATTGTCAAGGTGAATGTTGTCGCGAAAAGCAATGAGGGTGAGCTTGACTTCAGTCCACTGCCCCAGTTTCTGGCCTCCGTCCCTCTCTCGGGTCCCGCAAATATGAATATTTTAAGATGCAAGAGCGGCTAAGATAATCACGGCCATGCTCATCTGCGAGCACACTTGCTCTCCTTTTTATTTCCTTTATATGTCTGGCTGCTCGTTCGCTAATGTTGCTTTTTAATGGCTTAGAACAGTGGCAAATGTTGGGGAAGGTTTTTGGCGATATTCCCTCCGGTGGCTTTTATTGAGATGTTGAGGGAGAAAAAAATGCAGCCAGTGTAAAAAAAAAGATGCATAATGCATGCTAGGTTCAGTCAATATGCTACGTGGCTATATGTAGCATTACAAAGGGAGTATAGATCTGCTAAATAGAGTCTAAAATCGTTGCTAACTGTCAAAAATGGCTAAAATTGGATTAGGGATAGTCTTTTAAAGTTGATTTTAGGATTTTTATTTTTTCAAAATATACGGTTTGAATAGAAGTAGTCAAAATGGGAAAATCAATTTAGCGCTGAAATGCTTTATTAATTTAATCCAACAATATCAAGTGTTCTAATCCATTGCAAATTCCTTATTCATAATAATTTGCAACCCCCTGAAAAATACATATTTGCTCCAATATTTGCGTTTTATGATATTTGGGAATTAGCGGATGCTCAAACAGCCTGCTAGCTTATAGCGCTTATGGTTTATTTTTGTTATTTGGTTGCTTTGTTTGCATTTTCGTCTCTTGGCGCCCCCTTCCTCTTTGTAACCAGCTGCTCGTGATTTGGTCATCAGCCCTTGTGGGTCTATTAAACCCCGTGTGTTTGTGAGTCATTGTCGGATCGTCCACTTTGTTTACTCCACGCCATGTTTCTCGTGGCAGGTTCGGTTTTGTTCATTGTTTCTGGGCCGGACCATTTTAGATATAATATTTAGATTTTTTTTATATAAATGTATTAAAAGAAGTGGATTAAAATCCCTGAACATTCCGTTTTATAGATCTAAAACAATGTTTATTTTAGTTTTTTTCAAATATATTTTTAGATTTTACAAAATGATTTTTCAACTAAAAACACAGAAAAAAAGGATAAAAAAATGACAATTATTGATTTAAAAGGGGCAAAATCAGAAAATGTGATACAAATCTATACTCTTCATTTGAATTTGATCCTAAAACAGAAAGTCGGCCCTCACGATTGACTTTCTCGGGCCACATTTGGCCCGCGGGCCGCCACTTTGACACCCGTGCCTTGGGTAATCAAAGTTTTGTAGGAGCACAACAAAAATCCCGCCAAACTTGTCCATTTTTCCTTTTTTTTTTCGCCACGGCGGGATACGAACATAAGTGCCGCAACGCTGTGAGCGGGCGTATGCTAGCCTAGCACGCCAAATCTTCCCGGCGGTGAAGAAAATTGAGTTCCGTCTCCTCTGTTAATGGCACAAAATGGCCGAGAGGGGAACGCGACCTGCCGTTTTTGCGGCGTCCTCTTGATTAGAGGCGCCATTGTCGGCCTGGCGTTTAACTTGCGGATTTTAAAGGCGAGCCGTCGTGCGGCACAAACTGCTTGTCTAAACAGTCTGCCGCCGTAATGAGCTCCACGGAGGCCTAGACCACACCCCCCCTCCACGCACCCCGCCCCCCACCAAGGGGGTGACGGCGCGGCGCCCCAGGGTTGCAAAGGCACGCCGACTGATGGCCGTTTACTGGTTCCGGGCCAACGGGGTTAATTAAAGGCTTGTAATCCGCGGCGATATTTAATGATCACGGTGGAGGTACACACCTTTGGAAATGAGCTCTCATTAAGCCAACATATGTTTTTTTTCTTCCTTTTTGTGTGTGTGTGTGTGTGAGAAAGAGGGCACCTTGGCGAACTTGGCCATGTTTCCCCGCTCGCTAGGTCATTAAGTGTTAATGACCTCGGCATGGGAAAGTCATGCAGAATTTAGCACGGCTACACTTGACGATGCAAGTGTGCCTTCCGCTTGGGTGCCTCCATCCTGACCATCCTGGCCATTCTGCCAGCTTTCACTACCGGTCATTATGTTTCAATCCAAAGCTGGAGAGCGCATTACATGGGATGTAGACTGCAACAAAATAAAAATGGTGCGTTCACTGACAGTCTGGCATTTTCAGACTTTTGACGAGGAAGCGGAATTTAGTCAGGTATATGCAAAATATTACTTTTGTTTCACTGCTAAGATCCAAACTAGGGATCACATTTGTTTATTTTTTGCATTTGAGTTCGAGTCCCAGTGGCACGATTTGGAGATACCGAATCCCGATCTGAAACGTATTCGGTAGTGGGGAAAAAATTACTAAATGTCGTTTTGTATACAATTCTAATCTTAAAAATGTGGAATATTACCAATTATTATTTTTTCAGTTGCGCAGCATCAAAATAAGGTCATAAACATTGTTTAAATAATATAGATATTTTACAAAAACTGAATAAATGGAGTTTTAAATAGATAGTTTAGTGCTGATTTACATTTTTTTTACTTCAATGTTTGTTTCAACAATGTCAAAATTGTCTCTAAGTATATCTTTAAAATTATGCTATATGGTTCATTTTTTTACCTTTACTCCTATTTAAATACCATTTTTCTAAAAACACGATCTTTTTTTTCCGATTCTCTCAAAATTCCAACAAATTCAGATTTTATTTTAATTTTATCACAAATAAAAGTCCAATCCATTTGAACAGGGACTGTGACAACTGTGTATTTTTACATATACATACATATGTATACTCATTGTGTATTCCTTGGTTGCTGCGACTTATATACCGGAAAATACGCTAATCAAGATACTAAATATTTCCTTTTTGCAGCCTTCATTTCTTGTAATATTTCATAAGCAGGATGAACTACTTCTTTTAGTGTTTTGATGATTGAATGCATTTTATTTCTTTTCTAGTTTGGATTTCATACAAGGAGGACGTTTTCAAGCTAAAGGAACAAAAGAACAAGACGAAATTTCCAAGTTCAAGGAACAAAAAAAAAAAAATACAAGAACTGTATGAGACACCCGCAAGAATCCCGGTAAGTCTTTCAATATTTTCTTTTTTTGCCGGTCTGGCCGGCCGTCTGGCGACCGTTCTGAAAAGTATGCCGTGAAATTGATTGTGAGCTTGTGACTGGAGATTTGTGGGCGCGTAAAACGCGATCGGGGACGACGTGAAAGAATCACAGCCATATTAGCCGACTTTGGGGAAGTATCTGCAGATGATGTTCCGTCTTTTCGCAAAGGTTATCATCGTCTGTCATCGGTTAGCTTAGCTCTCCCGACAGCTCGCCCAGATGTGGCGGATAAAAAAAAAGGGCTTTTCTTCGCACCGTGTTTTCAGCCTGGCTCGTTCACTCCTTCTTAAAGAGCTTTTGTAAATTCGTCCCTCTTGGCACGAAGACGAGAAAGCCCCCGCTTTGAAGGCGGCCGGCAACAACGTCATTATTTTTAGCGGCTGGCCGACAAAAGTGCTGACAAACACAAGGCGCCCAAACAATGAATTCCTGCTGGCTCAGTTCCAGGAATGAATAATCCCGACAAGAAAAGTGGCCCACTTTCAAACCTGGATTAACCCTTAGCATGTAGCCACTCTTAACTGGATTAACCCCCGACAACCTCCATCCCATAGCGACCTTATCAACAATAACATGCTTCAATCAACAACAAGAAATATCTTGCGATAAGAGCATAATGTGATGCGGGAGCCAAACTTGTATCTCAAATGATTTAAATTTGGAGTCCTACCTCTACTTATGAATGACTCTAGGTATGAAAGTTTCAGGTTACGAAATTTTTTATATGCAAATGAATGACATAACATAAACTAATTTAAATTAACTTGAATAACAATGACACTCAAAAAAACTGTATTTTCACGATTATAGGCGCACCTTCAACGAATTTTAATTTTAATTGTTGTTCCATATACAAGGCGCAATGGATTAAAGGGCACCCTGTCTATTTTGGAGAAAATTTAAGACTTTTAAAGTGTGCCTTATAGTCGTGAAAATACGGTAAATCTAAACTAACCTTACACTAAACTTAATTCTAATTTTGTTTGGAATTTTGATACCTTTCTTGGCTCTATTGGCCCCGCCTCCACCCTGAACTTTCAGTTTTGTAGTTTGTTAGTAGATACTCCTCTCGTATTGGCCAATAAGTTCGCACTTACTAAAAAGCAAAAAAAACCAAAAAACAATAAAATGCAATGCCCCGCCCAGTGCTCATAGAGACATTACACAAGGGAGTTTAGACTAGAAAAACAGTAGCCCTGATTTTCTTATGAGCAGCCTCTCGTATATCAAAATTAGTCTCATATCTCAAGATAAATATCTGCTCACAAATGTTACTCGTATCTCAAATAGCTCCTATGTCAAGGCACCACTGTAAATGCTGTTGATTGGTCGCCTCCATTGGCTTTCCGTGTTAAACCATCCCACTCGGGACATAAAAGCACCGTGTACATTTACTCGACATCGATTTCAAACCGGCATTAATTACATTTGCAGCGCTTGTTTTTTTTTTTAATACATTTGGACATCTTTAATATATCGCCGATGCAATTATATGGACTGCCAGGTGTGCTAAAAAACCCGCAGGCATGCCGTGGCGTGGCGTGGCTACCCGTCCGCTCAAATGAAACCTCCGTGGCGGACATTCTTGTCCAAATAGCTTCGTCTAACTTTGACGGATCAATAAACTTGTCGGTGTCTTCTTGAAAGCACCATTTTTTTTTGTAATAATGTGTGACACTTGCCGTCAAAGCCGTATTGACAAATCTCTTTGAAGACGATTTTGTGCCTTTGCCGACATCAAATAACGGATTTTCCTGAATTTATCATCGACTTTTTAGACGTTTTAGGCGCTTCGTTATTGAGAAAAAAATGCCATTTTTGGACATGGTGTGAGCTGGAGATAAGAGTGCAATTTGCTCTTAAGGGCATCTTCATATTTAGCCATGGTGGGGTGACTTGCAGGCTTGTGTTTGGGGGGGGCCCCCCTCCCCTATAAAAGTTGACAGAGGCCAAATGAAAGTCAAGAGTCCCTGTAGGCAGGTGTAGCTAGCTAGCTTCTTCTTCTCGGCAGCTGTCTGCCCAAATCACTTTAGCCACAAAAAGCAGCCGTGAGACCTTTTTAATGGCCGCTATTCCTCGAGTTATTATTGAAAGACGACTCAAAGCTGATTCCATCAAGCCATTGCTGGAAAAAAGAACGTCTAGTCCATCCTTTAAACTCCATTTATTTCCATTCCTTTTAGTTTTTCTCCATTTTTAGTCGGTTTGGGATCTAAAAATATCAGTTTTTCGTCAAAAACAAAGGGTCAACGTTAGCGCTAGATACGATAATACTAGTTTTTGTTGCCAGTAATCCAGAATCACGACATTTTTAGACAGTTTGGGACCAGAAAATATTATTTTTTTTTGCCAAAAACAACCAGATACGATAACCCAGACTAGATTTATTACAACTAATTTTTGTTCCAATTTACCCCAAATTACTTAATCACAATCTAGACCTGCTCATCCTATTAATCTTCCCAATCCAAAACACATTAAAGCCTAAACAAAATGTATTTTGATGTCTATGGAGGATATTCAAGAAAAAAATAAACTGTACATGGCATAAAACGTGAAAAACTACTATTTGTTGGTTATTTCCAGTTTTGCAGTAAGAAAACAACCATAACTGACTAGATGACTAATTTCCTTATGCCTATATTGATCCTAATAATGTGTCTTTGATCCCTACAGTATCGCAGAAATAGCACATGCCATTATTTATCTTATGATTTTCCCTTCAAAATAGCATATTTGTACTCCCTATTAAAACCATCAACATGGAGGTAAAAATTGTCAAACAGGGGGCATCTTATACGCAAGAAATAGTCAAATTCAACCATTTTAACGACGTGTTTTATATGCTAATATGTGAGAAAATACAGTAATCCAGACTACACTGTCACCCATCAAAAACCACATTTCTCTCCTCATTAAATATCTCTAATTATGAATCGAAATAACTCCATACGGCTTTAAAATGTCGCTACCGCTAACAATAGCGTAAACTAGCTTAGCCCAGTTAGCGCCACATGTCATATGAAAGCCTGTTCCCAACTCAAAGTGG
Organism: Stigmatopora nigra; assembly: GCF_051989575.1. Taxonomy (NCBI): domain Eukaryota; kingdom Metazoa; phylum Chordata; class Actinopteri; order Syngnathiformes; family Syngnathidae; genus Stigmatopora; species Stigmatopora nigra. Next base: position 581,974 of record NC_135517.1, read on the forward strand.
ATGAAATACTTTTTAAACTCCTTACTTATGGATGAAACATTTAATTGACATTCGACAAGTAGATACTAATTAGAATTGAAAAGGAAAAAAAAGAAAGCACGACTTCAAATGAATAATTTATCTACGCAAACGCTGCATAAAAAAAACAAGCACACTCAATTCTGCGTGAAAGAATAATAATTGTCTTAAATTGCCGTCTTCCCCTTTTTTTATAGAATGAAACTAGATCAGTGTTTGTGTGTGAATAATTAATACGCTAGTCACGGGGGTAAATTTGACGGATAGCTGGCAGGAAATGCAGAAATAACTTGTTTAATAATAGTGGATGACGTCAGGAAGCCTTTTGGAAAGTATTGTGGCCACCAAAAAATGCTCCTGCTCCATTCTATTAGTGAAAATGTATTTCTTTTTGTGTGTGCGCACCACAGGTGAAATACTATAAATATGAGTCATGGCGCTAATATGGAATAAATCTCATAAAAGGGTCAGACCTTTCTTTTTCAGCGTAAATGCAATTTTTTTTATTCGCAAAAACAAGGTGATGGTCTGATCTTTGGGTTGTTTTTGGCAGACAAAACTTTAACAAATATACATAAAGCATAGGAGTTGGTATTTATGTTAAAGCATAAGCTGATGTATTGATATTCTACAATTGATAGAAAAAATACCCCCAAAAAAGAAAATGTAACAAAAAAAATGTAAATGGTGGAAAAAGAAAAAATGTGAATATAGGAACTCCATATTATTTTAAGATTTTATTTTTTTACATTAATTATGTATTTCTGCTATTTAATTATATTATATATACTTATTTTATATTTTGTCCTTAATGTTTTTTTTGTTACATTCCTTCTCTTGATATTTTTTTTAAACATAGAATTTCCATTTTTTCCCCCAAATTATTAAAAAAAATAATTACCTATAGATTTATGTATCTATACTTATAAAATCTAAATTGTGAACCTGTCCAATCTTTCTGTACAACAATAGTTTGTCCCTATTACCTCTTAACCAAATTTGCATGCTACTTTTGTTTAGACTCTTTCCTAAAATATGTAATTAATTTTTCAATTAATTCAGGCTTAATTGCAGGTTTGACAAATAACAATTCAACAATTCAGATGTACTCCATATAAAACAAACATCTCATTTTCTGGGGTAAAATGTCTCAAAAAGTCAATGCAACTGACCTTTAAAGTTGAGTCGGCGTATGTGCTTAAGTAGATGCGTGCCGTTGATGGGGTCCATCTTGGGACAGAGGCCCACTTTGCCCGGGCACAACTCCTGGTGCATGTTGTGCAGGGCGTGGGCCATGGCGTACACCGCGTCGATCACAAACTGCACTTTGCCCTCCTGCTCGTAGTTGGCGTCTTTGCCGATACGCTCCTGATCTATTATTACACAAATAAAAAATTAAGTTAAACTGTAAAAAGAAAATCTGAAAAAATAGCCTGTATAAAGAGTTTTCTGGGAATTTAGGGCGCTAGGGAAAACTTTGAAAAATTAAACCGCTATATACAATTCTGATTATACTCACAATTTAAAGTACATGAAAATGTGCCTTTTTTTTTAGTCTGCAGGTGTCAAAGTTGCGGCCCGCGGGCCAAATGTGGCCCGCCGCATCATTTTGTGCGGCCCAAAAAAGTAAATGATTAGTGCAGACTTTCTGTTTTTGGATGAAATTAAAATGAAGAGTATAGATGTAGATTACATTTCCTGATTTTCCCCCTTTTAAATCAATAACTGTATTTTTTTTAACAAATCTTTGCTGTTTTCAGGGCTTTTAATCCATAATTGTCATTTTTTAATCCTTTTTTTTAGTTATTAGTTCTAAAATAACCACTTTTCAAGTCGTAAAGGTCTCTAAATCCATTCAACAACATGGCTACCCTGTTGCTAATCAATCAGTATCAATGCATGCAAAAAGTAAATAGTGAAAAACAGTAAAAAGTGAAAAAAATATATTTTAAAAGCCACTAGACAGTGCTAACATGCCACCCCTATTGGCAATTTATCCTTTTCCATATTTTAGCTTATTCATTAGCCATAAGCACCCATCCAAAGAGCCTTATGTGGCTTTCAAGCCCTGACTTTGCCTAGCCCTGAACTAAACTCAGTGACATAAATATCATTACCCCGCCAGAGGTAAACACACGTTTCTTGCCCAAGTCAATATGTGGCGCGTTAAGGCGCAACTTCATTTGTCACGCTGTCACTTTGCGCGGTGGACAGCGCAATTCCAACAGCGCCTCAACCCGCAACCTTCCCACAATCATGGGGGGGCACCTGCAACCATCTTCGCCAAAAAAACGACCCTTTTCCACAGAATCGATTCCGATACGCAGCGCTCCGTCGCCTTTTATTTTTTTGTCCATTCTCCCGCGGGAAATCTTATCGGGGGCAAAGTGGGAAAATCTTGTCTCCGTAGAAGGATTACAAGGATTTGCTTGCAAATGACTTGCTAAAGTCTCCGCATTTGTTTGTTATCTTTCACCCAAAAGCGCGTACTTGTCATTTTTTATTAGCCGGAGATTCCACGCCGCTGAATTCACTTAAAAAAAAGCCCAGGGAGGAAAACCGGGCACGCGGGAAACGGCTAACGTACGTTAGCGCTGGGATAATCCACTTCGTGTAATAACTGGCGATAGGAGTTCATTAATCCCGACCCCAACCGTAGCCATTTTTATTTATTTATTTTACTTTTTTTGATTAATTACTCGACGTGACGCCGTTCCAAACGCCGCCACCGCCAGTTAGACAAAAGACGTCCGGATTAAGCGTCGAATAATTAGCGTCGACGGTCTAATCGGTGAGCGTTAGCGATTAGCGCCCCGCTTGGGAAGGGAATTGCCACTTAGCAGGTGGACCGCTGGATGTCTTTTCAATTATTTCCAATGAGAAAGTCTTTTTTTATACTCTTATTTATTTATTTAAATGTTAGCATACTGGGGCGGCTTGTAGTTGGACACATTTTGCCTCTTAAAAAAGGGCATTGTGGATGTTGCACTCAATCACCAGGCTAGTCAGATCTGCTGTTGCCATGGAGACGGAGATGCTGCAGGGAGGTTTTCTGGCCTTTTTAGCATGACTCTGTTTGACCTTTTGGTTAGTATGCAGTAATTAAGCATTAAAAAGAAATAAAAATTCAAATTGTGTGGGATTGGGTCAGTTAAAGAAATGGTTTCAGGGCAACTCTGTCACTTGTAGATGTCCATTTTTTTTTAAATGGGAGGTTGGCAATGAGGAAATCTTTGATCTCCCAGTTTAAATGAATTAGATAACTTTATTCTGGTAATTTAATTGTCACAGTAGCAAAAGGGTGAGAATACAGACACAGAAAAAGACATTTTAAGCAAGATAGCTTTTACATATGCAGTAAATTCGTAAAAAATGTAAATATCTGTATTTATTTATATGTTGGCAGTATATGTATACACTTAGTATGTGTATCTATATTTCTATTTCTGTGTGTATATGTGCATATGTACAGTATAGGCCCGAATATAAGTTATTTTTTACATTTAACTAAGACTGAAAAAGTTTTGGTCGTCTTATATTCGGCGTCTGGACAAATGACCAATTCACAACACTAGTTGGCGCCAGATATATTTAAAAGCTGAACACTTTGATAGTTAATTTAGTTATTGCAATGTTTTAGTTTTATCTCAGTAGATTATTTAATTGAAAGCAAAACCATTTACAAATTTGATTTTTGAATTTGAATTGAATTTAGGGTTAGAAAAGTCTTTTTTTTTATTTCAAAATCTTGACAAAGAGAGGTCGTCTTATATTCAGGCCAATAAGGCATTTTTTTTTAAAAATGTCGGTATTGGTAGCCTTTTTAATGCTTTTCTTGATAAGTTTCCACATGGGAACTCCCCAGATTTGGAATATGAAATAAACGTGTTAACTTATCGACTCATTCGAAAAATAATTTTTCTTTTAGCAAAACATGAAGACGTCCTTCACATTTGAATACCAGGTTTTTACACGCGGCGGCTATTTAATTCAGGAAGTAAAGTTGAGGTGGAAGGCCTTGCCTTTAAAAAAAAATTCTATGTGAATTCCGGCTCTTTTGCTCAACATGATCCTTGACTTCAACATTTTTCATCCAAAAAAGCGCAAGTTTAATGTTTCATGGAATCGTTTTGAAAAATTTATATCTTTTTTCATCACCCGTTTCATTTATTTCTCACAAATTGTTTGTTTAGCCTTGGTCACACTGTGCTAAATGTTAAGTGTTTGAAAATAATGACGACGCATTAACAACTCGTTGCACTTTCCAATCACGCTTGACCCGCCTAATTACTATTTTTTTCTTTCTCGTGCGTATGGTGGCGGCTCATGTTACCGTATTTTCTCGTATTCGTGCCGTATTTGTAATTAAAAAAATGATGACTGAATCAAGGGTATGGCACAATTAAACTTGACTTGCACGAAACGCTATAACGCAAGACAATATGGCCGATACGGTCATTTATTTCAAAATAAAACAGATAAAACGCTTACCAGAATTTATTTTGATGTCTATGAATTGAATATTTATTTTTCAAAAAATTGTATATTGAATAATACTTTAAAAAACCTACTTGTACCTGTTTTTGTTAGCTCAGGACGCCGCCATCTTACCTAGCGATTAGAAACTGTAGCGCTATGGGCTTACTTCCTGGTTGTACTGATCACATGACTTCATTTTTATATTTTTCTACATGCAGTTTGGAATGTGAAATCCAGCCATGACCAGACGTTTCGTCGATTGGACATTTCGTCGCCGGACAGTTCGTCGACCGGACAATTCGTCGATGGACAATTTGTAAGGTTAGTAGTTAGGTGGTTAAGATTGGTGGTTAAGTTTAGGGTGAGGTCCGTCGACGAAATGTTCGGCGACGAACCGTCCGGGGACGAAATGTCCGGGTACCAATCCAGCAATCGAATTATACGAAATAGCATGTGCGACGATTTTTTTTGATATTTTCCCTTCAAAGTAACACATTTGCAGCTCGTACGCCAAGACGATCAATATGAGAAAATACGGTATTTTCGTTGGCACGTGTCTAAAGTTTTGGGTTCGATCCTGGCTGACACGGTGAAGAAAATCTGTCCTTTGCTGTATTGTAAACGTTGACTTTTGTAGCGTTTTTGGACTTGAAATGAGAAATTGGTTGCGCTTGGTACTTTGATAGTGGGTTCCAACCCAATGTTTTCCAACAAAGACTTGTTTATCATTCCAACGCCGTTTTCAATCCCCGCTTCAATCCGAGGGGTGCGAAACCCCGGCGTCGGGGCGCCCGTCTCGGCCCCGTCTCGGCCACGTCTCATCTCGCCGTTTTAACGATTATCCCGCCAGCTTTTCCAAGGCGCGTCGGGAGGCGACGGCCTTGGTAATTAAAGGGCCGCGGGGGCTTCGATTGGACGCCGTTCGGCCCACGCGGAGGAGGAGACGCCTGGGGGAATCTGCCGAAGAGCGTGGGCGGGCGACGGCGGAGCGGCGGCGGCGGCGGAGCGGCCACTCGCCGTTACGCCAGAGTCCTCCGCATCCCGCCCACGCTTGGTGTCCTATTGACGTTTGGTGACGCGACCGCCATCTTCCCAGTCGCTTACAAAGACAGCCATCCCTCTTTAGCTCTCAATAAGGGTGCTGGAGCACTGATAGTTCGATACAATTTAGCATACAGTTAGCATAGCATACATATTTTTGGGATGTGGGAAGAAACCGGAGTACCCGGAGAACACCCATTCAACCCCAGGGAGATCATACACAAAGAGGACCAATCCGGGAATCGAACTCTCGACCCCAAAACTGCGAGACCGAAACGCCAGCCACATAACCACCGCACCACCGTCATTTAATATGAGAAAAATTCATGTATTGGAGTTGAGAAGTGTGTAAACGGAATGTGGTAATTTACACTTAGCGACCTTGTCATATTTTCATATTTTTATAGGCAGGTGTTTTATGAATATGAATAATCATCAAATTTTGAGGAGTCGTATGATAAGAACAAAAATGATCAATATATCTGACAGCTACTTGATTTTCCATTTAAAATGTATTTTGACGTATTTACTTATTGGCTGTTACAGTTCCCTTAACAATAATTATTTCATTATTTTATTCATCATGACTTTTATCTTAAATAAATGTATCAATTAATACAAATTAATAAACACCGAATGAATTTACAATAAATAAGATAATTTATTTCAATGGGAAATCCTGCACATGAAATCTCGCTAACCGTCCAATCCGCTTGAACTGGGAGGGGCCAAATGAACGACTTAAGCACCCCAAAAACATTTCATGCCTGAATCAACTAAAACCAAATAACTTCTCATTTTTTTCCTATTCCAAATCTACCCTGCACCGCTAACTCCCGCTAGCATAGCATCTTCCCCAAGTCCTCCGCGGCAGTCTTTTAATAACGAAGCAACGTTTTTTCAAGCGCTCGTTAACAAGCCTCCAAAACGAGATGCTCGGTTTGGAGCTCACCTCCCCTTTCAACATAAATCAACGTCAATTTTGCGTCCCCCTTCTTTGCCGTCCGCCTCACGCTTTGATCACGAGGCGAATGAGACGTTGATTCATTCTCGGAGGACGGACGTCAAAGCCCCCCTCGCGTTCCGCCCAGAGTCTCGCCATGGCCGCCGCTCCTTAACCTGGGCCGACCGTGGCGAGACGACGGACGGTCCCCCGCCAAAGCCGGGTTGACAGAAAATGGCTGTAACGCTTGAGGGGAGCCACGAGAGCAAAACGTCGGGAGGTGGCTTCATCCAAGAGTCGGTGGGTCGGCTTTGGTGGCCTGTGAAATTGGCCAGCGGGGTGGAAGTTACTCCAACTATTTACACATGTCTGCATTTTTAGCTTCCTCGTGTCGCACTTCACTGCTAAGAAAATGTACTGGAACGATATGACAGCTCAATTTCAAGTGCACTATCTAAAACAGACCATTTTCTTTTTAGTTCAAACACCAAATAGAAATCTGTGTCCCTTTAGAGGGTGAACAATTTTAATGTACCACATGGGAGTTTGGTCTTTTTTTATATTTGGCCCAATATTTGCATTCTAGATCTCATATTTCTTTATAAAACAGTAGTGCCTCTACTTATGAATATTTATATAGAATAGTACCTCTATTTACAAAATGTATTGGTTCTAGAAGTGGTTTCCTAACATGGACTTTTCGTAAAGTCGAAACATAACTTACATTGGATTAAAAAAAATCAATACTACCTCCTTAAAACTTTTACTTTACAAAACCACTTTAGCATCCAATTGATTTTGTATGTAGTGTTACCACTGCTTATTTTATACAAAAATACTCTGCTATAACGTCCGTATTCCTCAGACTATTACTCCACCCTGAGTATAACGTATCATGATTTTTTTTGGCTAGTAGCACTTATACTCAGGCCCTAAAAATACGCCAATGAAAGAAAATCGAACTATATTTTCGTACGCACATAACTAGATAAGACACCACCGCGTAATACTCAATATCCGTCCCTCTCGGACATGTTAGATGTAGTCAAAGCGGAATGACGCTGCATTCCCAGAGGGGACCTCTAGGATTCCCAGTGGCTGCCCAGTATAGGTCAATCCAACAGAGTCATCCATCAGCTTAGCCACCCCCCCTAAAAAACACTGCCCCTCCCACTTCCACCCAACCGCGTCCGAGTCCCAACATTCCCTCTCTGGAGTCCTCAGTTTCTTGATATACTTTTCATGTGAACTACTTCAGTGACTTTAGACTAACATAACAGGGATCGTTTGTTTTTCATCCTCCCACGAACCTTCTTCTTCTTAAAAAAACCCCCACAAATAATGAATAATATATGGCATCATCCACACTTACGGCTTTCGTACCGTGTAAAATATCCGCCATCATAGTCGGGATGCAAAAAAGATAATCCACAAGCTTTAAAGGTTAGACTACTTTCATGCTATTTTCTTTTAATAATATAGTTGACGCTAAGGTGATGGCACTCATGTATATTTTTCTTAGTGTTGCACTAATAACATTTTGCCTTCCAATTCCGACACAAAATTATAGTAACAACAACCAATGCCTATAGTAATTTTGACATAGTGTTTTCTCGCATATAAGCCGTATTTACAACAAAAAAGATGACTGAACCAAGGGTACGGCTTATATGCGCATAAAAATGACTTTGAATGTATAAAACAGTGCAACGTGACAAAGATGAAATTCCATAATGGTCGTTTATATCGAAATAGTGAACAGATTAACAAATAAAATGCTAAAAAAATCATTTTTTTGTCTATTAACGAAATTCACGAAAAAATATTTGCATAAAACGTGAAAAAAAATGTACTTGTGTGTGTTTATACTGTGTTTAACTTTTGCGTGGGTTTATCGACTTCTATCACAAGGCATTTTTTGTTCTTAAATACCAACATCTGCATGGTAAGTGGCGAGTCTAGCATGCATATGCGCGGCCCGGGGGCAGCGCGGTGGTTCAGTGGCGCTTCACAGCATGAGGGTCACTGCCTCGACTCCCTGCCGAGTGTTAGCGCACACACACGCTGCCTCCAGAATTGTAATTTGGTTAGCACGGGAGACTTTGTAGTGGGCTTTTGGGGAATAATTTAGCATTGTGTGATAACATTTCTAAGCAAATGGATTTGCGTGATCTGTCAAAGGGCCGTTAATTAACTGTGACTGGTCTTTTTTTCAAAAAGCCTTTCTACTCTTCTATCTCGCAATAAATACACAATGCCTAATAGTAGCACGTCGGAAGAAGAAGAAAGAAGAAAATTGACGGCGTGAATGAATATTTCAGCTATTTTCAGATGTGATGTTTGCTCCGTAGTTGGGCTTAAAGAGACGGGCGATGACTTACTGGTGCATTTCTTGAGCCCGGAACCTTTCTTGAGGGCGTGGCGGCTCAGTTTGCAGCTGAAGTTGTTCTCCCAGAATTCGGCGAACCAGATGTTGCGTCTGTTGTTTTCTAGCGTACGGCTGATGAAGTAGCGGTCGAAACCTGAATGCAAACAAAATGTTGTCTGTTATGTTTGGTATTCTTAACGTGGAAAGTGGCTAATTCATTGCTAACCTCATACAACGGAAAATACTCTTGACGTCAAAAACAAACAATCTCCGCCCGGATTAGAACATTTGCGGCTCATGTCATGCTACGATTTTTTCCTGAATGTTTTTGTTAGCACAAAGCTAGCTTCTACAAAGCCTATAAATATGCCCTTCCATTTAACTAGCTAATGTTCATCGCTAACCTCATACCATAATGTAGTTAGTACATACTGGACAATACTGTAAGCATGTGTTGTCAAAAACTATCTCCATCGGATTGTATTGTTAGCGGCTAATGTCATGCAACAATTTCTCCTGGATGTTAATGTTAGCGCAAAGCTAATGTCAATGTTTTCTCGCTAACCTCATACAATGATATAGTTAGTACATACTGGAAAATATCGTTAGCATCTGTTGTCAAAAACAATCTCCACCGCATTGTAATGTTAGCGGCTAATGCCCTGCAACGATTTCTCCTGGATGCTAACATTAGTGCGAAGCTAATGCCAATTTATAAATCAAGTACTTCTAAAAAGCCCTGTAAACATGCCCTTACATTTAACCAGCTAATGATCGTCGCTAACCTCATACAATTATTTAGTACATACTGGAAGATACTGTTAGCATCTGTTGTAACGTAACTGGCTAACGTTAGCGCAAGGCTAATGCCATATAAGAAATTCAGTACAGACCAGAGATGAAATCAAAGTGATAACTGTTGTTTTTATTAGCATTGTGTCTGGAATATGGCCTGACTAATTTCCTGTCTGCTTTATCCAGGACCGCCTTTACCTTTGATGGACTGGCGCTTGGGCAAGATGGTGACCGCCCCTTCCGCCACTTCTTCCTGATGCAAAACGGGCGAAATCTTGGAGCCCCAGCTATCTGAGCCCACCCAGATAAAGTGTCCCGTTTGGTTGGCCTTTTTAGCGGCGTGCAGAAGTCGTCTGAGAAAACCAAAAATGTCGACTTTAACGACAGAAACAGGTCAGTTCTTACTACTTTTCTACCACCTACTTGATGTCGTCTTCGTTGGCAAAAATAATGACCACCCTGGCGTTGGGATTATCGCGAAGGCGTTTGATGACCTTGTCGAATTCGCCCGGCTTGGGCTCCCTGGGAATCTTCTCCGATTGGGCCACGCAAACGCCTCCTGAAATGCAAACACAGCAAACAGGAATCTGTCAATGGGGACTAAACAAAGAGCTTTCGTTAGCATAGACGCAAAGGTGATTAGCGCTTGGCCATGTTCGGGAAGATGGAAAAAACTCACAAAATAGGTCATGTTCTATTGCGTCTCCTCCAGTGCAGCATATTTGTACATTTGTAATTCATTCATTTGGGTATTTTCCGTCCTCGTGGGGGTGCTGGAGGCCGCCCCTAGGCAGTAGGCGGGGTTTCCCTTAATTGGCTGGCAACCAATGAGATCAAGAAACGTTTGCGCTGACGCCTACGGACAATTTTGAGTCATTTGTCGAGCTAGCGTGCATTTTTTGGGGATTTGGGAGGAAACCGGAGTACCCAAAGAAAAGCTAAATAGATATGGGCGGGAATAACATGCTAATTCCGCAATTGGAAGGTCGGAAACTCTCAGAAGTAGCGGATTGCTAATGTAATTTCTGGTAAATGCGTCATTTTCCTAAGTATTTGATAAAAAAAGGCCAAAATGTATTAATAATAGCGATTTTTTTTCAGATTTTTTTTTTTAAATCTCAGGCAATTGACAAAAATTCTTCCATAAATCTATACTATAAATATCCTCATTGTGCCGATTCATCCGAAAGCGGGAGGGTCGGCGGCAAAGTATTCGGGGTTGCTAAGTGAGTGAGAAAGATCTGGCAAGTTTCTCCCAGGTTTTTTCATCCTGCCAAAATGGTTTGAAATTGTCACGGTGGCGTACGTCTAGACAGCCCAAAATCCCCGGAGAGCAAACGCAGATGTCAACGCTTTGAACGTTTGACGAATGCCTGCGCGCGTCGTGCCCAACATTTTGCTAGCTTCGTCGACTTGAGAAGTAAACTTCCCCACTAGATGACATCTTGAAATAATCAACGTCACGGACGAGAAACCCAGCAAAATCCCCAAAACGCCATTGTTACCGCGCGCTCTTCCAATTATCTCCTTGCTATATTTTAATAAAACGAAGACAACACCTGGCATATTTTTAGCTAGCGTTGTGGCAGCGTGGTGCTACGCCACGACAATAACGATGTTTGGGGTTGACAGCAGACCTTTATATTGCTTGTTAGGAGAAAAGCGCCAAGACAAGTGACTCATTGTTATTCTCCATCTCGTCTTTTTGGAAAAAAAGCCTCTTGCAAAACGGCGTGTAAGCAATTCATGTTCGTGTGTAAACATCATCTGATGACATTGTACAGTCATACCACCTCGAAATAGCAGCAATTTGAGATAGGGGTAAAATATTTATTTTGAGATACAAGGCAGATTTTTTTAAAATTGTGTAATGTCTTGATACGAGCACTGGGCGGGGCGTTGCATATTTTCTGTGTTATTTTTACATGCTAGTTAGTGCGAAAGGCGGAGCTTGTTGGCTAATACGAGACGAGTATTTACTATTTTTCGTGCATTATCCTATTGTGAGGACATTTGTATGCATCATTTTCTGAGTATTTCTAAGGGAATACAAAAGCAAACAACCCTGGATAGGTTGCATCTGAAAGTCAGGGTGGAGGCGGGGCCAATACAGCCAAGAACGGTAGCAAAATTTTAAGCAAAATTGGAATTAAGTTGTCTAAAGTTAGTTTAAATTTATTTTTTTGTTTCCGCATCGTAATACAAGTTAATTTAAAAAATTTTATGGTATTTTACAAGCGTGTTGCCGTGCAAAAAGGATATAATTCGTATCTCAAGTCACTCATTTGCATATAAAAATGTTTTGTAACCTGAAACTAGAGGCATTTGTAAGTAGAGGTAGGACTGTATTTCGTTATTTTATATGGTAAAAAATAATTTGAGATACAAGTGAATTGACAGTTCGGCTATTTTCACGCATTTAGCTCATATCTCAAGGTACTACTGCAAAGGCATCAAATGTCGCTATGTTTGAACTTTAGTTGACTTTGTTGAAAATTTTTGTACGTAGCTCGATACCAAACATAAAGTAAATATTTGTCACAAACACGACAAAAAAATGTGAAAATAAATCAAACGGCTATCTAATCGGTCTTTTATAATATTCTTTCAAGAGCTAAATCGATCAAAAAACAAGTTGCCCAGCTAGAGTAATTCCAGGGTTGTTGTTATTTACTATTATCGATTATTGGTCCACGTTGTAGCCAGAGAAAGTAATGGATTTGAGATTAGTGTGTATCACAGGGCCAAAGTTGAAAAGAGTACTTGTCACCCACCACCTTGTTGTTGCCACTCGCCATTTTCAAAACAGGCCTTTCGAGGATTATTGAGCAAAAGTGCCGTGGTATTGATTTTGGACGACATTGGAGCCAAACACTTAAGTTAGCTCGGGTCAAAGTCGTATCGATCGCCGCTGTTTTGGCCGCCCCCGGCCGGCTGCTGGTCAATTTGCCATCTGAGGGGAGCCATTGGATGCGCCTGCCGTTTGATTTCGCTTACTTTGTTTAATCAAAAAGTCTAGCGCCACATCGGTCAAATCTCTAAGCCGCCAGATTCGCCGTCAATATCGGTTCGGATGGGATTTTGGCAGCGAATTATGGCTTTTGAAAACATTTACCAAAATGTATCCAATAAACGACTCTTTTGTCTAGTGACACGCTAAGTAAAGCTAATAAAAATCAACCATCCTCATCTTTTATCAAGTCGATGTGTCAAGTTAAGTAAATCTGATAAAAATCAACCATTCTCATGCTTTTCTATTTTACGCCACTACTACTGACAGACGTTGCGTCCATTCGAACTCGTTTCATCGACATTGAGAGCGCTGGACGTCCAATCCTGTAGGACTGGGACAAACTGTAATGAGTTAGAAACCAAGAATTGTCAATTAGATTAACAGGACTTAAACGATTGACGTATTTCTTGTGTTTTTTCCACTCATTGGCGGTTGGAATTGTGCCAAACGGCGAATCAATAAGACCGGTCGTTGTCCCCGTTACTGACAAACATTGCGATCGTTATCACGCAAATGGGAAATTGGGAGACCCCCCCCTCAAACCCCCCTGCTAGCACCGCAACGCTTTTAAGCATCTGTCAGCTAATCGTTTTGATATTTCAAGCCTGACAAAGTCCTTTTTTAGTCTTCATCGTAGCTTACACATCCAGCTGGCTTTTTACAAAAAACAACAACAAAAATACACAGCCTGTCCTGGAAGACGACGTTAGGAATTAGCTACTGGACACAGTTGAGCGTTGGCTAGCTAAAAAGACACGGAAATGGAAAGTGTAGCTAGACGCCGGTAGACCATGTGATTGTGATCGCTCAAGGCGAGTTTGCGCAGCAGGATTTTTTGGTCATTTATGAAATACAAGACAAAATGTGGCCCGCCACATCATTTTGTGCGGCCCGAGAAAGTAAATCAGGAGTTCCGTCTTTCTGTTTTAGGATCAAATTCAAATAATAATATAGATTTATATTACATTTCCTGATTCCCCCCCTTTTAAATCAATAATTTTCATTTTTGAATCATTTTTTTCTGTTTTTAGTTCAAAAATAATTTTGTAAAATCTAAAAATATATTTAAAAAAAGCTAAAATAAACATGGTCTTTAGCAGCCCGCCAACCAACCCGAGTCTGACACCCCTTTGCCCTAACTCTAACCACTAACCGTACGAAATGTCCGGGGACAAAATATCTGGGGACCAAATGTCCGGGGACCAAATGTCCGGGGACCAAATGTCCGGGGATAAAACGTCCAGGGACGAAATGTCCGGTCACGAGAAACGGCACGAGACCCACCCCCTCGCACAATTTCCTTGGAAATCCCAATCGTCGTTAGTATCCCTCTCACGCCACCGAGCACTCCGGCCGGGCGGCCATGTTTCTGTCTTCATCTCACACTTTTGGCGCTTGTTTCTACAAGCTTTTCTCGCTTAAATAAACACACTGGGGGGTTTTTGCCGTGGAGATGGCGTCTTCCACCTCTTAATTATTTACTTGAGTGGCTGCGCACACCAAACGCAAGCACACAAAGGACGCGCGTCACACAAAAGAAAGTCAGAAAAAAAACACAACAACAAGGGGAAACGTGTACGATTGGGAAAGTCAGTCAGTGGAGCGCAACAATGACAAATGGACTCTTTAGATCTCACACTCTTGTATTTGGGATGTCTTAATTGAACATGAGCTGCCACGGACACAGTGGACCACATGAAAGGCTAACGGGGATTTTTTTAAAGGTTTTTTTTTGGTTGCAACAAAGCATTCTGGGATTTTTTTTCTTTTTAAACAACACAAACAGTAGTTAAAATACGTCAAGCCACCGTGTGTGTGGCTTTCAAGTTATTTGGGGGAGTCCTTGAAGTCAGACAGGATTATTCCAAAAATCTTCTCACAGGGAAGTTACCCAGGCAAAGGAAAAACAAAGTTAAGCGACCGCTCTTTATGTGGTAAAAACCAGCGGGTAGGGAGGAAAAAATAATGTTTTGATAGTATTCAAGGTACGTGGTTTCTCTAAAAATACTTAACTATATACTATGTCGCTTAGACATGAAGAAAAAAAGCTATTTTATACATCTTTTTTTTAAAGCACTATATAGAACACAGGTCTCAAAGTGGCGGCTCAGGGGCCACATCTGGCCCGCTGCATCATTTTGTGTGGCCCAAAAAAGTAAAATCAATAATTGTCATTTTTAATCATTTTTTTCAGTTTTTAGTTCAAAAATCATTCTAAAATCTAAAAATATATTTTAAAAAAGCTCAAATAAACATTGTTTTAGATCTATAAAAAACTGAATATTCAGGGATTTTAACTCGGTTCACTTAATCCATTTATAAACAAAAAAAATCTAAATATTCTATCAAAAATTGTCCGGCCCACATAAAATCAAGTTGACGTTAAAGCGGCCCGCGAACCGAGTTTTACACCCTTGCTATAAAACAATGCAATACTCTTCTTAGACTTGATAAAAAGTTCAAAAAGGGGAGGAAACTTTGGCGCAGTTTTGTCGTTAACATGGCGGCGGCGAAGTTCACCTGCAAGACGAGACGCGTGGGATCGGGACTTTTCAGATTACCGTTTCATAATCAGCCTCATTAATCCGGTAAAAAGGAATCTTTATGGTGGGCGCTTGCGTAGACGCGCCGCTTTCTGCTGAGGCGTCCATAAAAAAGCAACAGGCCAGTTATGATGTCGTTAGGGAGCGAATAAAAGGCACATTTGACTTGAATGGGACCATTTCACCCGCCGTAAAAAAAAGCGCCTTTTTGAAATTTGCTGTATTTACCTTGACGGATAACGCCTTGTCATTCAAGGGCTTATTTTTTTTAACTTTTGGTTCGAGTATACTCGAAAAAAAATGTAAAAGTTATTGCAGAAAAAATAAGTGTGGTGACCTCCAACCAGCAGGGGGCGACATCCAAAAAAGGCCTCGTGCCCCGTCCTTTCCATGACAACATAACGTGAAGCGCCGTGATACATAATGAATGCGGACCCCCCGGGGGAAGATTTTCATGGAAATTCTGCAAAGCCGTGCAACCTGAAGAAAGATGCGCGGCGTGTTTTCAAAGCGCTGAATAATTTACAGATGTTTCTTGCCCCCGATCCCACCCCGATCTCACTTTGCTCACTTCTCGATCGTTGGCCGCCGCTCTCAAAGACGAGCGCGGTCCCGGGAGATAAATGAGTGGCCAGCGTTTGTCGTCATGGCCGCGGAAGACTTGCGTGACGGAGGGAGGGAGGGATTCCCGTTCTTACTGCTGTTTCTTCTTCAATGTTTATTTTTGGGGGAGAAAGCTAGATAACGATTGGATGGATAGTTTTGCGATCTGGGCAAACAACCTGCTCTTGTTATTTATTTATAAATGCATTTTATTTTATTTTTGTGGGTCAATACTTCTGATTCCTCATGTTTTAATTACGGTTTGTCTTGCTGGCCGCACACAATGAAGTGGAGGCCCCAATTTTGCCCCCCGACCTTGAGTTTGTTACCCTGTTCTATATGCCAATTATGTTATTTTACGATTAGATTAGATCATTTTATTCATCCCGTATTGGGGAAATTTCATTGTCACTGTAGCGATAGGGTGAGAATATAGTAAATAAGTAGGTTAAAAAAAATAAGTAAATAAATTTATCAATGAATAAATATATAAATACATACATAAGTAAATAAATACAAATACAAAAATAAATATGAATAAATATATAAATAAATATGGTTAAATATATAAATAAATATAAATAAATAAGCAATACAGTACAAAATACAGTAATCCCTCGATTATCACGTCTTCACTTATCACAAATTTACTACAATTTTTTTCGCCATTCATTATTGTTTTTTAAATTTAAGTTCATAAAATTGTGAAAATTCACTTTGAAACTCAAACAATAAAATATATAATAGGGGTGACCCTCATTTATCACGACAATGTCTGGTCTACTATAATAGCGATATTGGAGGGATTACTGTAGACTGTATAGCGTCATATCCAGCGACTTGTGAAAAGTTAATCTTAAAAATAACTTTCACGGGTCGTTGGGTGCGAACAGGTGAGCGGCGACACTCATTTCTATCGAGTCCGAAAATAGAAGCGCCATTTTTTCACATCTCTCTTTCCCATTGACAAATTTCTCGAGAAAAGACTAGATTGTGGTTGGTTGCCATGTGGACGCGAATAAAAAAGTCAACACAAGAGCTTTGCTTTCTCAAAAGAAGCCTTTTTTAAGAAGCCAAAGCCGTGATTTAGTTTTTGTTTCAATTGGCGCTGCTTCCATCAGATCCATTTTTTTTAATTTTAAATCAAATTGTCATGAGATTTAAAAGCTTCAATAGAAAGTGCACACGTCAATAAATCGTCATAAAAAGATTAAAAATGAGCTTGACAAATATCAGAATAAGCAAAAAACAATATTTTGTAGTGAGTAAAGAGATTTTTTTAGACTTAAAAACTATCGAGGATGGCATTAATACATACATATAATTTTTTTAAAATTATTAATATGGCTTTGCTCCAAATTGTGTCAAATGCGATATAGTTGGCTAAGTAGAATGAATAAAAAAATACTTATTTATTCCTATTACGTTTTGTATTTGTCAAATATAAATTCCAAATGCGAATTAAGAGTCTAAAATTGGAAGGCGTGGTGTCGACTTTAATTAAAAACAAGCCCTAACACGATAAAATTCAAAGAAAAAGGCCGCCTGGTCGCAGGTTATCTTCCGTGACGCACCCCCGAACGTACGGCTCACCCGCATAATTCATCCTTAGATGTCACATCTGCTCTTCTATTTTATTTTCTAATTATTCATTTCATTTTTTCGACCATCTATTGTCCTTTAGTGGCCGCTACCTTTAAATAATCCACCATTTTCCCCACAAGACACGCGAGAAGAAAGGGAATATCATATCGTGCTTATCGTACCTGGCTAAAGATGTCTTTTATTTTGAAATATGAATCGAGTCCAATGTATTTAAATATGCACATTTGGTCTTATTTATTTATTTATTTATTTATTTTAATGGTCTTGAGTCAGGGGTGACAAACTCTGCTTGTTTTTGGCCCAAAAAGTGGACTTATTTAACGTCCAATCCTTTTTGAACGGAAGGGGCGAATGGTAGAATGTTCCCGGACAAACGGGATTGGACGTCTGGCGCCGTTGATGGCATTGGCGGATGAGAATGACAATTTTATGTCACTTCAATGACGTTTTAGGGTACTTCCAGGTCACTTTTTGAACATTTTGGATCATTCTCTATTGATTTTGGGTTAGGGTTTTTGTATGGCGGTTGGTTTTTGCTAATTTTTGGGCATTTCCTGATGGTTTTGGGGTATTTTAGCGTTACTTTTTAACATTGTTTACTGCCATTTTGACCAAAATTCTAGTTTTACAGCATCTAAGTCAAAAACCGAATATATGAATGAATTTATTACAATAATAGGAATGAGTTAGGATTTTGTAGTAAGCGGTAATTTAGCATAAAATTAGCCTAGCATGCACGTTTTTACGATATAGGACGAAATTGGATTACCCAAAGAGAAACCATGTTTGACGGTGCCCGTCCTTGACCCTTTCAATGTAAAACTTTTGGCGGATTATTCACAATTCAATTCCTCGCCGTTGTGGCCACGCCTCCATCCATTTGCCAACTTGTGCGCTAACGGCTAATTGAGTTCTAGCAGAGGAAATATGCGGAAAGGTTAGCTTGAAGACGCCCTAGCGCTTAGCAAGCGGCGTGGGGTACGATGCCGCCGCGTGTGTTAAAATAACCTTGACGGCGACGCTGGGATTGGATTTGTCGAGCCGCGATAAAAAACAAAAGAAAAAAGAAGAGGCAAACAAGATTTCCATACGATAATCGGCGCCGCCGCAAAATACAAATAGGATTGCTATTATTACATTAGCGGCCAACGCAATATCTGAATAAGACGGGGGGAGGGGAGTTATTTCACACTTTGATATGTTTGGACAAGGTGTTGCAGCTTGATAGTGGTTGCTTCGCACTTGAGAGGTTCCGAGTTTGAATCCCAAAATTGAAAATGTTGTTTTTAAATAAATCTAGTAGTAAATCTAGTAGGATTATGGCTTATTTATGTTCTTGACTAGTCATGCCTGGATTATTGGGACTTTACTTACTGCAAATTCACTTCTTTGTGATTGTTTTCTGCTATTAATTTATATTCATAAAAATGTGGAAATCCTACTTTTCAGTTTTTCCGTATTCGCAGCCATGTCAGGTCTACGTTAACCGCAAGATTTGAGGGATTTCTGTACTTATTATTATTATTATCATAGTTTGTTTGTTTTTTGTTGTTATTTGTGCACTTATTAATGCTGTTGACTATTGTATTTGTGTGTATTGTTATTGTTTATTTGTTTGTTGTTGTTATTTGTGCACGTATTGATGTTGTTGACTACTTGTTCTATTGAAAATGTATTTATTTGTTTGTTGTTGTTTGTGCACTTCGCTACTTACTGATGTTGTTAACTACTTGTTACATTGACAACATATTTATCTGTTGTTGTTGTTTTTTGTGTATTTCCCTACTTATTGATGTTGTCTACTACTTATGTCCTCTACCTGTTTACTTATTCGTTTTCTGACTGTTTGTTTGTCTGTTGTTGTTGTTTGCATTGTATGTTATGAAGCTTTAAATTGTGTCATGACAATAAAAGCATTCAATTCAATACTGCGATATTAAATTGCGCAATTTCTCGTTTCGATTCAGAATGTTTTTGGTGAAAGTAAACAAGAATTGGCTACAGTTCCGTTGGCGTCCACTAGTTAGCAGCTGTTACTATGTTTGGACTAAAAACTGAAAAAATAATACTACCAAGTTGTTCAAACATAAAACTTCCAGACTTGAAACAAAATCCGCTGTCGGCAGGGCGCCGTAAATCCCATCAGAAAAACAGGCAGCGGCCATTATTAAAACTTCAAACCAGGAAAAAACAAGCCTGTTTTATTGTCATTAAGGGATAATTCACCTACTTCAAGCTGTGTTTTTTTCAACTTGGGCAGAAAAGCCATTAGCGCCATATTAGACACGTTCCACCGGTGCGCTTTTGTCAAAACGTGGGGGGGGGGGTGACGGGGGGGAGATCATTTGAATACCAATGAGTCATAGTAAGACCACGAGTCACAGTTGCAAGAAAATGGATGAAAACGTCTCCAAATGAATCCATTCCTGGGATAATTGTGACTTTGTTTCGGGGCAACAACGTATAGTTAAGGTTAGTCAGTGAACTTTGTCGGGATTCTTGCAAAATATGAAATAATCCAAGCAATGGGTCGAGATTTGACGTCTGATTTGGGGCTGCTTTGCGCTTCCGAGCCTGGACTAAATGTGAGGTCAATTTCCAAGAATGTGACGCCAATTTTCTACCTTTCTTTCGTCCACCCGTTGAAGCGGAACATAGAATGAATCAAGATCATTAAAAAATGCAACAGTTCAGGTTCACTTTTGCAGTGAAAGAACAGAAGAGTCGAAAGAAGAGTCGAAGCTCAAGAAACAAACGGCTCAATTTTTGGCTCCAATTGTGTTCAGACTTAAACACTCTAAAAACATCAGTTAATTCCCAAAATGCAGCGATATCAACGGGAAATAACTTTGAAAAAGCCCTAACATCAACAGGAAATGCCCCCAAATGGACAGGAAGTGACCCTGGAATAGCTCAAACTTTCAAGATGGACACTTTATAACCTAAAAGTGCCCTTCAAATACCCTAAAAATGACAAGGAAGCACCATAAACTTAATAATAGCTATTGGATTCATTTAAACAACAAAGACTGGACTAGACAACTCTATACGTCTAATCTCTTTTGGCCCAACGACCATTCGTCTCTCCCATTCAAAAGGATGCCACTTGTAGGCTTAGCCAAGAAGATAAACGGTTAGCTTATAAAAGGTTAAAAACGCTAACGCCAGACTGGCGTCCTAATGACAAACCTATAAGACTCTCTTCCGAATGACCGCCATTTTGGCACCGAAAAGCCCATTTCACAACCAGCCGTGCCCATTATCCACCCAAAATGGCCACAAAACATTTTGGCAAGCTACGGCCTCGCCGCCCGCCGCGTTCCCCGGCACCCCCTCTCCCTCATTTCCCCTCTACCACATCCAAGTTCTCGAACCCGGGACCAAAAAGTCGCCGACCGCTACCTAGCCCGTATGTCAACACGTCCCAAATGTAAATCCTGACGCCCAAAAATGTTGCGGCGTTTCCGTTTTATCAATTACTCGCCGGCAGATTGACGACAGCTTGAAGACCGTTTTTTTTTTTTAAGAAAAAAATGTTTCAATCTGATTTGGCTCGGCGTGATTGGCTCAGCTGGGGAAGCGGCCAAGTGTGACTGGCCGCCGCTTCATTAATTAAACGGCAACACCTGCGGATGGGCGCCCCGCCTTTGTTTTAGCCGTTTTGCGCTGTAGCGCAGCGGGGTAGCCACACACACACACACACATATACACACATATACACACTTGTACACACTCAGGTGACTTGCGCTCCAGCTCGTTAAGTGTCACTTTCCACTCAGGTAATTACACAGAGCAGAGTGGAGAAGTCCTTTCCACACTCCATAACGCAGCGCTTACAAGTTCACCTCAGTAATTTCCCAGGAAGTATTGTGCCTTTGTCCTGAAACTGTGTACAGTTGATACCTAAAGTACTAGTAATAATAATAATAATAAAATAAAGAAAGAGATCTTAAGATTAGGGTGGTCAGTGCGCAGTTCTGGTTCATAATTCCGTATTGAATTCAATGCTGTTAGCGGCACGGTGGAGAAGTGTTTAGCGCATTGGCATCGCAGTTTTTAGGTCGAGGGTTCGATTCTAGGTGGGTTTTTGTTATGTGGAGTTTGCATGTTCTCTCTGGGCTTGCGTGGGTTTTCTCCAGGTACTCCAGGTTCTTTCCACATTGCTAAAACATGCATGCTAGGCTAATGTAGCACTTTAAATTGCCCCTAATCACAAGTATTTGGTTGTTTGTCTTATTGTGCCCTGTGATTGGCTAGCCACCAAATCAGGGTTTCTCCTGCCTTCCAGTAGTTATTTGAGTTAGGCGCCAGCACCCCTTGCGAGCCTTGTGACGATAAACAGTTCAGAAAATGATTTTTTTTTGAAATATGAATCATAATTGCTATCTATCTAAGGTGAAATGAATGAATGAACTTAAAATGTACTCAAAAATTAACAGGAGGTCCAATCTGGGCACTTGGAAATCCATCTTGAAGTTGGAATTCACTGAATTTATCGGGTGTAGCGCCCCTTGTCTTCGCATCAAGTATAGCATCTGGAACCACGTTTAAACATCATTCCTTAGCGCGTAAATGCTAATAGTGACGTTACCGCTTCCGCTAATGTCCCACCGGCGGCGTGCCCTCAACCTCTGGATGGTGCGCCAAGCCCAAAATAACTTTTCGGAGTCCCCTCGGATTGACGGCGCGACAATTTCCCGAAACATTTCCGTGCGGCGCTTTAATTGGCCGGGCTGAACGATGATGGGCCTGGCTGGCTCGCTGGCTGACATAACGGCCCGTCGACCCTCTTAGCGGGAGATGCATCACGCCAGGCAATTTTCTTAAGCCACTAACGCCGTCTGATCTTTGATCCCGACCGTTCCTTATCGCTGCGCTCCCAGGGATTGGTCGCACTTGTCATTTTTCTTGCCAGGAAACCTTTAAATCGGGGGCGTCCAACTCAACTAGATCTCAAGTGGGCCAGCCAGTTCTCAAAACTGTATTTGTAAGGCCAAAAATGCAGATTGGGATGCTCTATTGGGTTTGTGTTGGGGTTTTGTGTGGGGATACAATGAAAGTAATATGAATTTGAGACTCAGGTTTTAGATGTAATACGTCTCTTTGAGCTTTTTTATATATATATTTTTAGATTTCACAAAATTATTTTTGAACTAAAAACTGAAAAAATGGATAAAAAAATGACAATGATTGATTTAAAAGGGGGAAATCAGGAAATATAATATACATCTATATCTATCATCTTAATTTGATCCTAAAACAGAAAGTCAGTACTCATGATTTACTTTACTCGGCCGCACAAAATGATGCGACGGGCCAGATTTAGCCCCCGGGCCGGCAGTTTGACACACGTGAATTAGAGAATTTACATATAACATATATACTTCTTCTTACAAAAGTCTTGAAAAAAGTCTTGGAACCAATTAATTTCATAAGTAAAGGTACTGTTTTAATGGAAGCCAAACATTATTTTATAAAATTATTGGTCCAGCTTTTGATGACAAAATGGGGGTAAAAAATTGCATTTTAAAATATTTTTGTGGGTCTTTTTTAAATCCTCTTGATTGAATTTTGACCAGAACAACTTTCTTTTGCTTACAGAATTTAAACTACGAAGATTTTCATCTTTTGGCTTGCCTCAAAGTGTACAAAAAACAACCCAAAGATGTGGAAAAGCTGCTTTCATTGATGAGTATTCAGTGGAGTGGGGATTCCATCCCAAATGGATGCAAAACGCAATGGCAATTCAGGTGAGAAAACGTCGACGGTAGCAAATGGAAAGCTGCGAATGATTCATGGCACTGAAACACAATGACATTATACTACGTTTCTCTGATGAATGACTCCATTGTACG
The DNA here is from genome assembly GCF_051989575.1 of Stigmatopora nigra. Lineage (NCBI taxonomy): Eukaryota > Metazoa > Chordata > Actinopteri > Syngnathiformes > Syngnathidae > Stigmatopora > Stigmatopora nigra. Next base: position 605,237 of record NC_135517.1, read on the forward strand.
CCATTTTCCCCAAAAAAAGCCCATTTAATAGTTGTTCCTCCTTCCAAAACAGATTCACTCACAAGTTCACATAAAAATATAAAAAATAGCCAACCCGAACGGATTGCCGTTTTGGCGTGGCTGCATCCAGCCCATAATATATAGCATGTTTATCTGTTTGTATTTGGAGGTTTGTGGAGCAGAATTGGATTGAGATTAGAATACTGATTTACAGGTTATGGATTTTCTCGGACCAAAACGGAGCCAAGGCGGAGTTATCGCAATTTAACAATGTTAGGACGTATGACAACATCGATAAAAAGTAGTCAATTATGGATGGGATGGAATCTGTTCATCTCCATAAATCGTATACATATAGACGGTGTCTGGACTTCTGATAATCATTTATATCTCGCGATAAAAACATATTTAAATGGTATCCATTTTGACTGGGCGGGGCAAAGGAATGATGGTGATAAGATGGCGTCTGTGGGAATATTTTTGAAAAGAAAAATAAGTGAAGGAATTGATTTTTTAAGAAGATATTACAGTAATATGCCGCTAACCTGACGACATCTGCCGATTATTCTATTGAATTGAATGTTTTTATTCTCATAACGAGATTTAAAGCTTTACCATGAACTGCACAACTCAATAATGTATTATTAATACTTAAACTATAAATAAATTGGTAACCAACAACATAAATAAGTAATATAAATAAGTAGTCAACATGAAAAGTGGTCAACAACATAAAACGTCATAAATAAGTAGTCACCATGCTAAGTAGTCAACAATATAAGTAATAAGTAGTCAGCATCATAAATAAGTTATAGTCAACATAATAAGGAGTAAATAAATAAGGAGTCAACATAAATAAGTAATGAATAAATTAGTCAACAACATAAATAAGGAACAAATTAAGTATTTGAATAAATAAATAAGTAGTCTAACATAAATAAGTAAAGAATACATTAGTCAACAACATATATAAGTAAAAATAAATGATGTAATCAAAAACATAAATAAGTAAAAATAAATAAGTAGTCAACAACATGTATAAGTAAAAAATAAATAAGTAGTCAACAACATAAATAAGTAGTGTCACATTAGACGGATATACCGGGTTAATATTACAAAGCCCGATTTTTTTTTGGGAAGGAAGGATAGTGCCGCCTCAGCAGTTCGTCTTTTATTTTGGAGAGTGATTGTGGCGTTGGAAAAGTGCAAGGGTAACCGTTAGAGTTACGATGGGATAAAAAACCAAAGACATTTCTTACAACTTTGGCTCCATCTGAAGAGCCCGTGAGAGCTCTTTAATTGCTCGCGCAAATTGCCTTTTGCAACCTCAAACTTTATTTCTTTGTCTGACTACGCTAGCTAGCCTTGTTTTCCCATGCTACAAATGTAACATTGTAGTAGTCTGTAGTAATCTCGACCAATCCTGTTTCGACGGTTACTGCATTTCGGATTTGCAAAAAAACGAGTTTACGAGAGATTAACCGTCTTTAAAAATATTAGCAACATTAGCTTGCTAGCTGCTACGATGGTAATAGACGTCCAATCTATTTTGACGGGAAAGGCTACGCTAAGAACTGGATTTTGATGCTCTATTGGGTTGATGTCAGGGATTTGTGAAGAGTTAAATACGATGAAAATAATATGAAATTTACTTTTATTTGCTGCCATGACGTTAAAATATGTCCAATTTATTTTGAAGGGAAAAGCTAAGCTCAGAACTGTATTTTTTAGGCTAAACTCAGATTGAGATGCTCTATTGGGTTTATGTCAGGGTTTTGTGAAAAGATTGTTTAATCCAATATGTGTAATTTTACCTGTCATTGTATTTCCTTCTTGCAAAGTATAAAATGTAATAAGTAACCAGAAAATGTAGCACAGCAGCCATTTTTTTATACGGCTTTCTTCTTAATACGTCTCAAAAATAGTCGTTATGTTGACAGGAACAAAAATTTGTAGCGCAAAGCAAAATGTGGGACTCGAGGCTGATTTGTATTTTGATTTAGTGGCGTTTATTTCATCATGAATTCATGTTTTTGAGAAAGTACTCGCTTCCCTTTTTGGTTGAAAAAAAAATCAAGACAAAAGCGCCGTTTCGCTACACTGGAATCTCAAATATTGTTTTGTGGGAAAGCCATTTAAGCCTTTTGAGGCCCGTTGCTCATTTAGAATTCTTTGCATACGTCCACTTCCTCAAGGAAAAGTGCGCAGGCAGGCAGGCAGGCAGCGCTCATAATCCTCCCCCATCAAACAACGGCAACGGCGGCCATGGCGGTGGCGAGCGTGCAAGCGACTCCATTAGCGTCCTTTCTCACGTGGTTTCCTTCTTTTGCTGGGCTAAATCTTGTTAGGGCTCTCATTGACACGCCTTTCATCAACTTGATTAATGACGCCGATTGGGGAGACTGATCCGAACGGGGGGCGGAGCTTGGGGGACGTTAGGGTCTGACGTCGTGTTACCACCGAAGGCGCTATATTCTCCAAATTAGGTTTGATGATTGGGATACTGTTCCAGAACACAGATTTAATTTAAGTGGCAAGTATAAGATTCTGGCTGAAATCTACCATGTGTATATTATTATCAATATTCCAGCTATAAGCCTATATAAAGAGTGTAATGTATCAATATCTAAATATAATGTATGTATATACATGACATTATACTGCGTTTGCCTTATGAATTACTCCATATGTGTATATGTATAGGTATAGATATATGCATATACAATGTAAACTTGAAATACTGTAGTCACTGCAGTACTACGAACATCAACGACACCCGGTAACCATTTTTAAAGTTCAAAACGAGACTATTTCAAAATAAAACCGACAGCATTTCCCCTTCCATTAACACAATGTCCAAGTTAACTTGCATTTTAAGGGTTTTTCTGGGGAAAAAAACCCATTCTGAAATGCATCAAAGACACATCAAAGACGCATCAAATGCTAATCAAAGACTGATCAAAAATCAGTAAAAGACTGACTTATACTCCATTCTGTTAAGTTGACTTTTACAGTCATATGCTATTCTTTTTCGGATGTCAATCTGAATCAAAGCCGTATTTCCACTCCTTCTCAAATTGGACGCCCACTTTGTTCTTCCCTCTTTTTTTACGGCTCCTTCTGGAAAGGAAGGCGAGCCAAATGATGAATTCAAAGCAGGTCAACGCGGACGCCGCTTTCCCAAAGTGGCTGACTCGGATAATTTGTCGGACGGCTTTCTGTAAATATGAAGTCTTAAACAATGAAAGAAAATGAGTGGAGCGCGCGCTAGGCGTGGAATTAAAAGTACGCTGGCGCAAAGTGAAATATCAGCTGGAATTTGTTCCGCCGTCTTAACGCCGACACTTTTTGGACTAGCCAACGAAGACTCACCGGGAGGAAATATTGACTGAAATTTAACGCCCGACGACACGCCGCTATTCATTTTTCATCTTTTTAAGCTCGTTTGGATAAAATGGCCAGCGTGGTGACGAGTGGGAAAAGGTCAAACGGTCACCTAATTGAGCAGATGATAGCTCGGCAAACGTACGTCAACAAAAAAATCGCCTAGTTGGGTTACCCCTGTTGTAACTTTTTTGTCAGTGCTAAATCCTAGTAGCAAAAGTGGATTATTAGATTAGATTAGATAACTTTATTCATCCCGCATTCAGGAAATGTTATTTTCACAGTAGCAAACATAATAATAGGCCATAAATAAGTCAATAAAAATATAAATAAATAAAAAAAAATAACAAAATAAATATAGAAATAAATATAGAAATAAATATAAATAAATATAAAAAAATAAATGTATATAAATAAACATAAAAAAATAAATATATATAATTAAATATATAACTAAATATATAACTAATTCTATGAATACATGGATAAACATAAATAAATATAACTAATTAAACGGATAAATATATAAACAAATGCATAAATAAATGAGTTGGAATTTCAGTGTAGATTTTTACATTTTTATGAAGTTAATTTAAAAACAATAGTGGAAAATCGCAAAGTAGTGAATTCACAATAAGTGAAAACATAATAATCGAGGGATTACTGTATTTGTTCAATATTACAGCTATAAGCCAGTAAAAAACTAGTGTATTAATATCTAAATATAATTTATATATTTAAAAATGTAACTAATACGTTAAAAATCGATATTCGAGGGATTACTGTAGTTTTGTGTCCATAGCTCTAATATGAGTTACTTATTGTTGTAGTGTTATAGCTAGCGAGCTCCGTTTAGTTTGTTTTTTCTACATTTGCTTTATTTTGAATCTCTTAGTGTTCCCGATAAACTCACGAATGAAAAACCAAACATTATTGAGACCCTTAATAAATGTCCAAAATAAATCCAATTATTTGGCTCTTAAACACAAACTTAAAACCATTTAAATAAGTTCCTTATTATTCCAGTTTGTGTATGACATGACAAAAAGTGGTAACGCTGTTACTTTTTGCCTGGCAACAATCTTGCTTGTCTTCAAGGCACTTTTTTCCTTTTCCATATTTCACCGCAGGCGCGAAATAAAAAAATAAGAAGTGCACTTTTACAGGAGGATGTGTTTTTCAACAAGACAGCGCTAATCAATACACAAGTGGATTGCCAGCCTCGTTCTTCGTTCCTCGACGCAATCTGCTTTGCCAACTAAAAAAAATAAAAATAAAAGACAACAGAGAGCAGTGTGCTAGTGCTAATAGTCTGATTCGCTGTTTTCACGATGTATACACGATCGCATCAAGTCATGCTAAAGAATAATATCGGCAAATATTGTCAAAAATGGGGGATTTACATGCGTCAGTTTTGGTGAAAAATGCGTCTTTCCTGAACTCTATTAATGGTAAAGTTATTTTTTATAAATATATTTATGACAAGTTAAGATCCTTAACTCTCTTTTTTATTCACTGGCTAACATTGACAGAAATACATTTTCGGTTCAAATAAATTGGGCGTCTACCGTATCTTCTGGACTATAAGTCACCATTCTTTTGATAGATTGGCAGTGCCTAAGATTTAATTTTATTATTTCTACCATATTTTCTGGACTATAAGTCACCATTCTTTTGATAGATTGGCTGTGCTTAAGATTTATTTGTATTCTTATTTTTCTCTCGCTTCACCAAAAACCTGTTTTCTTTTAGGCTACAGTTAAAAAAGAAGTTTAAAAAATGTAAATATTGCATTGACAGTTGCCTTTGTCACTGTTGTTATCTATTTTCTGAACTTCAAAAACATTGCCCTCCCTAATACTCAACTTTACATCTACCTTGTCCTTATTTATCCATCACGGCTTATACTCGAGTACGACCTATAGTCCGAAAAATCCCACAAACTCTATTAAAATCCCCAACACGCGATTGGACGCCTGTCAACGTGAATGGCACCTATGGAGGCAAAATCATCGAGAGGTCTGGGGTGTGGGGGAGGTCCCTTCCGTGAGAGTGATTTCCCAAGGTTTTCCTTGTCCTGGAACTAATTGATTCGTGCCTGGGCAATTTTCTGCAGCACAGTACAATATGTCCACCCGGGTGAATTGATGAAGAGGAAAATCGGCGGCGGCCGGCGCCGCCAGGCTGGCCAATCCCCGCCTCCCCTCCCGCCATCCCCCGCCTCCCCCCCGCCTCCCAGTCAGTCACTCACCGTCCTCCCGAGTCTTTTGGATGAAGGCCTCCACTCCACTCTCGCCGTAGTTCCCCTCCGAGGCCACGGTGGAGACGTAGTTCCAGCGCATGGCCTTGACAATGTCCACCATGGCCTGCGCCTGGTACGTGTCCGGCGGAACCACCCGGGAGAAGAAGTCGTAGCGGGTGTTGTCGCTCAGTTCCGGAGCCGTCGAGGCGTAGCTCACCTGCGGGATCTGAAAAAAAGGGCTACGTTGATGTCGGAAATGGGAAAATGTCAAGACCGGAAGACGAGTGCCGTGAAGACCCTTCAGACTGTCCGGCGCTTCAAAACTACGAACGTTTGGTCATTTTTCAGCGAGTTGACAAGTGTCAAATCATGTCATTTCGAACTAGAAAACAAATGATTTGGGCTTTCATCCGAAAAAGCGGGTGAATCTGGGTGAGACGTGGCAGTCGGGAGGGTCAATCGTTCGTTTCTCTACTTGTAAACTCGGAAAAATACAACTGGCAATAGCAATATAAAACCAACGGTTAGCATGCTAAAGGCTAATCCTCACCATTCACTTTTGTTTTTTGCGTCGCCACATTATGGAAAACTTTTAATCATCTTTGGCATTGGCAAAAATGCATATTTTAGGTCTTGGATCCGTCTTTGATGTGTCTTTGATTGGTCTTTGGTGATTTTGATGCATTTTAGTTCACCCGATTGCCTTTGTTATTAATCAGAGGCCCACATTACTGAAGACTTTTAATCATCAATTGGAAAAAATGGGCAAAAATGCATATTTTAGGTCTTTGATCCGTCTTTGATGAGTCTTTGATCGGACTTTAGGGTGTTTGAAGCATTTCAGTTCCTTTGTTATTTATCAGAGACCCGCATTATTGATCACTTCTAATCATCAATGGCCAAAATGCATGTTTTAGGTCTTTGATCCGTCTTTGATGTGTCTTTGGTGTCTTTGATGCATTTCAGTTCGCCAGATTGCCTTTCTTATTAATCGGAGACCCAAATTATTGATGACTTTTAATCAATTTGCAAAAATACATACTTTAGTTCTTTGATCCGTCTTTGATGAGTCTGACTTGGTATTTTATTGGTCTTTGATACATTTCAGTTCGCGGATTGCCTTTGTTATTAATCAAATACTCACATTATTGAAGACTATTAATCACCAATTGGCAAAAATGCATATTTTAGGTCCTTGATCCGTCTTTGATACATTTCAGTTCACCCGATTGCCTTTGTTATTACTCACAGACCCCTAAAACTCATTCACTCGGACATTGTGTCGATAAAAAAAACGTAAAATGTGTCGTTGATCATTTAGAAACGGTGTCTTATTGAAATGATTAGCGGGTGTCTTTTCCTGTCGTTGATGTTGATAATGCCGCAGTTGTGAGTTTTGATACAAGATGACAAGTGCACCTGGCAATTATTTCTTGTCAGCTACAGAATGTTACTCGGCGAGTGGCGTCGGAGACCCGAAATAACCCGTTTTTTTTTTCCCGCCCGGTGTAACAGGCACGCTCACAACCTGTCAAGGTGATGCATGGCTTGCTGATAGGAAAGCACAAAATTGCGCCTTGTTTAATATTTCCACATGTCGCTCATTAAATGGCGTCTGTATTCACGGTCGTGGGTGCGGCGGCGACGAGGCACCGGGAAAAAAAGCGGGTTGTTTTTCCAATGTAGCTGGTGAAATGGCGTGACCCACTTTTCCTTTTCAAACGGGAGACAGTTGACGTTCATTGACGACGTCAAAGAAGACGACAGCTTGCTTAAATCACTCCAAAGCATTCAATTGTCTTCGCTACTGAGAAAGTTCGGGTGTCGCCTTTTCCGACATCTCCCTTTGTAATTTTACCGAGCTGCGTGGTAGTACAGTGTACTAAAACAAGAATAATTTTCTGTCATAATCTTTTACCCACAGTTTAGCCATCTTTCATTCGTTTTGTGAACTGTTTATCTTCATGGGCGGGGTGCTGGAGCCCATCCAAACAACCTCGATTGGTAGCCAGCCAATCGTAGAGCACAAGGAGACAAATAAATGACCATTCAGACTCATGGCTAGCAACAATTTAGCATACCTTTTGACTAGTGTGCATTTTTTGGGGTGTGGGATGAAACTGGAATACCCGGAGAAAACCCATGCAAGCCCAGGGAGAATATAAAACCTCCAGCAAGTCAGGACCTCCTTGGAATCGAACCCTTGACCCAAGAAATGCGAGCCAGGAGCCCAAATTTAGCATAGAATTAGCATGACATGCATTTTTGGGGATGTGGGAGGAAACTGGAATACCCGGAGAAAACCCATCTAAGCCAAGGGAGAATATGAAACCTCCATCAAGTGAGGACCCACCTGGGATCGAACCCTCGACCCCAGAAATGCAAGCCAGGAGCCCAAATTTAGCATACAATTAGCCTGGAAAGCATTTTTGTGAATGTGGGAGGAAACTGTAGTACCCGCAAAAAAACAGAAAAAGCGGTCCAGAAAATATGTTGCTAAACTGCACAGTTCATAAACGCATTTGTTGACTCCACCCATCGTCATAGAATCCCGTCTATTTTTAATCGGCTATTCTGAATTTGTTTGGAGCGTCGTGACGGCGTCGCCTCCAAAAACGGCGCCAGCTCCCCAAAAAAAAATAAAAAATAAAAAAAGCTTTTTCGGTTCCTGGTTTGGATCCATCTCCAAAGTTGTCTTTTATCAGGAAAGTTAAGTCCACAAAACTCAGTCCCGTTGCTTCGTTAGTGTACCTGGTGTTGGCAGGAGATGTGTGTTTGCTTTTGATGGAAAAAAATACAAAAAGGATCTTTGGGGGAGGGTTTTTTTTCTCTCTCTCTTTTTAAAAGGAGGGGTTGAAGCTGATTACTGACATTGGGCATTTGGAGAGGAATCCCCTGGCCAGTCATCAACAAATGGATTTTGGCATTAGCATAGCAACAAAAGCAGGAAGCTCTGTCTGTTTTATGCTTTGGTGGATACTTTTAGTGCCGTCGGGAAAATAGGAAATTTGAAATTTTCGTATTTATTAACATAATGCTTGCTGTTAAACACTGGACCGCCATCTTGTTGTTGTTGTTGTGAATACTATAATTCTAAAATATATGTATGTATGACATGATGTCATTTAATATATTTAAATCATTTAATCTTATCTGATCTCATTTTCTACTTTATGCTGATCTAATAATGATTTTATACTTTGACATAATTAGTTAATTATATCTAATATGTGATAAGAATTGTGCCCTGCCCATTCAGGGTTCCCATAGTTAGTTAGGATAGGCTCCAGCACCCCCCGTGACCCTTGTGAGGATAAGTGACTAAGAATATTAATGTACTTCATATGAAAATATTTTTGGGGTCATAATAGATTATATTTTTAAGTTTTTGTCTATGTTATGATCATGATATAATATGTTAGTTGGCTTGGGCTCCATCACCCCCGCGACCCTCATGTTAAGCGAACTGTGTGGTGTTTGAATGTTCTCCCTGGGCTTGAATGGGTTTTCTCCAGGTACTCTTGTTTCCTCTAACATGCCAAAAAACATGTATGCTAGGCTAATTGTATGCTAAATTGACTCATCCTATGTAATGTATGAATTTGACAAAATATTGCAACAAAAGTTTAGTCCTCTGGAAGTTCAACTAAAGAAGCTATTTGCGGAAATCTGTCCGTTTTGGTAGACGGAAATGATTAAATCCCAAAGAAGAAGAAAAAAAAACCTAGGTGGGACTTAAGTCTTATTGGCTTTTTTCTCCTCCTCCAAATTCAGTTGGCTGTCAAAATATTAAAGGTCAAATGTGAGATATGGAAATGTTATGGAGTGCTCCAAAGATGGCCCATTAAATCTCTAGACATTTTCTTCTCTTTTTTTGTGGGACACGGAGCAATAGACTTTAAGCAGACTTGATGAGATTGACTTACGTGGAGACTTTATTTAGCCGCAGAGCGTCAAATCATGACGTCCAATCCGATGCCATCCCAAAATAATGACCCAAAAACCACCAGTACCTGTCCCAAAAAGACCAGGAATTCATCCTAAAACTTCCAAAATTAAACAAGGGCCACAAGAATTGACTCCAACACTAGCAGGAAGTACCCATAATCAACAGGAAGTGACCCAAAATTCCCCTCAAGTCAAAATATGGTCTGAAATCACCAAAAATGGACTAATACGCCTGCAAAAAAATGGATTAAAAAGATGTACAAAATTAATTTTCTAAAGCGCTTATCCTCAAGGTTCGCGGAGGGTGCTGGAGCCTATCCCAGCTAACTACAAACAACCCGAACCCGTTGCCAACCAACAAAGGACAACAAAGCTATGGTTAATAGTCTTCAATTAACTTAGCATGCATGTTTTGGGGATGTGGGAGGAACCTGGGCTACCCTTAGAAAACCCACACAAGCCCTGGAAAACATCCAAACTCCACATAGCGATCTTAGATGGAACTCTCGACCTCAAAACTACGAGCCCAACACACCAACCACTTATCCACCAGGTTGCATGTTTTTTTTTTTATGTGGACGGAACCTTGGCTACCCATAGAAAAGCCACACATGCCCTGGAAAACATCCAAACCCTACATAGTGATCTTAGATGGAACTCTCGACCTCAAAACTACGAGCCCAACATGCCAACCACTCATCCAGCGGGTTACCAAAAACCCAAAAACAACCCTTACATTTTCCGCCAGACTTCATTTACCGTCATCAGTGCTTGTCAATTAGTTTAAAAACCCTTGTAGTTTTTCCCAATGTAGCGGAAACGACAAACGATCTGGCCGACGTGACGGATGACAAACCCACACAAAGAGACAAATGAGGCCTCTTAACGTACACCCGCGTGAAGGAGAAGATCATAAATTAATTTTCAGCGGCGCGCCGCGACGCACTCGATACGACGACGACGTCGCCTCAAACGGAACGGCGGCGTAAAGAGCCCGTTGTTTGCGGCTAAATCGCCGACCATCTGATTTGTGCTATCATTACGCGGGGGATTGCTTTTCCATTGAAGACGGCGCCGCCGCCGTCGCCGCGCTCGCTATTTTTCGCCGCTCGGCTTCCTCCGACAAAGTCCGACTTTCATCCGTCCAATCCGACCAATTAGAAGGGCGTCTGGTTACCGTAGAGACGGCGTCTTTGAGTCCAATGTAAACACTTAGCATCCTTCTAATGTCCTCTCGCTGCCGTCCACAATAACATTAGCGTCCGTCATGAATAAATCAAGGCCACTTGAAATATAAACGCAATTAGCCAAGCTAGGGCTCGAGAGCTGTACGTGGCTCTTTGATTTATTACATAAAAGGTCAATACGTATTAATGAGCATAGAAGTAAATAGGCAGTTCGTTGGGTGAGTGGGGAGTACGTCGGGCTTGCAGTTTTGGGGTTCTGGGTTCGAAACCAGGTTGGTCCATCTGTGTAGAGTTTGTTTTTTTCTCTCTGGGCATTTGTAGGTTTTCTGTGGGTACTGTAGTTTCCCCTTCATATTCCAAGAATACATGCGTGGGCTTGATCCCAGGTCAATCCCCATGTGTGGAGTTTATAATGTTCTCCAATGGGCTTTTTAGGTTTTCTCTGGGTATTCCTGTTACCCACATTCCAAAAACAACACATGCATGGTAGACTAGTTGTATGCTAAATTTGGGCATCTCTCATTTCTGTGGTTGAGGGTTTGATCCCAGTTTGGTTCTCCTGTGTAAAGTTAGCATGTTCTCCCCAGGCTTTTGTAGCTTTTCTCTGGGTACCCACATTAAAAAATACATGCATGTAGGCTAATTGTATGCTAAATTGTGCTAAGCTATAATTGATTGTCCTTTGTCTCCTCCTATCTTGTGATTGGCTGGCCACCTATTCAGGGTGTCTGTCCCCTGACTATAGTTTCCTGGGATAGGCTCAAGCACCCCTCCCCACACATTTTTATGTATTTTAAATTTTGAGTATGTCTTTCTGGAGAATAAGTTTGTCGTTAAGCTGTTTATTTTATTTTTTAAAGGACGCCTACAAATGAAAATCCTGTCTGCGTCCTTGTAGATAATGCGGGTAAAAACACAAAATCCCGTCCTTGGAGAAACAACAGACTATAAATTGACCTTTGACCCCCATTCACAAATCAAGTGTACACACTACCGCCATTGACGACATCCAATCCAATTTGACTGACAGGGACAAAGTAGAGGTCAAAGGTTAAAGTCCAGACAAGGGTCATTCTTAGATTACATTTTAGACAACTGTATCTTTTTGTGGTTTAAACGCGGGTTTCCGTTGATGTTTTTTTCTCGCCCAGATGGACATCCCGTTAGAAAAGCCGACAGGTCGATGTTGTTGAAAAAGAGAAAGTTAGCCAACGCGGCGGCCATTTAGTCTTTTTCTTGGATTGTCTGCTGGAGCGGCTACGCACCCGCATTGCGCGCGCGGCGTTGGCGCTCGGATAATAGGCGCGGCGAATGGACGGATGGGAGGACGTATAATTGAGAATGTAGTTCCTGTCAGCTCTAACGCAATTACCCGGAGAGCAGGCTGCAGGAGAGCGCTGAACTCCATTTTCTCAACTTGAATTGACCCTGCCGCTACGCTAACATCTCCAGTGTGTTTGCTGTCCAAAAAAACGCGGGTAACACTTTCCCCCAAAGGCGCTCAAATGTTGTTTCTGGATAATCCGCCGCCAAACTAGGAGCAAAAAAGAGAAGTAAAATATGATTGTTTTGCTAGCTTAGGTTCATTGATAGTTGTGAGTTAGCGATAAAGCTAAAGAATGTCGTCTTAAGTCACTAGTGTCAAAGTGGCGGCCCGGGGGCCAAATGTGGCCTGCGGGATCATTTTGTGCGGCCCGATTAATTCAATCATGAGTGTCGACTTGAAGAATGAAGAGTATAGATATATGTTAAAATTCCTGATTTTCCCCTTTTTAAATCAATCATTGTCATTTTTTTAATCAATTTTTTCTGTGTTTTTAGTCAAAAATCATTTTGTAAAATCTAAAAAATATACTTAAAAAAATCTAAAATTAACATTGTTTTAGATCTATATATAACGGAATATTCTGGTCTTTTAATCCAGTTATTTTAATCCATTTGTTTTAAAAAAAAACTAAATATTATATCTAAAATGGTCCAGCCCACATGAAATACATGTTGCTGCTATAAAATTGTGTTTTGGCTAGCAGTTAGCTAGCAATTTGTGCTAACCAGCTACATTTCTTTCATTTCAGATTCAATTTTAGCACGACCAATCAACTTCAAGATTTCCGATTCGCCCTTCAACATTGGAACGACCAACCAACCGTGAGTAATCCATTTAAGATAATCTAAAATAACACTTCGTACTGTATACTGCTCACGCTCAACCCAATTTATTCCAATAATAATACTAATACGAACTAAAACATGCTATTCATGGCATTATGCTAACTTAATAAGGTGCGCTTTAGGTTTAAAGTATTATTATTAGTAGGTAAACAACATAATTTTTCAATTTAGGCCAAAATATTTATGCTAGTATGATGCTTTGGTTTAACTGGACCGGTTTAGGTTGCAGCACTACTTGATGCATTTATATTAAATTCAAAAATGAAGTGAAGCTTTATAAATTGCTAAAAAAATGAATTTGCTACGAATGTATTACATTGTGGCATATCCATGTTGCATTATTAATTTGTTCTTCAGATGATTTTTTTTCTAAGGTGAACTTGTTGAGCGAAGGTGTCTTGTTTGTGATGAATAATTACGCACAAGTGTGGAAAATGGCGGCGGCGCCAATTAGCCTGCTGACTTTGCACGGATCATGTGACTAATATTTTATTACCGGGAATTTTTATTCGGCTTGAAAGAAAGACTGCAAAGATGAAATGAATAATTTGGAGAGGTGAAAATTAGTAGCGAGTACGCCATGCCGCTCGCTCGCTCGCCACGGCTGCTCTAATTGGATAATAACGGGGTTCCGGTCACCTGACTGATAACGCCGCCCGCCGCTAACCCAGTCAGGTGCACCCACTGCAGCTTCCTGTCTGGATTCGGGAATATTCATAACTCAATTTTCTAGCATAATGCCTGCTTCCAGACTGTTTAAAACACTGGTGTCAAAGTGGCGGCCCGGGGGCCAAATCTGGCCCGCGGAATCGTTTTGTGCGGCACGAGAAAGTCAATCATGAGTGCTAACTTTCTGTTTTAGGATCAAATTAAAATAAAAGTATAGATGTATATTATATTTCGTGATTTTCCCGCTTTGAAATCAATAATTGTCATTTTTTTATCATTTTTTTATCATTTTTTTCGGTGTTTTTAGGTCAAAAATCATTTTGTAAAATCTACAAATATGTATAAAAAAAAGCTAAAATAAACATTTTTTAGATCTATAAAAACGGAATATTCAGGGCTTTTAATAGTTCTTTAAATCATTTATGAAAAAAATGTAAATATTATATCTAAAATGGAGTCTGACACCCTTGTCTTAGTTGATTTATCAACCAATTACAATCTATCAAAACTACTTTCAGTTTTTAATTTCACTTCAATCCAATCAACAAAAATTAAACGATAACCAACCAAGATCAAAACAAAAAAAAACCTTCTTCTATAACATCATACGCGAAAAATCCGGCATAATCCGTAACGTGAGCAAAAATATCGATCACGACACTCAATTAAAACCACGTCTCTTTAACGAACGTGCTATTTTTTGACATTGACGCACTCCGGGGGGGCGACCATTCCAATTTGCAGAAGCTCATTTGTTTGTGGAGGTGACGTGTAAGTGGTTTTCTTTAAAATACGTCCGTCTCTCTTGAGAATAAAAGCCAAGATTCCATTAATGACGTCCGTCTTCTCCACGTAAGTCTGGACTGTATTTGTCGTGTCGTTAATGAATATTCTCGCCGCGCGACTAACATTAGCATGCGAAGTGCCGCCGGCAGCTGCTCTGCATTTATTAACAATATTCAGTCGCTGCTGACCACCCAGGAAAAAAAAATAATAATAAATAACGTCGTCCTTCCGCGACTCTACTTTAAACTCTGCCCTTTTTGCTTCGATAGCGATCGCGACCTGTCGGGAAGAGCAAAAGAGCTCGCGTCCCTTCGTCTGATAAAATCGGGTGGTCATAAAATGGGTAAAGGAGGCCGCTCGGGATGTAAAAAAAGAAATATAGCGTATTTTCACGACTATACGACGCATCGCATCTAAAGGCGCAGTGTCAGTAACGAGTTATTTCTGTATTTGTCTCACACAAAGGGCGCATTGTTTTTAAAGACGCAGCCAGGCATGGCAAAACTTAGCTTAAACATACATGCCTGGCCTCAGGTGTCAAAGTTGCGGCCTTGGGGCCAAATTTGCCCCGCTGAATCATTTTTTGCGGCCCGGGAAAGTCAATAAGTGCTGCCTTTTTGTTTTAGGATCAAATTAAAATGAAGAGTATAGATGTATATTACATTACCTGATTTTCCCCCTTTTAAATCCATTTTTTCGGTGTTTTTAGTTCAAAAATCATTTTGTCAAATCTAAAAAATATATTTAAAAAAACTCAAATAAACATTGTGTTAGATCTATAAAAAACGGAAGATTCAGGGCTTTTAATCCAGTTATTTTAATCCATTTATCAAAAAAAAATCTTTTTTGTTCCATATATAAGGTGCACTGGATTATAAGGCGCCCTGTCTATTTTGTAGAAAATTGAAGACTTTTAAGTGCGCCTTATAGTCGTGAAAATACAGTACTTGGTGGCATAATTGAGAATTAAATGATTTTTATGAAGTCTAGCGATTGGCTGTCAAAGTAAAAAAGCGGATCATCTTCGCCAAGGCATCCCATAAACTCCGCCCAATCGTCTTTCCCGTGGCATGTGGCGTTCCCGTTGGGGTTTAATGAATCAAGACATCTATAATTCAGGTTTTTTTTTTTTGCGTTCTTAAAGACGTAGCGCGTCAAAGACACTCTGGGGTTAATGTGGGTGATCACGTGACCTGTGTTAAAATACAAAAAAAAAATGGAAATCCATTTTAATTTTTGATGGCCAGTGAAAGCTCCCCCGCCGGACCCGTTGAACTGGCGGAATACTGTCGGGGGTGCCGTAGCTATCGATGAGCTGTCCGCTCAATGACGACAAGATGTCAGCGTCATTCGTTTGGTTGAAAGGCAATTTTGTGATTAGGACGCCAACGCCACGCTGGTTTTAGAAACTTGTTAGTGAAAACGTAATCTGAATGGCGTAGAGTCAAATAATGGCTCATTTCCGCTTAATGGATGTCAATAACGGCCCTTGAAATCAACAAAATGGCCGATAATGAGTTGAACGAGTTTAAGGAGTCCCACAGGGCTCCATTTTAGTGCCCTTGCAGGTCATTGACGTTTTTACTGGATGGGATTTGACCTAGGGATGACAAAATACAGGGCGACGGACACACTTCCTGGTTGTACTGATCACATGACTTCCTTTTTGAATTCTATAGTCTACGTGTAGTTTGGGAAAAGTACAATCTAGCAATTCATTTATACGGAATCTGAGAAGTAGCACTTGTGATGATTTTTCTTAAGATTTTCTCCATAATCTTGTTTAAAAATAAATTTTAAAAATTAATAAAATGAAAATAAAATCTCAATATAATAAAATTAAAATAGAATGTAAATGCAAAAAATAAAACAAAAATAAAAAATGAATACAATAAAATATGAATTAAATAATATAAAAATTAAATATGAATAAAAAATAAATCAAATAGGAATCAAATAAAATATGAATTAAATCATATAAAATTAAATATAAATACCAAATAAATCATAGGAATAAAATAAGATATAAATTAAATAATATAAAAAATAAATATGAATGAACAATAAATCAAATATGAATAAAATGAAATATAAATAAAATAAAATAACAATTAAATATTAATAAAATACAATTAATACATTACAAATATTTTAAAAAATGCGAGAAATTGTCAAATTCAACGATGTTAAGGCAATTTTAAGGGTAGTCGCAAACGGCTAATATGCAGGAAAATAGGTTAGATCTATAAAAGTAGATTTTCTTAACACTCCTCCTATTTGACGCCGTATCAGGACCCAAACTAATATCCTGCAACCCTCATCGGATTTAGCACCGGTAACCCAAACGGCGTATCGGTAAAAGACCAGTCCAAACGGATAACGCTGGTTGACAGATGAAACGAAGCAGACGCCGCCGTTTCCATGACGACGCGCGCTCGCCGTTATCCACTCCCAAGCCCAGGTGTCATTGATAAAGTGTCAGGCGGCGGTGCTGCGATCACATCTCGCCGCCGTAACCTCTTTGGGTTTGCGCTCGCTTGACAAATTGGCGGAAGGAAAGGTGACCACAAGGTGATTGTCGCCAACGCCACCGTCTTCTTGCCTTCATCAAACTGATAAAAAAACAAACTGGAAAACTCTGACGGTTTCCCTAATAGCTTGTTTTTGTTCTCCGTTGTGGCGTTGGCTACATGGCGCCGCCACAGTGGCTATTTTTAGACAACTCCCGTGACAATCTTCTTCAGAGACGGCAGATTTTTTTTTGAAAGCAACAGGCGGCCGCTTCATTACGCCGTGGTACTTCTCCCAAAACAAAGCCGTCCACTTTGGTTGCCGAGGACAATGGCGCAAACGAGAACGGCGGATTTACGGCGGCGCCCCCCCCCGACTCGAGTCCTCTTTCTCCAAGCCAGTCTTTTGATTGCGTCTTGACGAGGGCTTTCAATCAAAGCCCTTTTGAGAGTGCGGCACCCCCACTTCGGATTTGTCGTCCAAATGTTGCCGATTGTTTTGGAATCCTGATTTGGAGTGGCGCTCAGTGGCGGGATCTCTTTCACCCCCGTGCGCGAGAGCATCCTCAGTAAAGCGTCTTCTTACTTGTAGGAGATGCAAAGTGTCAAATTCGAGGTTTAGTAGACTTTGGAGATCCGATGCGGCCATTTTTGTGGCTTCACCTTTGAAATTTGATACATAAAAAATGCATTTGATGCTCAAATATGGGTCTTTTTTAAATATCTTATCGTTATTCCACCCCCAAAAATGCATGGAGCGGCATTAAATTGTTTTTATAATACAGTGTTACCTTGAGATATGAGCTTAATATGGTCGTATGTCGATTTACTCATAACTCAAATCAACGTTTGCCATTGAAATGAACGGAAAAACATATTAATTGGTTCCAATCTGGGTTTTTTAAAAATATTTCATTGTTATTCCAACCCCCCAAAAAATGCATAGAACGGCATTAAATTGTTTTTATATACAGTGTTACCTTGAGATACGAGCTTAATGCACTCATATGTCAAGTTACTCTTAACTCAAATGAACATATGTTCTGGGGTTCTGATTTCTTTATTTTTTTTAGCTTTTATTTATCCAAACTGACTGGATTAAAACGGAGAAATTCATTCTTTGAATGTTTCTCACTTGATTATCTTGTTTTCCCATTTTTTTAAAAGTTGAAAGTCATGTCAAATTTTGCATTAAATGGACATAATTGAGTGAATGAGGCCCGTCATTAGCATTCATTGCTATTCATGACAGGTAATATGTCATGATGATGATGATGATGACAGTCGACAGACGTGACGCTGTCATCAAAAGCCTTCTGAGTCACGTCAACTTTTCATTAAAGTGACATCACTTGGTGACACATGTCCTTAGCATGAATCCATTTTTATGACAGGTGACGTGGCAAGATGATGATGATGACAGTTCTATGACACTATCTCGAGAGGCTTTTAAAGTCCGACCAATCTTTATGATATACCGTATTTCTCACATTTAAGCCGTATTTTTAACAAAAAAGTCTGAATCAATGATATATGCGTAAATGACACTTGACATACATGAAACGCAAGACAATGTGGGCTTTTGTTTCAAAATAGAGGAAAAGATCATCAGATAAAACGCTTAACATCATTTATTTTGACGTCTGTGAATTAAACGCAGCTTATACGCAGAGGCGGTTAATATGCCAGAAAATACGGTCATTTCCTTTTCAAAATAAAAGATGAAATATAAATAAAATAAATATCTTTAATTAAAAATAATATATTAAATATAATATATTAAAATAATACTATAAAAACAATACTTTAAAAATAATACAATAAAAACAATACATTAAAAATATCGGATAAAAAAATAATAGTTGAAAAATAATAGATTTAAATAATAGGATAAAAAAATAGATTAAAAATGATAGATTATAAATAATGCATTAAAAATAAAATATATCAAAAATCATACAGTAAAAATAATATATTAAAAATCATACATTAAAGATACATTAAAAATAATACATTAAAAGTAATACATTAAAAATAATGCATTAAAAATAAGGCACTAAAAATAATGCATTAAAAATACTGTATCAAAAATAATTCAGCAAAAATAAATTCCTTTTCTAGCCACGATTTAGTGAGGGCCGTCTGAAGCGTCCTTAAATGCTCCCAATTCCGTGTTTTGTGATCAAACCACCTGGCAATTGCGTGGGTGTGGGGGTCGCTACTCGGCGGTTGGTTGATGATTAAAAGGCCGCCACGGGCAGCTTTACAACGCCGGCGGGCTC
Organism: Stigmatopora nigra; assembly: GCF_051989575.1. Lineage (NCBI taxonomy): Eukaryota > Metazoa > Chordata > Actinopteri > Syngnathiformes > Syngnathidae > Stigmatopora > Stigmatopora nigra. The sequence goes on from NC_135517.1 coordinate 624,417, forward strand.
CAACGAGACGGGTGAGTCAGTCGGCTCGGGGAAAAGTCAACGCAAGAAAAGAAGCACGTTGCGAGGCTCCGTCCGTAATTACATTTGACGAGCGCCACAAAGTCAAGGGATAATATTCCGAGTGGTAAAATATGGCGGAGGAGTCAAGCCGCCTTTTGCTCGGGTCGACTGCGCAAAAGTCATCTTCAAGTTCGCCTGAACGAGTGTAGCCCAGAAAAGAAAAAAAATGCTCGTATGTGGGTGGAAATGTAGCCTGTTTTTTCAAGTTTTTGCTAGGAAAGAGTGACTTTTTTTAGCGTGGTGCGACTGTATCTTTTCTTGCTAAAGAGGATTTTATTGAGGAGCCTGAACGCAAGCCCGATTAAATGCCAATAGCCCGCCTGGCGGATGACTAAAAAAAAACACAACCCTTTGCTAATTGGATGACTTCATTAGTGGAAGCCTGAAAGGTTATTTTGTGTGCTCTGATTGCTCATTGATTGTGCCTGGAAATATTTAAGGATAGCTCAAGTCAACTTTGGGATTAAATGGTGGCTGTTTTGGGGGGTTAGGGTTAGGTATGCTAACAAAAATATTGAAAAATAATAGCATTTCGTAGAGTGAAAGTTTAAGAATGGGAGTTATGCCGATTGGAAGTTTATGTCAAAATACTCGGGAAAATAAGTCAAATAGGTAATGAAAATAAAAGAAAAAGAGAATAGACTTTTCGATAATAATGTGCAATATCAAATTAGTCAAATAATCAATGAATCACATCTGATAATCGCTCGCTTTGGCTGTGTTGTTGTATAGCTTCTATTGCTAACATGCTAAAAACATGTTTCCTCGTCATCTTCTTCTCCTAAGCGTTCGTCCGGAACTAGCGTTCATCTCGCAACAGCGCCCCCGCTCTCCGTGGTGGTGGGCTCGTGTAATTACAGTTTACAATTATCAATTTTTTAACGATCTTTTCTCATATTTATTATCATTGACAAAAATATGTTTTTCTTCTTAGTTCCTGATCAAATCAAAAATCCCTGTTTTCATCCGATTCTGACATTTTGAGGATTTTGAATGCGGGACCTAAAATCCTCAAAATCGCCCCAAAAATCATTGATCGGAACGTCACTGTTGAAAAGTCACAGGAAGTGGCCATTTTTCTTTGCAATGGCCATTTTGTGAACCTTTTAGTTGTCATTAATTACACTCTCGATGTGCCAAAAGCTACTGCGCAACAACGACGTAAAAAGGCTTTTTTTTGGTTTAATCCCATCTGACAAATGACATCTCGTCTTTGATAAAAAGAACCCCGGCCTTCTTTATTCTAATGTGTACGCGCCTAACAAAAAAAAACAATCCAAATAAAAATCCTTGTGGGGGCTGCAGGGCACAAGCATTGATTGTGTTTGAAATGGAAAAGATCAATCAAAAGCAAAAGGGTTATCAGATTGTATGGAATCTAATAATACCACTCCCACAAGGAGAGCTCGCCGCCATCGCCATCGTCGCCACCGCCATCGCCGCCATCGATCCGCTTCCCCATCGATGACTCGTCCATATGGAATAATGCAAGGGCGAGGAGATGAACGTTTGTCATGCGTCGCCGCCGGAACGCTAATGTGATCGATAGCGCCACCTGGGATACGCGTTTATTTTGGGGTGAGGGGAGGGGTTCATATTGATGTCGTCGCCAATGTACTCATGGACCTACGGCAAAGTTTTTTTTTCAACCCATGTATTTTCCGGACTACAGTCATACCTCGACATACGAGTGCCCCGACATAGGAGCAATTTGAGATATGAGTAAATTTTTGAGCAAATATTTGTCTTGAGATACGAGTTGAAAACGTTTTGCAAATATTTGTCTTGAGATACGAGTTGAAAACGTTTTGCAAATATTTGTCTTGAGATACGAGTCGAAAACGTTTTGCAAATATTTGTCTTGCGATACGAGTCGAAAACGTTTTGCAAATATTTGTCTTGAGATACGAGTAGAAAAATGTAGCATTTGTCTTGAGATACGAGTAGAAAAATGTAGCATTTGTCTTGAGATATGAGTAGAATTTTTTATCAGATATTTGTCTTGAGATACAAGTAGAAAAAAATTAGCAAACGTTTGTCTTGAGATACGACTAGAATTTTTTTGCTAATATTTGTCTTGAGATACGAGTCAAATTCTGATATATGAGCAAAGTCCTTTTGTTCACACAACTTGCTAACTTTGAAAAAAATAGTTGCGTGCCAGATTCTCCCTCCACCCCCTTTAGCGGGCCATTTCCGGCCCACGTGCCGCACTTTTGTCGCTCTCGGGTACAAACAAACTCTGAGCAAGTTTATTGTTAGTGTTTCCTGACATTAAGAGTAATTAAATTTGTTGTTTTCAATGCCTGACCTTTTGCGTGCCATGAGTCACCAAAATAACGCATTTCAAGACAGAGCTGCTGGGCACCAAGTGGAAAAAAGACGGGGAACGCAATGCGGCAGACGCGGCTCGATTCTCTTGACCTGGATTGCAGAAAGTTGCGAAACATGGGGGAAACATTAGCTTTGCTCCCCGACACTTTGTGCCTGCTAATTAAACAGATGCGGCCGCAGGCTCTTTTCCTTCCCCTTTGGCCAAATATGCCAATTCCGTGTCGCTAACGCTAACAGCGCTACGCCCCCGCTCTTATTTTATTTCATCTTTGTTTTACGTTGAAATTTGGCACTGCGACTCTGGTTTTCTCCCAAAAACATGCGTGCTAGGCTAATTCTATGCTAATTTGGCCCAAGCTACAAGTGTTTGTCTAATTGTGATTCTCATTGTGCTCCTCCTATAGTTGCTTTGCTAGGTTCCGGCACCCCCGCGACCTTTGTGTGAGGATAAGCAGTTTGGAGGATGAATGAATGAATGTTGATTTTAAACCAGTAGTACATTATTTTTTTCCATTGGTGGCGCAGTGTGTAAGTGGTTAGCGTCTCGGTCTTGCATTTTTGGGTCCGAGGGTTCGATTCCAGGTTTGTCCTGACTGTATGGAATTTTGATGCCTTGCCTGGCTTTTCTTCGGGTGCTCCGTTTTCCCCTCACATACCCAAAAACATGCATGCTAGGCTAATAGTATGCTAAATTGTCCCTAGCCATGAGTGTAATTGGTTGTTTGTTTCCCTATGGCTCCCCGAGGTTGGCTGGGATAGGCTCCAGCACCCCCTGCGAACCTTATGGGGGTCGGTGGTTCGGAAAATGAATGAATGAATGATTAGTCCGACACATTGTTATGATTGGAATTGTAACATGAATAATTTGTGATTATTTGGCTCATTTTAGGACATTTTTGTATTTTATTTTGGTAACCACGAGGCAACAATAAGCGTTTTTTCCGTGAACTGAAACGACCTCCAGCCAACCGTTAAAGGGCAACCGACTCATCAAGCGCCGCCAAACACCAAAGCGGACTTTTCCGTTGAAGGCCGCAACGTCAAACGTGACATCTTTTGAACGCTAATTGGCGCGAGAAGGGCGCCAAAAGTCGGGAAGAAGCTATTTTTACTTACATTTATTTTAGATTGTCAAAAGTATTGCGAGGAAATAAAACAAAGTTTCAAAGTCAGTCTAAGCTCATTAAAATGTGGCCTGTGATTACTTTGAATTTTAAAGCAGGAGCGCTAATTAACGTTTCTGTTTTTCCGTAAATGTTGCTCAGAAAAAGAGCGCAATTGATGAAACGTGAGGCTTCGCTTGTGTTTATTACGTTTTGTTTTGGGGCCGCTTTGATCCTCTTTTGGGGAAAAAATCCAAGTCAGCATTATTAAGTCATTTGATTGGGCCACGGAAACGCATTGCTAATGAGGCCGCCAAATTTGGATGAGCAGAAACATTGCTAATTAGCGCTAATCCAGGCTCAGTGCTAACTGTCAATCAACAATTTACAAGGTGGAAAATGGACGGCATTTTATGCTTGTTGCTAATGCTAACTTTGTGGGAATAATTTGCTAATTGCTGCATAGTTATTAGCGTGTCGGCCTCACAGTTCTGGGGTCGAGGGTTCAAACCCAGATTGATCCTTGCTGTGTAGAGTTTGCATCTTCTCTTGAGGCTTGCGTAGGTTTTCTCCGGGTACTCCAGTTTCCTCCCACATCCCACAAAATTACATGCTAGGCTAATTGTATGCTAAATCACTGACGGCCATATACTTTCAATCCAATAGTATAGAAGATATCCCATGGGCAAACTACGGCCCGCGGGCCACATATGGTCCTTTAATGATGAGTATGTTAATACTTTAGTCCTTTTTACTGTATGTACTGTTAACGGATGCACTTTTTTAGATGTATCCTATCTTGTGCCGACCCCGCCCCATCTGCCACATTTTTAATGTCAATGTGGTCCCTTCCCAGGCCCAAAAATGTCTCCAGCCCTGTTATAGAATCAGTGACCAGACAAGCAGTGAATTTTCACCTGCCGGTTTTGGTTTTCACGCTTGTCTAAAAGTGCGAATTCGGCGGCGTGGCCGTCCGCCGCGTTGACGTCTTGCCAAAAGCGGCGAGAAGACGACGACACCTCCCACGCGCCGCTCTCGGCGTCCCGTTCAATTAACACGTCAGAAAAGAAAGATGGCTTCTTTGTACGCGGGCAGGAAAAATAGCGGCTGCCATACCCCGTCCGTCGTCAGCAGCTTTACGCTTAGGATTGGTCGCCCGCCTGCCAATTTGTTTGGATTTAAACCATTATTTCACTAAGTATTTCCCCCCCATTTAAATTCAATTTGATTTATTTTAGCTGACCTGGAAAATGCTGTATAATATGTTAAATTTGATATTTCATGAGTTATTAGTGGATTTGATTTGTTTGGATTTAGACCATTATTGCCCTCCATTTTTTACATGCCATATTTGAAAAATCAGCTCAATTTCTATTATATCATCTTAAAAATGATGTATAATATGTTAGATGTAGTATTTCTTGAACTATTAATAGATTTGATTTGTTTGGATTTAGACCATTATTGCACTCAACATTTTTTTACCCCATTTAAAAATTAAATTTCTTTTAGATAATCTGAAAAATGCTGTATTGTATGTTAGATATAATATTTCTTGAACTATCAGTGGATTGGATTTATTTGGAGATAGCCCATTATTGCACGCCATTTAATTTCTGTTTATTTTCACTTTCCAAGCCTGCCTTCCCATACAAACGATTAGTTTCGGCCCACCACAAATTATCTACAAAGAACCATCATTAAGTGACGTAAAGGTCGAAATTCAAATAAAAAATCGAACGCAAAATGGCAGCCTGTAAAGCAAAATGGCGGCTCAATCGTTACCAAAACGTCCTTCTGGCCGCTGACTTCCCAAAGCCAGCTGATTGCAATCAATGCTTTGCAAAATGGCCTCATTTTGCGCCTATTTGAGCAGCAATCAAGCGGGCGGGCGGGCGGGCGTCGAGTCAGGTCGGAATGTTAAGCATGAAAAGAGCATGTTTCTATTGACACAAAATGGCTGCGCGCGTACGTCGTCCGTCAATAACAAGTGGAAGGATCTTCTAACGTTCAAATGCCGCCGTGCAAAACGGACAGTTGTCGACAAGCTCTGACCTTTACTAATCAATGGACGGGCGCCAAAGGTCGGCGCCGTTTTTTTTTTTCGCGGGGGAAAGACGAGTGGGGCCTCGACCCGGGTTTAACCCCGCCATAGTGTATTAAAGGTTTCCCCTCTGCTCTTGTTTGGGTGAAATCTCTTGGTTTAAGTGCTTCTTAAGAGTGATTCCCGCCGTGTGGCGCCGCCTGATCCCGGATTAAGCGTTGGCGTTTTGCTGATTCAGCTACTTGGTTGAATTTTTTTTGGCTGGAAATGTGCTCGTTTGTTGTTGTGGTTGATTGATAGTGTAAAACTTTATTGACAAAGGGTGTTGACGTTAATTTATTGAGGGATGGTGGAAGGGATTTTTAGTTTATCTGGGTTAAGTGTCAGGCGAAGGTTGAAAAGGATGTGTTGGAAGAGGTTGGAAATTGGATATTTATTTAATATTTATTTAGATATTTAAAAATATTTATATAAATAGTGAGTGACGATTTAGATTGGGTGTTTGTTGTCGTCAATGGAAACCAAAAAATCGAGGTGCGGAAGGTTAGTTTTGTGTAGAAGACATAGGCTATCTTAATTATTATTATTATTATTATTATTTTTTTACAATATATTTAGCTTATTTTTTCATATTTATGTAAAAAAAATTGCATCACAAATAGCTTTATTTTATCTGCATTTTTAGCATTTTCAATTGGAATGGAAGGTTTTTTAATGTTTTTTTTCAGGTCTTTTTTGGCCCAGATTTGATTCTCAAGATTTTTTTATGAATTAAAAAATTACTAAATGCTAAATATTTTTCGGGTAATATTTTAAATTTTCCGATAACTTGATTCTCACTAAAAATGCAACTAAATGTTTTATTCAGTTGTAGATATATATTCATTCATTCATTTTCTGAACCACTTATCTTTATAAGGGTTGCAGGGGGTGCTGGAGCTTACCCCAGTTAACTATAGGCAGGGTTTACCCCAGCCAAGCCGACAAACAACCAATCAGGGAGAATTTAGCCTACAATTAGCCTAGCTTGCACATTTTTGGGGCTGTGGGAGTAAACCGGAGTACCCGGAGAAAACCCACGCAAGCCTGGGGAGAAGATACAAACTCCCCAGAGCGAGTACCCACATGCGATCGAACCCACGGCCCCAGAACTGCGAGCCGGATGCGCTAAGCTGTCATTTGTTGCCAATGTTTGTTTTCTTTGGGTGGCATCTCATGTCAATTTCCAAGTTCGTGTGGAGGTGTCAATGGCATGGAAATGTGTCAACAAATAAAAGTCATTCAATCAACAAACTGGAGGCAACATATGTGTGCAAATGTGCCCTCCCACCCGCACACCCGCACACCCGCACACCCACCCACCCACACATGCTAGCGTGTTAAGACACGCAACAGATGCTCCAAAGTCTGCCTTCCAAATTGTACACCAGTGACGTTTGTCAATTTCGCAGCCACTAAAATAAATTGCCATTTCCAAACCGGGCCAACTCCATTTTTCATCTTTCTCATCTCATTTTCTGAACTATATTATTCTCATTTGGGTCACCAGGGGGGTGCTGGAGCCTATCCCCGCTGACTGGTGGGCAATAACCTGAACTTGTGGCAAGCCAATCATGGGCCAAGTCGACAAACAACCAATCAGGGACAATTTAGCCTACATTTAGCCTAGCATGCATGTTTTTGGGGATGTGGGACGAAACCGGAGTACCTGGAGAAAACCCATTCAGCCCTGGGGTTTAACATTCAAACTCCACTCAGATGGACATGACTCGGATTTGAACCCAGTACCCCAAAGCTGTGAACCCGACCCGCAAACCACTGGCACCAACGTGCCGTCCCCATTTTTTTTTCTTATATAGTATGTAGAGTTCTTTTCAGATCAAGTCTGGTCCAATTCCAGGTTTAGTTTCACTTTTGAGCTATATGGGTCGCTTCCTTAGTGCAAGACTGGGCCAATTTTGCCAGTAAGTGAGGTTAATGAAATGAAGTAAGAGAGGAATTTGGACTGAATGCTAATTAGCATATGTCATAATAGTGGGCCAACATCCTAGCAATGAAGGCTGACAAAAGTGCGTTATGTTGGATGAACATTACCATAATTCATCTACTACTGCTGGATTTGGTTGTGATGGATTTAGACCATTCTTACACTCAATTTATCCTTTTTAAATTAGTTTGATGTTTTTCAACTAAGCTGCAGAATGCTGTAGAATGTGTTAAATATCATATTTCGTGAGTTATTATGTTTATTATTATGTTTGGATTTAGACCATTTTTGCACTCAACTTTTTTTTAACCCTTTTAAATTCACTTTGATTTCTTTAAGCTCTATCATATTTTATTCATCGCATTTCTTAAACTATATTAGTGGATTTAATTAGTTTGGATTTGGACCATTATTGCCGTGAACATTTTTCCTCTTTAAAAATTCAGGGATCACGTGGCAAATCTGAGGGGTTAAAAAACGATCCCTTGGAAGAATGAATCACCGTCATATCCTGGACTAAGATTAAAAACGAAAAAAATGGCCCATATTTTACAGCATCCATAAAACTCTGTAGTGACTCTGTAGCAAAATGGTGGAAATGGAGTTGGCCCAAGAGAGTCACTCCCTCACTGGCTCAATTGAATCATCCAGCACGGATGTCCTCTTTGGGCAAGGCGCCTGTCAAAAAGTGTTTGTCACTTGTCACCTGGGAACACGATCAACCTTCTCACATTTAATTCCATTTCATTACGCACAACATGCTTAAGTGGTTATTTTGTCGGCCTCGCAGCTCTGGGGTCGAGGGTTCGATTCCATGTCGCTCTTTTTCTATGTGCAGTTTGCATGTTTTCTTCAGGCTTGCTTGGGTTTTATTTGGGGGTGCCGGTATTCTCCCACATCCCCCAAAAAAACATGCTAGGCTAATTTAGCATGCTAAATGGCCTTTTAGCTATGATTGGTAGTACTATGTGCCCAAAATCAGTTGGGATAGGCTCCAGCACCCCCAGTGACGCTAATATTATGACTAGCTCTTATTAAAAAAAATTGCCAAGAAATTGAAATGGCTGTTTTTCCTGTCATGTATATATTTTGTATTTTATATATGTTTTTAAACATGTTTTTATTTGTATTTTTTTAGGAATGTGAACCCGATTGGTCCAAAGCATATCTTCAAACAAAAGGCAGACTACACCCTAGACTGGTAAGTCACATATTTAATCATTTTTCTTGTAATATTAAATTTTCCTTACTATCACTATATTATAACAACATTCCTTGTTTGAGCGCCCCCTTTTGTATTTGAAGGTACAACGTTATTTACATGAAAAGGCCTAATTTTGGACAAATAATCACTTTTTTAGGCAAAAATAGCTCATTCTAAAAAATTCAATGACAATTTTCATTTTCTGAACCACTTTATCCTCGCTTGGGTTGCAGGGGTGCTGGAGCATATCCCAGCTAACTGTAGGGGACAACCTGAATAGCTTGCCAGCCAATGACCAATCACCCCGTAGCTAAGGGCAATTTTGAGTGCTATATCAGCCTAGCATGCATGTTTTTTGGAATGTGGGAGGAAACCAGAATACCCAGAGAAAACCCACATAGGCCTAGGGGAGAAAATCCAAACTCTACACTGGTATTTGTACCGATAGCCGTGAGGCCGACGCGTTAAACCACTAGCTCCACCGGGCTGACCAATGACATATTTTTGAAGTAAAATGATGACATTTGTTTGTTTTTCCGGCGGAATTTAAACCCGAAAAAAAATTGCGTGCGAGCGAAATCCCCGAAGGTCCCCGCAGAAGCGTAAACACAACGTATACGTGTCACATGGTCTTCCAGTTGTTTGTCCGTCGGTTCGTCTCGTGGCCGGCGGTGTTGTCACAACATATCTTTTCCACACAAATGGGTCACCCGCGCGGGAAAATCACACAAATCCGCCCGACGATATCAACTCGTAATAAAGAATAAGAAGCGCCTGCAAAAGATGTATTTCTTTTTTTTTTTTAGTTATTGTACAACCTTTTAACAGTTTTTTTTTCGAGGGCTAATTAAATTGCAGCTGTTCGCTGTTGTTTACAATGTAAATTAATTGTACTTTTAATCACATAACAAGCTGTTAAGAATAAAACAACAGTTCTTTATTACATTTACAAGCAATTCCGGGGTGTAAAAATTTTTTTTTTTTTTGGTCAGCATAAGCGAAAGGAAAATATATTTTTTTAATACGTCCACTTTATGGGTTTTTTTGTGGGGCAAAACAATGTTTATACGTTTTTTTGTGGCTAATTTTTGGGCTAAAAAAGTGACATACTATGCATACTAAATGTATATTTAATGATAGCGCCCACAAATTATACTGTAGAAAGAAAAAAATCATTTTCTTTGCATTGGATCTCTGATTCATAAAAAAATAGATAAAAAATAGCCTTATTTTAATTTTAAGAGGATCCAAAAGAACACCATGTCCCTTCCCGAATATTAGGAGCGAATAATGTGAATTTAAATCAATCATTTCACTCCCAAGCGTGCTTTGAAAACCATGTAGAAGTTCAAGTCTATTTTTCTTGAACATGAGCAATTAGCGCCACAATAGCTAGCACATTTTAGCACCTCAAAAGCCTCGATTTTCATCAAATTCGAGACACCAGACGGTGGGAACCAAATCATTCCGACACCAGTCGGCGTAAATGACTCTAAATAGCTTTGAGATTTCATTGTACCAATTGGGAACAGCCTGTTCCAGATGTAGCAAAGCATAGCCAAAACAAAGCGCTAGCCTCCATGTTTCGCTAGCGCTAGCTTGTTTTAATATGCATTTGAAAACTATCAAACAAAACAGCTATTTTCGATACAAGACTCACAATATGGCCTTAAAGAAATGATCACTACTTCTAATTCAATTGAATATTAACGAGTTAGCATAACATATTGTGCTGAAAACTTACTTTTATCATTTTTAAGGGATTTATTGTGGCTAGTTTTCAATATTGTGGAAGGAATTGTGCTAATTCATTTGAATATTAACGAGTGAGCATAACATATTCTGCTGAAAACTTACTTTTATCATTTTTAACTGATTTATTGTGGCTAGTATTTAGTATTGTGGAAGGAATTGTGCTAATTCATTTGAATATTAGCAAGTGAGCATAACATATTCTACTGAAAACATACTTATAATTTTTTAACAGATTTATTGTGGCTAGTTGTCAGTTTTGTGGAAGGAATTGTGCTAATTCAATGGAATATTAACGAGTGAGCATAACATATTCTGCTGAAAACATAGTTTTATCATTTTTAAGAAATTTATTGTGGCTAGTATTTAGTATTGTGGAAGGAATTGTGCTAATTCAATGGGATGAGCATAACATATTTTGCTGAAAACGTAGTTTTATCATTTTTAACTGATTTATTGTGGCTAGTATTTAGTATTGTGGAAGGAATTGTGCTAATTCATTTGAATATTAACGAGTGAGAATAACATATTCTGCTGAAAACTTACTTTTATCATTTTTAAGGGATTTATTGTGGCTAGTTTTCAATATTGTGGAAGGAATTGTGCTAATTCATTTGAATATTAACGAGTGAGCATAACATATTCTGCTGAAAACTTACTTATAATTTTTTAACAGATTTATTGTGGCTAGTTGTCAGTTTTGTGGAAGGAATTGTGCTAATTCAATGGAATATTAACGAGTGAGCATAACATATTCAGCTGAAAACCCCTTGGCTTCCCCGACAATGAGGTTTTGGCAAACGGCGGCGGTTGTGGCGGAATGCCCAACTGACCTTAAAGAGCCTGAGTATGTTGGCCACCATGATGGAAACGGAGCTGGACGACGCCCCGATGACGCCCACCACCCTCTCGGGTTTGGTGACGATGGGCGCCCCGCCGCCCAGGCACTTGACGTCGGTGCCGTCCTTCTCGATCAGGGCCTGCACGAAGGTCAGCGACTGCTCCAAGGCGTGCGTGTCCCGCGAACAGGTGTCCAGGATCCGGGCCCCCAGCGTTATATTGGGCAGCAGGTTGTGGTCGTTGTTGATGCGGTCCAGGGCGAAAAGCATGGCCTCCAGACGGTGGATCCCCTTCTCCTTCTTCAGCTCGCCGCAGGGTTTCCCCTCGTGACCCCTGGCGTGGACGGGAAACAGGCCCCCCAGGGAGATGTCCCCGTCGATGCGGATGGAGTTCAGGTGGCTGTGACCCGGCCCTTTGGGCTTGGCCGCCTGGGCCGCCTCGGGGGAGGAGTCGAGGAGGAAAGGGAGCAGGAGGAGGAGCACGCCGTGGCGTCGGCGGACGCCGGGCGGCGTGGCGTACATGACCGCGGCGAGTGAATGGAAGCGGGCGTCGCCGGTTTAATTGCTTTCCGAGCAAGAGTGGCGTCCTCTCATGTCGCCCCGCCCGCTTAAAGTCCGACGTGAGCTCGGCTATTCCGCGGTGGCGCCGCCCGCCGACCCATCGTCCAAACGGTCAAGTCTATGGAGATCCGGATTTAAGAGGTGGAGCCTCCAGAGAATCTCCCAGTCTTTTGTCTTTCGGCGTCCCCCCTCTCCCCCAGTCGGGGGATTTAGCCCGGTGTCGGAGCTCTGGGGCCCGCTCGTCCCGGCGAGGCTTTGGCGGAGATTTCCTGTCGGATGAAAAAGAAGATGAAGAAGGCGTTGAGGTTAGTCGGAGGAGATGAATGTCGGGCGGAAGGATTTGTTTGGATTTTCAATGGCTGTTCTGTCTTTTCTTTGAAAGGTAACCTTGTATCTGTGGCGATGACGCGTTTGGAATTCAGACGGCGCTTTTTCCTCAAGGTTGACGGCCGCGTCCCACGTGTTGCCGTCTCACCTGTCGGCCTTGTCATGAAAAAAAGAATCCCACGTTCTGGAGCGAAAAACGTTGAAGCCGTTTTTGAATGTTCTGGCTTTGCTCGGGTTGTCTTTCATACCATGGCAATCGCCGCTCATGCCTGGCAATGCGCTAATCCGTCCCCAAATATGTTATGCTAGCCACTAGCATATGTTATGCTATCCACTAGCATATGTTATGCTATCCTAGCCGCTCGCATATGCTATGCTGTCTAAGCCGCTAGCAAATGTTATGCTATCCTACCCTCTAGCATATGTTATGCTATTCTAGCCGCTAGCATATGTTATGCTATCCTAGCCACTGGCATATGTTATGCTATCCTATCCCTAGCATATGTTATGCTATTCTAGCCGCTAGCATATGTTATGCTATCCGAGCCGCTCGCGTATGCTATGCTGTCCAAGCCGCTAGCAAATGTTATGCTATACTAACCTCTAGCATATGTTATGCTATTCTAGCCACTAGCATATGTGATGCTATCCTAGCCACTAGCATGTTAAGCTAACCGCTAGCGTATATTATGCTATCTATTAGCATACCTATGTTGTGCTATCTGCAAGCGTATGTTAGGCTAGGCACTAGCGTGACATCGTCACATAACTAGTCTGATGCTGCCTGCCTAAACTACAATGTTGGCCTTCCGTTAGCAAAGCTGTTAAATTGTGTTGGTTCCATGGCTTCAGTCTATTTTCCAAGGGTTTTGTAAGCGGAATATTTTGTATCCTAGGACCGGGGGATTTTTTTAACGGGATTATTTGCTATGGTTGGACCTGAATATTTCTTATCTAGTGTCGCTACACCGACTTTTGCCCTCCCGTCCCCAATTGTTCTTCTTCATCCACTTGTCTGTGACAGCGGCCATCGGCGGTTAAAGGGCACCTGGAGTGAATCACCCGTGAGAAATGACTCGTGCTCACACGCCGGCCCGCCGTACCCGCGCACCCGCTAGACCTTGTCACTTCCCCTGCGCGCTCAATGAATCTCGCCCGCTCGCCTCTAACCTAAAGCAGACGCCGGCGTGGAGATTGCTTCCCTCGAAAGCCGTCACGGCTCCAACCGCCCTCCCGTTAAGCGCCGAATGCCTTCCATGAACCCGACTGATGTGAAACTAGGGTTGTTTTGTGGTCTTTTTGGGGGTAATTGGACAAAAAAAGACATGCTAAGATGCTAACAATCCTATCACTGTTGTTTACTGTTATCAGGAACCCAACTAATGCTAGACTTATAGTGTTTTTGTGTTGTTTTTGGGGGAAAATATACAAAAAAAGACATGCTAAGATGCTAACAATCCTGTCACTGTTGTTTACTGTTATCAGGAACCCAACCGATGCTAGACTTATTGTTTTTGCGTTGTTTTTTTGGGGGTAAATGGTCAAAAAAGACATGCTAAGATGCTAACAATCTCCGTTGTTTACTGTTATCATTGTTTTTAAGGAAAATGGCGTAAGGATATTTGCAAATATTCAGCGGAACACACTTTGTGACTGTTCCTATATTTTTGACATTGCAATAATAGTTTTAACTCCGATATTTTATCGTATTTGTGTTTTTGGCTGGTCAAGTTTGAGACCCTTGAATATGTCAGATAGTCAATTTTATTGATTTTTTTACTTTTAAATGCTACAGTCAACAAAATAAGGAGATTGCATGTCAAAAAAACTCAAGCTAGCTTCCGCATCGCTAACAACAAGTGATGTATGAAATTATTTTCACATTTCAACCTGCTTTTTTCCCCCTAAACACGTCGTCAGGTCCTTCAAATCGACATTTTTTCCTCCTATTTGTCTCTCTTCCATCATCTTCATCATCTTCATCGCCGCCGTCTCCAAAAATCGTCGCTAACGTCGCGCATTTCTATCGCCGAGTGATGCGTTTCAGTCACATGACAAGCACTTCCCCGTTTGAAAATGTCAGCCTCTCCCAGTGATTGATATCGTGAGAACGGCTTTTGCGCGGGTGCGTTTTTTTTATTTTTTTTTTAAAGCAATTCTTTACCCTGCAGGCGAATAAGTGCAAAAGTCGCGAGCTGACATCTCTCTTTCCGACAACTTGCCGTATTTTGTGTAAAAATTCCCTCCGCGCTTTGATATTTAAGCGGGTTTTTTCTTTTTATTTTACCCGCGTAGGGTTGGCCGCCGCCCACACACCTGTCGTCGTGTGGCGTCTTTTACTTTTTGACATTTGCGAGACGGGGAAAGTCGGCGCTGTAATGTCGAGAGACGGTTTGTGTTCTGGAAGTAGATAAACGAGTGGCTCGCCGCGGGGGGGACGCAGATAAGCGACGCCCCCATGTTCAAGGGCGCCCATGGTAGACGTCTATCCAGAAGATTTAGTGGGTAATCTTACAACGAGGAAAAAAGACCAATGTCGTTTTCGGTGCAAAACTTTTTTTGTTTTGCTATCGACACTAAAGAAAAACATTCAAAGTTATCGCATTGCTAACTCGTTTTAGCTAGCTACTGGACTGTTGTTGCTGGAAATTAGCCTGAGCGGTGCTAGCTTGTTTTGTATGTGATTAATTTTAGCTAACTACTTGAGAATCGGGGCTGGAAAGTGTTATTAGCTCGAGCTATGCTAGCTTGTTTTGTACGTGATTCATTAAACAAAACAAAACAAAAATAGGGCACACAAAGAGTTAGCTTTTAAGCTAGCTTACTTTTGTTGCAGTTTTACCTTTTTTGGGATTTTGCTTTGTTATTAACACAAAAAAATAATTGTAAGCTATCACATTGCTACTTATGTGACAAGCAATTTATTGCTAACTAGCAATAGCTAACTACTTGACAATCGTCGCTGAAAAGTGTCATCAGGCTGAGCTATGCTAGCTTGTTCTGTATGTGATTCATTTAACAAAATTTTAAAAAAACAACAACACAACAAGGATACACAAAGAGTTAGCTTGAAAGCTACCTTCACTTTTTGTTGCAGTTTTACCTTTTCATGCAGTTTTAATTGCCCAATTTCAACGAAAATGGACAAAAAGTGAAGGTAGCTTTCAAGCTAACTGTTTGTGTGCCCTTAATTAATGAATCAGATTCAGAACAAGCTAGCATAGCTCAGGCTACTGACACTTTTCAGCGACAATTGTCAAGTAGTTAGCTAAAATTAGTTAGCAATAAGTTGCTCGTCACATAAATAGGAATGCAATAAATAATTGCAGAGCGAAAGTGTTTTTGTGGATTTAAATTTAATATAAATCCACATACACAAAAATACCCAGTTCAGAGTTGACAATATTGAAATTGAACACAGGTAAAATTTAAATAATATCGTAGAATTCGCACAAATCAGAATTTCGCCCTCTAGTGGCCACACAGCGCCTAAAATATGACGTTTTTGACTGTCTTTCGCTGCAAATGATTAAAATGGCTAGTTTATATTGCTAATATATTTTGTTCCTGCTTCAGGACATGTCATGTCCACCATTTTGAAGAAGCTAACATTTTTTTTGCAGAAATGGCCGACAATTGGTCCAATTTCCCCAAAAGCATCAAATAACCTCCCATTCCGCCTGCTTTGAAGCCAAGTATCAACATATAAATTCATCCAAAAGCCAAAGACAAGAACATGGCCTTACAGCGCCCGACCAATGTTTATTTCCAGCCCAGCAAAAACATCCATTTGGAAAAATCCCCCACGCGCCCATTTGCTAACTTCGAATTTACATAATTTAGACAGAGCTGGCTGGCTGGCTCGGTCGCTCGCTCGCTCGCCACCAGGCCGGCTGCCGCCGCAAAGTCACGGCGACAGCCGGCGTGGCCAGCTGCTCGTCCCAAAACAAACGGCGGCGTCTTTTTATTCCGCCTAATGCAAAAAGACAACAAACGTTGGAGGGTGGGGGGTTTGAGCCCTCCCGTTTCCGCCGCCGAGCCACTTTTTCCGTGACGACGTGTCACAGCAAACATGGCCGCCGCACGATGCGCTGTCATCGCACTTACACTTGAAATCATCTCTCTATCTGATTCGTTTCAACGGATCCGGGTCGCTTTTTCGCTAAGGGCAATGTGGGCCAACCACCGGGCTCACATTCCCATGTTCGACATTTTTTACAGCGGGATCTCTACTTACACATTTTTTACAGCGGTTTCTTTACTTAGACATTTTTTTACAGCGGTTCATTTACTTACACATTTTTTACAGTGTTACGAAACCTTTTCACTTACCAATGACTTCATATATACCACGGGTGTCAAAGTGGCGACCCGCGGGCCAAATTTGGCCCGCCAAATCATTTTGTGCGGCCCGAAAACGTAAATCATGAGTGCAGATTTTTTGTTTTAGGATTGAATTAAAATGAAATGTATAGATGTAAATTAAATTTCCTGATTTTTCTCCTTTTAAATCAATAATGGTCATTTTTTTTAATCCTTTTTTTTGGTGTTTTTAGTTCAAAAATCATTTTGTAAAATCTAAAAATATAAATAAAAAGAGCTAAAATAAATATTGTTCTAGATCTATAAAAACGGAATATTCAGGACTTTTAATCCCCTTTTTAAATCAATAATTGCACATTTTATCCATTTGTTTTTAGGTTTGTTTCCAGATTTCCTCCCACATTCCCAAAACCTGCATGCTAGGATAATAGTTAGCTAAATATGAAAGTGATTGGCTTGTTTTGATTGGCTGACCACCCTTTTGTTCCTGAAGTCGGCTAGGATAGGCTCCAGCACCCCTTGCAACCCCTGTAAGGATAAGTGGTTCAGAAAACGAATAACCATCGATCATACACAAAAGTGGGATACTAAAGAGTTGATTTAGTCCGTCTTTTTTGAGTACAGTGGCACAAAATGAGAGAATTTACATATAAAGTACTTTACAGTCCATTTACAAAAAAAATCCAAGTTGTGGAAGTAATTCCTTTTATAAGTGGAGTATTCAGTGTATATTATCACTATTAGCACTCATTTTAACCTCGGGCAGATCGTTTTTTTCTTTTTCCTGAGCCATATTCCATTTTTAATATGTTGAAGTACATTGAAATGATGATGAATTCACGTGGCCGAACGAACTCGTCTTATGACTGATTTTATTTTTTTATTTAGCTTCCTGGCGGCCAGAAGCTTTTCCACGCGGGGCTTAATGGAGGACAACCATCGCTGGCAGATAAATGGAATGAAATGTGAGATGTTGTCTGGAAGGAAGGAAAGATGGAAAAAAGGAAGCTTGAAAATGGCTTTCCGCTCACCTGACTTCTTGCCTACACCCTTCCTTTAATGGAGGGAAAAACCATACATACTCAACAAACTGAGCCCGTTTTGTTGGAGAGAAGTACCAGCAAAAGTTTGACGACCTATCATCGCTTACAGGTGAGGAAAAGCTGGATGATGGAAAATTTTGTCAAAATTCAAAGGGTTTTCATACAAGTTTTGGGCTTCTTTCTATTGTTTTGTCTTAATAATGTATTTTTTTATTTTGTTTATATTTTCATAATTCATATATTTGAAATTTGATTCACATTTCTATTTATTTTATTCCTTTTTAAATTTTATTTTGTATTTAATTTCTTAATTTATAGATTTAAAATTTCAATTCCAATTTCTATTTATTTTTTAAATTTATATTTTCAAGTTTGTATTTATTAGATTTTTTATTTATTTTTCTGAATTTATATCTTTTAAATATTATTCCTATTTCTATTTATTTCATGTTTTATTCATTTTCTTAATTTATATTTTCAAAATTTTATTCATATCTAATTCATTTATTTGTTCCATTATTAATTTATATATTTTTTCTATTTATTTTACATGATATTTTCTCCAGGATTTCTTCTATATTTTCTAATTCTAATACTTTTGTCATTAGAGAAATTGTAAAAACTCAAAAGTTATGATATAGTATACATTTGCTCCAGCACCCCCGCGGCCCTGACAAGGATAAACTATGTCAAAAAAATTTGGCTTGGCTTATGACCATCTCCTCTAAATTCACAACAGAAGCATGATTGGACGCTGACGGCTTTAAACCTGGCTCAGCTTCGAAATCCGGGTTCGAACCCTGGAGTTAGCGTAACATAATCCAAATTTCAAGCCCTGCCTGGAAATGTGAATTGACCGTCCTACGGTACTTTCCAGAAGTCCAACCCGATTAGCGTAGCGGCCGTAATTAGCCGGGTACGCGCCGACCAATCCCGAGCCGTCACCCGAGCGTCGGTCGATGCGAAAGTCCGCCCGCTACCTCTCAGACGCCGCCGCCGCCATTGATTTAGTGTATCTGGCCAGCTCCACCTGCTCGCCTGTCAACATGAAAGCATTCTGCTTGTGTCCCAGACAAGCCCCGCCCCTCCCCGTCCATGGCATCCCATCCGTCCTCCCTCGAGAAAAGCCGTCACGTCTGGATTTTTCCTTTTTTAAATTTGAAGCCATTTAGTGATTACAGTGATTTTTTTAAAGTGACATTTTTGGAAGTTGTTGAGGGATTGTTGGCGAGAGCGTTCGGCCATTTTTGTCCTCGGCGGGGTCACGGCTAACGGCTAATTATCCCAGTTGAGGCCGGTGGACGCTTAATTGCGGGGCAATTAATTGGGGCGCCACCACCCGTGTGGGAGCAAAACTGAGAAGTCCAGATATACTTTTATTCATATTTTTTTACCTGGTTGTCGTTAAGTGTTTGAAATTTGGATTAAAAAAAAACATGTTTTTACTTCCAAAAAGTGGGGTTAAATATTTTCCAAATTTATTTAGAATTTATCCACTCTAAAAAGTAAACGTAGAATAAATATTATATATTTTTATTATTAACAAAAATAAACTAAATATTTAGAATTCAAGGATTTGGGAGAAATGTCTATTTAGTGATTTTAGCAATCAATATTTTTTCTAAACACAACTCTATTGTCCATTTTCATTTCATCATAGAACAGAGAGACCTTTTACTTTGGTGGGCCACTCAAAGTGATGTGACAGACCATTTCTGGCCCCCGCCCCACATTTTGGACACCCTTGTTGTACAGCAACCAAGGCAAAACTCGGCAACAAGAAGTTCAAGCTCCACTTCCTGGTGAGTTGAGATTTTATTCATTTTATTTTGCTTATAAAAAATAAACAAAGGCACGATACTGTAGAACATGGTGTCAAAGTGGAGGCCCGGGGGCCAAATCTGGCCCACTGCATCATTTTGTGCGGCCCTAGAAAGTCAATGATGAGTTCCAACTTTGTGTTTTAGGATCAAATTCAAATATTATATATATTATATTTACTTATATATTTTATTTTAGATTTTGCCCCTTTTAAATCAATAATTGTCATTTTTTTATCATTTTTTCTCTGTTTTTAGTTCAAAAATCATTTTGTAAAATCTAAAAATATATTTAAAAAAATGCTAAAATACACATTCTTTTAGATTTATAAAAATTATAATATTCCGGGCTTTTAATTGAATTATTTTAATCCAATTATTTAAAAAAAATCTAAATATTCTGTCTAAAATGGCCCACTTCAAATCAAGTTGACGTTTAAACGGCCCGCCAACCAACCTTAGTTTACAAACAATCGACGACGCCCCTTTTTTTCCCCTTTTAGCGTTTCCCTTCCCGACGACCAATCCGATAAGACAATTCCGGGGGGTTCCGCTTGTTTTACTTCCAGCGGCGGCGCTCGGAAAACAAGCCGTCGCGGGAAGAAAGGACGCAACGGCGGGGGGGCGCCGCACAAAATCAATGTCATCGAACGCGCCGCCACGGCGAGCGTCGATGGCGCCGTCTGTCGTCGAAAAGGGAAGACGTGCGTGCCCGTGTCCCGCTTAAAAGACATTTACTCAAATCCGTCCCAAGTTTCAAAGCTTGGGTAAAAGTCTGGGGCTTCCATCTGGCTCGTTAGGACGCTAACGACCGGCGCATAGATTTTTGACGTTTGCGTGTTTCCCGCCGTTAGCTTCCGCGGCGCGCTAATGGAGGCGCCGTCTCTCCCGCGTGCTGATCAATAGAAATGTCGGGACGTTTTTTTTTTTTTCCGTCGGGAGATCTTTTGATGACGGGATTATTTCGGGGGTTGCCTTCAAAGGACCGACTGAAACGTCGGATATCGCGACGTTGATCAATCGCGCACGTTTGTCAATCATTAGAAACATTTTGAAGTGGGTTTTTATGTTGAAAATACAATTTCTTGGAATGATAGTTTACGTGAAAATGGACCCGATTTATTCTGATGAATAATTTTGGCTTTATTGGAAAATTTGGATAAAAATTGCGGATTTGGATGCTAAATATATCCGCTTAGCAGTCGCTTAAATGAGGCTAAATTAGATTTAGCGTGTTTTTCTGATTGTAAATTGCGTCATCTGTTTGGATAAGTTTTTCAGATGATAAAAACCTAAAAAAAAATACTCATTAAAAGCGGTCCAGGGGTTAAAAAGTAGAAAAAAACACAAATTGCAGGCCTAACCAAGCTAGGAAAAAAAGTGCGACTTATAGTCCAGCAAATACGGTCATTACACTTATCTTAAATGAGGCTAAATAAATTCTTCTGTGGTTGTATGATTAAAAATTGCATCTGATTTAAGTCGCAATACCCAAACAATCCAAAATGACTGATGATTTGATTCAAAATTAAGAATTAAAATAAGTTAAAACAGTAACATGTATAATAACGGGCTAAATAACTTGTTAGCATAGCAGTTTTTTAGCTAGCGATCAACATCACAATTTTGTCGGCGGTCAGAAAGGGGAAAAATAAATAAATAAATAATTGTCTGTATTGGTTGTGGGCCAAACTAGGGAAAAAAGTGCGACTTATAGTCCGGAAAATACGGTCATTTCGCTGTGCAAGGCCTTTATTGTAATTTTAGGTATGACAAGTTTTTGCTAAAATATCAATGGCAGTCAATGTGAGTCGTATTTTAGGGTTCTAAAATATTCCAACTTGGATTCAAGGACGCCCGACTTTTAAATAAAAAAAAAATGGAGGACTAATCTTAATAATTTGCGAGCGTCAAAGACGTGAAATGCGGCTCGAAAAAGATGCGCCGGCGCTTTGTCGCTTGTTCTTGGAATGCGGTTCCTAATATGAAGAAAAGCCATTGCTCTTGTTGCCGTGGCAACCTTAAGCAAATGGAGTGCTGAAAGGGGGCGGGGCCAGGACACCAAACGCTAATCATTGAGTCCATTAAAGTACATTAAATGGAAATTGCTTCACTACTGAAGAACGCTCAAATACATTCATTAACGTTAAAATGTCATTTAAACAAAAATACTGCATATTGAAAATTATATTGCGAAAAATTTATAGGCTGGAAATGAGAAAAAATGTCAGAAAAAAAGTCAGAAAATAATTGATAAATAATGTCAAATTTACCTTAAAATATCGCTGTCGGAAAATGAGAATTTTCGTTTATTTTACATTTTAAATATTTTTAAAAATATTTTATTGTACCCAAATATAACAATCAACTAAATATTTATAATGAAAATTATTTGTAAAATATATATATATGTTACATATAAAACCTATTTATTTAGAGTGGATCAAAACAAGCATGAATATAAATAGAGATTAGCAGCCTGTTAGCGTCGTTAGCATGCCTGCCTCGCAGTCCCGGGGTCGAGGGTTCGAACCCAGGTGTGCGTCCTCACTCCTTGGAGTTTACCTATACTCCCTGAGATAGCGTGGCTTTTCTCCGGGTGCTCGGGTTTCCTCCCACATCTCAAAAACATGCACGCTAGGCTAATTTAGCACTTAGCATCGACAATCCGTGTCGCGTATCCGGCGGCAAGGGGGACCTTTTGCCCGCCGCCGCTAAATTATTCATGGTGAGCGCGCCGCAGACATATTTGGCGTCTGGCCCGGTCGGGGCCGCGAGGGTTGCCATCGTCGTCGTGACATTGACGCCGAGGACGTCCGTCCGTCCGTCCGTCCGTCCGTCCGGCGTCCCTTTCTCTTTTTTAATGAAAGTTGTTCATCATGGCGTGGCTAGCAACAGGTTGACACCGCTTGGTTTCCCTCGGGGGGTGGACTTGTCAGCTCTCATTTTCCGTCCTGACATTTCACTTTGACGGAGGGAGAGGCGGCAGGCGGCGTCCCGGACCGCGGGGGGTTCCAGGGGGCGGAGCTTGTTTTTAATAAAGCGGGGAGAAATGATAGGGACATGGTGGCTCCAAACTTTTTTTTCTAGGAAGACTTAAAGGGTGGCAAAACCAGAATCGGGTAAAAAAAAAATATTTATAGGGTTGCAGGGGGTGCTGGAGCATATCTAAGTAGCACTTTGAATGCTAAGTTAGCCTAGCATGCATGTTTTTGGAGTGTGGGAGAACCCGGATAAAACCAACGCAAAGCCATGCAATCTCCACAGAGAAAGGTCCGGGCTTGGGATCGAACCCTCGACCTTAGAACTGCGAGGCTGATATAATAAACACTAGTCCACCTAGCCAGCAAAAAAATATATATGTGTGTTTGCATACACGTATATATTTTTTTGCTGGCTACGTGGACTAGTGTTTATTATGTCAGCTTCGCAGTTCTAAGGTCGAGGGTTCGATCTCGATATCTTGGTTAGTATGCTTGTCAATTAGTTGTGGTTTGCTAATCATTTGGTTGATGAGTTAATGACTTTGTGATGTCACTAAGTCAATCAATCCGTTACACTTTGACGCTAAACGTGTGGCTCGATGGATTAATTAGTCAACTTGTCCAAGCGTGCTCTCTTAAGCAATGAATCGATCGATATATTAGACTGCTACGTCAGCGACCAATCATGTCAGTATTCCAGTCACCAATGTTTCTGTTTTCATTGGAACGGCAGATCTATCCATGTGCAAGTCCGTCTAGGATTTCTGCCTCATTAGTATCTGACCCGTGGCGCCGACTAATTCCGGATGTGGGAGGAAACTAGAGAACCCGGGGAAAACCCACGTGAAAATGCAAACTCTGTACAGTGAGGACCCACCGGGTTTGAACCCAAGGCCCCACGTGCTAACCATTCGTTGGTAGTCCGAGAACTACACATTTAATCCGCTTTCATGGGGCTACTTATCAAAATAACGTCAAATTAAAAGCCTTAATTGTCATTATACAACAGCTGCGTATAACTAAATTAGTGTTGCGAGTGTCAAAAAGTGCGTTTTTCAATAAAAATATAAATAAGTCCTTTAAAAAGTCATATCCAGCCAGGAAAATAATTCTAAATCACTGAGTGCGTTCAAAAACTCCATTACAGTAATCCCTCGTATATCGCAGTTTCACTACATCACTGATTTTTTTCTATCTTTTTGGGTAAATTCTTAAAAATATGAATATCTACACTTAAAATCACAAGCAGAAGCCACTACCCTTTCCTCTGCTTACTACAAAAACATATTTTTTTAAGTAAGGGTGACCCTACTTTGCATTTTTTTTGCCTAGTCTACATTACTCGCGATAATCGAGGGATTACTGTATCTTCAAAACCACGGCGTGCCCGAACCGCTAACGCTCATTTATCCGATCACTCCCCGCACTTCCATCTTGTCGTCTTATTCCCACCCATCCACAAAAGCCCCCCCCCTCATCGCCGCTGCCAATGTGACAAATGCGTGAAGACCCAGTGGGCTGGAATGCGTCGAGGCGGGCGGGCGGGGGCGCAAATCTTCCCACGAAACACAAAAAACGACGGCGAATGCATCGCAACGTGGCGCGGCGCCGTGGGCGACGTCGACTCAGCGGCGCCTAATGCCAGCCTTTGGCACACGGGTGTTAAATAGATTGTGAAAATGCTCTTTTCACCACCAAGACGGAGCTTTTCACTTTTCAGTCATCCCGCCTCCGGGAGAGGGGGCGGGGCTACCCACGGTGGGCCACGCCCACAACTCTTACAAGTCCCATCGTTTTGGGGATTTGTTGTGTTTTTTTCGACATGTGGTGGCGCTATAAGCCATTTTTGAGGCATTTTTTTTGTGTGTATGGCGCCCGTAGGTGGATGCGCTCGATATTGGCCCAATCGTCTTTTGCCTTTCATGCGGGGAGATTGGAGATTTAGTTGTGGAGGGGGTTCGGGGAAGCTTTTATTGGTACCCACGCGAGGATTAGAGCCACGGGACATGTGTGCGCCTGCTGATAATTCATAGCGCGTGATAAGCGTTTATTTTGCGTTTACATTTGGATGGCGCCGAGGGCGGAAAAAAAAGAGCGTGTTTTCAACGACACCCTTTGCTCTTTTGCTTTGAAATGGTGACGCTGGCCGGCCCTCCCGGATCGAGCGCATGGCATTTTTAGTTTCATATTTTGGTGTTAGGGTCATGATGTGGTTTTTGAAGGAATTTTAGTATAGTGGTGTGGAAAATTTGGCGGATTTTTTTTATCCGATGCACGGCTCGCAATTCTGAGTTCGAGGGTTCGATTCCCGTGGGTGGGTTTTGGCTAGGCTAGCTTTCACTTTTGGACTAAAAAAAGGTCATGGTGTGGTTGTTGAAGGAATTTTAGTATATGGGTATAGAAAATTTGAAGGACATTTTTCATTGGGGCACGGCTCGCAGTTCTGAGTTCGAGAGTTCGATTCCCCAAGGTTGGTTTTGTCTAGGCTAGCTGGGAGAAGTTAAATATGCTAAATTTGGGATTGGGAACGTTTTGGACATAAACAAATCCTATCTTGATCCATGGTCGGCCATTTTGGATATCATGAGGGCGGAGCTTGTTTATATTTTGTATTTTGTACTCGTTACTTTGATTTTTATTCCCAAAATGCAACTTTTTCATTTTTTTTTTTTTGCAGGTGGAAATGCGACTTATAAATTTTTTAGCAGGTGACGCTCATATTTTAATAATTATGGCACTTAAAAAAAACGACATAAGCTACATTTCTAGACTCAGTATCCCACAATGCACTGCTTGCTAAAAATAAACTATAGAACTCCATGGTTAGCTCGTAAAGAATTAGCCGCCAATTTATTCCCCGCATCCATTCATCACGCCGCAAAACAATTCATTTATTTCTCTAAAATATCTTTGCCACCCCCCGAAAAATAACCACACGAAGAGAACACCACGGTTATTTTCACCCAACGTGGACTTGATGTTATTTGTTCCGCCGCGGGGGGGAAAAACCCGCGTGGATGGCCCCGCCCCCTTCTCCCGATTCGTCCATCAACTCGGCGTCTCTGGCGTTAATTATAAATAGAGCGTGAATAAATGAACAGGTGCGCCGGCAAATTAAAGTCGTGATTGCGATATCGCCGACGCCCGAGAGGGAGCTGCAAATTGGAGCCGAGAGCGGTCGCCTCCTCGGCTTTGTGACAGTTTGTCACGCCGAAACCGGCACCCCGTCGATGGTGACAACTGGCAACGATTGGTCGGGTCGGCTGCCACAGAATCGTGGTTAATTTAAAGCCTGTAACCTTCATTTAATACGTTTAATCTAACATGAAGTTGGAACAAAAGACCCAAGATGGCGGCGCGTGCGGGTACAGTGGCTCAATACTTTCCAGTTTACCAATTTTGTCATAGGCAGTTTCTGGGTATGATGACAATTAGGCTTTTGTTGACTCAATGATGATGACAAAGCCTATGTCCCAATATTATTATTATGAAAAATAAAATAAGGTCACCAACCTATGGCTCGGGGGCTGTATCTGGCCCGACATATTATGTTGGATGGTCCATTGAATTAAATAATCCACATTTCGAGCCAAAATAAAATGAAAATTGTTCTCCTTAAAGGTAATATTTAGTTTTAGTTTCAAATATTGACATCTTTAATGGCACAATTTATTCTAATTTCACTTTGTTTTGATTTTAATTAATTTTAAAAAACTAAGAAAAATTCTAAAAGACATCTAACATTTTTCCCTTATTTTTAAATATATTACAATCATATAATTGAATTGTATAAATGTAAAAATAATTTCTTTGCTTGCTTTTTAAATAAAAACACAATTAAATTTGAAATAAATACCTTTTCCATTTTTGATCACTCAAATAAAAATGTAAATTTCATTAATCCACAATTATAATAACTATCAATGTATTCATTAAATAAAAAAATACAAATTTTAATAAAAATGACCCACCTGGGTTCAAACCCTCGATCTCTTAACTGCGAGCCGGGTGTGCGCACCACTTTAACACCGCACTAACTATACATTTCTTAATTATTGTGCAAAAATAGTGGAATGGAGCATTTAAAACCAAATTTGCGATGCCGACCTCTCACCTGAAGTCGCACTTTGTCAGTATAACTGCTTGAAAACCTCTTGAAATCCCAAATGGCGTTTAAAAGCATTTTGGGAAATTGCGGCGTCGAGCTACCCTGGAATTTGGTGGAAAAGCGGGTGCGTGTGCGTATGCGTGTTCACTTATGGCCGCTGCATCCATTTGCACCCACATGCAAAGAAAGGTGCAAAAAAGTGAACAAGTGTGAGATTATTATTAGTCCCTGGAGCTGGCTCATGTTTTTAAAAAAAAAATCAAAAAATCATAATAATAATCATCATTTTTCAAAGCAGCTGTCTACCGGAAGATTTCTTTTCAACAGCCGTGGCAAAAACAAATTGCGTGAGCGTCACCGACGGTTCCGCGTCAATCCCGCTCGGCGACTCTAGTTTTAACGAGTCTCTGCAAAATGTGGAAGGAAACCGGAAAAAGCTCCTTTCAAAGCTCTCAGCGTCAAAAAGAAGGGAAAAAAATAGTCCTTCAAATGCGTTATGCTCACTTACGTCCAAAACTAGTGGTTATTTTCTGTCAAATTTAAAAGGAAATTCACGTTAATGTTGCGTGTGTGTGTATAGATATATGTAAGTGCCATATTTTCCAAACTATAAGTCGCACTGGAGTATAAGTCGCATTTTATGGGGAGCCATTTTTTTTATATCAGAAACAAGAACAAACATACTTTAAAGTAAAAATAGTTAAATTATTTATAACAGGCAAAATAGAAATGTTTTTATTTTGTAGTATTTTAATGAGTACACTTTAAAAAGTTACTAGCTAAAACACTAGAAAAAAATTACTACAACGAAAAATGAGACGTCATCAATAGCGCCATCTTTTAGCTCGTCCCAAGAAGGAGTCAAGCCACGCCCACTCTGTTTGAATTACAAAGGCAGACGCTGATAATTTGAGAAACGTTGTTTTTTTAAATTTCATAGTATTTCATTGAGCACACTATAAAAAGTTCCTAGCTAAAATTAATCAACTAAAAATGCAACATAATCAAGATCACGACTTGAAACTACACCCAAGGAACAAGCCACGCCCACTTCATTTGAATTGGTGCCACTCATTTGAACAACTTTTTGTTTTTTTCATAGTTTTTAATTGAGCACACTATAAAAAGTTCCTCGCTAAAATTCTTCAACTAAAAATGAAGCCTAATCAATAGGACAAAGACCTCAAGCCCCGCCCCCTCCATTTAAGCATCTCTCTCTCCGTCGCTAACTCCACCCCACTCGCTCTCGCTCAGGTGCGTCGGAAAGTCGAGCGCCAAATGGCCCGAGGCGTGTCGGGAGCCTTAAGTGGACACGGGCGGAAACAAATGGAAGCGGGAGGCACGTCGTCGAGGGTGGGGAGGGGGGGGGGGGGGGGGGGGGGCACTTCAAGATGGCGTGGAAGCGGGCCATCCGCCCGGCTGTAAGATAATGCGCATACTAATCCACGGTGGGGATGTTAAGTGCACTCATTTCACACTCCATTTGACTGGACGGCGCCCGAGGAAGAACGCCGTGACTCAGGCCAACCAAGCGAATTCGTCTTTTCCCTTCCCCGCCGTGGTGAAAGCCCCCCCCTGCACCCTCCCCCCCTGTTCATAACCTGGAAACCTATAATAGTTAGACAATATTTCAACATTAATGAAATGTCAGACGCATAATATCAGGCGGAGGAAATTCCGAGTCGACCATGGCCGCCACTTTGCTTGGCGTGTGTGGCAATTTCTACCTGTGGCTTTCTTCAAACTTCAATTATTGCTTATGATTTATGCTTTTTAAAGGCACAGATGGTGGTATTTCTAATGTTTGGAGTTAATTGACTGGGGATTGAACTCACGTTCTCGGGACTGCGAGGCGGAGGGCAAACCACTCTTCCACTGTGCCGTCATTTTTTTTCCATTTGTCCAAAATAGATGACATTTTTTTCAAGTTAAATTGTATCATTTTTCGTGGTATGATTCAAAATGGCCGATCCAGTGGTATAGTGTACAGCACGCCCGCCTCGCAGTTCTGGGGTCGTGGGTTTGATCCCGGTGGGTCCTCACTTTGTGATTAAATGAACTGGATTAAAATCCCTGAATATTCCGTTGTTTATAGATCTAAAACAATGTTTATCTTAGCTTTTTTAAAACATTTTTACAAACATTTTTTGAACCAAAAACACTGAAAACGGTTAAAAAATGACAATGATTGATTTAAAAGTGGGAAAATCAGGAAATTTGATATACATCTCAACTCTTCATTTGAATTTGATCCTAAAACAGAAAGTCTCCACTCATGATTGACTTTCCCGGACCGCACAAATTGATTACGGCGGACCACATTTGGCCCCCGGGCCTCCACTTTGACACCAGTAACCTATATCCTGACTCTAAAAGGCATTGAAGCTATTTTTTCCTCTGACCCAGCACTTGGAACAACCCTAATTTCCATTTTCTTCCCTTTAATGTGAAAAGCTCGGCGTGTACAAGCCTATGCGCGCACGCCATTATGTTCTATTATTAATATTGTCATATCGCAGCTACTGTAGCGTATGAGCGTGCGAAATAACATTGCGATAAGAGTGTGGGATTTATTTTGGTAGGTGATGATGAATGGCGCCGTTGAGGGACGCCAAAAAACACCAGAAACGACCCACCGACTGTTTATCCGCCGCCGTCCATGTGTTTGATTCACCTTTTTTTTTTTAATTTTTCCTTTTTTTCCGCAGTGAAATTGTTTGGGAAAGCTCCCCGCTGAGCAGATGGTGTCTGGCGGCGGAAAAGGGAAAGGCGCACATTTTTAGACACAAACGCTCGCTCGCTATTCTCAAATCTGGCGAGAATTTGACCGCGGAAACGGTTGAGGTAATCCCAAGAAAGCGCTCGTGCAAAATTTAGCGGGTGGCTTTTGTTTGGGAGGGAAAAATCTGGCCAAGGCGTCACACTCCAGGTTTTTCTAGTCGACATTTTTGGTGGCTATTTAGTGGGAAATCCAGAAAAGATACTTTAAAATAGTGGAATCCTGCCAATGTGTAGATTCGCCTAGGTGGAAAGATGCTATCTGGGTTAGCATCAATGCTAGGTGATTGACAGTCAGTACGGAGATGCTAATGCGATTCTAGCATTGAGATGGCGAGATGTTTTTCTATATTTTTAAAGCCTAGCATGGGTTTTTAATTCATTTTTTCATTTGAATACCGTTTTTAACAGGGGTGCTAGTGCCTATACTAGCTAACTACAGGGTATTTTGAATTGGAGGACCGCTAATTTCAGGGCAAATGTCAACAAACAACCAATTACTCATAGCTAGGGGCAATTTAGCATAGCATTAGCCTAGCATACATGTTTTAGGGATGTGGAAGGAAACTGGAGTACCCTGAAAAAGGCATGTAGCCCTAGGGAGAACACGCAAACTCCACAGAGTGAGGACCCACCTGGTATCGAACCCACGACCCCAGAAATGCAAGACAGATGCCAAAATTTAGCATACAATTAGCCTAGCATGCATGTTCTGGGGATGTTGAAGGAAACCAGAGTGCTTTAAGAAAACCAACACAAGCCAAGCTTGGTACAACAGACAGTAAGGACCCACCTGGGTTCAAACCCAGAACCCCAGAACTGCGAGACCCAAATGCCAACCACTCTTCCACCGAACCAACAAAAAATTTCATTTCAGTGTTAAATTCCCTCCCATTACCGCCTTTCCTGACTGACTGGGTCTACAGGAATAGACGCCATTTTCCCAGTTCAAACAAATGTGACGTCTAGTGGCTGTAAAGTCATTGGAATTCCGAGCAGATGAGCGAGTGAGCCAGCAAGCCAGCCAGTGGACGGGAGACATTACACGCTCAATGCACCGTCAACAACAC
Source organism: Stigmatopora nigra (assembly GCF_051989575.1). Classification (NCBI taxonomy): domain Eukaryota; kingdom Metazoa; phylum Chordata; class Actinopteri; order Syngnathiformes; family Syngnathidae; genus Stigmatopora; species Stigmatopora nigra. The sequence goes on from NC_135517.1 coordinate 654,754, forward strand.
AGCGCCTTTAATATGGCCTCGGCCTCTGGGCCACGTGCCCCCCGCGGCCCTTTTCGGCGGGGGCCCAAGATTAGCTTTGCGCCGCGCGCTAGTCTCACAGCTTCACTTGGACGATGGACGGAGGAGACAGGAGGGAAGCAAGGTGCTAGCAAATATGCCATTGTCTGCAATCCCACTCAAGAGGCGGCGGCGGCGGCGTAATTAGCCCCAGGCTCTGACCAGGCAAAAAAAAAATACACAACTTTTTAAAAAGAGAAGAAAAAAATGGACTCTGAGAGAGACGCTTGACGTCTGGGGTAATTTGCCTTGGTCCCGCCGAGCCATATCCCGCCTCCTTTTTTTTTTCTCCCTTCTCCACGTCTTATCTTCCGCTCCAAATGCAACGTCGGCGGGGGAGACGCTAGCTAGCTCATGCTTAAAGAAGAAAAAAAAACGAGCATTTTGTGTGGGGGGAAATGGAGTCCGTGTGCGTGGCGTGGCGGTTACAGAAATGGAGCCCACTTTGGTTCTTCCTTTCAATTGGCTCGATTTGGTGGGTGGAAATAGCTAGGGATACAACCATCATGATATTTTTCACTTTTTTAGCCAAGGCAGTCCGTTGATTAAGTGGATAGCAAGTCGGCCTCGCAGTTCTAGGATCGAGGGTTCGATTCCAGATGGGTCCTCTATGTGTGGAATTTGTATTTTCATGGGGGTTTTCTCCCAAAGTACCAAAAAATATGCATGCTAGGCTAGTTGTATGCTAAAATTCGGGGTCTGTCTCGCATTTCTGGGGTCGAGGGTTCGATTCCAGATGGGTTCTGTCTGAGTGGAATTTGCATGTTCACATGGGTTTTCTCTGGGTACTCCGGTTTCCTCCCAAAGTACCAAAAAAATGTATGCTAGGCTAATTGTATGCTAGAATTTGGCATCCGCCTCGCATTTCTGGGGTCGTGGGTTCGATCCCAGGTGGGTCCTCTGTGTGTCAGTTCAAAAGTCTAAAAGTATTGGGTCATATCTACCAAAGAGATTAATTATATGTGCACCTTCATCATCATTATTGTTCATTATTACAGTCCCAAACAGATTCGACGTCTATTGACGTCATTGGCAGCAGCTTTTTATTAGAATTAGGCCAGCATTTATGTTTTTTTTAATTATTTTACCAGCAACCATCTGAGGGAATTTATAGTGATATTAGCATGTGCAATTTGAACCGAATTTATGGTTGATTAATTTTAATCTTTCCAGATTTTATAGGATTTTCTCGAGCTGTCTTTTAATTAACAATTTAATCATTTTTGTGACCACCAATGCTCATCATTCATCATTTTCCCCGTGAAAAACGGATCGGACGTCTATCGCCGTCCATCGACTTCAAATGCCGCTTATTAAAGTTTAAAAGAAGAAAAAGAGCACATTTTTTGGGACGCATTCCAACTAGTTTCACGTCCAATTTGTCACAAAGATAAAGATCCATTCCCACTAAAAAAACTGCATGTGAAGCGCACCAGTTGCTACCTCAAAACCAGCGTCTCCGTCCATCCGACCACTTTCCGTCCATTCCTGCGGGTTCCACACCACGGGCAAACCCGTACGTCGACAAAAAAACCCGCACGACCGAACGCCACGACGCATTTATTCAAATTCCCAAACAAAAACACACGAAAAAATCAACACCTAGTGGTGAAATTGGGAAATCGACGCACGTTTGCAGCGCTTACCCGCGTTTGGACGGTCTTCTTCCTTTTCACCCGCAAAGTGACCCGCACGCGGCAGTCCTCAGTGGGTTTGTGTGCGGGTAAAATCCATGAGAAAATCCTTAATGAGCGAAATGGTATGGAAAAGTCTGCAACTTGGGGAGGGGTTGTTTTTTTTCCCTTTTTTCTTCTTTTTTTCTTCCCCTCCGGGTTATTTTCCGTCCTCCGTGGTGGACGTTCCCACGCGGGATTGATGCTTCTTATCCGCGCGGGTAGCGAGGAAGACGAAGGTGTCGATGGCAGAGCAGCGCGCGTTCGGGGGTGACGGTGTCGGCTCCGTATTCGCGAGGGGGGGATTTTTTTTCTCTTTTTTTTGACGTGAATTAAAGGGAGAGCGGAATTGTTGCATCCATCCCGGAGACGCGTCTCGGTGCTCGATCACCCCGCGCCGCGGGACTCGAGTGTGTGTTGGCGAGCGGCGGATACTGCGCGTGAGAGGGGGGGGGGGGCGGTGTGCGGCGTAAAGCGTGACGAAGATATCAAGTCCAATCGGTGGGAGGAAAAAGTCGGGAGTTTTGCGGGAGCGCCAAAAATGAGAATATTTGACGCTTTTTTTAAGGCCGTTGTAAATTCTTTTTTTCTTTTTTTTAGGTATGGAGAATTGTAAAGAGAAGTGTCCAAATGGTGATTTTCCCATGATGCAACAGTGCAATATTCAGCAATATGTGGATTTGCGATAAGGTAAGAATATAACATTAAGATACTGGTGTCAAAGTGGCGGCCTGGGGGCCAGATTTGGCCCGGTGCATTTAATTAATTTAGTTCATTTAATCCATAAAAAATAAATTTAAATATTATATCTAAAATGGTTGACGTTAAAACGGCCCGCAAACCAACCCTAGTCTGAGTTGATGTCCAATCTGTTTGAGCGTGCAGGTTGGCAGCGATTGAATAGTTGTGTGTTTACTTTATAAATTTTACATGAGTTAATTCATCACTTTGCGGCTTTACGCCAGCGTTATTTTCAGCGGTTGGACTTTTACTGGATTTTTGCCGTCGTCATTTTCTTCTTTATTGATTTTATTTTTTAGAATTTACAAGCAGCCATTTTTTTGACTTGTGCAATTTTTACGGCACGTCACCGCTCGGCGGATTTTGCGGATTTACGCCCGCCTTATTTTCACCTGTTCAACTCTTACAGGATTTACTGTAGAGTTATTTAATTAAATTTTACACAAGTCTTTTATTTTTTTAACCCATGCAATTTTAGCAACATTTTAGTTTGTTATTTCACGCTTTGCATCTTTCCCGGATTTACAACAGCCTTATATAATCCTGTTTAACTTTTACTAGATTTACAGTACATAGTTGTTTTATTTTGAATTGTTAGCTAGAAGTCTGGAATTTTAACAGCATAAATATTAGTTGTTTGGCTAGCTAGCTTGTTAGTTAGCTGGCTAGCCTGTTACTTAGCTAGCTAGCAAGTTACTTAGCTATTTAGCTAGACTGTCAGTTTTAGTTAGCTAGCTAGCTAGCTGGCCATTTGTTAGTTGAATAGTCACCTAGCTAGCCACTTTGTTAGTTATGTATTTAGCTAGGTGGCTAGGTTGTTATTTATTGTTTAGTTTGCTAGCCAGTTAGCTCGCTAGCTGATTAGCTGGCTAGCTATTTAGCCAGCTAGCCAATTTGTTAGTTAGGTAGTTAGCTAGCTAGTTGGTTACTTGTGTAGTTAGCTAGCTAGCCACTTAGCGATTTGTTAGCTAGATAGTTAGTTGCCTAGCCACTGAGCCATTTGTTAGTTAGATAGTTAGCTAGCTAGCCACTTTGTTAGTTAGGTATTTAGCTAGGTGGCTAGATTGTTATTTAATGTTCAGTTTGCTAGCCAGTTTGTTCGTTAGGTAGTTAGCTGGTTAGCCACTTTTTGGCTAGGTAGTTACCTAGATTGTTAGTTTGTTAGTTAGGTAGTTAACTTGCTAGCCAGTTTGTTAAGTAGTTCACTAGCTAATCACGTATTTAATTGGATTGATTGTCTGTTTGATGGATTTACAGCAGCATTATTAGAAGCTGTTGACGTTTTACGTTGTCACTTCAACATTTGCAGGCCCTTTTTTATCGGAAAGTGTTGAACTTTTACGATGACTGTCGCTTTATTTAAAGACGCCACAAAAGCGTCGAGACCACAAAAGCAAAAGCTTGGAGGGCAAAAAAGCCACAATGACAGGAGTTCCCATCCCAAAATGAATATTCATCAAATGTTTTCTTCTCCCCGGAGCATCTGCACGCAAAAAAAAAACACGGCATTTTCACGGCTCCCGATCCCGGCTGCTCGTCAATTAGTCACGGGGCGGGGGGAATGGAAATCCACCTTAATTCCAGTCGCTGTCGGAAATCCCGCTCGACGACAACGGGCGTAATCGCCTGCCCCCAGACAGCGCTCATTTCACGGACACATAATGGGAATTATTCCCCGCGTAAATTCCACAGTTCAAAAGGTTCCCACGTCGAGTTGACAGCTCGGAAATATTTTTTTATTTTTTTTCCGCGTCACTCATGCGAAAATGGAAAGATTTTCCGATATTTTCAATCGGGTGGAGAAAAAAAATGTTTTATTCTGGAATAGAAAATAACAAGGTCAGGGGTCCTTCAGTGCCAACAAAGTGATTTTGTGGAGGGGAAAAATATATATAATATGGCGCTCTTTTTTAGGGCTCTCAAAAGTTTGGAGACACTTGACCATTTGCTACAATAAGAAATCGTCTTCTAACTTATGGGCGAGTGTTTACATTTGATATTAGGACTCCGCCCCTTCATTGGACACGCCCCTTAGTCCATACGCGTAACACTGCGAAAAGTTCCAGATATTTTTGATTACTCTTAACATTTTTTTTAAAACACAAAATCAAGGGAAACCATATATACATTTTTTTTTTGCTAAAAATGAAGTTCCATCAAAATTGGACAAAAAATGACTAATAAAACATTCAGGCAATCGCTAATACCCACAAAAACTTTTAAAAATCAATTTAACCTGTCATTTTTTGCCAAAAATGGAGGTCCACCAAAATTTGACCAAAAAATACTAATAAAACATTCAGGCAATTGCTAATACCCACAAAAACGTTTAAAATCCATTTAACCTGTCATTGTTTTTTGTCATTTTTTTGCCAAAAATGCAGTTCCACCAAAATTTGACCAAAAAAATGACATAAAACATTCAGCCAATCGCTAATACCCACAAAAACGTTTAAAATCCATTTAACCTGTCATTGATTATTATCTTTCAGCCAAAAAAAAACAAAAGTAACCCAACATCAACATAGATTGACCAAAAATCCCCATAAATCAACAAAAAGGGACTCGAAAATGGACCAAAATCTGCAAAAAGTGAACCAAAATCAACAGCAAGTGACCTGGGAATCTATTTTCATCTTTATTATGAATTTAACATATAGTTTCTAACTGGTAGACGTCCAAACCATTTGACAAGGCCAAAAAATACCCATATTATGGATAAAAAAAAATGCTCCTTTGGGGCTTGAATGGTCTCCCAAATTCAAAGCGATGACCCCCATTTTACAAGCCAACAGTAAAGAAAAATTGGCTGCGGCTGCACCACACGGGCCATCTTTATGCTCTCTCTTCACAGTACCATGTACAATCACAGTTTTTTTTTACCCAGAATCCTTCTGTGGCACGCCACATCGTAAAAAACAAGCAATTAAGTAGCAGCGTGTGGATGTGAAATGTGCTCCGACGTTAAAAGCCATCCATCTCCAGTGGGTGGCTGCGCACGCTGGATTTCATTTTGGGAACATCGTGTTTTCACCTCAAAAGAAAAAATATATATAAATATATATATTTGTTGTTTTTGGCAGTTGTCAATGACGTCGTCCTTCTTCTATCCTGCGCCATTACGTCCAATCCGCTTCTCGTTTTCTTTCCCCTTTACTGATTTTATCATTCTTGGTGGCGTATGTTAGGGTGAATATAAACATATATTTTTATTTTATTTTATGGCAGGTGTAGGAGAAAAATAGTGTGGTGAGAGCTCCCCCTGGTGGTGGTAGAAAGCATCGTGTATATGATTCAGGCTGCAGTACTTTGGTGGTGAAGGGTAACGTCATCGTCATTTTCTGAATGGCTATATCCTCACTAGAGTCGCGGGGGGTGCTGGAGCCTATCCCAGCTAGCTTTTTTAGAGTGTCCAATCAGGCTGCCATGAGTGACTTTGGAATGTGGGGGCATCCAATCCAATCCAATCCAAACCGGAGTACCCGGAGAAATCCCACAGAGTGGGTTACTGGTATAAAAGCCCTGGCTGTTTTTTTTAAATTAATTTGTTTTTTTTAAATTAATTAATCATTTTAAAATAGAATAATTTAGAAAAAAGACAACCCCTGAAAAAAATAATTTGAAAAACCAAGAAAGAAGATAAGTAATTTTAAAAATAAACAAAAAACTAATTAATTTGAAAAATGAAGAAAAAAATCATTCAAAAACAACGCCAAAAACGAATAATTAAAATTATTTTTAAAGAAAACAACTCTAGAGAAAATAATTAATTTATAAAACAAAGAAGAAAAATAATAATTCAAAAACAACCCCAAAAAATGAATTCACTTGAAAAAGCAGTGCAAAAATTGAATTTAAAACATCACTGGTCCAAATATAGACAAATGTTTCCACTTAAACTACCACTATTTATTAATCCTTTAAAAATATTGATGTAGAAAAACTAGAATTGTTAGAAAAGCACAATTCTGAGTGAGTGACACATTAAGCAGATTTATTCACTTATTAAAATTCCCACATACTGGTAAGCCATTAAATAGTCATATTCTAATAGTACTTCCACTCGGAACGCTAATTTTCCCTTCAAAATGTGACAAATCTTTGCGGCTGGAAGGCAAACATAAAAAAAATTACAGTACTCCCATATGATTTTTTTTGTGGTTTGTTTTGACAGCGCTGACAAACAAACGATCACCTCGGATGCTTTTAGCAAACAAGAAAGTCCTTCAATAAATAGCAATTTTCTCTTCTAACACTGTCAGGGAATTTTCCCATTAGCCAACCACCCTCTAAATCCACACGGATTGGACGTCTAAAGCCGCCAAAGGCAGCAAATATCAACTAATGTAAGGTCTTTTTAAGGAAATTGTCGCCCTCTGGCGGACAGACTCGCTTGGACGAAATTGTCCGTCGTTGGGGAATGAATGAAGGCCTGGTGCGGTTGCCATGGCAACTGTGTATCGTCAAACTGAGAGTGCCATTGCAACCAAGCACTTAAGTATGACCCCATTATATACATGTTTTCCTTTTTGATGTGTTAGTATTCATTCTTGAGAATGAAAAACAAAAGTCATTAGTACACGCTTTGTATTATGCGTAAAGATAATTGGATCTGTTGTTATTATGCATGGTTGAACTTCAATGGGGAGATTTTTGATTGTTTCTTATTCACTCGAATATAGATATTAGGCTAAAGTGCATGTCCAAATTGGAATGGGATGTCGATTTACATTGAAAATTTGACTGATGGTTAAACTTAAATATTTTGAGGTAATGTATTAGGAATTATAATTATTTGTTTATCTGGTTAGTGTATATTAACATTAATAATAGTAATACATATTAAAATGACAAAATAACAACTAGTATTTTAACCCTGAGGTTTGTTTTTTTACAAAATTGCATTTCTTCAAGTAAAAAAACAGATTGTAACCACAAAAAAGATGTTTAAATTTGGAGAAAAAAAAAACATTAAGGTACTTTCATTGAAAAATATCATTAATATTTTGCTAAGTAAAAAGTCAGTAGTCATTTTGTTGTTGTTTTGATTTTTTTAGACTATAGTCTTACCAAATTAAAGTTTTACTTAACTATTTTAATAATTTATCTCCCCAAAATTGCATTTGAACCCCCAAAAAACATCCAAAAATATACATTTTAGTGGGGAAACTCAACTATTTTGAGAGGTAAAATTATATTTATTTGACCTTTTTAACCGGAATTTGCGAAAACAAAAATCTAAATTTGAATGTGTTAATGTAAAGTTGCGTTCACGTACCCCACAAAACTCACAAATTTAAACCCACTTGGGCGGCTGGCAGACTCTCTTACCACTGAAGTTTAATTACGTTTGCATATTTACTGCTGCATCCGCCCGCCCGCCCGGGGCAACACTTGGCTCTAATTACATTTTTCATTTTCCGCACTCTGTAATGTTTCTTAACAGCAGTGGTCTTAATAACAAGTCACAAGTACACAAATACACAAGTACACAATAGTACACAGCACAGCAAAACACAGCGTTCTCGTCGCCAAGCTTTTAGCGAAGCGTGCCATTTGGAACTTTGTCAGTATTGGAATCCTTTTCATCACTAATGCATATTTAGACTCACAATGTAAACAATGTTAGCCTTTTAACACACTCGCTTACATTTGAAACTGTAGCACTAATGAGTAAATACACCACTTTTCAAACTGTTTTGCGCCACTAAATTAATAATTTAGTAAAATGGGTTCACTACTTTGCAATTTCTTTCTGCTATTCATTTTTTATTTTATTTAAATTCATAAAAATGAGAAAAAATACGCAAAAACTCGTAAACGTAAGCTACTCTTGCTACTAGGACTCATCACTGAAGTAAAAAAAAACTAAAAAATACAAAAATATCAATAAAAAATACAGTTTTTTAATATTTCGCGATTTTTCGATTATGGCGGCCATATCTGCTCTCCATTAACCGCGATATATGAGGGATTACTGTAGTCAACATTGAATAAGTAATCACAAATAATTAGCTACAAAATAACTAAAGTGGATAGCAGTAACTGTGCTTGCAAATACATAGTTATGTGCCTTTTGAAATGAGATTACAGGCTGATTATTAAAACCATATTCCATCATTTAAAGGAGGCGCTGTCCATTAATCCGCGGTGCTGAACCTGTTAACTCAAAATGACACCTCACTCTACCTTCATGATAAATTAACAGGTCGCTCAAATAGTCTTTATAGTATCCAAAATGGATTTTTCTGTATAAATCTGGAGCAAAATTAATGTCATGGGCATTGAAAGCCAACGAGTCGGTTTCCTCCACCGGGTCACGCTAGTCGGCACACGGCGTTGCGCTTCCCCAGCAAGCCGCCTCTCGATTCCCAAACACATTGTACGTAACTTTCGTACGCCTTCGGCGCTTATTAAAGGTTAAATTACGTCGTGGGCGTAGGTGGCTCCTTGTAATGGCGACCGTGCCGTGGATGCGCCGGGTTGTGTGAAAATGAAGCGGAGAAGAAGTTATTTCTATTAACGTGAAAACGTCGAGGTTCGCCCCCCGAGGAGGACTTTGCGTCTAAAAAGCGTCGCCTTCGTCGTGCTTTTTGAACGTCTGTGCGCCGCCCCTCGCGATGATGAAGCTCAAGTCCAACCAGACCCGGACGTACGACGGAGACGGCTACAAGAAACGCGCCGCCTGTTTGTGCTTCAGGACCGAGTCGGAGGAGGAGGTGAATTCGGGGATGTGGCCAATTTGCTAGGCCGCGCTAACTAGCGTTAGCTGCCGTTAGCCTTAGCATTAACTGTAAATGAACATATTCGTCCGCGGGACTGTTATTTTTTATACCTTTTTTACCACCTTGCGTGTGTTAGTCGGTCTATTTAACGTTAATGCGTCATTGTTACAGAGAAACAGTGTCTTTTATTTTTCTTAGCGTTATGTAATCATCTTCATTATTAGCGTTTTTCCCCCCACAACAGCTAATGCTAATACGGTTCCGCCGGCCGGCTCTTTCCCAGGAAACGCAACCGTCTGCCGAAATGGTTATAAACAATGACTCGCTTTCACCAAAATGATAGTTAGAATTTATGTTACGTTTCTTTGTGGTCTAATTATTCACCGTGTACACTTTATTCAACAAAAGGTAACAGTCACCGCTGCTAACCGGTACCCAGATGTTGGTCTCGGTCGATAGGCTACATGGGTCATGATGAAATGTTTGTATTTTAAAAAAAACAATGAATTGGACAATTTTTGCCTAAGTGAGACATTTAACATCGTTTGTGAGTCACGTCCTCACACTGTAGTTTGTTTTGTTAGTGTTTGGTTACTGCCGTATGTCGTCGTCGGTACCAAAACCCGTGAGACAGCTAATAGCTAGCTAGAAATGGTAAGTACTGCTAAGAAATTTCCCCCAAAAATATAGTGTTAATGTTTTTTGTGTGTTTTATTACTTAATACATGGATGATTATGCACTAAAATCCACTGAAACCGTTTATTAGCAAGCTCTTAATGTAGTATTGGATAGAAAACAAACAAAAAATGCATCACCACTGTCAGGTATTTAAAAAAAAGGGAAAATATTAATACGCAGATGCCGTCTTGTTTTACAATATCTTCTATCACATATTTTCCTCCTTTACTGCAAGATTTTGTACCAAAAAAAAAAAAAAATCACCCAATGGCTGGCTCTAGAAGTGACTGTGTAGTTCCCTTGTCTAATCTGCTGTCCCATATGAATTAAATGTTCCTAAAAATTTGTCCTGAAAAAATCCCGGAATTGTGTAAACAAGTGGCACCCGTGCAAGCATTGACGTTGTTTATTTTGGGGTTCTTTTGCAGGTACTCCTAGTGAGCAGTAGTAGACACCCCGATAAGTGGATTGTTCCAGGAGGAGGCATGGAACCCGAGGAGGAACCCAACGTGGCTGCCACCCGGGAAGTGTGCGAAGAGGTGAGTTCCTCTTTTTGTACACCCGCATTATTTCCCCCGTACTGTAATGTGCAAGTGCAAGATTTTTTTAAATTATATTTTCATGTAATACACTGATCCGTCAAACTTTATTTTAATAGTTAGGCTTTGTTAGTTGTGTTAAATTACTGTAAAAAACGATAACTTAAAATTTTATGTTGTTGTTTGTATTATTTACGGGTGTTTAAAAATCGTAATAGTCAGTTTACAAGCAAAGTACATTTGAATTTACTGTAGTTATTGATTAAAAATGTAATAAGGGGTTAATAGAAATGTAAAGTTGTTGAATTATTAGTTTGTTTTTAATTTTCATAGTCAGAAAATGACTTAAGGCAAGAAAAAATGGAACTTATCAATATAAAAGTAATTAAGTGAAGGAAATTTGTGAGCCAAAAATCCCACTCCAGCTTTATTTATAAAACGTTGCTCTGCGAAATACGAGGCCAACCCATCAGGAGCTTTTATCAGGAATTTAAAAACCTTCCAAAACAACACTGGTAAGAGCCAATAAACAATTATGAGTTGACAAAAACATGTAACCTTGGCCAACTTGTTGACGTTCTGCAATTGTTCTTTGGCTAGCTTTTATGACAAGCTAAATCTTAGCGCTTAAACCTGGTTTGAGTTGTTGTGTTTAGCGCTAGAGCCTTAGCAACATGTCGCTAGCATCGTGTTACATTACAACGGCATTGTTTGGGTGTCAAAGCAGGTCGAGCGGGGTTCGGCTCGGGTCGGCCACCATTTGCAAATGTTGTCAAGGGCTCGGCTTCCACGTGGGTGTCTCGCCCGGGTTCGAGTCCAAGCTGGGAAGTGTAGACCTTGACTTTTTTTTCTTCTTCGCTTCTCAGCACTGACACGGAGTGCCCTGAAAAGTTATTTTTAGAGCGTAAGATGAAGAAGAAGTCACTGGCTGCTCACTTGCCGTCAAAGTTGACACCTGAATTGGCATGAGCGCTGGATTTTGGACGTTTTGATGTTGAATGAAAGCTTATTTTGTCTTGTCATGCCACAAAGTCACTGGTATTAAGTTCGCTAAGGGTCGTGGGGGGGTACTGTGGTCCATCCCGTGTCCAGCCAATCGCAGAGCACAAAACAACCAGTAGCCAGAAGCAATTTAGCATACAATTAGCATACCATTAGCTTAGCATGCATATTTTAGGGATGTGGGAGGAAACTGGAATACCCGGAGAAAACCCACGCAAGCCTAGGGATAACACGCAAACTCCACACAGTGACGACCCACCTGGGATCGAACCCTCGACCTCATAACTGCGAGGCAGACGTTCGCATATTATAACGGCGATTTTCAGCGATATAGCACGAATGATTAAATAGCTAACTTTGCACTTGTTTGATTGGGCAGGCCGGCGTGAAAGGGATCTTGGGTCGCTTGGTGGGCGTGTTCGAGGTGAGCCGCTTTTCCTTCGCCGCCGATGTTTGAGACGCACGCTGGCCTGACTCCCGCGCTTTGCTCTTCCCGCGGCAGAACCAGGAGAGGAAGCACCGGACCTTCGTTTACGTTCTGGTGGTGACGGAGGTGCTGGAGGACTGGGAGGACTCGCTCAATATCGGTAAATACCCACATTTTATTTCATTTGAATGTTACTTTCAGGATTTTTCACATCAAATATTGACTTAAAACCCCACTTTAGTCAATTTATCCACCCTCCTTATTTATGTGAGCACTTATTCATCTTGACTACCTATTTATTGATTATGTATCTAGTTTTGTTTGTTGTTGTTTGTGCACTTTGCTAATTACAGTAATCCCTCGAATATCACTTAATGGTGATGCTTTCATTCAATTCAATGTAAAAGAAAAACATAATTGCGATGATTATTAACCCTTTATACAGCGCCCATCTAAGTTTTTGTATGTCCAATCCACGAATAGATGATGAATCAGGTACAAAAAAATGTTTTGGTCATTGTCCCCCACCTTAACTCCTCACTATGATCTCTCTCCCAACAGGAAGGAAAAGGGAATGGTTTAAAATCGACGACGCCATCCAGTTGTTGCAAAGTCACAAGCCCGTGCAGGCCACCTACCTGGAAGCCCTCCAGGAGAGCTGCCTCACCAGCAACGGCACCCCCCTGGTGGCCACCATCAGCATCGCCCAGAGCTCTGTCTCGGATATCAGATAACTAAAAAAAAAAAAAAAGCGGAACTGAACAGTGCTCCCTATTGGCCGACCGCCCCTCCATGTCGGGAGTGCTTGGCCTGGCGCGCTTGCTCTTTCTTACTCTTCTTCTTCTTCTACTCTCGCCCGCTTTTGCCTCGCCCGACTGACTCCTTCGGAACGGCGATGGAAACGTGCTCTGTACATTTTCCAATTGGTTTCTTTTTAGCGAAACCTTTGTCGCATGCAAAAAAAAAAAATGAGAGAGCGAAATTGCACCCCCGTAGCGCGTTAATGGAATTGCAAGAACTACTTTTTACCGTCGTCACGTCAGTGTGTATCTCTCGTGCGTCAAAATGATAGGCTTTCGGCGGCCATTTTTCTTGTTTTTGCTCTTTTTTTATTTTATTTTTTTCAATTTTCTCCCACTTTTCCGTCGTCTCGCACGTTCACTCCAAAAAGCGAGTGAAAGAATGTCAATCTCGCTTTTTAGCCCTTTTTTCATGTTTGGAAGCGCGCTCCGGCGCCCCTCAAACGTCTTCCGCCGCACGCCGAAGGTCGAACGACATTTCAAAAAATCCCATTTTTTTCCCCACCTGTTGGGTTTGATTGTTTACACGACGGCTAAGCTCCGCCCCCCGAGGGTCCGCTCGTCCGGTGCCGTTGACGGTGACGAGCTAGCTAGCGCGCTAGCTTTTGAGCTAACCTTTGAGATCGATCCCCACTGAAAATTGACGTGGAAAGTAAGATGCAGCGCAAAACAAGCCTTGTACAGTGTGACACTTTGTTTTTAAACGTGTTAAATGATTTTGTTTTTGTTAAAAAAAGTAGTTTTTTTTTCTTTTTCCTCTCTAAACGTCTTTTTAGCCACGAAAAGCCGTCGGCTTCATACTGTGAAAAACTGGAGGCGCTGTTGTAAGATAAGCACGGGAGAGATTTTTATTTGTACATTGATTTTCTGTATAGTGGCGAAAAAGTACAAAAACGGGGGGGAATGTTTGGAAATAACCACTGGGATTCAAAAGCCAGTTAGCCGTCAGGATGGAATTAGCGGTGAGCTAAGTGGATGCTAACGGTGGCGGGGGAGGACACGTGATTAAACACAAGACGCTTTTAATTTTTGGCTTTTTTGCAGGAGACTGAGGAGCTAGTGTACGGGAAAGATGTCAGCCGGCAGTTTGCGATGTAGGACTGACCCGAGATGGAAGCCTGGCAGCCATTTTGATTGTCCATGTGGAGTGAGGTACTAAAGTCCACTTGTTAAAATACCCACACATTTCCCTAAGCTAATTTGCACATTTTACAGATTGTCAACAAGCCACAAATGGCAGAATACAATCTGGAAAAAAATAGCGGTTAGCATCGTTTACGGCCGACTAATCGGACAGGCGTGGCGACCAAAGTCTTACGTTTACGACGCCCCCGCAAACTCGCCGTGTCATCTGAATGTGCATTTCAAAAACGGCGGAGGGCAACGACCTCGTATTATTCATATCGTCGACAAGGAAATATTTTTCACGTCGGGTTAAGGATTTATCCGCTTTTAACTTCCGTTAGCGCGCACGCTCTTGCTATCTAAACGTGACTTGTCTTAAATGGATTACTTTTAATATTTAAGATGTTCAATTGACCAAATTGAAAGGGCTCCATCTTGTGGTAAAATGGGTTAAGAAGTCATTTAGTAAGTGTAGGATGGAATTGTTTGTTTCCCGACAATTCATGCACTTCCTCTCAGGCCACAAATTAAGATGTTTTTGTTTACTACCGTGTCACTAGACTGGCCCCGCCCTCCTTTCTCTCCTTTGGGACTGTAGAATAAACGCAGCGCAAGAAGACTGAAGATTGTAATATAAATGTGCCAACATTAAAACACCAGTATTTCACTAGCAGCCTCATGTCTGCATTCACTTCTCCATTCTGGACTTGAACCCTATAGAGGTAGTCAATGGTTGCTATGGAGATGTGAGCTTTTACAGCCAGTTTAAATTTGAACGTTTAAGAAATGTAACTCAGTTTTATCATAATCACATTGTAAGAGTACATTATATGCAAGTAGCAAAAAAAGATACTTTTTGAGTTAAATACTTAAATGTATTTTTTTTTTGTTTATAGGCTTTGTGATTGGAACTTTTAAAATTAACAAATATATTACTTTGTTAAATCACACAGGCCAGATGCAAAATTTAATTAGTACTATTTCTGTGAACATTAAAAATAATGTAAACACAGATTTTTTTTGTTGTTGACCAAATTGGAAGTACTACTACAGCCCATACACCTAAATAAAACTCCACACTTTCCCTCAAATACAAGACCCTAGACTTTTTCTCATTTTGTATTTTCTTTATTGTACAGAAAGTATAAATTTACTGAGGCTGCTGTCCCCTGCCACGCCCAAATCCACCCTTCTGTAACGAGAAAAAGACACAAAAATCGTCAGCATTGTTTCCAAACGTCAATTTTTACCTCAACTCGCCCATACTTACAAAGTGGAACTCTGTCGCGGATCCGGCACCGGCCTCTGCTTTCTTATCCGCACCGGCTGGAAGAAAAATTTTGTTTTAAATTAGTAGAATTTTCTCAGGAAAAGCTTCACAGATATCCAAATACGTACGTGGGGCAGCAGATCTCCTGTACGCATCCCTGTCGGATTCTCCACGGTTGAAGCGAGCTGGCCTGTCTCCTTCGGTTCCTGCGAGAAGAGAAGCCACGGAGGATAAGGTCACCGCGCCTCGGGTTGGGGGGGGGATTCGTACTCCTAGCTTACCCTTGGGTCTTGGCCTGGCGGTCTCGGGGCGGGCCTGGCGACGAAGCGTGGCGGGCACGATCTCGGAAGGCAGGTGGAGGAAGTCCCGCAGGTACTGGATGCCTTCGTTGGTCAGGTACCAGTAGAAGTGGCGCCAGGCAAATTGCTCCTTGACGTAGCCGCAAGACTTGAGGGACTGTGTTGAGGTACACAAAAAGAGCAGCCATGTTTAATCGTGTCCTTTACATTGACAGGATCCATTTTGGGGCTCACCTCCATGGCTTTCATCACGTGAAGGTTGGGCACGTTCTTGTCGGCCAGCTCGGGATGCTTGGGCAGGTGGACATCCTTTTTGGCCACCATGACTCCCTCCTTGAAGAGGAGCTCGTAAATAGCAATGCGATTCTTCTTGGGCATCAGCATCTGTCGGTGAGTAAACACGTCAAAACAGCGTTAGCATGCTAGCGGTGCGGTGCTAACTCGCGCTTATTTAAGAGTGTGCGTTTATATACCGGTCGCTACGAAAATGTCTTTAGCCGTGGCGTATTAGCACGGGTTTATTAGTTAAGCGTTATTGTTTGAAAAACTAACATATGATGACAAACCGCTAGCTTTAAATGGCAGCCGTCTGTGAACATCGTAGCCGCCCGGTTGTCATTGTTTCATCGACTTATAATGGACACTCGCGTTGGAAATACTTTAATTATTTCAAGGCAAATGGGTGTAAGGAAAGATTGTGCTGGGTGAAATTTTATTTATAATTACGATGGTCGAGATTTATTTAGATTTGGATGCCAGTTGTTACTTTACCTTTCCACTTGATAGTAGACCGGAGCCGGAAGGAACGGGCGTTGCTGGTCAGGAAGATTTAGCCTTTCGGTAGAAGCGTCGCTGCAGATAGCACCCCCTGCTGCATCGGAAGAGAACTGCAGAGAAAATGGTGGTTCATTCTCCGTCAAATATAGATTGGTGAACTCATCAAATTTAGGGCAGAAATATGAGACAAGTGATTTAACGTTTATTGTCGTCATTAGCAGTGAAAGCTCATTCTATGGAAAGTGATTTTGTTGTCGGTTTTACGGTATAATAACACTAGAATTTTAATTTAACAACGAATAACGAGATTAGAATCAGATTTATAGGATGTTTGTATAATAATGGTCGTGAGGGCAGAAAGGAATTTTCACAATAACTCAAGAATTTAATTATGATGCCTGGTTGCATTTCATTAAGTTTAAATTTTAGTCTATCCTAGTAATTGTATTTGTTTAACTGTGGTATTAAGTCATGTACCTGTTTTTCTTGTTGCCATTTATAGACTTTAAATATTGAAAGCATTTTGATATTTTATATTTGTTTGATATATTTTAACATTTTGTAAACATTGACTTATAATTATCATTTAAATGTGATTATACTGCGAAATCCATCGCGTAATAAGACTTACTTGCAATTACCCGTGTGGTTACGTGTTGTCTTTAATTTTGAAACAGACAAAGAGCTTCCCGGAAATGCGCTTCGTCATCTGTCGCTTGACGTCACCGGCCAGCTCGCCATAGAGCAGAAGCGATGCCCCCCGTCTGGCCACACTGAAACCACCGAGCGGCTCGCCGTCATTGGTATGTCATCTTTTTCCTATCATTTCCTACCATTAGCACCTGCTAGCATGCTAGGTATCTTACGTACTACATGCTAACGGTTATTAACTCCTCGCCTGCCATTGTTGGTCACACACGAACCGCGGTTGTTAGAAATAAAAGGAGATTTTTCACAATAAGCGCACGGTAGCGTTGGAAATTATACATTTTAAGACGATTAAACTAGAAGGTTCTATTCGTCTAACGGTTTCATCGGATTTTTTTGTTGAGCTAGCTCATAGACGTCGATAGACGTCTTGTCCAAATGGTTTAAAGACGGCGATAGACGTCCAGTCAATTGGTTTGACGGCCAGTCAAATTAGGACGTCTCTCGCCGTCAATGGTGGTGAGACCGCAATATCCATTGATAGCCATTTCACATACTCATTGGGTGTGCTGTCTATATATCTTAATTAAACTCTTAGTGAATGTAAGAATCGAATCTGAAGTGGAAAATAATAAAATATTGTTTTAATATTACAATGTTTCGATATTATCAACTAAAATTGATAATTTTGGGTAGTAGGTGAATTTCGAGCTAAAGTACCGGCTGTTGATGTGTTGTTTTATTTTGAAATATGCCTGAAACTTGATTTTGTGTGCCGGGTGGGCTCTGTCCACGGTTCTGAAGTGTAGCTTGTTCTATGATCAGTTTCTATCATGCTAATGAATGTTAGCATTTTTTTCTAATGTATAACAAAGCCAGTGGTTCGCAGCTATGGGGTCCTGTGTCCACCTGTGTGGAGTGTGCATGTTCTCCCCGGGCCTGTGCGGGTTTCCTCTGGGTACTCTGGTTTCCTCCCACATTCCCAAAAACATGCATGGTAGGCTGAATGGACACTAAATTGCCCCTAGCTACAAATGATTGGTTGCTTGTCTTCTTGTGCCCTGTGATTGGCTGGCCACTAATTTGGCTCCAGCACCCCCGTGATCTTAATAAGGATAATGTGGTTCTGAAAATGAGACGAGGTATATATGACAAGTCTTTGTGGGTTTTTTTCTTTGAAAATGAGAGCAAGAGAGAGATTGTGTTTTTGCTAATTTGCGAGGGTGCAACACCCGCATGTAACCCATTTAAAAGGAGTGGTCTTTTGGGACTTTGTTGTTATTCCCAGAGGGCGCCACCTTTCCGTTTTTGTGCTCACATCTGCTCTGCCACCTGCCTCTGTTCTTTGTGACCTCCCAAGTGGCTAAAAGCAGGGGTGCTTGACTCATTTTTTTGGACGTCGTACTTGGGGGTGGCTCTTTCCCAAGATCCGAACAAGCGCCATCCTTTTTCCTCCCGTCGTTCGCAGCTGCGGCCCCTTTTCCGGAAGTCCGGCTTCGCGTCCAGTCTCGTCTGGACGCCTTGAATGAGCGACCTTGTTAGCCACGCCAAAATGTTTCCCTTCCATGTCGTTTAAAGAGTCCGATTAGCCACAATGTAACCATTACCTTCATTTAATGAATATATGACCTCACTATTTTGATTGGATTCTAAGTTAAAGAAAACGGGGTGGCATGGTGGTAAAGTGGTTAACCGAATCGCATCACAACTATGCGATCGAGGGTTCGATTCCCAGTGGGGTTTTTTGTAGTTTGCATCTTTGCGTGAGTTTTCTACAGGTACGCTGACCCTTAAAAAATCACTATTCCAATCAAAGTTTGTAGTTTTAAGGAATTATTGAGAAAAAAATTTACTTTAACATACTTTGAAATAGCCAATGAAAACAAATGTGATAATAATTCTGTTTCAATTTCAATTCCCCACGATCGCAAGTAATTATCGTAGTGTCGCATCCCTTTTTTTTCTCGTCCAATCCACTCGTGCAACCAGTTTAGTAGTTTAGCGTGCCGACTAAGTCGAAAAAAGATCGTAAACACACCCCACATTACACCACACACACACACACACTCCCCAACGCGGGATAATCATCAGTCAACATAATCTATTCCACCCCTTTAAAAAAAAGCCAGAGTCCATGGTACAATTGGCCATCAATATCCCAGAGATAACCACCATTCTTTCCTCTAATTCGCCCCGTCGTAAAACCGCAACGTACAATGGCGGGACGCCACCCGAAGGTCAGAAGCGCGCCCACCCACCTCGTCGAAAAAAATCGGATTAAGTCCCGCCCAGATGGCCTCAACATCTGTCTTCGTCCACCAAGGAATCAAGAAAAAAATCATGTCTTTCTAGGACAGCTTGTCAGGGTTCGGGCAGGTGGCCCCGCCCACATTTTTGATTGACATGCGAGCGGATGGCGCCGCGTCATGCCTTTTTTTCCCCCCGTGGTCCTCCCTCGCTAATAATTGATGCGTTTTTGACTGGAGAAGCAAAGTTCGTGTCCGAATTGTGTGTGTGTGCGGGTGTGTGATGTACGCGCGCGGGTGTGCGTGCGTGCGGATGTGTGTTTAAGGCGGGTAGCGGCGACGGTCTTCTGAAACTTCTCAGGAATATTTCAGGTTCTGTATTTGTTTTCTTTGGTTTCGCCATGGTTTGCTGCAAAATTGTTGTTTTCTTGGGCTAGTGTGTTTTTTTTACGGGTACTCCCAATTCATTGTGGTGGGAATGATGGGATTTTTAATTGGGAATGTTTGTTTTATCAATGTAGGGAGGAGTTTGTTGACAGTTACGTTTTATAAATTTGTTTTTTTTCGTTCAGGATGAGGCTGAATTTAAGGAAATAGATTGACAAGATTTCTGCTGTTTTTATGTTTTTTAGAGGGTTAGCGGTGTTCATTGGCTTGTCAATCGTCCCACTTCCACCAGATTGGTCGTGGCAAAACGATGTTGAATTGGCTTATCTTTGTTCCAAGTTTGTTCGACGTCAATGGTAGCAAACAAGCTAACATTTTTAAGAAATATAATCTAACTGACCAGGTTTTTGTTTTTTGTTTCATTGCTAACTATCATTAGCTCGATTTTACCAAATGACATACCAAAATGTGGACCAGTGAGGGGAAAAAAGGGTCAGGCTGATAAAATAAATGTTAAACTGGACATTAAACAACGTATTTTGCTTCCCTATGACTGTTTAAAAACAAAAAGTCTATTTTTTTAGCCGAATAACTTTGAGCTAATGGCAATGTCCCCAATTTCAATTGAATTTGCTACTAAAACGCAAAGGTATGGCTAGCGTTAGCTCATACCGACACCACAACAAAACCTGCACATCCCAAGACGCGACACGCCCCCCCACCGGCACCCCCTCCTCCTTCATCCGACTCCGACACCCCCTCCCACCCGTGTCGGCGCTCCATCAGAGCCTCACGCCGCGGGATTAGCGCTCTCTCGCTCCAGATACGCCCTTCGCGCAATTAGCGCTCCGGCCCGGTCGCCGTCCCTCTCCTGGCGAACTCGGTCCGTACATGGTCTCTTCGCCCGGGGTGCGGAGGAGTTCCTCGGCCCCGGACCACGTGTTTTCTCCGCCCCCCCCACCACACCCCGCCGCTCACGGAGGACTGGGGGTAAGCTTTTGTTCGGGTAGGGGGTTGTGCCGGACCGCCGGTGGTCTTTGTCTCGGCTCACTCGGAGAAACCGCGAGCCTCAAAAACTAGTCTCGGGATTTGGCTTCCCTGGGCGGTTTGCACGTTACCAACTTCCCCGCGTGGGTTTAATCATGGGAGAAGACAAAAGCGACCCCCAGGGTGTCTCAGGCTAATGGATTAAACTAGCGTGATACGCTAGTCGTCTTCAACTGGATTTGGACAACAAATTGTCAACGGAGTGGATTTCAAATTTTGAGGGTATCGCTGACATGTCTCTTATTGTTCAAAGTGTTGTGATGGTTGACCCAAATACCCACGCCACGACCGCCCCGCCCCCACGTTTCCACCCCACTGATTTCCTATCAAAACACACGCTTCTCTTTCTATTGTCGCACATTTGTCGGGCTTTCCTGGAAACGTCACCCCAAAACAGACCAGTTAATTTGAAGGACCCCACAAGGATTCATCACCCGTCACAGATTTGGCATTGGGCATTATGCTAACGTATTCAATTGCTAACATCAAGTCTCTAAACCTGTACTTCAACTTTACTTGAACCATAGTCTCCTGAGCTTGTACTTCTACTCGCTAATGCTAATGCTAATTGATTCAGAACAGCATAAGAGCGATTGAAGTCGTCATTCCGATCAGAATGCTAATTAATTAGCAACAGCAGGCTCACTCTCGTTGACTCTGCAAGTGTCCAATCTCTCTCTCTCGTCCCTTAGGAAATGTCAACGGGTCGATTCCGACAAAGATGAATAGCCGCTCTTTCCATTTATTGATCTCGGCCCAAAGTGGTCCTCGGGGGTGACGTGGCAAGTGCGGGTATTCAGACCAACCCACGAAAACGATACGATTGGAATAGTTAGGACACCCCTGTCCTTAGTTGGATGTCGACTTTGAACCGCCCCCTTTTGCGTATGCTAGCTAGCTTCAGGGTTACCAACGTGGATTTGCATAAATATGGAAGATTACTCTAAATGATGCAAAGTGTCTTAAAGTCTGAAATGTTTTTTTTCCACAGTGTGTAAGCGGAAGGAAGGAAGGAAGCCCCGCCCACCCCACCTCACGCCGCCACCATGTCCGGCACCTTCGACGAGTCGGTCAGCCTGGAGGAGAGCACCGACAGTTTCTGGGAGGTGAGAACCCCTGAAAATGAATTTTGCAATTAGACGTGGATGAGGCGGGGCCCCGCCGAGCGTCTCTCGAACTCTGAGTGAACCGGTCGCGGCTGGATTCATTTGACAATTTGCTGCTAAGGATTTCGATGGCGCCTGCCGAGGAAAAGTCATACTCTTACTTTAAAGTCCCGCTAGCTTGAGGTTTGTCATGCTAATTAAATAGCGGAACCTGTCAGAGAATTTAAAAAAATAGACGAGGAAGACTCCCGGCTTATATGCGAGTAAATGCGGTAATTCTTAGTTCAGGGATAATGCAAGATGGCGAGTTTCTAATGCGAGGACACGAGGAACTGGTCGTTCCGACGAGTAACTGGAGTTCCGAGCGGTCGTTTATTATGGATGAGAGCTGAGTGACATATAGTAACAAATGGGAGAGCCGGCATTATAGATGTAGATTGTTAGCGATTACTTCTGGCCCACCCTGTCAAACTGGATTGGACGTCTAGCGTCGTAAAACTAGCTAAACACATGAACCAATTAGAATATACTAATATTTTTTTATATAGCCAACAACTACCAGGTACCAGGTAATGAGCACATTATAATGTTATTGTAGTAAATAATAGTAAAGGACTTTTTGCTTTCCCCTACACTGCCCTCTAATGCACTGGAGGTGCAATTACACTTGAACATGTTCCTTCTAGTAGTCATGATGCCATGTCCCAGTTTTTTTAAAGACATAATGTTATAATATTGAATAATGGTGGAGGACTTTTGACTTTTCCCCTCCACTGCCATCTACTGCAGCGGAGGTGCAACTACACTTCATCTCCAGGAAATATTGTGAACTCTTTAAAATTGCCACTTTCTTTTTAATTAATTAGCAAATCATAATCTTATAGTTGTAATGAATGGTAGAGGACTTTTGGCTTTTCCCCTCTACGGCCATCTAATGCAGTGGAGGTGCAATTACACTTGAACACAGCAATGTCCCAGTTTTTTTTTTCATTAAATTGGACTGTTCTCTCCTATTGTAAAGGTGGGAAACTACAAGCGTACGGTGAAGCGGATCGACGACGGTCACAGACTCTGCAACGACCTCATGAATTGCATCCAAGAGCGAGCTAAAATCGAGAAAGCCTACTCCCAACAACTGACGGACTGGTCCAAGAGATGGAGACTGCTAGTAGACAAAGGTAACCAAGCTAAGCACTTAGCCGCAGAAGATGACAACGAGGCTCTCCCCTCCGCCCAAACCAGGTCCGCAGTACGGCACGGTGGAACGCGCTTGGACCTCGCTGATGACGGAGGCGGAGAAGGTCAGCGATCTCCACCACGAGGTCAAGAACAACCTGATGTCCGACGCCTTTGAGAAAGTCAAGAACTGGCAGAAGGACTCCTACCACAAGCAGATGATGGGAGGATTCAAGGAAACCAAAGAGGCGGACGAGGGATTCAAGAAGGCCCAGAAACCTTGGGCTAAAAAACTCAAGGAGGTGAGGACATCTGAAGGGAATGCGACCTGGGATTAGGTCTCTGACCATGAAAACCCTTGGGTTTGTTGGTTTTCTCTTGCAGCTGGAGGGCGCCAAGAAGGTGTACCACGCGGCCTGCAAAGAGGAGAAGATGGCCTCCGCCAGAGAGTCCAACGGCAAGAGCGAAGCCTCCGTGACCTCCGACCAGCTGAAGAAGCTCCACGAGAAAGTGGACAAGTGCAAAGTGGACTCCCAAAAGGTGACCCGCTTCGTCAACGATTTTAAGGGTGTGGCTTATACGCGAAGGTGACTAATATGCGAGAAAATACGCTAAGATCTGTGGTGTTTTTATCTGCAGGCCAAGGACAGGTATGAAAAGTCACTGGACGAGCTGAACAAATGCACGCCTCAGTACATGGAGAGCATGGAGCAGGTGTTCGACCAGAGTCAGCAGTTTGAGGACAGGAGGCTCAGCTTCATCCGAGAGCTCCTCCTGGACGTCAAACGCCATCTCAACCTCACAGAAAACCAAAGGTAGGAATCGCAGAGCGCTTTGGACCCGGGGACAGTTGACCCCGCTAGTAATGAGGTTATCTAGAAATTGCATTCCTGGAAGGGGCGGGGCTTAGGGTGGGGGTTTGGTTGCGGTCTCAGTCCAAGGGAAAGGTTGAGGATCAATAACATAAACATGAAATCGGGGGGAAAAAAAAGCAAGTCTCAATTGGGGGGGCTGGGCGCTAGGGGCAGTGTTTAGTAGTAGTAGTAGTAGTAGAAAAAGAAGAATGATTATTATCATTATATTATTATTTTTATTTATTTTATTTATTTTTGCTTAAATCCAAACTAAACTCAATGAAATGTAACTTTCCCCGTCCGTCTCTACGCAGTTACGCGTCGGTGTACCAAGAACTGGAACAAAGCATCACGTCGGCCAGCGCCCAAGACGACTTGCAGTGGTTCAAAAACAACCACGGCCCCGGCATGTACATGAACTGGCCCCAGTTCGAGGTACGCCCCCCCACACGGGTTACTTGTTTTCACCACCACCACTGACAACCCTGTTTTTTGTTTGTTTGCAGGAGTACAACCCCGACCTCAGCCACAACATCACCAAGAGGGAAAAGTCCAAGAAAGGGAGCGATTCCATCATGCTGACCAACGTCACCACGGCGGTGGATCGGGCGCAGGCCGGAGATCAGGGCAGGTGAGTCAAAAGTTTTGGGACATGCACCGGCCATCTTGTTTTAGAAGAAGGAATTGAATGAATTGGACCATTTTGTTTCTCAGCGTCAACAGCTACGACAAGAGCCAGCCCCACCGGGCCTCCAACGAGTGGTCGGACGAGGACCAGACGGCGCCCAACTCGGCTAGCGACGCTAACGGCGGCGGTAGCGGCGCCAACCCCTTCGACGACGAGCCGGCCGACGGCGTGCGGGTCCGGGCGCTCTACGACTACGAGGGCCAGGAGCAGGACGAGCTCAGCTTCCGAGCAGGTACCCACCGGTAACCGACCAATCCCCTTTCGAGCTTAAGGACACTTTGTTTTTCTCTTTTCAGGAGAAGAACTGACAAAACTGGAAGAGGAAGATGAACAAGGCTGGTGCAAAGGTCGTCTGGATAGCGGTCAGCTGGGTCTATACCCGGCTAATTACGTGGAGCCCATCTAGCTAGCCAGCGAATTATGTGGAGCCTAGCTAGCTAGCCAGCTAACTACATGGACCCCATCAAGATAGCAAGATCATGACCTGGAGCCCCATCTACCTTGAGAGCTAATTACATGGAGCCCATTTAGCAAGCGAGCTAATTACCTACCTGGAGCCCAGCTAGCTAGCAAGACAATTATGTGGAGCCCTCTAGCTAGCGAGCTAATTACCTGGAGCCCAGCTAGCTAGCGAGCTAATTATGTGGATCCCTCTCGCTAGTGATATATTTACCTTGAGCCCAGCTAGCTTCGAGCTAATCATGTGGAGCCCTCTAGCTATTGAGCTAATTTCCCGGAGCCCATCTAGCTAGCCAGCTAAACTACATGGAACCCATCTCGCTAGCGACTTGATTACGTGCACCTCACCTTTCTAGCTCGCTAGCTAGCTAGCTAACCAACCGGCCGAGACTCTGCTTCCCACGGCACAGTGACCACTTTTGCCTTTTTTTTTTTTTTTTTGTCCAAGCACCTGAAGTTAGTTTCCCCATTTTAGGAGCACGCCATCTTGGATTTGTGCAGATTTTTCGGAGACTTTGTTCAAAGCCGTGCCTGGATTTTGAGAAATCATCAGCTATGCATTGCGCATTCCTTGGATCCATCCACATTTTTTTCCCTCTTTTTAAAACAATCTAAACCATGATCCAGTTGGATTTTGATCCGGCACCCCAATGCATGTTCTTCAGGAAAAATGGCAGGACAGCAAAAGTCATGTGATGAAAAAGAAAGCACTTGGACATGCTAATGCTAATTCCTATTTATTTGTAGATTTTTTTAATTTCCTTTTTTTTTGAGCTGGCGTACAAATGTTGGCGTCCGCCATTGACGATGATAGACGTCCAATCAGTTTTGGAGAGGACATTTGGCTGGTGGGTTCATTTGGGGGCGTGGTTTATTTTTCAAGGGCTTTTTGCTGAGTGTTATCATTTAATAGGTTAGTTTTTAAAGTTGAATGTCGGATGTCAGGATGGATCATTTATTTTACCTTTATCAGATGTTGAGTTATTATTTAATTCTGTTTTTACTTTATTTAATTTGTTTTAATTTAATCGTCAATAGCTTTATATTATTTGGGTTTTTTTATGTAGAAATATTGAATAATTTTTTGCTTTATTTTCATTTGAGATTATTCAATTTTATTGTTTTGATTTTACTCATTAGTTTACATTTTAATATAATTTCTATATTTATACTATTTTGTATATTTTTTGTTGTTTTACTTCTATCCCTTTTTTCTTTTTAATTTGATTTAATTGACGTTATTATTTTGTTCTTCTGCTTCCCATTTTAATTGTACTAATTAACTACACTATTGTCTTTATTTTTGTAATTTCATATTCCCATGGGCTTCCTATTTGAATATTATTCTCTGCTTAATATTTCTAATATAATATTTATTGATTTATTTTTTTATTTTTGTCATTTTTAATCTTCAAAATCATAATCGTCCACCTAAATGTAATTTTCTAATCTATTTTTTTTAATAATTCCCCCTTTAACTTCTATTTATTTCTATTACATTTTAATATTCTTTATTTTTCCCCTTTCATTTTAATATATTTTCTCTCTTGATGCTAAATCTTTAATATTTTCCTTATTTTTCTCTTAATTTCACTAAGATTTTCTCGTATATCTATATTTACTTCAGCGATTGGACGCCTATAACGGCCAATGGCGCTGACCTTAACGTCCAAAAGGTTCCAAAAACATTTTTCTGTTTACAAACAAAAAGTAGCAAGGCACTGCATGGCCTTTATTTAGCTTTTTTTCCCCTTTGTCCCATTTTGTTGTC
This sequence comes from Stigmatopora nigra, assembly GCF_051989575.1. NCBI lineage: Eukaryota > Metazoa > Chordata > Actinopteri > Syngnathiformes > Syngnathidae > Stigmatopora > Stigmatopora nigra. The sequence continues at coordinate 681,250 of NC_135517.1, forward strand.
ACCAGAGCTTGCGATCAAATGTCCAGGTGTTTAAAGAGTGAAAAGGACACCCTGCCCCGGTGTTGTCTTACTGCAGGAAACTGAAATATTAATGAACTTTTCTTGCGCTTGTTAAGAACTAAATGCCTTTTTTTTATTCGAAAACGGCAGCATTTCAAGATAGAAAAATCCTCCATGCCAAAAATTGGAAAACGAATGAAGGAAGGGGAAATGTAAGGGTTTATTTTAGTTTATTTTTTTAATTAACTATTTTTTTTTAATCGTCTTTGAATGGCTGACTGTCATCACACTGGAATGAATTTGCGTCTCGAATAAAAGATGACATCCAATTTGGATTAGATTCAGTTTTGTGTTTGGCCGCTAGGGGCCACTACTGTCATGCACAATTTTGCTTGTGGGAAAGTCGATGATTCATATTATTTCATTTAGTTTATTATTATTTGACAGTTCGTATTTTGCCTTCTATATTATTCTATATTATTTACGTATTTTTTTAAAAATATATTCGTAGAACAGCAGTACAAATTCCGTTATTTTTATATCTGATTAGATTTCATCCAATTTTTGAATTTTATTTTATTTTTCCATGTAACTTTAGCTGCCCCTTTTCATTTAATATGTAGTTTGGATTTATTTAATTACAGACTTATGTAATTAATTTGTTTTCCTACACCTGAAATATCGCTCGTACAGTCAAAACTCATCATAATTTGTAATGATAAAACTCATAATCACATTTTATTACTCAAAGCATTCATAATATACCAGAAATAACATTGCAGTGATTTTTTTGCACATATTTACACCACATAAATGGTTCTCTTTAACTGACATTTACATTTTGTGCTTCGTTGGAAAAAAAAAAAACGTTTACAGAAAAATAATGAAAGAAAATCCGTCTATGGTTCGATCAATAAAGCAATATAATCATAATCATATACGAAATTGGCCGAAGTAGCATCTTTTTTCGTTTTATAAATTAAACTCAAACCAACTAAAATCGCTTTATCCTCAGCTCTTAATAATATACTTGTGTTAAAGAACGCAATTTGAACGAGAATGGGTGATAGTATGAACAGTTTTGTTATTGGAACCACAAACCGGAAGTTGTCCGTTTATTTTTTATGTCCTGGTTCCTCGTGAGTCAATATTTAATTTAGCACGTATTGTTATGTATTTTATTATTTTTAAACTTCTGAGAATATTTACAGACAACAGTTGTAAATTGGTATATTGAAAGAAAACATTTATTTCCCCCTAAATCTCAGTTGATTAGTTTCTAAACTTTTAATTACTTGCACGTGTGGTTCCCGGAACAACACAACGTCGACATGAGTTTACAAGCCTCACCCGGACGGTAATATACAAACTACTTTCGTTTGACGAAAAAGTATTAAGTTTTATTTTTAAAATCATACTGTGAGCCTATATGCCTTCAAATGTATTTCAAAGCCACCGTTATATTTTAATTAAAAAAAATTGAGGCGTTTCATAGCAAGGAACGAAAGTGCTAATAGCTAATTTTATGCTAAGTGGATCATCAATTTATTAAAAGAAAAGCAACTTCAAACTTGTTCAGAGATTTAAACCAAACGGTGCTGTAGCGCGACCTGGTAATTAAACAAAATATGTTAATCATTATATGTTAATATGTTATAATTATTTGTCGCGTTTTGCATTTTTATTTATTTCTTTAGCCTGGTAGGAATGTTTTTGTTTTGGTCCACCGGAAGTCCACGAAAGCCTGTAAACATCCGGAAATTCAAAAATAGTGTTAAACACTAGTTCAAGTTAAAAAAAAAAAAAAAACAATAATAATTAAGTCAAAATTGAAACAGTCAGTTTTTTGCTCAAGACAAAATGAAACCATTGTCCAAGTTGTTTTGATTGACAAGCATAGTTTTCTAAATTAAGGCTCACACGGGGTGCACAAACTGATAAACAAGCCTTTGCGATACGTCCGGTTTTCGAATGATGCCCTTCTTGTAGTACTGGCGAATGGATCGGCTCAGCTTGTCATAATTCATGGCCGGTCGGTTCTTGCGGAGCCCCCACAGTCGCGCCACGTGGGCCGAGTCCTCGATTTTAAAGATTCCTCCAATCACATGAAGGCCACAAAATTCATGTCAATATCTCAAACTGCTAAAGTCGTACATAAACGCTCTTTATTTATCATCCGTCCTCCACCATTAAGTACCTTTGTCCTTGTTGAGCCATCGAATGCAGCGTCCGTAGTTGTGCGGTTTGAGTAGAAGTTCTCGTAGGAATTGCCACAAGTGGATGGGCTGCCCCGAACAGGAAGAATCCGCCTCGGACCAGAGGTCCTCGTGACCTGTGAGCAACCATAATTACAATTTTCAATGCAGGACTGACCCAGGTTCCCATCCCGCGTGGGTTTCCGCTAGGAGGTTCAGAAAATGAAGGAATAAATAGTATTGTCGTGGCATTCACCTTGACTTTTGTGGTCTCCAACTGTGCATCTTTCTTTCATCCAGGCGGCTGTTGACGAGAAGACGTGACCATGAATGACAAGATGGACGCAATGGCGTGCAAGCCGGACCACTCACTTGACTTCCAGATGTCCAAGTGCGCGTGGAGCGTGTCCCCGCACTGCGGCGAGCGCTGTCGGAAGTCGTCCTCGCTCATGGCGCACAAGTCCTTCCCGCTCAACTCCTGGAAGGTCCGTCCGGCGTGAGGGAGCCGGTACAAATGCTCCGTCCACAACAGCCACTTCTGGACGTTGCCCACGTTCCACTCCACCGGATCTGGACACAAAATGGAAGACCCGAGATCAGCAGTCGCCTAAAAATAAAGGTAAGTGGATGTCCTGTACTTGTCAGACTAAAAAATTGAAACTTGGACATTTTAGATATATAATATTTAGTTTTTTTCCCCTAAATGGATTAAAAGCCCTGAATATTCTGTGTTATAGATCTAAAACAATGTTTATTTTAGCTTTTAAACAAATATTTTTAGATTTTACAAAATGATTTTTGAACTAAAAACAGAAAAAAAATGATTAAAAAATGACAATCATTGATTTAAAAGGGGGAAAATCAGAAAATTAAATATACATCTCTACTCTTCATTTGAATTTGATCCTAAAACAAAAAGTCGACACTCATGATTAACTTTCCCGGGCCGCACAAAATGATGTGGCGGGCCAGATTTGGCCCCCGGGCCGCCACTTTGACAACCCTGCTCTACAGGGTTAAGGCTAGGGACTGCTGGACCCAACACTAGAACACCCCCAATGGGTTTACCCCTGTACCCAAGCTTATCTGGGATGGCAGCCACAGCTAGTGTTCCCTCACTTGCGCTCCTCAGTAGTTGCGCTTCCCTCTCAGGAAGACCACCGCCGACCTTTGGCGGCCATTCCCCAAAGTCGCAAAGCTCTCTCCCTAACCGACGCGGCTGGTGAACAAAGAGGCCATTAGCCCTTCCTCAGCCTCAGCGCAGAGGGCCTATTTATCTTGCGATCTGGAAGCTTGTTGAACTCCAAAAGCAAGACGTGGCATCCCACATGACAGATCTGTTCCTCCTCCATCATATCCCGAGTGGCGCAAAGCCGTGTTTACCCAAAGCAGGATGCGTTTAATCCCCACCTTTGCATCGCTACCGTCGGCTCGTGACGGCCGCGTCCACGAGTACACTGTCGCCGGGTGGGCGAGGCCTCTTCAAACATGGGACAGGGAGAGCGCTCGGGTGCTCCGGCGCCCCGTCGTCATTAAAAAAAGTATTGACTTTGCAACTACCCAAGGATGACAATTTTTTCCAGCGGAACGGCAACTGCGTTGGTTCAACTGTGGTTTTTACGCGCCTCCCTCGCCGTTTCGCCATCCGTCAGACGGAGACAAAAACGAGGCGACGGGAATTGGTGTCAAAGTGGCGGCCCGGGGGCCAAATCTGGCCCGACGAATCATTTTGTGCGGCCCGAGAAAGTAAATCATTAATGCAACTTTCTATTTTAGGATCAAATTAGAATGAAAAGTATGAATGTATTTTAAATTTCCTGATTTTCCAACTTTTAAATCATTCATTGTCATTTTTTAATCATTTTTTTCTGTTTTTAGTTCAAAAATCCTCTTGTAAAATCCAAAAATACATTAAAAAAGCCCAAACAAACATGGTTTAAGATCTATAAAAAAACGGAATATTCAGGGCTTTTAATCCAGTTCATTTAATCCATTTATAATTAAAAAAAAATCTAAATATTCTATCAAAAATGACATTAGACCTACCGGGCGTGATGTTAAGCAGCTTACAGGCAGTCTCGATATCCTTGAGTACCTCCCCCACCACCATGCTCTGCACTTGCTCCAGGGAGCGTTCCTCCTCCGGACCGTCCATCCCGGGCGAAAGCCCCCTCTCCTGGCTGTCGATGACGGGGCACTGCTCGGGTTCCTCCCCGGTCGCGGTCCCCCCGGGATCCGGGGAGGCCTGGGAGGCCTTGACCAGCCAGGCGGCGTCCTCCGTGGCCAACATGTCGAAGCAGGGCAGGTAGAGGCCCGGTACCCCCCCGACTTTGGCGTCTACCGTCACGTCCCACGCTTGCCCGGAATCTCCGCTTCGCTCCATGACGGTCAAAGGGTCCTCCGACATCCCCATGGGCGCGCCGTAAACGGCAATTTCCGATAAACTGAAAGAATTGGACATGGCGATACCTACAGAGTGAAGGAAATGATATTTCGTAGCATTATTATATAATTATAATTGAAAAATAGAGCAGTTTCGCACAATTGTGAGAATCTTTTGGTTAGATTTTGTGAAAAATCATTAATTTTCTGAACTGCTTGTCCTCACAAGGCTCGCGGGGGGTGCTGGAGCCTATCCCAGCTAACTACAGGCACCAGGCAGGAGCCAATTTGAATCAGTGACCAGCCAATCACAGTCGCCCAATCAATTATTCGTAGCTAAGGGCAATTTAGAGTGCTAAATTAGCCTAGCATGCATGTTTTTAAGATGTGGGAGGAAACTATAGTACTCAAAAAACCCACAGAAGGCCAGGGAGAACATACTAACTCCTGGGATCGAACCCAATCATTTTGTAAAATCTAAAAATATATTTAAAAAAAGCTAGAAATAAAAATTGTTCTAGATCTATAAAAAACTGAAAATTCACAGCTTTTAATCCATTTCATTTAATCCAAACCAACCCGATTTTGAAACCCTTACGCTAAACCGTCCAATAAGGGCGTCGATCCCGCGGCGGGTCCGGGACCACGCTAGGTCGGAGCTAAATTTGCGGATCAACGGTCCGGAATGGTCAGTGACCCAAGGTCGACCCGCTTTACTCGCTTAACTTTGAAGGCCACCTCGTCAGCTGGAGACTTTTTAATCAAACTCGGCTCGCGTAGGGCGCCGGAACACCAAAAAAAAACTATCACAAGAAAGGCCACCCTGTTTTTTTTTTTTTACATCTCCGTTTACGACACCCGTCTTTTCGTGTGCCCGACGCAGCTGGCGGGCGAGAAGTGGCTAGCCGGGAAGCTTATCAGCAATAAAGAAACGCTTCGCCGAACACATGTGATCTGTTTGCCCAAAGTCTTTAAAGGAATTCCACTGCGTCCAATAAGGAGCCAATCGGAAGCTTTCCAGCTGACCAGCTGTGGCCTTTGTTTGTTCCAAAACTCTTAAAACAATTTAGATTTCGTTAGCATAAAGCCATAAAGACATTTCTAGGTCGGCAAAGCTCCAGTCGCTTGTTGCCGGGCGGAATTAGCCGCACGGGGCGCAGTCTTCGCTGCCCATTGGTCGATGCAATTGATTGAATTGATTGATAGCCAACGAGCTAACCAGTTAGCCGCTCCATCCGTACATCATGGAGTCCGTTAGCTAGTGACTTAAACAGTCTCCCGGTTAGCGCTTAGCTCCTTTCGTTTATTTCTTTTCACGCTCGTCCGTCCGATTTGAAATGAAGTTATCGGCAAAGAAAAAGGAGCTTGGCCCCTGGTGGTTGGAGCCAATGATTGGGAGCCAATGATTGGACGCCCCCCCACTGGCAAGTCTCCTTCTTTTATCTCCTTTTATGTGGCTTCTCAGCCACGGCGGAGTGGAACTGCGCGCCAGCTTGCGCTAAGCCCATTAGCAAAGCTAATTTAGCCGTATGAACATTTCTGCCAAAGGACAGAGGGGACGCCCTAGGTGGGAGGGGGGGGGGGGGGACACTTTAGACACTTTAAACACTTTGGACACGCGGGGGCTTAAATCCCTCACTGATCTCTAAATGAGTTTGCTCCAGTCGCCCATATTCATTTGGGGGGTATTAGACTCCATTTGTCGGGGTGGTCAAGGCTTTTTTGGGGGGGGAGGGGGGCATCGCTTCCGCATCAGTCTTCCCATTGTGTCGCAATGTTTACCTGTCTCTCTTATGTAACTATACCTATGTGTGTATATGTGTACATGTATGTGTGTATATGTATATATATATATATGTGTGTATAAGTGTGTGTGTATGTATGTGTATATATATATATATATATATATATATATATATATATATATATATATATATATATATATATATATATATATATATATATATATATATATATATATATATATATATATATATATATATATATATGCCAATGTGACTTTATAGAACTAGTTTTGTACCTCTGATAACTGAAAAAAAGTAATATATTGAATCAATTTTTCAACACTATAAAAAGTTTTGAGTGCACGAAAAGTAGCTTATCAAAGAAAATGAAAAATAATAGTATACTAATATTGAAATTCAAGTAAATCGTTTGTCTAATGTGTAACTTTTCTCCAAATCCTAATGAACAAAAAAAAGTCGGCAAATTGCTCCATTTTTCCCATATCTTCTTAAAATGAAGAAATAAGTGAAATGTAAGGAAATAGCCCATTTTGACTGCTCCCATTCATATTCTCTCCTGCATTTTAAAAACCATTTTTGAAATACTCCAAAAGGCTAAAACCAACCGCCTTACCTGCTTCCAAATCCTAAAATGCGCGTTCCCGACAGCTTCAATTTGCGATTGCGGACTGGCTCGATGGACCGGCTCACATGGGCCAACAACAACGACAACAAAAACATAAACTAAAAAAATGCCCCCCTAAAAAAGCCCTCTTCACTGTGTCAAGGTAATGTTGAGTATAAAATTGAGGGCAGAGCATCGGCGTAAGTCAAAGCTGGGAGTCAAAGCACCTGCTGGGGAGGCCGGCCGGCACCACGCAAGGACCAATTCCCGCTCCATTGACGGCTATTCAAATTTATAGGCCGCCTTGTTTACATAAAGTGCCGGAACGTGCGTGTGTGCGCGTGCGGGGGCTCAGTGCTCGCTCTTCATCCCGTTGGAGGAAAGTGAAAAGAAATTCTTTGGAATTTCGAGGGAGGTGGGTGCGGTTTGCGTGGAGGGTCTCGCATTTCTGGGGACCTGGGTTTGATTCCCAGGTGGGTAGATGCTGTGTGGAGTTGACATGTACTCGTGTTTCCTCCAATTCCTCAAGAATATGCATGCTAGGCTAATTGTACTGTAAATTTGGGAGTCCGGCTCGCATCCTTAGGGTTGTGGGTTCGATTCCCAGATGGGTAGACGCTGTATGGAGTTGGTATGTTCTTGTGGATTATCTTTGGGTACTCTTGTTTCCCCCTTTTCCTCAAAAATATCCATGCTAGGCTAATTGTACTGTAAATTTGGGTGTCAGCCTTGCATTTCTGAAGTCGAGGGTTCAATTCCAGGTTGGTCCTCGCTGTGTGGGGTTTGTGTGGCTTTTCTCAAGGTGCTCCAGTTTCCTCCCAAAGCTAAAAAATATGCATGCTAGACTAATTGTATGCTAAATTGTCCCAAGCTATAAGTGATTGGTTGTTGTTTTCCCCCCTTTGCCCGGCTGTCAATCTATTCAGGATGTCCCTTGCCTGTAATTAGCTGGAATAAGCTCTAGCACCCCCCACGTTTGACGTTGATTTTGAAAGTGGGCGGAGGTTTAAAATGTCTTGACGTTCCTTGTTCTCGCTCTAACATGTCTCTCATTTGCATGGCAGTTTCTCCGAGGGCGGCGAGGAACGTTCCTTTGGACGCCCAACGACGTCGTCACGCTTCACTTTGTCCACGTGGTGAGTCATCGGCAAGCGCAGGTGCTCCAGCTCCGCCCACCCCACCACAGATTGGTCGCCAAAAGACTTCACGGCAGGTACAATTTTTTTTTCTTGAAAACCAGTTTTAGTAATTCTCAGGAAAAACGGTTTGATTTAGATTTAAGTGATTTGAAATAGCACATAAGTAGTTTAAAAATCTTGAATTCTACCTTAAAATTAAAAAAAAGCATAAATATAAGCAAGCTCAAGTCATGACGTCATATTTTTTCCATTTATTCTCCATTCCAAAATACACGTCCAGATGTGTAATCATGATAAAATTTGCTTTTTTTGAGGACCATTTGGAGCGTGAAAAAAAAAAACTCCTTGAAGCCGTGAACAACCAAAGTCCCCCCCCCCCCCTCCCCCCAAAAAAAACAGATCCCTTCTGCTATGGATGACGTCAGACGTCATTCGCCGTCCATGGCAGTTAACGATAAAAAAAAAAAAAAAACTTTAGCCGTCAGGAATTAATCATATTTGTGCAAAGAGCAGTAACAGAAGTTCAGTGCTGAATTCGTCCGTCCGTTATTTTGATTTCTAGCACCACCTGCTGGCCATAAAAAGTACAAATAAATAACGCGGATGATTGTGAGCGATTCAGATTCACGCATGCGCGCTCGCACTCTCAAACACAGCTAAAACGTGGAAAAATACAAGCACTCACCAAGCAAAATAAACTTTTTTTTTCATTCCTTTTTTGTTTTGTTTTTTTGTGTTAAATCCCTCCCCCCGCGTTGTTGGAAAGCTCGCCCTGAAAAACGAGCAACGTCGCCCGCCCACGTTGTTCCCGTAGTGCCCGTGAAGGGGGTTTGGTGGAGGGGGGCGGGGCTATCCGGGTGACCCGGATGCTCGAAATTGAGAAGAACAAAAATAATCATACGCATAATAAAACCGTAAAAAAATTCAATCTTTAAGAAGCGTTCGCAGGTGTGGGCGGGACTTTTGGGCCGCCTTCCGCGTGCAAAGAGGGGGCGGAGCAAGGGGGCGTGGCGTGGCGTTTAGTCGTGGAGAGTCGTCGGTAAACAACAGTTCCTCCGAGCGCCCGTTTCAGGATCCGTGCGATAGGGGGCACTCTAGCTTTGTCCAAAAGGATGAGGTCCTTCCACACCCTGAAAAAAAATAAATAAAGTTAAGAAGTACGTTTTCGTTCACTATGATTAATAATATTTTCATATATTTTTCAGACATTAACTTAAAATGTGCTATCATATTAAATGCTAATTATTTTCTAATAAACAAATAGTTGTGTTTGGAAAGTTAGCATTAGCATTAGCAGAAGGGCGTACCTGCCCACGTGTCGCCGGCGTCCGATTGTCGGCCGGCCCGTCGGCGTTTGGCGACGGCGCCTCGTCGGCGTCTCGTTTGTTTTTATGGGGCGAGGCGAAGGGGTTGAAGTCGTCCTGTACGTCGCGTTGGGGTTGCGTGTTGAATTCCGTCTCGAAGGACGACAGCTGTTGCGTCACCCCCAGGAGGCCGCCCACCTCCACGCTTAGGATCACCCAGATCACGTCTGGACACCAAAAAAAATTTGGGGGGTGAATTTTAATGTGCATGGCAACAAGAGATCAGCGTGGCTATGGTTAGCATGCTAGCAGACATCAGAAATCAGCCCCTTGTTCTCATTAGGGAGATGTTTTTGTTGTTGTGGGTGGGGCCAAGGTCGCTTTAGGATCTTATTTCATTATGAAGCCTTTTTGATGACTTTTTTTGAATGAACGGCGTGCAAAATATTGTCATACCTCCATAGAATAAACCGGCGGCGGTGCACATCCTCCACTGGCCTTGGTACATGCCGGGGGAGGCGGGGCTCCTCATCTGCACGCTGACGTCGGCCACTTGCCGCGGCTCCAGACACTTGACCATCACCGCGTTGACGTGACCGAACTGGTCGCCGCCGATGTACTTGAGGCACACGCCCGCCGGCCACGACTCGCCACCTGCGACCAAAAAAAAAGGTGCGTTGAGGGAGGCGCCGTGGAAATGTTTTGTTTGTTATGGCATGCACACCCGAGTTCTGTATCCTCCAGGTTTTGGTGAAGGGCGTGTCCGGAGGCACCGATTCGCCCTCTCCGATGGTCACGTCTTCCACGAAGGACATGGCGGGCGCGTTGACGCTGGGACTCTCGAAGTCGTAGTAAGCCCCGATGGCCGCCTGGAGGTTCCTGGTGGTGGGGTGAGTTCAGTCAAAAAATATTTTCAGTTTATCGGGTGTAAGCATGCTAGCATCCTGAGCGATCAGGTATTAAAATGACGTCATACTTTTCATGAAGTGGAAATGTGATATGAACTTTCTTCTGACCCAATATGGCGCCCATAAAAAAAAGAGGCGCCTTCCGTTGATTTAAATGAATTCAGATTTAAAGCATTGTCTGTATGTAAAAAGTACAGTTTCAGTACACTATTATTTAGCTTATTTATTGACATCAGTGGCATTCAAATTCTAAAAATGGACCAAACTATTTCCAAGCCTTGGCCTCGTTTCAAAGCGATGCAAAAAATATAAAAAAAATAAATAATATTCCCCATTTCGGCAATATTGACCTTCAATTTGTTTAAATTCCTTAAGTGAAAATGTACTATTAGCTAGCCAGCTAATACTCGCTTACGGCAGTGTCATTACATTTTTAAGAATCAAATTATTTGTCAGTCCACATTACAAAACGATATTTAGTCCATTTTGTTTCCCAAAATAGTGTAAGACTTGTTTATTTCCGCCTACGCATCCGGACCCGTGACGTCACACGACCGCGTACGTTACGTGGCTGACGTAACGTCGAACGAGTGGTAGCCCGAGCGCGGGCTAGCTCAAGCCAGAGGCTCGCCAAGCTTTCCAAAGCACCTCGGTGCTCGAATAAGCATGCTTTCCCCTTTCAAATTCGAACGTCGAACGTGCGCGAAGCCCTTTCCGACGACGAACGGTGAAATAAAAGCGAAAGTAACTCCCTAACTCAACTCGCTGCTTCGCCTCCATTTTCTGAGCACGTCAAAGCTAACGAGCTAATTGATGCGGCTAACTCACCCGTCCCGTGACATAACAAGCAAGACATGCCGAGACATGACACCCGCGGAGCTCTACTCCTCCTCCTCATCGTCCTCATCCCCGCACTCACCAGTTGGTCATGTCCAGGAAGAAGGCGCAGCCGGCCGGGTTGAGCTGGAAGCCCAGCAGCCTCTGGAACTCTGTGATGAGGACGTCCTTGTCCGTGGTGCCCATGCAGCTGAACTTCTGCATGAGCTCCGCGTCCACGTCCATGTCCGTGCCCTCCATGAGGGTGGCGAGGGACAGGAGGGGAGGAGGAGGGCGGGCTAAGGGGTGGGGGAAGCCTCTCTCTCTCTCTCAGTCGGGTCCGAGGCCTCGTCTAGCCATAACAAGCTGCCCAACCGCCACAACAACAAGCGTCAATGCGCATGGCACGACAAGGGGGACGAAGTTTGACGTTGCAACAAGCTAGCGCGTCACCTGCGCCAATCACGTCGTTGCTGATGACGTCGTCTGTTGCTATTTGCAGACCTCTTCCGATTGGCTCATCGCTCGCTATCATAAATTGCCGTACTGTTTTATTTTTTATTATTATTATTTTTTGGCGAAGGACAAGTTAAAATATGGACATGATTTTTCTTGGTGCTTCGATATTATAGCGTTACAGTGATCGTAAATTACTTTGTTTCTTAGATAGTCACTTAAGCTGTGCTAGAACTTTTTTGGCAAACAGGGGTGACTATACCGCTATTATTATTTACTTTTTTGAATGTAAGCAAGCTTTGTGTTAGACAAAACGTTGTTTACGTTGTATACTCTCCGGAACAATTTATGGACATGAGATGTTCTACTGGGAATCTTTATGGAGAACACCAGGTTAGCGCAGTCAACCAATGGTGTTAGTCGTCGTCACTTCTCGGTCGTTTTGCATCGTTGTTCTTCGCCTATTATTACCTTTTTATTATTTTAATGGATGAAATGTCTTCTCCTGAGAAAATCCTACCTAACAAAACAATGTCAGATTAAACTAACCAAAATAAAGGCAGCAGAATGTCCAGACACAATCGGATGTGACGTGATTACATGCCGCCGCCTTAGCGGATGTGACGTACGCTCTCCCGGCGTATATGTTAGTGCCGCAAAACACGCGAATTCATCCCTGTCAAATTAGACTTCTGGCACCTTCCCTATTGGAATTCTCAATGAGGTAATTTCATTTAATACTATGCAAAAATTGATGTTAGTCAAATAACAATTACGAAGGAAGGTGACTTTGTCATTTTATCTGGTATTGTGCCAGGTACAGGGTTCATGGCTCGGGTTGTTGGTCCCGTCTCTTCCTTCTTGGACCCCTACCGGTCCGGACACGCGTAGTCCGGGTCTATAGCGGTCCGGGTCCAGCTGGTTCCCAAGTTCTGAAGGAACGAGTGCTGTCTGTCTTACAGGTACATCACTCATATGTTAATTTAAATGTAATTTAATGTAAAGCTGTTTTATGGTTGTTGATTGGTTTCCTGACTTTTAGTAGTCATTATAACCTGTAACATGTCCAAATGAATGTTTGTCAATGTAAAACTTGTTTATTTTGTTAGTCACAAGCTCATTTTAGGGGGGGGGGGATTTAACGGGGATACGCTACTCATTTATTTTTGATAATTCTATTTTTTTTTTTGTTCAGCACGCAGGTCGACTAGGACAACAATGGAGTCAAAAGTCAGCCAAAATGGCCGCCGCCACCATGAACCGCTGGTGGGAGAAGTACGAGGAGTTTGTGGGTCTCATCGAGGTGCGCCACGCTCAGACTAAAGTCACCGAGGTCAGTAAACACCCGTAAATCATTTGAACAGAGACGGCGCTCCCTCCACGTTTGTCATAACGCCGTCAATTCTGTCTCGACCAGGCCGAGGCCGAGTTCCTGGTTTCCAGGGGGGTCGTCCGCGAGGCCCACGCCGGCCTGGAGGCCACGGCCAAGCGCGTGAAAGAGGCCCGCGCCCGCCTGGACCGCGTGTCCCGGGATGAGGCGCATTATCTGGAATTGGCCACACTGGAGCATAAACTTTTGCAGGAGGAACGGCGCCTGCGGGCGGCTCACGGCCAGGCCGAGGCGGCCGAGCGCGAGCGCTTCGCCGCCTTCTCGGCCGCCGTGCGGGAGAGTCACGAGAAGGAGCGGTCGCGGGCCGAGCGCACCAAGAACTGGTCGCTGGTTGGATCCGTGCTCGGAGCGCTCATCGGCGTCTTGGGGTCCACGTATGTCAATCGAGTGCGCTTGCAGGTAAGGGAGTGGACGCCATTCGGGCTCAGTTTTTTAAAGTTCATAAAAATGTGAAAATCCACGCCGTAACTTGTAATTGAAACCCACTATAGTAGCACGGCAGTAAATATTGTTACACTATTGACCTTCTGAAAAAATAATCGGTCATATTTTTTTACCTGATCATAATATTTTGCGTCAAAAATGATATTCCAGGAGCTGAAAAGTCTTCTGCTGGAGGCCCAGAAAGGTCCGGAAACCCTTCAGGAAGCCCTCCGAGTCCAAGCCGGCAACCATCGCTCGCAACAAGAAGAACTGGCGGCGCTCATCCACGGCCTCAGGACGGCCGTCCCCCGTGGGCCCGAGTCCGGAGCGTCCCAGGCCCCGCCCCCTCTGGAGACCCAGCCCATCCTCGCCGCGCTTTCGCCCCAGATGTCCGAGCTCCGCCGAGACGTGGGCGGAGTCCGCGGCGAGCTCTCCCGTGTGAGGAAACTCCTGGAAGTCGGGGCTCGCCGGGGACCCCAACAGATGACGTCATCGGGTGACACGAGGAGGACACTGTGCAACGCCGCCATCTCGTACACGGCCGCCGCCTTCACTGTGGCGGCCGTATACGCGCTCCTCCGGGGGGCCACTTAAAAGGTAATCAAGACTGAATGCTGCATGGTTGGTTGTGGCCAGCAGAGGGCGACAAAGCCCACCAGAGACACGTATCATTGAATTCAATGCTTTTGTCATTATACAAGTAGAATTAGATTTAAAGCTTTCACCACAGTGCTTAAATAACTTTAAACAGACAAATAAATCATAAATACGTAACAAATGAATCTATTATTAGTCCAAGTCAGAGAAATTTATGAGAAATATGATTGACGTTTGATTATAATTATTCAATTGGTTAAACATGGGCATTTATGGTATATAATATTTGGTCATATTGCACTTTTTTTTAGATCAAAACGGTGCAGGAAATATTATTTAGTATTATCTAATTGGTTGTCATTGGCAACAGGACGTCCTTGTGTACGCCAGGCTACCCATTTGAAATGGATTTGACGGTGAAAACTGTCAATGGCGGTGAATAAGTTCAGTGGCTAATCTTACAGAGATATAAAGATCATCTTTTATCAAATGTGCATCTCGTCTATGACTATTGTTTCCTTCGGAATTGTTTGTCGACATGAAATGATTACGATAAAACCAAAAATGTGGATCAAATCTCTCATTCCTTTGCTTTTATCTCCTCCCGCAAAGATTCAACGACAAAGACGTTTTTTATGCTGCAACGACATTTGAGCAAAGGTGAGTACATTTTATAAAAAAAATCTTAAATTATGGTTGTAATTTTCCATGAGCGTCAGTCATCCCGCGTAAATCCCGCAACAGCTGAGCTGTCTTTTCTTAGCACAAACCTCATTTCCTCATTCCAAACTCAAAAAGTCACGGAAAGAAGATCCCTGTGAAGATTAGCCTTTGCGACATTGGGGAATATTTCATTTCTGTCTGACAATATTTCATAAGCTCAATTCATCATTTTAATTTTTTTCTTTTTTTAGGGAACCTCATCATGTCAAGAAGAAGCCACATTTTTCTTGTGGGAGGAGCATCACGTGACCATGAAATCCGGTCAGTGTGTGTGTGTGTGTGTGTGTGTGTACATAAAAGCCGTGACACTTTTAAACAAGCGATGTCTTGAAGGCCGTTTGTTTTTATGAGCGAGCTAATTATTTAACAGCTTCCTTCCGCTAACATAGTTAATTTTTCTTGGGGGGAATCGATCACGGGACGCCGACCCTCCACACTATTCCAAATCCACTGTTTAGACAATCTGCATTCCATCTAGTTTGATTTTTTTAATTTTTATGGTTTGATCGGAACAGGGCGACATGCGGGAATGGTTAAAAATCGAGTTTATGTTTGTGGTTAGTCATTTTTTTTAAATAAACCGATAAATGAAAGGAAAATTAATTTATGGCAATGTTTTGCATTCTTTAATAATCATCAAGAAAACATCCTGAGGCTTTTAGGTACGATATAACTTGGTGTTAACCTTAAAATAAGTTTAAAAAGTAAAAACATGCTTAAAAATCCAACTTTAAATAGTAAATGATTGCTTGTTATATATATTTCCCCCTCTTAAAGTTTAAAACATCCATTTAGATTCTAAATGTCATTTTTGCTGCCATCTACTGGTGCTTGAGCGCCAGTAAAACTTTTCTGAACAATTTTATAGCCAAAAATGTGCAAAAAATCCATTAAAAAATGTTGTCTAAACCAAAATGGATCAATAATTGCTAATATTACAACGTTAGATACAAAAATCGATCCGGATGTATGTACAGTAATCCCTCAAATAGCGCGGTTTCTCTACATCGTAGATTCATTTCTTGGAGACTTTTTTTAAATGATTTTTTTTCTAAGTACTTACAAAAGTCTATTTATTTATTTTTAAATTAAGGGTGACCCTAATTGCGTTTTTTTTTTCGTTTATCACGGCCATGTTTGGTCTTCGTTAACCGGACATTGATTGCCGTCAATGGCACAAACGTCGAATAAAATAGCGGTGGAAAAATGTAAGGGGAAGGAAACGCGTTTCCACCACGGAGGTCAGCCAGTTCAACCAACCGGGGATTAGTTTGCGGGGGTGAGTGTCTAGACGCCTCGTGTGCCTGTGAAAAAGTGTCGCTATAGAAATTTGGGGGGGGGGCATTATGTCGGGAACGCCATTCTGCGCCCGGGGGTCGCCGAGTTCACCCGCTGGCGTCTCCTACTTAACTTTTCTACATCCAATTGAATTGGGGGATCAAAAAATGGCGCTCACGGGTAAAAAGTTAGTCGCCGAGGCGCTTAACAACGAGAAATTGCGGTCAAGCACCCCCAGGTCGTCTTCTCTGGACTTTCTTTTCATGGAGATGGTTTGTTAAAGATATTTGGGGAGTTGGCGACCGATCGTTCCGATGAAAAGTAGACAAACACAAAGGTTTTTCTAGCTTATGTTTCCCGAAAAGGTTCGCGCGTCAATGCGGGGTGCCTTAGCAACGCTGTTGACGCCAGTGTGTTTAGAAGATTGATTGGCGTTCCAAATATAGGTTTGTTGAAGGGCTGGCTGTAAAACTTAGGACATAAAGAGACAACATTTTAGTGTGAGAGTCAAGAGACAGACAACAGAAATTCATTATTAATTTATATCATTATTATTTAACCTTAACCTCTGCCAAATTATTTTTGAAATATTTGTTTTTAGTGTTTTTTTTTTTTTAAGAGAAAAAATGACAGAAACTAAAGATGAAGGAAAAGGCCACAGTCGATACAAAATATGATAAGAAGCGAAGAGCCGCATGTGGCTCGGGAGCCACGTTTTGGCCACTCCTGCACAATTGAATGCAAACAAGTGAGAAATTAGTTTGTTTTAAAATAATCAAGTCGCTCTCTTCAGCATTTTGATTTTTGGCTCCTTCAGATAAACTTTTTAATGATTTTTTTTTAAACCAAGCCCCCCAAAACCGGTTTGAGCCAGCTCCATGAAATTTGGGATATGTAGAAAAATGTGACCTATCAAAAAAGTCTCAATGACCGTGACAACGTTTTGACATTTTGCAGGACCAAAGCATTGCAATTTATGTAATCGCCTACTTTTCACCCAGTTAAAAATTTACAGAATGAATTTTCATAAAATAGCTCTTATCAACTAAAACCACTCTTTCGTTGTTTCTACGTCTCACCCTGAATAAAATATAGTCCCCAATTTGATTCCTTATCTCCTGTCATCTTAATAATGCAATTACATAATCGGGCAAAGTATGCTAATGCTAAATAATGCATAATGCTAAGTGTGTTGCTCCAGTGGAAGAATACAGAAGGCCCGCCTTTTCAATGATTAACAGGAAATTATCTTCTGCAATCTGACAAAGTGACCATAAAAATTACAAGTACAAGTACATCTCCAATTATATGTAGTAAAAATATATGTATTTGTATTAAAAGCACACCCAAGTACATGTATTTCTAGTACAAGTTCAAACATGTGCGCGTACTTAAGTTTAACTAACCCCGGTCTGATCTTACCAAAAAATGTATATCAGTATTTCACTATTTTGCTCCTGGGGGAATAAACTATCGTTTTTTTTATGGATGATGTCTTTTTAAGGATGCAATTGCAATATGTTACGACATTGACTTTTGGCTTACTGTGGTTGGTTGTCATTTGTCACAGTATAATAAAAAGTTTTTTAAGAGGACCCGTGGGGGGAAATAACGGCAGTTAGTTTTTTAAAATACTTTCACCAACTACTTTTTTAATTGTTTTTTTTTTTTTTTGTACTTGAGTAATTAATAACATTATACTGTTGTCCCTATTACTTGAGTCAGGATTTCTGGTCTTGGGCGAGTGACTCATCTTGTTCTAATGGACGATCTTTGTTCGCCGTGGCAACGTGGGATGGGCGGAGTGCCGGTTGCCATCTCGCCGCTGATTGGCTGACAGCACAACCGCTCACTCTGCTATATAATGTGTGAATGAGCGGCGGCCGGCGGCTACCTTCGCGCCGCTTGTCCACGTCCAAAATAGCCTCCTAACGAGCAGGCTTGCTCACCAAACACCAAGCGGGAAGGCAAGAGGACGTAAACGGTTGCTTCTTTGTGGACGGAACAAGTGAAAGGACCTGCGCGACCCAGAAATAACCGGTAAGTGATTAAATCGCCCCTTCTCGGCAGGCTCGGCTTTTCAAATTGCGCATGCGCCACAAACCTACACAATGGAACGTGTGCTTGCATGTACGCATGCGTGAGGGCTCGGGGTCTTCCAATTCATTAAATTTAGTTTAAAAAATACCAATAACATTCACGATGTTGTTCATACCACACAGTCCGTATGTGACGTGGGATAATTTAATAATTACCCGACGTGAACGCTTTACCTTCTACCGAGTTATATGATGTCAGCATGATTATGTAACATGTATCCCGATGATATTGCAGTAAATCGGTTGAATAAGTATGAGTCAGCAGGTTTATATTTCGTTCTACTGTCCGATTGTGTTTCATTTCCGTATATTTGGGATTCGAAATGATTGGAATGAGCTTATTAAAATGTATTTTGACAGCCGCCGTGGGCTTTAAATCATCTTTATGGGCGCTGTTGCAAAGAAAGAAGTAATTGGAGTTGAAAGTATGTCAAGGTTGTGGACTTTCACTCTTCATAATGTTTAACGTGTTCAACGGGGCCAAGACGACAATGACTTGTTGTGCTTGTTAGTTATTCAAAGCATTCCCTTTCATTTTTAGTCAGTCATGTTAACTACCAGCCATTCTAAGTTTCCCCCAAGCAAGTAAAAAGACAAAACAATCCCTGATGAGGCGTTAACGTCAACACACGTTCAGCCGAGGGCTAAAATATGGCTATCAGAACTGGAAAAGTGGAATAGTAGAGCAGTCTAAACAAATATTGAAACAGTGCTTTGACTTGACCACTCTTTTTGACGAGGTCAAATGGCGTCACGGCCGAGAAATCTCCCCGACACGCTTCCAAGGGTCTCGTTTGTTTGCATACAGACGAGCCGCCGGCAGCTGCTTATTGACCTCGTTGGCAGATAATGCTAATCCGCTATTCTGTCGGGATGGCAAGCGGCCAGTTAACCACGGGGCGGCCATTTCAGCTCGTTAAACTTCACCACTACTTATTTACTCTTGCCGTTTTACTCGGCAAGTCTTAACACGGCCGCGGCCTGAGGAAATGGGGCACGCAAAGTTCAAAAGGGAACGTTAACATGACAACTAGGTTGTTATAAAAGTTGCTGCTAGCTTGTTATAAAAGTTGCTGTTAGCTTGTTATAAAAGTTGCTAGCGGCGTCAAGCTTCAGTGGGGAAAGGAAATGCTAATGCAATAGCGTAATTAGCACCCGAACCCGGAAGTCGTTTTTGAAGAAAAAGACGAAAAATTAAAAATTTTCTTTTTAATGTGGTTGTTAGATTTGATGTTAAATTTAAAGTGGACCTGGAGGAAAGTGTGCTAACTTGTGGGCATAGGAAATCGATTTAAAAAGAACGGTAATTAAAAAATATATAATTTATAAAAAATACATAATTTGTTTTAAATTACCGCCACTTTCGATTCCATTTCCCAAAACGTTGTCAATGAAAAATGACAAATTAGTTTTTCTAAACTCTAAAAACTATGTAGAAACATGGCGATGTGTTTTTTGACTAAAAAATGGAGTGACGGCAATTTCCTGTGTTGCTAATTTCCGATGAACAAAAACAAACGGCAAATTTTCGAGTTTGTTTCCATGACAACGGAGTTTAGAAACTACCAAAGGCAACACCATTTCGCTACAAATCTGTTTGGGAATGTTCTGCGTTTGAAAAGCGGCTTTTGTCCAAGCCCCGAGACATTTCCAAGGCGAGGCCATGACACGCCGCCTGCTTTTTTGAACGCTTTCCAGGTGGGCCTCCATTTTGGACAGCTGCCAACCCTCCACTGGACCGCCATTCTGGGCTTTGGGCCATGTACTTATGCAACCACACAGATTTTTTCCCCCTTCCAATTTTGTCTTGTGTGTGAGATAATAGGATTTTTTTTTAAAATTTGATAGTGCTGTAGTGACTCAGAGGATTTTTAAAGCGTTTTGGCCATTGACGGCGAGGGACGTCAAAATTATTTGAAGCGGCACAGGCGACTTAAAGATTTGAGGTTCATTTTGGGATAAGTTTTGACAATTTTAGCTATTTTTGGGGACGAATGTTGATATTTTTAGCTATTTTTGGGACAAATGTTGAACATTTGAGCTATTTTGGGAGAAATGTTGATAATTTTAGATATTTTTAAGAGAAATGTTGATAATTTTAACTATTTTTGGGACAAATGTGGATAATTTGAGCTATTTTTGGGACAAATGATTATTTGAGCTATTTTTATTCTGAAAAAAATGCATCTTAATAATAAAAAATATCTCGATAATAAAAAAAATCAGTTCAAAACAAAAATAAAAACTACTGAGTCATGTTTCCGTCAAACAAGTCATGCGTTGATGCAACGTGTTTGCGTGCAGGTGTGTGTGTTTGTGGTTTTGTGTGTTTGTGGGTGTGTCCACCCTCATTTGCATGAACACCCGTGTCACCGAACCCAAAACAAAACACACGTCAATGCATTTTCCCCTATTTTTCCATTAGCGAAAGTCATGGAGCTTCACGACAATGTCCTCGGAGAAATTGTACCTGTGGTGATTATAGGTGAGCCAAAACAACACACACACACACACACACATTTAGATCCGGGAACAACCTCCTCGTGTGCAAATGTACAGTGACGATGCAAAAAAAACTCGTATGTTTCGTAAGTAGAACTTTATATGTAAATTTGACTGAATTTCGTAACCTAAAAAGGTTGTACCCTGAGGCATTTGTAAGTAGAGGTATGGCTATTTTTTTTTTAAAGCCACTTAAGTTTGTATTTTTTTAGGTTAAACTTGCACGGTGCAAAACTAAAGCAGAAAATTTGATAGAAATTTGTCCAGAAATTGCTTTTAAATTTATAAAATAATCTTTTTGTCATTGTAACATTGTAGCTTTCTACCGACATAAAAAATGGCCCCCAAAAAATACAATTTCTACTCCACTTTGTTGTCTTTAGTGTGAAAAAAATACAGTAACTTTTTGGGGATTCATTTTTTTAAGGGGGTATAAAATGTCCAAACCAATCGCATTTCATCTGACATGGTTGTGAAATCCAAGTCGGTGGTCACGCGAAACTCAAAACGTTGTCTTTGTGTGCGTGCGTGGCGTCTCCTAGGCAACGGGCCGTCCGGGATCTGCCTGTCGTACCTGCTGTCGGGCTACACCCCCTACCTGTCGCCCGGGGCATCGCACCCGGACCCGCTGCTAAACAGCAAGCTGTCTGAGGAGCCCGAGCTCCCCCTGCTGGATCGCGACCTGAGCTACCTGTGCGAGGGCCTGCAGGGCCGCTCGGCCAGTCCGGTGGCCGTGCTCTTCGACTCGCTGCTGCTACCCGACTGCGACTTTGGCCTGGAGTGCGAGTCCCCGCTGGAGTGGCGCCGCCGACCGGAGCGAGCCGTGCGGCACCTCGTGTTGGGCAAGGGGCCCCCCGGGGGAGCCTGGCATGTATGTCGAAAAGAGGGGGTGGGGCTTCGACTCATTTCAAGAAATAGTATTATATTGTTATTTCTTCTTTTTTAGGCCATGGAGGGGTCCATGCTAACACTCAGCTTCGCTAACTGGATGGAGCTTCCGGGACTCAAAATCAAGGACTGGATGAAAGACAAGAGAAGGTACGCACGCACGCATATCTGGCAACCCATTTGAAAGACAAGGGAAGGCACCCACACATATCTGGCAACCTATATGAAAGACAAGAGAAGGCACCCACATCTGGCAACCCGGATGAAATACTAGAGAAGTCACCCATACATATCTGGCAACCTGGATGAAATCCAAAATAAGTCACCTACAATTATCTGGCAACCCGGATGAAAGACTAGAGAGGTCACCCACACTTATCTGGCAACCCGGATGAAATATAAGAAGGCGCCCACGCTTATCTGGCAACCCGGATGAAATACAAAAGTCACCTGCACTTATCTGGCAACCCAGATAAAAATTTGAATATCCTCGTGTTTACAAGAGTCAAAAGTCAAAATCCGATAGCAAAAGCAGGACATGAAATGCCACAAAAAACAACCGTGAACAAGAACTGATCCGTATTAAACCAGTTTTTTGTTCCCTTGGCAGAAACGCGAGCAACGACCGCGGCACGCCGGCCGAAATCGCCTCATACTACCAGCACTACGTGAGGCAAATGTCCCTGGAGCGCAACTTTGCCCACGGCACCTCTGTCACCTCGGTGGCCTGGCGGCCCGACGACTCCCGGGGGTCCGGCAGCGGCTGCTGGCGGGTGGACGGGGTGCGCCGGCTGGACGTCGAGGACTCTGAAGGTACGCCACCCCTCCGTAATTATTCCATTTTTTTTCCTCCTAAAACGTCTTCCTCGTTCCTCGACCAGAACTGCCTTTCTCCCTGCTGGCCCGCAACGTGGTCCTGGCCACGGGCACCCACGACGCGCCGGCGCGATTGGGCGTGGAGGGCGAGTCGCTGCCCTACGTGTGCCACTCCTTCTGGGAGCTGGAGGCGGCCATTGCCCGCGGCGAGCTGGAGCAGCCCTCGGAGCCGCTGCTGGTGGTGGGCGCCGGGCTGACAGCCGCCGACGCCGTGCTGGCGGCGCGCCACTTCAACGTGCCCGTCTACCACGCCTTCCGCCGAGACGTGACCGACCCGGGCATGGTTCTTAATCTGCTGCCCAAGATGCTCTACCCGGAGTACCACAAGGTCAGACTTTTTCCCTCTCTATTACTGTATGAACAGTTTTTTTGAGGATTTTATTAATTAATTTTGCGAGAAATTTGATATAATATTGTTTTCTGATAAATATAAATATTTTGAGACCTCGGAACCAACATTCATTTCTATTCCATATATTTTTCAATCATAACATTAAAAAAAAAAAAAACCTTGCTATGCTGCCACCTAGTGGTTTGGCGGTTCACCTCAGCCTGAACTTTTCCTAAACTGCCATTATCTTCTTGATTTTTTTTTGTCAGGTTCACCAGATGATGACGCAACAGCAGCACCAAGCCACATCCCCCCTGGACATCTCGTCGTCGTCTGCGTCTTCGTCCTCGCCCTACGCCGGCTACCTCAGCTTCCCTCGCCACCACGTGGTCTCCTTCCGACCCGACCGCAAATGCGTGCTGGAGTCGGACGCCGGTCGGCGCACCGTGGTCCCCGTGTCCAAAGTTCTGGTGTTGATCGGCGCCCACCCCAACTTGTCCTACTTGCCCGAGCGGGGGCGCCACCTGGGGGTCCGCACGGACGAGGCCATCACCTGTCGGAGGAACCCCTTCGACGTGGACCCCTACACCTATCAGGTCTTGGGCGCCGAGGGGCCCGGCATGTACGCCATGGGCCCGCTGGTCGGGGAGAACTTTGTGCGCTTCCTCAAGGGCGGCGCTCTAGCCATCGCCAGCGACATCGCCAAGACGCGGAGGGAGGACGGCGAGGAGACCCCCCGGGACCAATGGACGGACAGGTGGCTCGCCGTTGAGGATCGGGGCGTGTCGCGCTCGTAGCCGCCGCCCCCATTCAGGGGGGGCGGGGCGTCAATTGTGCAATTGGACTTGAAAAGTTCCCCAAAAAAAACACTTCTTTTAAACATTTCTCCCGAGAACTACTTTTTTTTTTTTTTTTTTAGACATCTGGTGCTCCTTTTTTTCACTCATTATTGTTTAAGTGCAGCTAAAGTTGCTACGCTAGCAACGGCTAACCAGCGTTTACCTTTCTTTGCCTGGGAAACGTGACCAAAACAAAATGGCAGTTCGATCTGGACTTTTTAAAGTTTTTTTTATAGCGCGTGGTTAATCTTCTGGTTATGTTTTTTCCTCTTTTTTTGTCTTTTTTTTTTACCTTTTAAGACCAAGGTCGCGACTAGTAATAACTCTGTGTTTTGACCCTTTTAAGTGTCTTAAGGGTATATCATTTGACAAAATGCCCTCTAAAGGAATGCAATTTTTTTATAGTTTACTTGAAGCGCCAATGTGTACAAAATGTTAATTTTTTTCTGACGCTACAATATGACATTCAATGGAGAAAAAATGGACCTCAGGTCAACAAAAATGTAAAGTCTCCATTTTGGTTACATACTGACCTCATTTAACCTCACTAAACTCAAATTATTAACTACAACAGAGGACAAAAAAAGTTTGAAAGTTTGAATTTACCTCAAATGACGCATCACAGTTACAAAGAATCAAACTTTAACTCGCTTTCTTGGCGATAAATCCTCCAAAATGTCCGCATCCAAAGAATAATCCAAACGTGTGTCATTGAAACTTTTCTACACTTTCAATTTTAATCAACGAATGACAGCGACTCGGGTGCTTTACATTTTTTTGTCCGCTTCTCTTGTCACTGTACATGACTGTGTTTGTTTCCAATCAAATGGTTCCGATTAAACGCACTTTAGTGCAAATGCGGACATTTCACCCACTTATTATTTCTCCCCTCTCAATAATGTTTATGTTCAAAATAACCGAAACATTTCTGTGATCCGTCTGTGTGTAAAAATAGTCCCCCGTTGAAGCAAAACACACAAAACATCACATCATTGCTGTTTCCGTGGAAACCAAAGCGGTGTTTGGCAGCTCCCCGTGATAAAGCGCATACACGCCCGTTGCCATGGCGACGTCTGCCAGTGAGTCAGCTCGTTGCCAGGTGGTGACTCAGCAAAACATTTCCTTTCCTTTCTCGAACACGGCAATACAATCACGATATAAAAGCCGTTCTATGCTCTTATGTAGAAACAAAACGCTTCGTTTTTTTAGCATTCAAAGTTATCACGACCGCTAATCACGTTCCTCTGCAGTTCGCCAAACCGCCTACCCTCAAACCCGCATCATTAAGGGTTTTAAACTTCAAAATAAAACACTTGAACTCTCTTTAGGTGACAAAGGCGGATCTGAACACGATTAGACAAACCAAAGAAGAACTCTCAAAGCTCAAATCATGTGACACGTCACACGGAGCCATGTGTTTCAATGGTGTCTGGGAAAGACATTTCCTGTCTGTCTTTTGTTTTGACACCCAAACCGGATGCAGAGGTTGTTGGCAACGACTCACTTGAAACCCCACACGTACACATGACACTCGTACACAACGTCGAACGCACTACACGCACACACTCTCACTAGAAGCAAGTCAGTCTGGACGGAGGTCGCCCGGTCCGACGGAGACCGTGGAAGATTAAAAGGACAAAAAACGGCGTTTTAAACTCGTCACAAAGCAACGCGAGCTTGCCGCTTGGAAATAATGACGTGCCGCCGTTTTTAGAAAACTCCTATTTCCAAAAGAAGAAGGACGGGCCTTGGAATTGGACGAGCCATCCATGTTCACTCCTAGTTACAGGTTGCTAGCGAGTTAGCCACCTAGCCTCCGCTAGCTCGCAGTAAGTCTCCAACTTTTTTCGCTTCTCCGGTTGACTTCAGTCGTTTACTCCGGAAAAATGTCTTCTTTTCCGGGACGTTTAACTACTTGGCCCGCGGCTAGCATCGGGTGAAAAGCTTTCTTCTCTCCGGCTCCGTGTTTTTTCCCCATTGGACTTTTTTGGGGTCCTTTTTTTTTTTTTAAAACAAAAAGTGGACTTTGCTCTGTTGTGACGATTCCGCGCCTTCCGAAAAAGGACGCCATTGATTTTTTTTTTACCATTGGGAGTATTTCATAACATTTTGGGTTTTTTTTTTTTGGACTGGAGAAGATTTTTCTTTGGATTTTTCTTTGGCCTTTGCGGAAAATGGATGCGGGTATAGAGAAGGAATGCAGCGCATTGGGAGGTCTCTTCCAGCTCATCATGAACGACATGAAGGTAAGTTTATTAAACATTTCTCAAAAAATATATAATTATGGATTACATAATCGCAGTATTAGGAGCGAAACGCTACTTTCGTTGTTGAAGTGGTTTTTCCACTTCCTCAATACACATTGTCGGGCTTCCCAATGTTTATATGATGAAAATAGTAACTATTAACATTATTTCTGTCAAAAAATAAATATCCAAACGTTAATATTCTTACTATTATCAATTTTAACAACCTAAATGTCATAAAATAAGATTGCGAACAAACCTGCTTTTGTTTTTAATTGACTATTTGGGCGTTTTAACACAGGTGTGCCCTCAAACTAATCGTATCTCAAGACATAATACCTTGATTAATGAGTTTGTTTTTTTTTAAATCAATTTTTGACTTGTGTAGTAGTCAATGGCAGTGACGGAATTTGGTCCATGGATTAGTATCTTTGTTGGACATTGTGAGGAAATTCCATATTTAACACATTTTAATGCTTTTTGACATCAGTTGCTGTTTAGCAAATGCCATGAAATCAATTTTTTGGTCTAATTTGATTGGCTAGCTCAATTTAACCATAACTAATGTCAAAATGAATAGATGGAAAAGAGGAAGGAAGGCAAAAAAAGGAATAGTTTTGGTTTTGTCAATTTTTTTGCCTATTTTTTTAGTCTACTATGATTTTGTCAGTTTCCGCAGCCTGTATGAATAAATATGTAAAAAAAAAACCTGAAAAAATAACATATAATGTCATTTGCAATATTTTTTTCGCACCTAAATATAGTACATTTATAGTAATTTGTATTTAAATGATGATTACCTTCTCATCATCCTTTTCGTTTTCCCTACAAAATATTTTTTTATTGACTTTCAAAATAAAATGACAAAATGTGACTTAAAAAATAACATTTTGGTTAAAAAAACATATAAAAATAACATTTTGGTTAAAAAAAACCTCAAAAAATAACATTTTGGTTAAAAAAACATAGAAAAATACATTTTAGACTATTTCCCTACCCTACTTTTTTAGATAGATATTGTTCTTTACTCCTATTGGCCGGCTCAGGTGCGGGTTTACAGCTCATCAAAAAAAATCCCATCTTGAGAAATCCAACGACATCTCAAAAACGAAGAACCCCGCGTTTCATTTTGCCGTAAAACAATTTGTCGCTCGCCTGAGGGAACCCGTCCAGCTAGACGTGACGCCATCGTACCGGCACGTTTTCTGCAGAAAAGGGCGTGCGCGTTGGTCGCTTATCCTCGGCGACATCTCCAGCGAATTCATTCGTTCAGTCGAGGTCACGTGACCCTATCGTAAAGTTATCGGCTCGCTAAATGCTTTTCTCGTGATGCTAATAATGACAAAAATGCGCCATGGAAAAACACGATTATTTTGACTGTCAATGTATCACTTATTATTGTTACCAATAGTCCACTAAAAATATTTTGTTCTCATTTTAGCTGTAAAAAGTGTCGCCATATTGAAAAGCTACGGATTTTTTTTTGCTAGCTTGACGTCCTCGTGATATTCCAATCATTTTTTTGCGGACGATTATCTCAAAAGATGAACGCGGTGAAATATGCGAGGTGAAGGTGCGCAGAGGGTGAAACGGACGTGAGTCAACAGGTAACGAGACGAATGGAGGGCGGGGCTAGGTGACTCATCAACTGCTATTTGTTTAGCCACGCTTTAATAGTACGTTTGATTCATCAAGTACGTGCGGGGGGTGCCGTAAACAGCTCCACCTGTCCTTAATGACACGCCGGGGCAACGAGCGGAATGAACAAATTGGCGTTCCTGGAAATGAGCTTTGGCAATCAGGCTCCGCCCCCTTTGTTACCGCCGCTTGTCTGTCAAACTTGGAAAGCATTTGCACGTTTAATTCATTTGAACTCATTCACTCGTTCATTCATTTTTTGGACTTTTTATGCATACTAGGATCCGCAGGGGGTGCTGGAGCTTAGCTCAGCTGACCACCTTGAATCGGTGGCCGGCCAATCGCGGGCCAGGAGGAGATAAAGCGACAAATTAGCGTATAGTTAACCTAGCATGTCTGTTTTGGGGAATGTGGGAGGAAAGTGGAGCACCCGGAGAAAACCCACACAGACCTAGGGGCGATTGTGTAAAATCTCCAACTGGATTTGAACCCGGGACCTCAGAACTTTGAACTGTTTTTTTGTTTGACTTGGCTTGTTGGAATTGACTTTGCTAAAGGTAACAAATAGCTTGTGGAAAACAAATGCTAGTTATCTTAAAATACTTAATCATTACTTGTAGCTTTGCTAGAAATCCTTGGGACACTTTGTTTTCCGACTTTTGTTTAGTCTACTGGTGTCAAAGTGGCGGCCTGGGGGCCAAATCTGGTCCGCCGCATCATTTTGTGTGGCCCGGGAAAGTCAATCTTTCTATTTTAGGATCAAATTAAAATAAAGAGTATAGATTAGTATATTACATTTCCACATTTCCCCCTTTAAATTCATAATTGTCATTTTTAATCAATTTTTTCTGTGTTTTTAGTTCAAAAATAATTTTGTAAAATATAAAAATATAAAAAAGCTAAAGAAAAACAGTGTTTTAGATCTATAAAAAACGGAATATTCAGGGCTTTTAATCCAGTTCTTTTAAACTATTAATTTAAAAAAAATCTAAATATTATATCTAAAATGGCCCACATGAAACAAAAACTGGTCCAGTAGCGTTACCGATAGCTTCCGCTACGCTAGTCGTGAACCCGCGTCTTTTTTGCAGCCTCTTTTTAAAAGTGGCGGAGTGATTTTTTCTTCTTCTTTTTGACGGCTGGGCGGCCTTCCCTCGGTCGTCCGTCTCCAAGGACGGCCCTGAGGTTTCTCCTTCTAAATTTAGCCCAGGGTTCCTCCGATCTCAGCAGCTGGAACTCCCCGTAGAGGTCATTCCATGGAAATGGAAATCACGCTCACACAGCCGCCAGTCATACGGGAAGGAACAACGAGGTCCTGTGGCCTAGCGGCTAACGCTAACGCTAAATGAGG